>NC_092711.1:219988681-220642806 GCF_047496885.1 Scyliorhinus torazame | reverse complement strand
ATTCTCCGCGGCAGCGGCGCCATTAACGTCCCGCTGACTTTTCTCCCTTCGGAGACTTCGGCGGGGGCGGGATTCACGGCGGCCAACGGCCATTCTCCGACCCGGCGGGGGGGGGTCGGAGAATGACGCCCCTGAAAACTGCTGGCAGGACTCTAGAATAGAAAGTCTGTTTGAAATATACTTAAGCATCTTAAATCAGTCATTAGCAATCTCTTGGCAAACTACTTTATTTGAATAGTCTGTCTGTAACAATGGTTATCTGTGCAACACTGTTGTTGCCGTTATCAGACTCTCACAAACTGGGAGAAAGGTTGTGCTATTCAAGCCTGCCAAATGTTAACTTTACTAAAGAAAATGCTGTGCAAGTTAAACAGCATTTCATATTCAAGGCATGGAATACTAGAATGGCCACCAACTGTGCTGTAACCAATTTGTCGATTTGCAGCTGTGCCAGCTCTCCAAGGGCAACTCAGTCAGTTCCATTTGCCTGCCCTCTGCTCCCCATAGCCCTGCAAATTCTCTCTTCAGGTGCTTCTCCAATTCTCTCCTGAAAGGCATGATTTTATTTGTCTCTATACACACACTCAGGCAGTGCATTCGAGATCCTCACTATTCGCTCCACAAAAGAGCTCTTTCAAGTCACAGTTGTTTCTTTTGCCCATCACGTTAAATCATTGCCATGTACTTCTCAACCCTTCTGCCAACTGGAACAATCTACTCAATCACTTGACCCCTTATGACTTTGAACACATCAGAAGTTGTTACAGATTGATAATGCAGTTCAGTTGAAAAAAAGATTGAAAGATCCATTGCTTCCAGCTACTTGCTCAATGACATGAGTATGAAGCAGTGGTTCCAAGCCACTTACTTGAATAAGCCTCATGCCCAAAAGTGGTCTTGGATTAATGTTATATCACAGAAATTCATTAAGTGGAGAAATACACATCTTAATGTATTACTGTTCGATTAATGAATAGAGGTTCTCTCTACTATATGTGGTGTATATCTCCAGCATTCTACACATTAGTGACAAAATCTGTTCCTACTTTTCAGAAAAGGTGGACTAACAGAAATTATAGATCCATTAACTACTAATTATGAGCTGAATTTAAGTGACCTAAATAGTACAAAAATCTAGGTTAGTTTCCAATTATCCTCAGACGAGCAGCTGTTCCCACCACTGAGACATTATAGAAAGGATTTGTAAAATTAACTGGATTTACTTGTACTGTAATAACCTGATCAGAGCTTGACTGGGGTAAGGTTGCAAAATTTCTAAGACAACAAATTAGCCAAAGATTTACCTCAATTCACGTTTACTGCTCTTAATTCTGAAAGGCTGCAGACCTAGGTCTAAATTGGTAGCATACTGGTTAGCACTATGGCTTCACAGCACCAGGGCCCCAGGTTCAATACCCGGCTTGGGTCACTGTCTGTGCGGAATCTGCACGTTTTCCCTGAGTCGGTGTGGGTTTCCTCCAGGTGCTCCGGTTTCCTCCCACAAGTCCCGAAAGATATGCTATTAGATAATGTGGGCATTCTGAATTCTCCCTTTGTGTACCCGAACAGGCACCGGAATGTGGCGACTAGGTACTTTCCACAGTAACTTCATTGCAGTGTTAATGTGAGCCTACTTGTGACAATAAAGGTTACTATTAAATTTGAGGGCTCGCAAATCATGTCCACATGTTTTGGGCATGTCTGAAGCTTAGGGGATTCTGGCAGGGATTTGCTGATGTCATATCCATGGTGCTAAAATCGAGGGTGGCACCGAGTCCAGAGGTGGCGATCTTTGGAGTATTGGAAGACCCGGAGTCGAGGGGGCCTGAGAGGCTGACGTTTTGGCCTTTGCCTCCTTGGTAGCCCAGAGACGGATTTTATTAGCATGGAGGGACTCGAAGCCCCTGAAATCTGGGGTATGGGTTAGCGACATGGCCGGGTTTCTTAGGCTTGAGAAAATTAAGTTCGCCCCAAGAGGATCAATGTTAGGGTTCATCCAGAGATGGCAGCTGTTTATTGACTTCTTAGGGGAAAGATTAAATGTTAGCAGATACAATAAAGGGGATGGGGTAGGGGAAGTTAGTTTAGTTTAGGCGGGATCAGTGAGAGCAGATGGAGAGACTTGGGAATTGTGTGTATAAGCTATGTTGGCGGGGTATGGTTGTTGGTTTGGGGGGGGGGGGGGGGGGGGGGAGAAATGTTACACACTAAGTTATGTTTACATTTGTATTTTTATCTTTTGTTGTTATAAAACCATGACTACCTAAATAAAATGTTAGTTAAAAAAAATTATGAAGTTTCCTTTAGTGCTAAATAAGATGATTGCTTAGATCAAGGTATCTAGGACAGAACTTTAATGATCAAGTTTTTCACTCATGAAAGTTACAAGTAACGCTTATGCTGTGCAATTCCAAATGGATAGCATTTTATAGTGCATATCACAGAACAGTCACACAACTGCATTCTGATACACTAACATTTCTGCTTAACATGGAACAGAAAAATAACAGGCTGCAATAATTTTAAAGACATTTAATAAAGGTTACCAATGCTGAAGACCGACATTAAATACTCCACAGGGTTAGTACTTCAAATAACCTTAAAAATTAGATAGGCCCTTGTTCGATAAATTTGCCACTAAAGATACAATATTATCCAATTTGAATAATGCTCCAAATTTTTCCACCTTGTGTCAAATCAGATAAAATCAAAAAGGAGCCCTAAAAACATCTAGGGTACATGAATTTACTTATTAAATAGCAAGCATTAGAAATAACCACAGCTGATAAGTATCTAAAATTATTTGAATTTTTTGTTGAGTGGATTCTCCACAGTTATGCAATACTGTTATACATTTATGTGCAAACATCAAACTACTACTCCATGATACATCACAAAAAACAAGGTCGATCACACTTTCAAATGTTTACATTACAAAATTGATAACCTCAATACAGTAGCTGCACGAGTTCTAATCCTGCTATGCTGGTAAATTCCACTCCTTAGAAGTACATGAGGCAATTTACCATAAAGATCCTTTTTCTGACATCAGTATGTTACTTAATTTCCTTTAAGCAGCCTGAATACATCAAGAATAAAAACTACGTTGCAAATTTGTAAGAACAAATGTTGATAAATCTATTGAATAAACAGTGCAAACAGAAGCCAAATTTGGAAAGCCTTTTAGTGAAGCAACAGTAGTTGCACTGTAGTACAGACTGCAAAAGCAAAGCTAATAAGGCTTTTGATTGTCACATTACTTATAGGTTACGTGTACTGCACGTGGAAAGCTTCTAGTCAGCTGGGTAAAAATAGCATCCCTCTTAAATTCCATATGGCTCACAGATCAAGGTATCAAGCACAAACTTATTTGCAAAGTGCTTGATTCTGTGACAGTTTTCTGTTGAGCGTTTTTGGATGCCTGTTGGAAGTTAAAAAAAAAGTTTAAGTACTGAGCATTTGAAAAACAGTGCAATGCAAATTTAATATTTCAGCACAGATTACTGGATTTGTAGCTTGGTTAGTAATTTTATAACAGTACCTTTCAGTGTATTTCTGTGCTGCAATCTGTAGGTCTTTTTCCCTGAACAGAGACGGTAGATGAAATAACCCAGTTGGTCAACATTGTCAATACGCTCAGTCACCATCAGATCTTCATGAACAAGGTAGGTCTGAGGCAAGTAGTCACCTGTCTGTGGAAAAAAAGTAATTATCAAAATGTTACATGAAATCTCAGCAAAAGTCCACGATATATGTGTATATAATTTATATAAATACTGAATTACGTATCGAAGGGATGTTCCCATGTAGAGTAAATAGTTTGTTTATGTACAACTTGCCGTTTAAAGCAGAGGATTGTTTAAAAGATCAGGTTTCAAAATATCAGGGTTCAAGATTCAACTCAAATATTCAAATATCTGGATTACGTGAGCCACATCCAAACTGGCATAGGGCAAATAAGATGAGAAAACAATTCATGGCTCAAAGAGCTGATGCAGGACAAGTGGGTTCTGGTTCTTGGGGCATTAGCATCGTTATCAGGTAAAATTGGGGGCTGTACCATTTGGAATGTCTACTGCTGAACCATGCTCAGACCACTGTTCTAGCGAGCTGAATTACCAGGGAAGTACAGAGGGTTTCAAACTAAACAGAGGAGGCAAGGAATCAAATTTGGGAAGATGCGGTGAACCAAAGTGTCGAGGCAAGGTAAGAGAGTGGTTAGCACTGTTGCCTCAGTGCCAGGGACCCAGGTTCGATTCCAACCTCAGGTGACTGTGTGGAGTTTGCACATTCTCAATGTGTGCATGGGTTTCCTCCGGGTGCTCCAGTTTCCTCCCACACTCAAGATGTGCAGGTTAGGTGGATTGGCCACTGAAATTGCCCCCAAGTGCCCAAGGGTTACGGGATTAGGGCTAGGCATTGGGCCTAGGTAGGGCGCTCTTTCGGAGGGTCAGTGCAGACTTGATCGGCCGAATGGCCTCCTTCTGCACTGTAGGGATTCTATGCAGGTGAAACAAACTGACAGGAAGGGACAGTGAATAAATTTATGGGTAAATCAGTAGATATGGCTACATGTTATAAAAGGGCTCTGTATCTGAAATGCACGTAGCATTCAAAACAAAACCAATGAGCTGCATAAATAGAAATAAATAAGTACAGAAACATGGCTATAGAATGACAGATTGTGACCTGAATATTGAAAGGTAGTGGCATGCAGGAAGGACAGTTAGCTAGGAAAAGGGGAAGAACGTTATTAGCTCATGAGAGGGATGACCCAAGTACAGGAAACCAGGACGTGGTAGTGGTTTGAGTTTGAGTTGAGCTGAGAAATGATGAAGGCAAGAAGTCACTTGTGGGAAGGTGATTGTTCCCCCTAATTGTATCTACATGATATAAAGGAAGAGTTAATGGGAGCTGATCAAAAAAGGCAATAATCACAGAGTTAAAGTAATAACCACGGAGAAGGTACAGAGCAAATTGTTGGGCTGACAAATCCCAGGATCCTGATGAACTTCATCTTTGACTCTTAAAAGAAGTGGAATTGATGCATTGGTATTAATTTTCCAAAATGTCCTAACTGGCGGCAGGGTAGCACAGTGGATAGCATTGCTGCTTCACAGCTCCAGGGTCCCAGGTTCAATTCTCGGCTTTGGTCACTGTCTGTGTGGAGTCTGCACATTTTACTCGTGTCTGTGTGGGAAAGTTTCCTCCAGGTGCTCGAACAGGAAAGACGTGCTGTTAGGTGAATTGGACATTTGAATTCTCCCTCCCGCCGGAATGTGACGACTAGGGGCTTTTCACAGTAACTTCATTGCAGTGTTAATGTAAGCCTACTTGTGACAAAAGATTATTATTATTATTAATTCAGGGGGAGATACCATTAGATTCGAAAATAACAAATGCAACTCCTGTATTCAAAAAGGGAGGAAGTCAAACTTAAGACAACAGGCCTGTTAGTCTATTTCTGTCAGTCATTCGGAAAATGTTGGAAGTTATTATTATTTGTGAAAGGAAAATGTGTTTACTGGAGTTCTCTGAAGGAGTTGCATGTGCTTTGGATAAAGGGGAACCGGTGGATGTACTTTACTTAGATTTCCAGAATGCATTTGATAAGATGCCACATCAACAGTTATTGCGTAAAAGGTAACATGGACAGATGATTAGAAACAGTAGGCACAAAGGGTAATTTTCTGGTTGACAGGATGTAACAAGTGGTGTCACAGGGTTCAGTGCTGGAGCCTCAACATTTCACAATTCCCATAAATGACTTGAATGAAAGGGCTGATGGTATGGTTGCTATATTTGCTGATATCACAAAGATACGTAGGAGGCAAGTTGCGAAGAGGACACAAGTAGGCTGCAAAGGGTCATTGATTTAAGTGAATTGCAATGGTCTGGCAAATGGAATATAAAGTGGGAAAATATGAAATTTCATTTTGGCAAGAATAAAAAAAGCATGTTCTCTATGTGGTGAGAGAATACAGAGCTCAGAGGTCCAAGGGATTCTGTCCTTATGCATTAATCACAATAGTCTAGTATGCAGGTACAGCAAGTAATTAGGAAAGCTAATAATGAGGAGATTGCAAAAGTAGGTTATGCTTCAGTTACAAAGGACACTGGTAAGACCACATCTGAAGAACTGTGTATAGTATTGGTCTCCTTATTTAAAGGAGGATGAAAATGCATTAGAAGCAATTCAAGGGTTTACTAGACTGATAACAGGAATGAACAGGCTGTCTTATGGATAAATAATTGGACAGGATAAGCTTGTATCCACTGGAGTTGTGAGCAGGAAGCGACTTGAATGAAACCTTGAAATGAAAATTGCTTGTCACAAGTAGGCTTCAAATTAAGTTACTATGAAAAGCCCCGAGTCCCCACATTCCGGCGCCTGTTCAGGGAGGCTGGTACGGGAAGATCCTAAGTGGCCTTGACAGGATGGATGTGGAAAGGGGATTTTCCTCTTGTGGCAGAATGTAAAACTGGGGGGTCACTGTTTAAAAAAAGGGGTCCTTCATTTAATGCAGAGGTGAGGAGAAATCTTCTGAAGATTGAGAGCCTTTGGAGCTCTCATCCTTAGAAAGTAATGGAAACAATCTTTGAATATTTTTAAGGTAGAGGTACTTATACTTGATAGGGAAGGGGATGGGTGGGAAGTTAAAATGAGATCAGCCATGATCTTATGGAATAGTGGAGCATGCTCGAGGGTCCGTGTGGCCTACTCTTGCTCTTAATTCACATGTCCAACTTATTTATTGGAGTGCCAATCAGGAATAGCGATGTATAAAAGTGAAAGTAGCTGGAGCATGGAAATTAACTACAAATTCACAGTTTTCCCCACATAAAACTTCTGATAAAAACAGCAAATGGAAGACTGGATAATGCCTAGTAGAAGTTTGATATTTTTATCAATAGTGGAAGGAAGATGAGAAAATATCATTTATCCAGAGCTGTCAGTACATCAGACAGGAACTGGCAGTCCCAAGAGTTGGTCAGATGCCCATTCTAAGATATATTGTGGACCCTAAAGGAGAGAAAAACGAAAACAAACTATTTTTGAACCTATGATGTAATAAAATGCCTCAAGAAGGCATTAAGACAGATGACCAAAAGACTGGTCAAAGAATTATGTTTTAAAGAGCATCTTACAGGGAAGAGAGGGATTGCAATACAGAAGTTTAGGGAAAGAATTCCACAAAGGAACTCAACAGCTTAACACGACTGCTAATGGTGGAATAATTAAAATCAGAGATGCTCAATGAGGCCAGAAGTAGAGAAGCACAGATATCCAAGTGCTAAAGGACCTGGGGGTTTGCAGGAGATACGAAAAGGCAAGGTCATGGAGGGATTTGAAAACAAGGACAAGAACTTTAAAATCAATGTATTGCTTAACTCTTAAATGTAGGTAATCATGGAACGAGGTGATGGATGAACAGAAATTGGTGCACATTAGAAAACAGTTTTGGATGATCTTCAGTTCATAAAGATTGTGGGGGAGTTAGCCACTGATACATTGGAATAGACAAGTCATTAGGTCACAAAGGGTGAAAGGATGATGTTTTTGATGGGAGTTTCAGTACATCGGTTTCCGTATAACCAGTTTAAAAGCTGACCCTAGTTTTTCATGGTATCAAAGAATTCAGAACCCAAGGATAATCATTGCATTCACATCAAAAATCTCAACTCATTATTAAAAAGTTACACTTGCCATATTTCTTCCAGTTCCTTTCAACTAAAACAGAAAGAATGCTATTCAACTTTGATTTTGGGGGGGGTTAGAAATGAGATCGGAGAAGAGAACATGATGCAGGGGCCAACAACAAGAGCAAAGATTAAATACATTAATACCCAGTCCAGTCCTTGCATCCTCAGCCATCATACTCAGCTTTCCTGGGGAGTCACGGGCCTTGCCAATCAGGCCCTTGAGATTGCCAATTCAGTGCAATCCCCCTGCACCAAGGGCTTGGCCAAGGACTGGAGGCCTTCAATGTGACATTGAAGAGCACCGCCCGACCCCAAGTGTTGTGCACATTGTGTACAGGGTTGGGGGGGGGGGGGGGGTACGGAGAGAAGAGGATCTTTGAAAGCAAGCCTCAAAATAATTACCCGAGTAACGGTTCACCCATTAGCCGTTTGCCAGACAAATAGTAAATATTGCACCAAACATTATGAATAATCTGATCTAGCCCCAGGCAGTTGCACAAGCTCCTTGCAGTCAAAGATAGGGAAATCATCAAGTTCAATACCCTGATCCAGCCCTTTTCCCCCTCCCTCCCCGCATGTCCTTTGATCCCTTTAGCCCCAAGAGCTATATCTATTCCTTCTTGAAATTACACGTTTTGGCCTCAACTACTTTTTGTGGTAGTGAATGCCATAGCTTCATCAGTCTCTGGGTGAAGAAATTTCACCTCAAGTCATGTGAAGGTATCTGTGAAGGTACTCCTTATCCGCAAACTAGTTCTGATTCGCCCATCGGGAACATTCTTTCTGAATTTACCCGGTCTAATCCTGTTAGAATTTTAATCCCCCCCTCACTCTTCGAAACTCCAATGAATATAATTCTAACCAACAGCCTCTCCTCGCTTGACAGTACCTCCATCCCAGGAATCAGCCTGGTAAACTTTTGCTGCACTCCCTCCACAGCAAGAACATCCTTCCTCAGATAAGGACACCAAAACTGTACACAATACTCCAGTGTGGCCTCACCAATGCCCTATTCCTGTACTCAAAACCTCTGGCTATGAAGGCGAATGTGTGCTTACTGTCAGTGAGTGATATAAGAGGACACCAAGGTCTCGCTGACTATCCACCTTTTTCAATTTACACCCATTCAAATCATAATTTGCCTTCCTGTTTTTGCTGCCGAAGCGGATAACTTCGCCTTTGTCCACATTATACTGCATCTGCTATGCATTTGCCAACTCACTCAGCATTTCCAAATCCCACTGAAGCATCTCTGCGTCCTCCTTAAAACTCACCCACCCAGCCAACTTTGTATCCAAATCATTAATATACAAGGTGAACAGTTGGGGTCCTAGCATAAATCCCTGCGGTATCATTGCCTGAAAATGGAAAAAAAAAAAAACAAACAAAAAAAAAAAAAAAAAAACTTTTATTCCACATTTTACTTCCCGTCTGTTAACCAGCTTTCTTTCCATCTCAAAACACTACCCGTAATCCCATGCGTTTTAACTTTATATAGTAATCTGCTATGTGAGACCTTGTCAAAAGCTTTTCTGAAAGTCAAAATCAACCACATCCACAGGTTCTCGTTGGTCAACTCGTGTCACAAGTAGGTTTACGTTAACACTGCAATGAAGTTACTGTGAAAATTCCCTAGTCGCCACACTACAGCACCTGTTCGGGTACAGAGGGAGAATTCAGAATGTCCAAATTACCTAATAGCACGTCTTTCGGGACTTGTGGGAGGAAACCTGAGCACCCAGAGGAAACTCATGCAGACACGGGGAGAACGTGCAGACTCCGCACAGTGACCCAAGCCAGGAATCGAACCCAGGACCCTGGCGCTGAGAAGCAACAGTGCTAACCACATCAAAGAATTAGAGTCGTTTTATCAAGCATGATTTCCCTTTTGTAAATCCATGCTGACTTTGTCTCATTATACCACTGTGTTCCAAATGCCATGCTAGGAAATCCTTGATAATGGACTCCAGCAACTTCCCTACTACCGACCTTGGGCTCACTGGTCTATCGTTCCCAGTTTTCTCTTTACCTCTCATTTTGAATAGCGGGGTTATATTAGCTACCCTCCAATCTGTAGAAACCATTCCAGAAATTTTGGAACAAGATCGCAAATGGATCCACTATTTCTAGGGCTACTTACACAAGTATGCTGGGATGACGATTATCAGGCCCTGGAGATTTATCCACCTTCAATCCCATAACTTCCCCAAAACCATTTCTCTACTAATACTGATTACCTTTAGCTCCTCACTAAACCTTGTGTTACTCAGAACTTCTGGTATGACTTCCTTTGTGAAGACAGAAGCAAAGTACAAATTTAGTTCCTCAGCCATTTCTTGTTCCCAGTTATGAATTCACCCGTTTCTGACTGCCTATATTTGTTTTCATCAATTTCTTTCTCTTTACATACCTATAGAAACTTTTAGTCAGTTTTATGGTTCCTCGCTAGCTTACTTTCATATTGTATTTTCCCCTGCTGAAGCAATCCCTTGGTCCGCATTTGCTGAATTTCAAACTGTTCCCAATCCGCAGGTCTATTGCTTTGTCTGGCTAATCG
This sequence comes from Scyliorhinus torazame, assembly GCF_047496885.1. Taxonomy (NCBI): domain Eukaryota; kingdom Metazoa; phylum Chordata; class Chondrichthyes; order Carcharhiniformes; family Scyliorhinidae; genus Scyliorhinus; species Scyliorhinus torazame. The sequence continues at coordinate 220,632,545 of NC_092711.1, read as the reverse complement.
TATGCCTCTTTGAATCTTATACTATCTCTAATTGCTTTTGTAAGCCATGGGTTGGCCACTGTTCCCTTTCGACTCTTATGCCAAATTGGAACAAACAAGTTTTGGAGTTCATCTATTCGTTCCTTGAATGCCTATCCAATGTCCCTCCTTTCAGTAATGTGTCCCAGTCTATCACAGCCAACTCGTGTCTCATGCTGTCTGAATGACCTTTATTGAGATTCAGAACCCTGATCTCTGATTCAACTGTATCACTACCCACCTTGATTAAAAATTCTATCATATTATGGCCACTCATCTCCAAGGGTCTTCTCAACTGAATTGCCAACTAATACTTTCTCATTGCACAACACCTAATCCAAAATGGTCTGTTCCTTTGTTGGTTCCTCAACGTTTTGGTCTAGAAAACCATCCTGTATACACACCAGAAATTCCTCCTCTATTGTACTGACTAATTTGATTCACCCAATCTATATGCAGATTAAACTCACCCATACATCGCAGATGCTCCTTTATCACACGCATCTCTGATTTCCTGTCTAATGCTTTGTTCAACATTACCACTGCAGTTTGATGGTCTGTACACCACCCCTATGAATATTTTTGCCCTTTGGTTTCTTAACACGGCTCATACAAATTTTAATGGGGACTAAGGACAAAAGAGGAAGTGAGAATGTGGTTGAGCTAATCAGTAACAAAGTTATGGTGAATGGATGGGCAAAAGGCTGGGCAGTTGGGAGCTTAACGCCTGTAATTGAATGCATCAGTCTGCAATTGAAACATAGAAACTAGGGGAGGAGTAGGCCATTCGGACTTTCAAACCTGCTCCACCATTGTCATGTGAGAGCACCTTTAAAGAAATGGGTGTTTAAGAAATGAACCTTTAAGAAATGGGTGTGTATATAAGTATCTGTAGTGAGAGTACCTTTAAGAAATGGATGTTTAAGAAATATACCTTTACGAAATGGGTGTTTATCAGTGATGTCAGAATGTGGGGAGAGCTGGTCTGCCGGTCAGCTTTTTACTTTCGTTTTAGGCTGTTTGCTGCAGGGTGTTTTAGTTTTGTTTTCAGTGTTGGAGCTGAAGCCAGACAGAGGTGTACTGTTGATCTCTCTGCCATGAAAAGACTATCTCTTGATCATTTGGTGAATTTAGAATTATAAATGTTTTCAGTAGTGAACGTAAACCTGATGTGCTTCTGTTAAAAGGTGTTTCTTCTGTCTTTTGGATGTTGTTTGGGAAGTTATTAAGGATTGCTTAGTGTTGTATTCTTTGGGGGTTATATTTGAATTGATGGTTGCTAAGATGTTCACTGTATGTTTTAAAAAGGTTAACTGGAGTTCATAGAATAAACATTGTTTTGCTTTAAACGATACTTTTCCATTTCTGCTGTACCACACCTGTAGAGTGGGCTGTGCTCCCCATACCACAATCTATTAAAAGTTGTGGGTCAGGTGAACTCCATGATACACTTTGGGGTTCTCTAAACCCTGGCCCATAACACCACTCGATACGATCATGCCTGATCTTCCATCACAATGCCATATTCCTGCATTCTCCCCATACCCTTTGTCATTAAAATCAAAATGTTCCTTGAACATTCGGTGACTTGGCCTCCACAGCCTTCTGTGGTAGAGAATTTGAAGATCACTTTTCACCCATCTCAGTCCTAAATGGTCTACCCAATATCCCGAGACAATGCCCCCCTGATTCTAAATTCCCCAACTGGGGAAAACATCCTCCATGCATCTAGTCTGCCCAGCCCGGTTAGAATTTTATATGTTTCAAACAGATCTCCTCTAATCCTTGCAAACCCCAGTGAATACAGGCCCAATCGAACCAATCTCTTATAGGGCAGTCCCACCAACCATGGTATCAGCCAAGTGAACATTCACTGCACTTCCTCCAAGGCAAATATATCCTTTCGTAGCGAGGGAGACCAAAACTGCATGCAATACTGTCGGCGTGGTCTCACTCATCAAGGCCCTGTATAACTGCAGTAAGACATCTCTATTTCTGAACTCAAAAGATTGAAGCAATGTTCATTTGATTGCTCTGATGGAATAATCTTTTTCTTTAACCACAAGAACCATATTTTTCAAAACTGTTTTTTTTGTGGTATTGCCCCAATTACCCACATAATGGAAGATTCACAGAATGGAGGGTGAAAAAAATGCAGCAATGCCAAGTACCTTGATTCAATGGCCAAGTTCTCTTGAAGGCTGAAAATATTTCCCAATATTTTAGTAAGTTGCTAAGATATGTAGACCAGGAATGCCAGACGTAACCCCTCCTGGTTCACACAGGTTGACTAATCTCAGCTGCAAAAGCATTCCCTCTCTTAACTGACCTTTCAAGTGATAGAATGCATGGCACAAAATTCAGCAATATCATTGTCAATGTTCACATACTTGGGTGGGATATGAGCTTTATTGCAAATGAGTGCAACTGTGAAATATTCAAATTACCACTACCCGTGAAACCACATTCCAGTAAAAAACTTTTACGTACTGACTTTAGTTCTGATTTCCAAGCCAATTTAATTAAAAACATATTTCAAAAGTTGAAGGAACTGCTGCCATTTTAATGAGTTCATAATTAATTCGCTACATGCACACAAATTAGTGAAATGATTTGACATTCATAGATGCAAAATTACTTGGGAGAAATTCTGCATTGGTAACAAACAAAACGGAACTCCAACAACTGTTGAATGCAGCAATAAAAACAACTTGTTTCACAATGCAATAATTGTCCCAGTGTCAGTCAGCCTTTGGGTGTTTTGGCATTGGGTAATTTATAGGTGTTGCTTTTATAAATGTTCTCTTTGCTTCTTTTGTAGAAACATCGTTGAAATACCAGTCTAACACATACATCTACAATACCTAAGCCAGTAAATCCTTTTTCTAATTGACACTGTATCGTAAAATGACTGACATGTAGGTTTATTGCTGTCATTACTTTCTTGCTCGAGACATTTTATTCTTTGCAAGGTGATATAAAAATGAACTTTGGCTGCTACAAGTCACAATTGCCAGCCTAACCTAGTCACCATACTCATTCAAATCAAGTTTCGCTTTCACAATATATCCGTGTGGATTCAAGGTTTTCTTGAACATGCAAGAGATGTTTTTCCCTCTTAAGTTTTTAATTCTCAACTCCAACTTCAGTGTCAGTCTATCATTCCACCTGAAGGCAGCCCAGTTACATTTAGTACCTGAACATTTAATACTTGAAAATTACAGCTGAAAATCTGATGGAAAGACACTAATGGCAAAAGGGGTGAAGAATCCTGAATTGATCGGGCTAAAGTGAGCAAATATAGTTCAAGTATAGTTTTAATCAGATGATACTGAAGGAGCATTTACTGATACCTACTGCAAGTCTCATGAACAGTTCCAGTAAGTTGCGTGGAGGTAAGACGACAGAAGTGTTCAAAGCAATCACATAGCAGTTATCCAATTTCAGATCAAGATAAGCAGTCAAGATCTAGAAGTAGAAACCATTCATTTAAAAACAGAGAACTTGTCAAAACTCCCCCAGAATCAAAATGAATCTCAAGTTACTTTAATATAATTTTCAGCAGACAATCCCATTCAGCAGCATGCACAATTATATTTTTATGACCATTACTAGGCAGCTTAGGTATAAATCATGCATACCAAATAAAATTGGTTTGAACACAACATATGGATATAACCAAACCTGCCATTCGGAAACCCATGCAGGCACAGGGAGAACCACAGTCACCAGAGGCTGGAATTGAACCCGAGTCCCTGGCGCTGTGAGGCAACAGTGCCGCAAGTCATCACCTTAAGAACAATTTCAATTCTATATGTTGGTATGGAGAAAAAGCAGTTTTCCACCACATTTAGATTAATTATGAGCAAAGGAAGCTTAAATAAGTTCAATTCTTAAAACTGCAGATTAGGAAAACTGCAGATTAGGAAAATATGATCATTTTAGTACAAAATATTTTACATGGATTCTCCACTAAATTACAAGACTTTTTGCCATCTTTTAGCTTGAGAAATTTAAGTTAACAAAATCAAAACAAAACAGCAAGCAAACGTTTGTGGTCCCAAACACAGATGGTAATTTACAAATAGTGTGTAGAGCAAGTGCACTGCTATTCGTTGTCAGATCGGAAAATGCATTTCTACACAATCAGGATTTTTACATTATCCCTTTTGGTAGAGAACCTTCCTCACTTCGAAGATATATCATGGCAATTTAACTTACCAACTCAAAATCATGAATGATGACTGCTGGATCAGCATCGTCAAATTCTGGAACTGGGACATCAATCAGTGCTACATTCCCATCATTTCCTAAGAACTGCACATCTTCACTAGCAAGGAAGTAAGGAGCCTCTGTTTCCAGAGCATCTGGCAGGACATTCGAATCGGAGTATTGCATTCGACCATGGAACACTTTGTTCTAATCGAAAAGCAAAAAAAAATATTTTGACATCCATAAAAGGAAAATCAGTACAATTTTATTTCAAGACTCTAAGACACTTACAAACGTGATATGAAGATAGCAGACACTGACAAGTAGGACACAGTTGTTGACAACCTCAGCTTCTAGAGATTTGCAAGGGCATGGGAAGAGGCAAAGCAGAGATGAAAAGTTCATCTGGCTGAAAAAGGATTCAAGAGGAAACAGTGGGTAGAGAATTGTATACCTTCTCAGCCCATGGTCATCTTCCTCTGCAACAAATGTGACAATGGCTGCCATTCCAGAGAGGGGTACCTGAGCAACACCAGATAATATTCAAGACAGCTGACTAACATGGTGCAAACCACCATCTGGCAAGACACAAAGCGGCCACAAAAAGTTATGTTATTCCAGTTCAGAGGTCAGGAACATGTACATTTGAATTGGAAGAGCTAAATTTTGGACTATTCTGGGGTAAAATGCTGGACTTTTTTCCCCCTGAAAGTAAAGGCATGCAGTATTCAAAGGAGTTGAAAATATTATAGACCCTTTGCAGCTGAGAAGCACCTACATACTGCAGGTCATTTTAATGAATTTATTTGCTGACTAAAGGCTTAATTAATTCAAATTAAGAGTTTCAAATTCAGAGTTTCAAACATTGACATATTCACTTGCATTTATTCCTAAAACAGCATTCAGGCCACTTAAATGTCCACAAATGTTTGACCTAGTTTTGAAAGATCAGAGGACGACTTAAACATGTCAACCTTTGGGCAAATTCATATGTATAACTTCCAAAGAATTGTAATGCAGCAATGTACCTTCCTCGAGAAGTGGAAAGAAAAAGATAGAGGTTAGTTAACGCAGCTCTTGCATCAACAACATTGCTCAAATGTATTAAGCACTATTTGCACCACATCAAAAATGATGCTCACTTTGATGCAATAGTGATGCTCAGTAAAGGTCTTGCATGTAACAAGTTATGCCATTAAGAGGACAAGCATCTACTTGATCTGCTGGATAAGAGTGCAGCACAAAAAAAATTAAATATTACATTGCATTCCTTAATGCAAGCAAAAATAGCTCAGCCATTGGTCAAGCCAATTATTGGCAAGTAATTTTAGCACATACCTCGGAAAGCCCCTTCCTAAATAATTTCAATTCTTAAAATTTAATTCCCGTTTCAAAATTGCGCTTATTGTAATGGGAAAAGTGAAAAGCAAAAAGCACCCATAGATTAAGCATTGGTTAAATATTTATTTAATGAATTTGCATTAAAAAATAATCAGATCTTCATTCCAACCCTTCAGGTGACTTAGTTAAGAGTTAGACTTTAGTTAGTTAGACTTAACCCCTTTCAAAAAGCCCATTGGCAAGTTAAATTAGGCGCAACAAATCAATTATTTCAAATGCCACTGATTAGTTAACAGTATAATATATTGGGAGAGGACTTCAACTAAGACATCAGCTTCACAGCTTTTACATCATAAGGGCAATACGCAATATTTGTTTCACTCATTTCATTCAATTTAAATTGCTACAAAAATTATGTGGTATGCTGGTGTCCTCATGATCAAGTGTATTAGTGCCATCACCTATATGGGAAAAACTCATTCGCATAGGCTGGGATTTACTAAACTTCACAAGTCACAGGTCAAATGGGTAATAGCCAACAAAACTAAACACCTGCTATACATTAGCATTAGGTGGGTGTTTTTACGTGAGCAGGTAGTCTTCCAGTAAGATCGTCTTTCCACAAAAGATCAAAAACATTTAATTAAAACCAATACACATCAGAAAATGGAGAAGAAATTGCAAAACTCTTATTCCAATGTTAAAAATCCTACATTATAGAAAAAGTCCATTTGTAGAAGCTCCAAAATCAAAATGTTTAATTTATTTTGCACATTGTGTAACTGAAAACAAATAAATAGAAAAAATTACCTTTGGCACAATGAATCGATACAGACAGGCTCCTCCGATTATTAATCCAGATAGTATGAAAGCCAGTCCAAGAAGCGTAAATAAACATCTTCCAGTGGAGTTCTCTCTTCCATCCACGACAGCAGTTTCTGGATCCTGTTTAATAAAGTACGTAAATGCATTTAACAAAATGCAGTAATTTATCTCCAAAAGTATTTTAAATAGAGTTATCAGGATTCAGAATGAAAGTTTTACAAAACGAATGACGATTCCAAACAGCAGCAGTTCGTTTGGCCAAGTTAAAATAATTCTGGTACAAACAGTTCTTCAAAAATGTAAAATACTTGTACTGCGCACTGAACAGAACCTAATATATTATTTGTTTCAGATTAATAACCATCAGGGAGCAAAGTGGAAAGTAGCCCGAATTGGCACAGTGGTTAGCACTGCTGTCTCAAGCAGCAGGGACTGGGTTCAATTCTGGCCTTGTAAATTGCCCCTCAGTACCCAGGGATGTGCAGGTTATGTTATGAGATGTGGGGTAGTGGGAATGAGTAGAGCGCTCACTATAAGGGCCAGTGCATAGTTGATGGGCCAAATGGCCTCCTTCTGCATTGTAGGGATTCTATGAGGAAGCTACTTCTACCCATAGCCAAAGATCAGTGAGAACTTCAACACCACCTCAGAAGCCTCCTGCTCCTATTTTCTATTTTTGTATGAAAGCAGGGTTTGACTATTGGGTTGGATTACCAACCATGATCATAAGGAATCGCGGGCTCGAAAGGCCTCCGCCTGCTCCTATTTTCTGAGATAATGTATGGGAATTACATTAGCGACAATATCCATATTGGGAAGTACGTCTTAATTTATGTAAAACTTACAAGATTTAAATGTGTGTTTGCAGAAATGTGTTTAAATACACAAAATCTTAGCACTACCTACTTGTCATAACTATAGGGCACGGGGTAGCACGGTGGCATAGTGGTTAGCATTGCTGCCTCACGGCGCCGAGGTCCCAAGTTCATTCCCGGCCCTGGGTCACTGACTGGAGTTTGCACATTCTCCCGTGCTTGCATGGGTTTCGCCCCCACAACCCAAAGATGTGCAGGGTAGGTAAACTGCCATGCTAAATTGTCCCTTAATTGGAAAAAATGAATTGGGTATTTAAAATTTTTTTTTGAACTACACGTCACCGCTATATTCCTAATCTGCAGACATCAGTAACAGATTTTTGCCTTTTTTTTTTAAAACTTGGGTGCAGTATTGCTCTTGCAACTCATGCCAGTGAATTAAAATAATTTGATAATTAAAATAATTGTTAAGTAAATAAAGCAATCGTGTTTCTGTCCTGATTTATTTTATGTCAGAAAGAAAAGCACAATTACCAAATAGAATTAAGGAAATCGTTGCCACTGTTTGGGAAAAGATGGAAGTCGCGCTGTGAAATAAAACACTGTCAAACCATTCAAATTAAAGCCGATAGAAGAAATGAAATGCTGCATGTACTTCAAATTGAATTTCCCCATCACCAAAAATCTGTCCTGGTCCACCCACGTTGACACTACCACCAAGAAAGCACAACAGCGCCTATACTTCATCAGGAAACACTGATTGACCAACTTTTACAGATTGTCATGTGACAGTATCTTTAACAAATGGGTGTTTATAAATGGGTATGTATATAAATGTCTGTAGTGAGAGTACTTTTAAGAAATGGGTGTTTATTACTGCAGTGATGTCAGAGAATGGGTGGAGCTGGGCTGTGTCAGATTTTTACTTTCGTTTTAAGCTGTTTGCTGCGTGGTGTGTTTTAGTTTCGTTTTCAGAGCTGGATAGTTGCAGTCACAGCCAGAAGGTGTATGAATATCTCTCTCTGTAACCTAAAGAATGTAAATTGATCCTGGTGATTTAAAACTAATAACAGCAGTGACTTTAACCTGATGTGCTTCTGGTAAAAGGTGTTTTAAGTCTTATGGATGTTAAAAGGAAAGCTTAAAGGATTACTTAGTGTTGTATTCTTGGGGTTGTACTTGAATTATTGGTGGCTAAGATGTTCACTGTATGTTTTAAAAAGGTTAACTGGAGTTCATAGAATAAACATTGTTTTGCTTTAAAAAATACTTTTCCATTTCTGCTGTACCACACCTGTAGAGTGGGCTGTGTGCTCCCCATACTACAATATAGTAAAAGTTGTGGGTCAGGTTAACTCCATGATACACTTTGGGGTTCTCTCAACCCTGGCCCATAACAAGATGCATCATAGAAAGCATCCTATCAGGCTGCCTCACAGCCTGGTATGTCAACTGCTCAGCCCAAGATTGTAAGAAACTTCAGAGTCATGAACACAGCCCAGTCCATCACACGAACCTACCTCCCATCCATTGACTATCTACACCTCCCACTGCCTTGGGAAAGCAGGCAGCATAATCAAAGACCCATCCCACACGGCTTACTCACTCTTCCAACTTCTTCCATCGGGCAGGAGGTACAAAAGTCTGAGAACAGATTCAAAAACAGCTCCTTCCCCGCTGTTACCAAACACCTAAACGATCCTCTTATGGATTGACGTGATTAATACTACACTCCTGTATGCTTCACCCAATGTCAGTGTCTCTTTATTTACATTGCGGACCTTGTGTTACCCCATTATGTATTTTCATGTACTAAATCATCTGTTTGAGCTGCTCGCAGAAAAATACTTTTTACTACACCTCAGTACGTGACAATAAACAAATCCAATCCAAAAGAAATATTAGAACTGCTGACAAGAATATTGCAACTTGACTGCACAAAGATACAGATTCCAAGTTCACACTCCAGTGGCTGATTTGCTCAAATTGCAAAATAGTTATCCATACATTCTATGCAGTTTTTAAGCAAGAAGAGTTTAAAAATAGAAATGTTTGTGCCTCAATTAATGAGCTTTCCCAAAATCCTGTATGTGGTAGTTCAAAGAAAAGATTTGCCATTTTGAGATAGATACTTGGTAGTTCCCAATCTATTTTCATTTACGATTAATCAACATAAAAGCAGGCCTACATACAGTCTTATAACTAACAACAGAACCGTTAGCCGTACTACTTGGGGTCTCTGGCCTCTTGTGCATCTGTGTCCACTCACTTCGAACCACTGACAGAAATGCCTTCAACTGTGTAGGCCCCAAGCTCTAGAATTTGCTTCCTAAATGTCTATGCTTCTCTCTTCTACTTTAAAAGACTTTCTGAAAGAACTTAAATATCTGCTTCAACATCTTTCTTTGGCTCAGTGTTGATTTTCAGAAACATCAAGACAAAATCACATCGCAGTGTCTTACGACAAATATGCTGAAGCGCCCTTCCAGGCCATACACGATCCTGATTTGGAACTATATCACCATTCCTTTGCTGTCGCTCAATCAAAACCCTGAAACTAACAGCACTGTCAGTGTACTTACATGACATGGACTGCACCACGTTCTCAAGGACAATGGGGGGGTGAGAAACAAATGCTGGCTGCCAGCAAAACACAAATCAGAATATATTAAAATTAGCTATTTATTCTACTCCAGTTTGTGCATTCCCATTTCTTCAAGCACATTACCAAATCGTTCCCTTTGAAGAGAAGAAACAATTTAGATAAATCGCCATTATTAGCTCTTCACTAATGACTGTTTTTAAACCATTAAGAAAAATTCAGCTCTCCCGAGAATAGTATCCTTTCTTCATCAAATCCCAACTGTCGTACTGCATGATATGTACATTGAACTAATTCACATTTGATTTTTTTTTTTTTTAAATTCCAATTAAGGGGCAATTTAGGGTGGCCAATCCACCTACCCTGCACATCTTTGGATTGTGGGGGTGAGACCCAAAGAGACATGGGGAGAATATGCAAACTCCACATGGACAGTGACCCAGGGCTGGGATTGAACCCAGGTCCTCAGCGCCGTGAGGCACCAGTGCTAATCACTGCACCACTAATGCAGCAATTTAAATTCATTTTCAGCACAGGATAGCAGAAAAACAGGAAATTGCATTATGGTCTGTCGAGTGCTGCTGAAATTGTACCATCACTTGAAATTTAATTCAAGTAAATTAGACCAAAGTGATGACATGCAATTTAGGTAACTGTATTTGAGTTTCCATCGTAACTACACCCCACTGGAACTAATTCTATTATTTAACCAATCCTCTTGCTACCCAATCTAGTCTAATTATCCTGGGATAATCTTCCTTTGAGAAACTATGAAATTCACTCTAAAATATATTGATGGGGAAGAGGGCATTATTCAACAAATGACTAACTTTAGAGGGGGACGTGCATCTTCCAGTGCAGGCGTCTCACCCGAGAGAAACTTGACATTGTTATTCATTCCAAATCATCAAATTTGTGACATAATTGAATAGATTAGCATCGAGAGGGAGGTGGTGTTGGCAGTTTTAGCTGACTTAAAAGTGGATAAATCCCCAGACGAGATGTATCCTCTGACGATAATTTTCAAATTCTCTCTGGTCACAGGGGAGTGCCACAGTACTGGAGGACAGCTAATATAGTAGTACCATTATTCATGAAGAAAAGTAGGAAAAAAACAAGCAAATTACAGAACAGCGAGTCTAGTAGGGAAATTATTGGAAAACATTCTGAGGGGCATAATTAATCTCCACTTGGAGACGTAAGGATTAATCAAGGATAGTCAGCAGGCTTTTAGATAATGGCTAAAAGATTGGATTGAATTTTGAAGTGACTGGGTGTGTAGGATAAGGACAGTGCAGTTGATGGGAGTCTACATGGACTTCAGTAAGGCTTTTGACAAGGTCTCACCTAGGAGGCTGATCAAGGAAAGAGCTCATGGGGTCAAGGGCAATTTGGATCCAAAATTAGCTTAGTGGCAGGCGGCAGAGGGTGATGGTCAAAGGTTGTTTTTGTGACTGGAAGCCAGTGTCCAGGTGTAGCACGGAGATTGGTGCTGGGTCCCTTGCTGTTTGGGTAGTATATCATAGAATTTACAGTGCAGAAGGAGGCCATTCGGCCTATCGAGTCTGCACCGGCTCTTGGAAAGAGCACCCTACCCAAGGTCAACACCTCCGCCATATCCCCATAACCCCACCCAATACTAAAGGCAATTTTGGACACTAAGGGCAATTTATCACTGCCAATCCACCTAACCTGCACATCTTTGGACTGTGGGAGGAAACCGGAGCACCCGGAGGAAAACCCACGCACACATGGGGAGGATGTGCAGACTCCGCACAGACAGTGACCCAAGCCGGAATCGAACCTGGGACCCTGGAGCTGTGAAGCAATTGTGCTATCCACAGTGCTACCGTGCTGCCCGAAATATATTAATGACCTAGACGCAAATGTGGAGAGTATGATCAGCAAGCTCGCAGATTACATGAAAATTGGTGGTGTGGTGGTAAACAGCAAGGAGGAAAGCCTTCGATTACAAGATAATATTGATGGCTTGGACAGAACAGTGGCAAAATGAATTTAACCCTGAAAGGTGAGAGGCTATGCATTTTGGGTGGACTAGCAAGTCATGGGAATACACAATTAACGGTAGGACGCAGGGATGGACCAAAAGGATCTTGGGATCATGTCCATAGATCCCTGAATGCAGCAGGACAGGTAGACAACGTGGTTATGGTGGCATATGGGACAGAGGCGTAGACTGACTACAAGAGCAGGGAGGTCCTATGGAGCTCTATAAAACTTTTGTTCTGGTAGGTTTCAAGAGCAGCTGGTTAGAACAGAGAAGGTTGAGGAGGGGATCTGATTGAGATGTACAAAATTATGATGGACATAGATAAGAAGAAACCTTTCTTAGTAATGGGGTCAATAACCAGGGCGCATAGCTTTAAGGTAAGGGGCAGGGGATTTGAGGAAACATTTTTTCACACAGATTGTGGTGGGAATCTGGAATTCTCTGCCACAGAACCATAGAAACGTTGGGCCCATCTTGTCGATGCCGGCCAGAGGACACCCAGGTGCCCTTTCTAATCCCACCTTCCTGAACCCTGCACATAGCCCTGCAGCTAAGGTGAAGATCAAGTTCCTTTGCTTGTACAAAGAGTTTAGGGTCTCTGCCGCCGCCACCAACTCGGGCAGCGAATTCCAGACTCCCACCACACTCTGCTTGAAAAGTTCTTCCTCATGTCACCTCTACACCTTCTGGCACTTATCGTGAATCCATGTTCTCTGGTTCTAGAATTCTCCTTTTCTTCCCATGTACTTAATGATCTGTTGAGCTGCTCGCAGAAAAATACTTTTCACTGTACCTCGGTACACGTGACAATAAACAAATCCAATCCAATCCACTAAGGGAAACAACTTTATCCTGCCCTCCATCTCTTCCCCTCATAATTTTGTACCCCTCAATTAAGTCACCCAGAGTCTTATTTGTTCCAAGGAAACCGCTACACTTATCTAGCCCCCCCTCCGCGCGCGCGCGCACGCCCCCCCACCACACGCGCCCCCCCACCACACACGCACACCCACGGCTCTCTCCCTCACACAGAGACCCGGGGCTCTCTCCCTCACACAGAGACCCGGGGCTCTCTCCCTCACACACAGAGACCCGGGGCTCTCTCCCTCACACACACAGAGACCCGGGGCTCTCTCCCTCACACACAGAGACCCGGGGCTCTCTCCCTCACACACAGAGACCCGGGGCTCTCTCCCTCATACACAGAGACCCGGGGCTCTCTCCCTCACACACAGAGACCCAGGTCTCTCTCCTTCACACAGAGACCCGGGGCTCTCTCCCTCACACACAGCCAGACCCGGGGCTCTCTCCCTCACACACAGCCAGACCCGGGGCTCTCTCCCTCACACACACAGACCCACGGCTCTCTCCCTCACACACAGACCCGGGGCTCTCTCCCTCACACACACAGACCCAGAGCTCTCTCCCTCGCACACACAGACCCAAGACTCTCTCCCTCACACACAGACCCAGGGCTCTCTCCCTCACACCCTGACCCAGGGCTCTCTCCCTTACACAGACAGACCCAGGGCTCTCTCCCTCACACACACTGACCCAGGGCTCTCTCCCTTACACACACAGACCCAGGGCTCTCTCCCTCACAGACCTTTGTGATATGCATCACTGTAAATACACAAGGGGTTAATGTAAATACACTAGAACTAAGTAAACACTAGAGGGAGCACTGGAGATGTCATGACATGCAGACATACAGCTAATGAACACATAGAATAGGACACGGCCAACGGGCAGTCGACACCCAGAGCTGACACTACCACAAAGGGGCATTACACAACATAAAAGGACAGGGCATACATGCTCTGTCTCTTTCCACAGGCAGACACTTAGAGGGTAGGACAGAGGCAGATCAGACTTAGAGCAGACTGGTTAGTTAGACTGAGTTACTGTAGCAAGATTAGCAGGAGAGTCGAACTCAGAGAACTGTGCTAATGGTTCAATAAATCACACTGAACTGACTTCAATGTCTGGAGTACTTTTTGGTCAAAGCTGCATCAAGTTGCAGCCTGTGTTATCCCAGAGTACATAACACATCATGGTACCAGAAGTGCCGGTTAAATCTATATAGTTCAACTCAGCAAGATCCATGACTACCAGCAACAGCACACAGGCAAGATGATCGAGATTCCGGTTCCTCAGCAGCTGAGGTACCACGGCAATCTCAGTGCCAACTGGCATGCATTCAAGCAGAGATTTGAGATTGACATGGTAGCATCCGACCTAGATGGCAATGCCGATGCTGAGAAGATTGATCTTCTACTCACCATTGCGGGTGAAAGTGCAACAGAAATCTTCAACTCCTTCAAGTACTCCAAAGGGCAGGACAAGAGAGACTTCCAGGCAGTCCTGGACAACTTTGAAAACTACTGCGAGATGAACACAAAAGAAAATCGGTAAAACTGGAGCCTATACTCACCACGAGGCAAAGGTAGGCTTGCAGCAGAGGCAAACGGCAGTTTTGATTGGCAGCCATCTTGCGCGAGAAGTTGCGCAAAGAGCGCACAGTAAAGAAAAGCAACTTGCGCATGCGCAATCCATTCCTACGCTCTACGTCACATGACGTCAGATGCCCCAGACCATGGCCACTTAAAGGGGAAATGTCCGAAAATAGAAAAAAAATAATGTTAAAGCCAGAAAATGCAATTCTTTCACCTGGAACGACAGCACAGTGCCTGAACTTTGATCAGGAGCTGAAAGTAACCTCCTCAGAACACTGCAACAAGCAGTTAGAACCGCCCTAAGAGATGATTTAGTCCTTGAAGACTACGACTCAGACAATGATTTCATTATTGGACGTGGCGACCTCAGTACCAAATCCGAACCGCAACGAGATGTGTTGCACATTGCAGCATCCGACACAGTCATGGATGAGTTATTCGGATTTGAGGATCCTCAGCCCAGCATTGACAACATCCCATGAGTACAGGATTCTGCTGCGGCCTGACGCCAAGAGACAGAGAGCGGTACAAGCCCACAGAGAGCGGCCTGACGCCAAGAGAGTGGTTCACGCACCACAAAGAGTCCCCGACTCCGGACAGAAAGCGATGACAGACACCACAGCGAGACCACTGTACGACACCGTTGAGAGCGCACAGATCGACTCCACAGCGAGACCACTGCATGACTCCATACAGGGAACGATGCCAGGGAGAGCGATACAAGCCTCTACAGCGAGCTTGTTGAGACTCCACGATGGAAGCAATGCAAGACTCCAGAGCACAGTCCTTGCATGAACAAAACCATGAAGGTCTCGCAACCTTATCTGAGCAACCAGCAGCAGGCCATGCAAGTCTGCCACGCTCAAGTGCACAGCAAGACGACTATGACAGTCTACCACGCTCACGTGAACAACAAAAAGACTACCTAGATTATTTGAGCCACCAGAAGACTCTGACAGTCTACCCAGCTCATCCAACAGACAAGAAAACACTGAAGGTCTACCCACTGTATGTGTGACAAGTGACAAAGGCTTCACAATTCCCATACAAGATGAGCGACATCTCAGCGAGACTGACTGATCTCAGCTAGTATGCACAGAGGCACTCGACAATCAAAGTGAGGCTACTAGTGACACCACGTTAATTCAAACCTCATCTACCCCAGCCTCTCCACAAGAACCTGTAATGACTCCAGACGGGGAGCATCAAGAAACCAAAGGTGATGCAGGTGAACCAGAAAGGGCTCCAGACGGGGAGCATTGACAAGCCAAAGATGATTCAAGTGAACCGGGCATGACTCCACACGGGGAACGCCGCGGAATCAGAGACGGCACGCTCAATGAAACAGCAGATGCCAGAAAGGACACTGACACAAGTAACTTTGTGAAGGACTCATATACTCCATTGAGTGCAATAAGAACAACAAAACCTACAAAAACAACAAAGACAACAATAAGAAGAGTACCAAAGGCACCAACGTCAACAACAAGCACGACAAAACCAACAACACTGGAACAACGACTGGTATGACATGGTACAACTCTGCAAATGCAGGACAATGTGACAGTATAGCTCCTAACAGTGGCAAGAGTACAGACATATCATGGCATGATAACACATCTTACAAATTCACGTTTGCTCCACTACAAACAAGCAAACCTGCTTTCAATGCAGATGATATACTGCATCGCTAGCTACCACAAGCATAGAAAAAAAAAGTCCAAATCAGACAACGACGTGATTTGACCATTTGAACACCTCCTGATGACTTCTTGGTTATGAAAATACCTGAACACTGACGGCGTTCACGAGGAAATTACAGCCTCAACATTGACACTTCAATATCAAAACAAGAAAGCCACTCGACCATATAAATTCATGAACTTTGGACTCAAATATCATTTGGTACTGTATAATCATCACTGTCATCATAACTTGTACAGAGAACAGTACAGCCATTGATGTTGTGCCGAGCTTTGTCTGAAACCAAGATCAAGCTACCCCACTCCCTGTCATTCTGGTGTGCTCCATGTGCCGATCCAATAACCGCTTGAAAGTTCCTGAAGTGTCCGACTCCACTATCACAGTAGGCAGTCCATTCCACACTCGAACCACTCTGAGTAAAGAACCTATCTCGGACATCCCTCCTATATCTCCCACCCCAAACCTTATTGTTATGCCTCCTTGTAACAGCTACATCCACCCAAGGAAATAGTCTCTGAACATCCACTCTATCTATCCCCCTCATCATCTTATAAACCTCTATTAAGTCGCCTCTCATCCTCCTTCGCTCCAATGAGAAAGGCCCGAGCTCCCTCAACCTTTCCTCATAAGACCTACCCTCCAATCCAGGCAGTATCCTGGTAAATCTCCTTTGCACCCTTTTCAATACATCCACATCCTTCCTATAAATGAGGTGACCAGAACTGCACACAATACTTCAAATGTGGTCTCACCAGGGTCCTGTACAGTTGCAGCATAACCCCACGGCTCTTAAACTCAAGCCCCCTATTAATAAACGCTAACACACTATAGGCCTTCTTCCCGGCTCTAGCCACTTGAGTGGCAACCTTCAGAGATCTGTGGTCATGAACTCCAAGGTCTCTCTGTTCCTCCACATTCCTCTGAACCCTGCCGTTGACCCTGTAATCCGCATTCAAATTTGAATCACCTCGCACTTAACAGGGTTAAACTCCATCTGCCATTTTTCGGCCCAGCTCTGCATCCTATCAATGTCTCTTTGCAGCCTATAACAGCCCTCCACCTCATCTACTCCACCACCAATCTTGGTGTCATCAGCAAATTTACTGACCCACCCTTCAGCCCCCTCCAAGTAATTTATAAAAATCACAAACAGCAGAGGACCCAGCACTGATCCCTGTGGTACATCGCTGATAACTGGTCTCCAGTCTCAATTTTCCATCCACCACCACCCTCTGTCTTCCATGTGATAGCCAGTTACTTATCCAATTGGCCAAATTTCCCTCTATCCCACACCTCCTTACTTTCTTCATGAGCCGACCATGGGGAAACGCCTTACTGAAATCCATGTATACGACATCAACTGTTCTACCTTCATCTACACACTTAGTTACCTCCTCAAAGAATTCAATCAAATTTGTGAGGCAAGACTTACCCTTCACGAATCCGTGTTGACTATCCCGGATTAAGCTGCATTTTTCCAAATGGTCATTAATCCTATCCCTCAGGACCCTTTCCATTAACTTACCGACCACCGAAGTAAGACTAACCGGCCTATAATTACCAGGGTCATTCCTATTCCCTTTCTTTAAAGGTCATCACTGATCTACCTATTTTGTTCAATTTTCTTTAACAAAGTACAGAAAATATGTAACACCAAAAAAGAGGGGATATGCATCACTGTAAATATACAAGGGTTTAATGTAAATACACTACAACTAAGTAAACAGTAGAGGGAGCACCGGAGATGTGATGACATGCAGACATACAGCGAATGAACACTCCAAATAGGACCCGACCAATGGGCAGTCAAGACTACCACAAGGGGGCATTACACAACACATATAAAAGAAAAGGACAGGGCAGGGCACACATGCTCTGTCTCTTTCCACAGACAGACACTTAGAGAGGACAGCGGCGGATCAGAAGCATCACACCCACCACATGGCTTAGAGCAGACTGGTTAGTTAGACTGAGTTACTGTAGCAAGATTAGCAGGAGAGTCGAACTCAGAGAACTGTGCTAATGGTTCAATAAATCACACTGAACTTACTTCAATGTCTGGAGTACCTTTTGGTCAAAGCTGCATCGAGTTGCAGCCCGTGTTATCCCAGAGTACATAACACATCAAGATCCACACACACACACAGGGCTCTCTCCCTCACACAGACAGACCCAGGGCTCTCTCTCTCACAGACACACACACACAGACCCAGGGCTCTCTCTCTCAGACCAGCCCAGGGCTCTCCCTCTCAGACACATACCCACACACAGACCCAGGTCTCTCTCTCCCACACAGACAGACCCAGGGCTCTGTCTTTCCCACACACACACACACACACACACACACAGGCTCAGGACTCTCTCCGTCACACATACCCAAACACAGACCCAGGGCTCTCTCTCTCTCACACACACACACAGACCCAGGGCTCTCTCTCTCACACACACACACACACACACACAGACCCAGGGCTCTCTCCCTCTTGCAGACCCACACACATATAGACCCAGGGCTCTCGCTCTCTCAGACCAGCCCAGGGCTCTCCCTCTCAGACACAGACCCACACACAGACCCAGGGCTCTCTCTCTCCCACACAGACAGACCCAGGCCTTTCTCTCTCTCCCACACAGACAGACACAGGGCTCTGTCTCTCACGCACACACAGACAGACCCAGGGCTCTCTAACCCCCACACAGACAGACCCAGGGCTCTCTCTCTCACACACACAGACCCAGGGCTCTCTCCCACAAAGACAGACCCAGGGCTCTGTCTCTCACACACACACAGACCCAGGGCTCTCTCTCTCACACACACACAGACCCAGGGCTCTCTCTCTCACACACACACAGACCCAGGGTTCTCTCCCTCTCACACACAGACCCAGGGCTCTCTCTCACACACACGCACACACAGTCCCAGGGCTCGCTCTCTCTCACACACAGACAGACCCAGGGCTCACTCTCCCCCACAGACAGACCAAGGGCTCTCTGGCTCTCTCTCTCACACACAGACAGACCCAGGGCTCTCTCTCTCACAACAGACAGACCCAGGGCTCGCTCTCTCACAGACAGACCCAGGGCTCTCTCTCTCTCACACACACACACACACACACAGACAGACCCAGGGCTCTCTCTCTCACACACAGACAGACCCAGGGCTCTCTCTCTCTCACACACACAGACCCAGGGCTCTCTCTCTCACACACACACACACACAGACCCAGGGCTCTCTCTCTCTCACACACACACACACACAGACCCAGGGCTCTCTCTCACACACACACACACAGACCCAGGGCTCTCTCTCTCACACACACACACAGACCCAGGGCTCTCTCTCACACACACACAGACCCAGGGCTCTCTCTCACACACACACAGACCCAGGGCTCTCTCTCACACACACACACACACACACACACAGACCCAGGGCTCTCTCTCACACACACACACACACACAGACCCAGGGCTCTCTCTCACACACACACACACACACACAGACCCAGGGCTCTCTCTCACACACACAGACCCAGGGCTCTCTCTCACACACACAGACCCAGGGCTCTCTCTCACACACACAGACCCAGGGCTCTCTCTCACACACACAGACCCAGGGCTCTCTCTCACACACACAGACCCAGGGCTCTCTCTCACACACACAGACCCAGGGCTCTCTCTCACACACACAGACCCAGGGCTCTCTCTCACACACACAGACCCAGGGCTCTCTCACACACACACAGACCCAGGGCTCTCTCTCACACACACACAGACCCAGGGCTCTCTCTCACACACACACAGACCCAGGGCTCTCTCTCACACACACACAGACCCAGGGCTCTCTCTCACACACACACAGACCCAGGGCTCTCTCTCACACACACACAGACCCAGGGCTCTCTCTCACACACACACAGACCCAGGGCTCTCTCTCACACACACACAGACCCAGGGCTCTCTCTCACACACACACAGACCCAGGGCTCTCTCTCACACACACACAGACCCAGGGCTCTCTCTCACACACACACAGACCCAGGGCTCTCTCTCACACACACACAGACCCAGGGCTCTCTCTCACACACACACAGACCCAGGGCTCTCTCTCACACACACACAGACCCAGGGCTCTCTCTCACACACACACAGACCCAGGGCTCTCTCTCACACACACACAGACCCAGGGCTCTCTCTCACACACACACAGACCCAGGGCTCTCTCTCACACACACACAGACCCAGGGCTCTCTCTCACACACACACAGACCCAGGGCTCTCTCTCACACACACACAGACCCAGGGCTCTCTCTCACACACACACAGACCCAGGGCTCTCTCTCACACACACAGACCCAGGGCTCTCTCTCACACACACAGACCCAGGGCTCTCTCTCACACACACAGACCCAGGGCTCTCTCTCACACACACAGACCCAGGGCTCTCTCTCACACACACAGACCCAGGGCTCTCTCTCACACACACAGACCCAGGGCTCTCTCTCACACACACAGACCCAGGGCTCTCTCTCACACACACAGACCCAGGGCTCTCTCTCACACACACAGACCCAGGGCTCTCTCTCACACACACAGACCCAGGGCTCTCTCTCACACACACAGACCCAGGGCTCTCTCTCACACACACAGACCCAGGGCTCTCTCTCACACACACAGACCCAGGGCTCTCTCTCACACACACAGACCCAGGGCTCTCTCTCACACACACAGACCCAGGGCTCTCTCTCTCTCTCTCACACACACACACACAGACCCAGGGCTCTCTCTCTCACACACACACACACAGACCCAGGGCTCTCTCTCACACACACAGACCCAGGGCTCTCTCTCACACACACAGACCCAGGGCTCTCTCTCTCACACACAGACCCAGGGCTCTCTCTCTCACACACAGACCCAGGGCTCTCTCTCTCTCTCACACACACACACACACACAGACAGACCCAGGGCTCTCTCTCTCACACACACACACACACAGACCCAGGGCTCTCTCTCTCACACACACACAGACCCAGGGCTCTCTCTCACACACACACAGACCCAGGGCTCTCTCTCTCTCACACACACACAGACCCAGGGCTCTCTCTCACACACACACAGACCCAGGGCTCTCTCTCACACACACACAGACCCAGGGCTCTCTCTCTCTCTCACACACACACACACACACAGACAGACCCAGGGCTCTCTCTCTCACACACACACACACACAGACCCAGGGCTCTCTCTCACACACACACACACAGACCCAGGGCTCTCTCTCTCACACACACACACAGACCCAGGGCTCTCTCTCACACACACACAGACCCAGGGCTCTCTCTCACACACACACAGACCCAGGGCTCTCTCTCACACACACACACACACACACACAGACCCAGGGCTCTCTCTCACACACACACACACACACAGACCCAGGGCTCTCTCTCACACACACACACACACACACAGACCCAGGGCTCTCTCTCACACACACAGACCCAGGGCTCTCTCTCACACACACAGACCCAGGGCTCTCTCTCACACACACAGACCCAGGGCTCTCTCTCACACACACAGACCCAGGGCTCTCTCTCACACACACAGACCCAGGGCTCTCTCTCACACACACAGACCCAGGGCTCTCTCTCACACACACAGACCCAGGGCTCTCTCTCACACACACAGACCCAGGGCTCTCTCACACACACACAGACCCAGGGCTCTCTCACACACACACAGACCCAGGGCTCTCTCTCACACACACACAGACCCAGGGCTCTCTCTCACACACACACAGACCCAGGGCTCTCTCTCACACACACACAGACCCAGGGCTCTCTCTCACACACACACAGACCCAGGGCTCTCTCTCACACACACACAGACCCAGGGCTCTCTCTCACACACACACAGACCCAGGGCTCTCTCTCACACACACACAGACCCAGGGCTCTCTCTCACACACACACAGACCCAGGGCTCTCTCTCACACACACACAGACCCAGGGCTCTCTCTCACACACACACAGACCCAGGGCTCTCTCTCACACACACACAGACCCAGGGCTCTCTCTCACACACACACAGACCCAGGGCTCTCTCTCACACACACACAGACCCAGGGCTCTCTCTCACACACACACAGACCCAGGGCTCTCTCTCACACACACACAGACCCAGGGCTCTCTCTCACACACACACAGACCCAGGGCTCTCTCTCACACACACACAGACCCAGGGCTCTCTCTCACACACACACAGACCCAGGGCTCTCTCTCACACACACACAGACCCAGGGCTCTCTCTCACACACACACAGACCCAGGGCTCTCTCTCACACACACAGACCCAGGGCTCTCTCTCACACACACAGACCCAGGGCTCTCTCTCACACACACAGACCCAGGGCTCTCTCTCACACACACAGACCCAGGGCTCTCTCTCACACACACAGACCCAGGGCTCTCTCTCACACACACAGACCCAGGGCTCTCTCTCACACACACAGACCCAGGGCTCTCTCTCACACACACAGACCCAGGGCTCTCTCTCACACACACAGACCCAGGGCTCTCTCTCACACACACAGACCCAGGGCTCTCTCTCACACACACAGACCCAGGGCTCTCTCTCACACACACAGACCCAGGGCTCTCTCTCACACACACAGACCCAGGGCTCTCTCTCACACACACAGACCCAGGGCTCTCTCTCACACACACAGACCCAGGGCTCTCTCTCTCTCTCTCACACACACACACACAGACCCAGGGCTCTCTCTCTCACACACACACACACAGACCCAGGGCTCTCTCTCACACACACAGACCCAGGGCTCTCTCTCACACACACAGACCCAGGGCTCTCTCTCTCACACACAGACCCAGGGCTCTCTCTCTCACACACAGACCCAGGGCTCTCTCTCTCTCTCACACACACACACACACACAGACAGACCCAGGGCTCTCTCTCTCACACACACACACACACAGACCCAGGGCTCTCTCTCTCACACACACACAGACCCAGGGCTCTCTCTCACACACACACAGACCCAGGGCTCTCTCTCTCTCACACACACACAGACCCAGGGCTCTCTCTCTCTCACACACACACAGACCC
Organism: Scyliorhinus torazame; assembly: GCF_047496885.1. Lineage (NCBI taxonomy): Eukaryota > Metazoa > Chordata > Chondrichthyes > Carcharhiniformes > Scyliorhinidae > Scyliorhinus > Scyliorhinus torazame. Next base: position 220,609,436 of record NC_092711.1, on the reverse strand, counting down.
AGGGCTCGCTCTCTCTCACACACACACAGACCCAGGGCTCTCTCTCACACACACAGACCCAGGGCTCTCTCTCACACACACAGACCCAGGGCTCTCTCTCTCACACACACACACACACACACACAGACCCAGGGCTCTCTCTCTCACACACACACACACACAGACCCAGGGCTCTCTCTCTCACACACACACACACACAGACCCAGGGCTCTCTCTCTCACACACACACACACAGACCCAGGGCTCTCTCTCTCTCACACACACACAGACCCAGGGCTCTCTCTCACACACACAGACCCAGGGCTCTCTCTCACACACACAGACCCAGGGTTCTCTCTCACACACACAGACCCAGGGCTCTCTCTCACACACACAGACCCAGGGCTCTCTCTCACACACACAGACCCAGGGCTCTCTCTCACACACAGACCCAGGGCTCTCTCTCACACACAGACCCAGGGCTCTCTCTCTCTCTCTCTCACACACACACACACACACACACACACACACAGACCCAGGGCTCTCTCTCACACACAGACCCAGGGCTCTCTCTCTCTCTCTCACACACACACACACACACACACACACACAGACCCAGGGCTCTCTCTCTCACACACACACACAGACCCAGGGCTCTCTCTCACACACAGACCCAGGGCTCTCTCTCACACACAGACCCAGGGCTCTCTCTCTCTCTCTCTCACACACACACACACACACACAGACCCAGGGCTCTCTCTCACACACAGACCCAGGGCTCTCTCTCTCTCTCTCACACACACACACACACACACAGACCCAGGGCTCTCTCTCTCACACACACACACAGACCCAGGGCTCTCTCTCACACACACACACACAGACCCAGGGCTCTCTCTCACACACACACAGACAGACAGACCCAGGGCTCTCTCTCACACACACACACACAGACAGACCCAGGGCTCTCTCTCTCTCACACACACAGACCCAGGGCTCTCTCTCTCACACACACACAGACCCAGGGCTCTCTCTCTCACACACACACAGACCCAGGGCTCTCTCACACACACACACACAGACCCAGGGCTCTCTCACACACACACACACACACACACACAGACCCAGGGCTCTCTCTCTCACACACACACAGACCCAGGGCTCTCTCTCTCACACACACACAGACCCAGGGCTCTCTCTCTCACACACACACAGACCCAGGGCTCTCTCACACACACACACACACACACACAGACCCAGGGCTCTCTCTCTCACACACACACAGACCCAGGGCTCTCTCTCTCACACACACACAGACCCAGGGCTCTCTCACACACACACACACACACACACACACAGACCCAGTTGCCTGACCCATACGGGACCGAACTATTTATTGGGTAGCGTACACCCAGCGCGGACCTTTCGGAGGTCGTCTGTCGCCTTCCCTCCAGCTCCTACTTACCGGCTCGGCGACCAGGAGAGCCCCTTTCCCGTCCTTCGGGGCGGCGGGCGAATTGAATCCGATCTTGACCATGCCGGCCTGTGGAGGTGATGCTGACTCTGTGTCCCGGTGTGTGTGGGGGCGATTAACCTGACTCTGGGCCGCTGTGACGCAGTCTCTCTAACGGCTGCTCCAGTTCCTGCTTCTTTGCGCAAACTCTCTGGCTCAAGTACCCGAGCCTCCGCCGCGCAGACTCCCGAGCCTCCGCCGCGCAGACTCCTTGCCTTCTTCCCGAGCCGCCGCCGCGCAGACTCCCTGCCTTCTTCCCGAGCCGCCGCCGCGCAGACTCCCTGCCTTCTTCCCGAGCCGCCGCCGCGCAGACTCCCTGCCTTCTTCCCGAGCCGCCGCCGCGCAGACTCCCTGCCTCCTTCCCGAGCCGCCGCCGCGCAGACTCCCTGCCTCCTTCCCGAGCCGCCGCCGCGCAGACTCCCTGCCTCCTTCCCGAGCCGCCGCCGCGCAGACTCCCTGCCTCCTTCCCGAGCCGCCGCCGCGCAGACTCCCTGCCTCCTTCCCGAGCCGCCGCCGCGCAGACTCCCTGCCTCCTTCCCGAGCCGCGCTCTCCAAACTGACCAACAGCCAGATCAGACAATGGTGAAAGGTCACGATTGCCCCCTCCCCTCTTTTTTAAAATGGCCGAGTCGGTTTGTGGATGGCGCTGTTGCTGTGACCGCTGGAGTCGCTTATTCGCAGATGTTGCTGGGGGGGGTGAGGTAGCAAACACGTCATATGTTTTCATGTGGCCTCGCTGTAAAAATAATAAACACACCCTCATGCCTTGAGAAAGACGTCCCACCCTTTTTAATTATAAATTCCACTGAAAGCATACCCCTGGCGCTGACTGTTTTTGTCCCTGCAATTTATGCGTACGTGATGTCTGGGATCACAACACTGTTTATCATATCTTACTACGGTGTCAAAATGCGGCTTATTTTAAATGAACAATGAACACAGCTGATGTTGATCTGCTTTATTCTGGATATATTTTTTGTCATGACCTGCCCCATGGTAACAGTCAAGACAAACTTTCTTCTGCTGAACACTTGACGTTTGTTCATTCTTAAGCTCGTTGCCTGTCAACAGTATGAAATTAAATCCCAGCAGTGAGCATTATCTTGGGCAGCAATGCGAACATTAATGGGAGGTTGTCAGTTGTGATTACAAGCTTTCATACTTTTTTTTTACCAGGCAACGTAACACCATGTAAATAGGCCTCTGAAAGACTTTTGTGAGAAAATATTGCTAATGCTTCACTGTAAGCAGACGTTCAGACACTGCTTATTGTCTGCAGAGCAACTATCAGGTTAAGAAATTGAGTCTAGCAATTCATCAGCATTTTGAAAAGAAAAATTAGCTGAAGTGAGAGGTTTTCGGTGTAAAGTCATTTGGAACATGAGCCTCAAGGTTATTGAACACATTAGATCAATAAGATGTTTCAAACATAGAAAATGGAAGCAGGAGGAGGCCATTTGGCCCTTCAAGCCTGCTCTGCCATTCATTATGATCATGGCTGATCTCCAAGTACCCTGATCCCACCTTCCACGCCCCCCCCCCAATCCACATATCCCTTTAGCCCCAAGAGCTATATCTAATTCCTTCTTGAAATTACACAATGTTTTTGCGTCTACTTTTTGTGGCAGTGGTTCCACAGATTCACCACTCTGGATGAAGAAATTTCTCCTCACTCCTTATCTTCAAACTATGACCCCTAGTTCTGGGCTCTCCCACCATCGGGAACATTCTTTCTGAATCTATCCGGTTTAATCCTGTTAGAAATTTATAAGTTTCTGTGAGCTTGCCCCTCACTCTTCTAAATTCCAATGAATATAATCCTAACCGACTTAGTCTCTCCTCATATGACAGTCCCACCATCCCAGGAATCAGCCTGGTAAACCTTCGCTGCACTCCCTCCATAGCAAGAACATCATTTCTCAGATAAGAACACAAAAACCACACAATACTCCAGGTGTGACCTCAGCAATGCCCGATTCAACTGTAGTAAAATATCCCTATTCATATAGTCGAATTCTCTTGCTATGAAGGCCAACATACCATTTGCCTTCTTTTCTGCCTGCTGTATCTACGCGCTTACATTCAGCGACTGATGCACGAGAAACCCAAGGTCTCGCGTCTATCCACCTCTCTCAATTTACACCCATTCAAATAATAATCAGCCTGCCTATTTTTGCTACTAAAGTATGTGTGTGTGAGAGAGAGTTCACCTATTATTTCCTTGAATGCCTGCCACAGGCTGTCTCCTGTCCTTCCTTTCAGTAATGTTTCCCAGTCCATCATTGCCAACTCATGCCTCATACCATCATAGTTACCTGTATTAAGATTCAGGACCCTAGTCTTAGAATCAACTACTTCACTATCCACCATGATAATTAATTCTGTCATATTATGGTCACTCATCCCCAAGGGTTCTCTCTCAACTAGGTAGCCCACTAATCCTTTCTCATTGCACAATACCAAGTCCAAGATTGCTGTTCCCATGTTGGTTCCTCAACATATTGGTCCAGAAAACCATCCCATATACACTCCAGAAATTCCTCCTCTATTGTACTGTGACTAATTTGACTCACCCAATCTGTACACGGATTAAAGTCATCCATAATCACAATGTTCCTTTAACACGTGCATCTCTGATTTCCTGTCTAATGCTATTCTCAACATTACCACTGCAGTTTGGTGGTCTGTATACCACCCCAACAAATGTTTTTAACCTGTGGTGTTTCTTAACTCAACCTATACAGATTCCACATAATCTGTGCTAATATCTTTCCTCAATATTGTATAAATCATTTATTTAATCAACAATGCAACTCCACCACCTTTTCCTTTCTGTCTGTCCTTCCTAAAATCTGAATAGCCCTCAATGTTTAGTTTCTATCCTTGGTCACCTTTGAGCCTTGTCTCCATAATCCCAACTATATCATACCCCTTTACATCCATCTGTGCAACTAATTCATCCATTTTATTTTGAATGCTCCAAGCATTCAGGTACAAAACCTTAAGGCTAGTCCTTTTAACGTTTCTTGGCCGGTCCCTACTATTGTTGAAAGTGTCATCATCTGATACTGGACCTTGGTTTCTCTGCCTATCACTTTTCCTATTCTCCTGGTTGTGTTTTTCTCTTGTTCTTGATTTCCCCCTGCTCTGAATCCTTACATGGGTTCCCATCCCCCTGCCATATTAGTTTCAACCCTGCCAGGTATAACCCACCCAGTTTGTACAGGTCCTACCTCCCCCGCTGAACCGGTCCCAATGCCCCAGGAATCTGAAATCCTCCCCCTCTTCAGCAACGTATTCATCGTGCTGTTTCTACTCTGACGAACATGTGGCACTGGGAGTAATCCTGAGATCACTACCTTTGAGGTCCAACTTATCAACTTCCTTCCCAACTCCTGATATTCTGCTTTCAGGACATCATCCCTTTTATTTTAACCCATGTTGTTTGTACTAATGTGTACCATGACCATTGGCTGTTCACGCTCCATGGTTTAAGATCTTGGTCCTACTATTTCCCTGGTCGAAGTCTGAGTTGGCACATTAGAGTTGATGTATAAAATGTACATATTTTACCACATGACTGTTCTTTCTTGTAATCTATTTTAACTACAGAATTTAACCAGACTATTTCACCTTATCTTGTGAAGATCCACTCTGCTTGACTAAATACTGATACTTCAGCTTAATGAGTAGATGAGTAACTGGTTACTGTATGAATAAAGTTGGGTAAATTTCTCTTGGGGTTTTCCTGCTCGTCTATCATAACATCAGCAGACAAGTAACATAAACAAAAACAAAATTAATTATTTTGGCTTTATTGTCATAAAATGTCTCAAAGAAACGCAGGCTTTTTCCCGTGCTGAGGAAGGGAGGGCGGGGCCTGAGGGGAGGGGGGGTGCTGGAGGGGTGCTCACATCGGCCTGAAGGGGGGGATGGGATGGGGATTCCACACGGGGGGTCGTTGGCAAAGGCGGGAGTGGCCGGGGTCAGCAGGAGTCAGCTGACTTACGGGAGTGCAATGGGGGGAGCAAGGGGGCTAGACGGTGGTCTAGCTTGTGGGTGGGGGGGGGTGGAACTAGGTTGCTGCTGTACTGACCGAAGGGGAGCTGGAGGTAAAAGGGAGAGTCGGGGAGGGGGTTCGCCGCCTGGGGGACTGGAGTGCGCGGGAGGCGTGGGCACGTGGCTGGCCTAAGAAAGGGGATGGCTAGTCGGCAGGGGGGCGGGGAGGCGAGTAGCCCCCTGATCCGGCTGACAACATGGAATGTGAGAGGCCTAAATGGGCCGGTCGAGAGGGCCCGGGTGTTCACGCACTTAAAGGGACTGAAGGCAGACGTTGTTATGCTTCAGGAGACGCACTTGAAGGTGGCAGATCAGATCAGGCTGAGAAAGGGATGGGTAGGGCAGGTCTTTCATTCAGGGCTGGATGCGAAGAACAGGGGTTGCAGTACTGGTGGGGAAGGGGATGTCGTTCGAGGCGCTGAATATTGTGGCGGATAATGGTGGTCGATACGTGATGGTCAGTGGTAGTTTGCAGGGGACCCGGGTGGTACTGGTGAATGTGTATGCCCCGAATTGGGACGATGCAGGGTTTATGAAGCGCATGTTGAGTCGGATCCCGGATCTGGAAGCAGGGAGCTTGATAATGGTGGGGGGGGGGGGGGACTTTAATACGGTACTGGACCCAGCATTGGACCGATCCAGGTCAACGACGGGTAGGAGGCCAGCTGCGGCCAAGGTGCTAAGGGGTTTTATGGACCAGATGGGGGGAGTGGATCCGTGGAGGTTTGCCAGGCTGGGTGCCAGAGAGTTCTCCTTTTTCTCCCATGTACATAAGGCCTATTCACGGATAGATTTCTTTGTGATGAGTGGAGGGAACGGAATATTCGGCTATAGCGATTTCGGACCATGTCCCGCACTGGGTGGAGTTGGGGTTGGGGGAGGAGAGGGACCAGCGCCCGCTGTGGCGCCTGGATGTGGGACTGTTGGCGGATGAGGAGGTTTATGGGCAGGTCCGGGGGTGCATTCAGAGACACATAGAGGCCAATGATAATGGGGAGGTGCAGGTGGGTGTGGTTTGGGGGGCTCTGAAGGCGGTGGTTAGGGAAGAGCTAATTTCAATTAGGGCTCACAGGGAGAAGAGAGAGAGGATGGAGACGGAGAGGTTGGTGGAGCAGATAGTAAGGATGGATAGGAGCTATGCAGAGGCCCCTGAAGAGGGGCTGCTGAGGGAGCGACGGGACCTCCAAACGGAATTTGATTTATTGACCACGGGGAAGGCAGAGGCTCAGTGGAGGAAAATGCAGGGGGCAGTGTATGAGTATGGAGAGAAGGTGAGTCGGATGCTGGCGCATCAGCTATGTAAGAGGGAGGCGGCGAGGGAGATTGGAGGAATCAGGGATAGGGGGGAATACGGTGCGGAGTGCGGTTAAAATAAATGAGGTATTTAGGGATTTCTATGGGGACCTGTACAAGTAAGAGCCCCCGGAGGGGGGAGAGGGGATGCGGCGGTTCTTAGATCAACTGAGGTTCCCGAGGGTGGAGGAAGAGCGGTTGGCTGGCCTGGGGGCCCCAATGGGACTGGAGGAGCTGGTTAAGGGATTGGAGAGCATGCAGGCAGGCAAGGCCACGAAACCAGATGGGTTCCCGGTTGAATTTACAGGAAGTATGTGGATCTGTTGGGCCCATTGCTGGTGAGAACCTTCAATGAGGCGAAGGAGGAAGGGACTCTGCCCCCGACAATGTCTCGGGCATTGATCTCGCTGATTCTCAATCGGGATAAGGACCCACTGCAGTGCGGTTCGTATAGGTCGATCTCGCTCCTTAACGTAGATGCCAAGTTGCTGGTGAAGGTCCTCGCTACGAGGATTGAGTATTGTGTCCCGGGAGTAATACATGAGGACCAGACGGGGTTCATGAAGGGCAGGCAGTTAAATGCGAATGTGCGGAGGCTCCTGAACGTGATTATGATGCCCTCGGTGGGAGGGTAAACGGAGGTGGTGGCGGCTATGGACACGGAGAAGGACTTTGATCGGGTGGAGTGGGAGTACCTATGGGAAGTGCTGAGCAGGTTTGGGTTCGGGGAAGGGTTCATAGGGTGGGTCAGGTTGTTATACAGGGCCCTGGTGGCGAGCGTGTCTACGAACCGGCGGAGATCGGAATATTTCAGATTGTACTGGAGGACGAGACAGGGGTGTCCCCTGTCCCCTTTGCTGTTTGCGCTGGCAATTGAGCCACTGGCCATGGCATTAAGGGAGTCTAGGAACTGGAGGGGGTAGTTCCGTGGAGGGGAGGAACACCGGGTGTCGTATGCTGATGACCTGTTATATATTGCAGATCCAGTGGAGGGGATGGCGGAGGTCATGCGGATCCTTAGGGAGTTTGGGGACGTCTCGGGCTACAAGCTCAACGTGGGGAAGAGTGAGCTCTTTGTAGTGCATGCGGGGGGCCAGGAAAGGGGGCTAGAGGAGCTGCCATTGAAGAGGGCGGAGAGGAGCTTTCGATACGAGGGTATCCAGGTAGCTAGGAGCTGGGGGGCCCTGCATAAGCTTAATTTGACACGGTTGGTGGACCAGATGGAGGAAGACTTTAAGAGATGGGATGTGTTGCCACTTTCCCTGGCGGGTAGGGTGCAGTCGGTCAAGATGACGGTCCTCCCGAGGTTCTTGTTCGTGTTCCAGTGCCTGCCCATCCTAATCCCCAAGGCTTTTTTCAAGCGGGTAAGCAGGAGTATTATGGGGTTTGTATGGGCGAGCAAGACCCCGAGGGTGAAGAGGGTGTTTCTGGAGCGCAGTTGGGACAGGGGCAGGCTGGCGCTGCCGAATCTGTGTGGTTATTATTGGGCAGCTATTGTGGCGATGATCCGTAAATGGGTAATGGAGGGAGAGGGGGCGGCGTGGAAGAGGCTAGAGGCTGCGTCTTGTGTGGGTACGAGCTTGGTGGCGCTGGTAACGGCACCGTTGCCGCTACCGCCGACGCCGTACACCACGAGCCAGGTGGTGGCGGCGACATTGAAGATCTGGGGGCAGTGGAGGCGACATAGGTGGGGGCCTCAATTTGGTCACCGATACGGGATAATCATAGGTTTGTGCCAGGCAGGATGGATGGCGGGTTCCTAAGTTGGCATCGGGCAGGAATTAAAAGGATGGGGGACCTGTTTATAGATGGGACTCTTGCTAGCCTGGGGGCGCTGGAGGAGAAATTTGGGTTGCCTCCCGGAAACGCTTTTAGATATATGCAAGTGAGGACATTTGTGAGACGGCAGGTGAGGGAATTTCCGCTACTTCCAGCACGAAGTAGAGGATAAAGTTTGCCTTGCGAGGGTCTCCAGGCGGTGGCAACCGTTCCTGGACTTTCTCGTGGAACGCTAGGTGGAGGTCGAAACAGCGGCAACCCGGGGGGTGGGGAGGGGGGGGGGGTTATGTTTTTGTTAAAAGGGGGCGTTTTCCCCACTTTTGTAGTTATTGATTAAATGGGGTTAATGTATCCTTGTTTGATTTCCTATGTACAATTTTGTTTTTCTTTCTTTCTTTCTGGAGTGTTTGGTTGAAAAGTGTTGAAAGTTTTGAATAAACATATATTTTTTAAAATAAATAAAATGTCTCAAAGTACTTCACATGAGCATAATCAGACAAAAGTTGACACCAAACCACATAAGGAGCGATTGTGATAAGGACAAAGCTTGACCAAACGGATAGTTCAAGAGGGATTTTTAGGAGGAGAGAGAGGTGGGAAGGTTCAGGAAGAGCATTTCAGAACTTTAGGGCCTTGACAACTGATGGCACAACCATCAATGTTGAAGCAAAGGGATTTAGGAATGCACAAGAGGCCAGATTTGGAGGAACGCCGAATTCTTAGCAGAGGCTAAAGAAGGTTGCACAGATGGGGTGGAAGTTGGGTGAGTGGTGTGCGAGACCTTGGAGCTATTAAAAATAAAGATGATAATTTTAAAGTTGAGTTGTTGCTGGACTGGGAGCTGGCAAAGATAAGTGAGGACATGGGTGATGGGTGAACTGAATTGTACAATTTAGAATATGATCAGTAGGGTTTTTGATGAGCTTAAGATTAAGGAAGGTTGGGAGTAGTATGGGAGGCGCTGAAGGCGGTGGTCAGGGGAGAGTTTATCTCCATCAAGGCTCACAGGGTGAAGAGAGAGGGCAGGGAAAGGGAGAGGTTAGTGGGGGAGATTTTAAGGGTGGACAGGAGCTATGCAGAGGCTCCGGATGAGGGACTACTCAGGGAGAGACAAAGTCTCCAGACGGAGTTCGACTTGTTGACCACAGGGAAGGCAGAGGCATAGAGGAGGAAGGCACAGGGGGCGATATATGAATATGGGTGAAGGCGAGCCGGATGCTGGCACACCAGCTCCGTAAGAGGATGGCAGTGAGGGAAATAGGTGGAGTCCAAGATGGCAGGTGAACTACGGTGCGGAGGGCAGGGAAAGTGAATGAGGCTTTTAAGGCCTTTTATGAGGAACTGTATAGGTCCCAGCCCCCAGGGGGAAAAGAGGAGATGCGGCGATTCTTGGATCAGTTGAGGTTCCCAAGGGTGGAGGTGCAGGAGGTGGCTGGTTTGGGGGCGCCAATTGGGGTGGAGAAGCTGGTTAAAGGACTGGTGAGCATGCAGGCAGGGAAGGCCCCGGGGCCAGATGGGTTCCCGGTGGAGTTTTACAGGAAATATGTAGACCTGTTAGCCCCGTTGCTGGTAAGGACCTTCAATGAATCAAGGGAGGGGGGGACCCTGCCCCCGACAATGTCGGAGGCGACGATCTCTTTGATCTTGAAGCGGGATATGGACCCTCTGCAATGTGGGTCGTATAGACCGATCTCGCTCCTTAATGTAGATGCTAAGTTGCTGGCAAAAATGTTGGCCATGAGGATTGAGGACTGCGTCCCGGCGGTGATTCATGAGGACCAGACGGGATTCGTAAAGGGTAGGCAGTTAAATACTAATGTGCAACGGGTCCTAAATGTGATAATGATGCCATCGGTGGAGGGAGAAGTGGAGATAGTGACAGCCATGGACGCGGAGAAGGCTTTCGATCGGGTAGAATGGGAGTATCTCTGGGAAGTGTTGAGGTTTGGGTTCGGGGGAGGGTTTATCAGTTGGGTTAAGCTCCTGTATAAAGCCCCGGTGGCGAGTGTGGTCATGAACCGGCGGAGGTCGGAGTATTTCCGGCTGTATCGAGGGACGAGGCAGGGGTGCCCCCTGTCCCCTCTGCTGATCGCATTAGCAATTGAACCTTTGGCCATGGCGTTAAGGGAGTCGGAGAAATGGAAGGGGGTGGTTCGAGGGGGAGAGGAACATCGAGTGCCGCTGTACGCAGACGACCTGTTGCTGTATGTGACGGATCCAGTGGAGGGGATGGTTGAGGTAATGCAGATCCTACGGGAGTTTGGAGACTTTTCGGGCTATAAGCTCAATGTGGGAAAGAGTGAGCTCTTTGTGATCCATCCGGGGGACCAGGGAATAGGGATAGACGACCTACCGTTGAGGAGGGCTGAAAGGAGCTTTCGAATCTTGGGGATTCAGGTAGCTAGGATCTGGGGGGCACTGCACAAACTTAATTTGTCGCGGTTGGTGGAACAGATGGAGGAGGATTTTAAAAGGTGGGACATGTTGCCACTCTCGCTGGCGGGTAGGGTACAGTCGGTTAAAATGGTGGTCCTCCCGAGATTTCTTTTTGTATTCCAATGCCTCCCAATTGTGATCACTAAGGCCTTTTTTAAGAGAGTACGCAGGAGCATTACGGGATTTGTGTGGGCAAGCAAGACCCCGAGGGTAAGGAGGGGATTCTTGGAGTGTAGCAGAGATAGAGGAGGGTTGGCGTTGCCGAATTTGGCTGGTTACTATTGGGCAGCCAACGTGGCAATGATCCATAAGTGGGTGATGGAGGGAGAGGGGGCGGCGTGGAAGAGATTGGAGATGGCGTCCTGCAAAGGAACAAGCCTGGGGGCGCTGGTGACGGCACCGCTGCTGCTCTCGCCGACAAGGTATACCACGAGCCCGGTGGTGGCAGCAACGCTAAAGATCTGGGGGCAGTGGAGACGGCACAGGGGAGCGACGGGAGCCTCGGTATGGTCCCCGATTAGAGACAACCATTGGTTTGTCCCAGGAAGGATGGACGGGGGATTTCAGAGCTGGCATCGGGTAGGGATTCGAAGAATGGGGGACCTGTTCATTGACGGGACGTTTGCGAGCTTAGGGGCGCTGGAGAAGTTTGGGCTACCCCCGGGAAACGCTTTCAGGTACATGCAAGTGAGGGCGTTTGTGAGGCGGCAGGTGAGGGAATTTCCGCTACTCCCAGCACAGGGGATTCAAGATAGGGTGATTTCGGGCATATGGGTCGGGGAGGGAAAGGTGTTGGCGATATACCAGGAGATGAAAGAAGAAGGGGAGGCTTTGGTAGAGGAGCTGAAGGGTAAATGGGAGGAGGAGTTGGGGGAGGAGATTGAGGAGGGGCTATGGGCTGACGCACTAAGTAGGGTTAATTCCTCTTCCTCGTGTGCCAGGCTTAGCCTGATACAATTTAAGGTGGTTCATAGAGCGCATATGACGGGGGCGAGGCTGAGCAGGTTCTTTGGGGTGGAGGACAGATGTGGGAGGTGCTCAGGAAGTCCGGCGAACCATGTCCATATGTTTTGGTCATGTCCGGCACTGGAGGGGTTCTGGAGGGGAGTGGCGGGAACAGTATCTAAGGTGGTGAGAGCCCGGGTCAAGCCAAGCTGGGGGCTAGCACTATTTGGAGTAGTGGACGAGCCGGGAGTGCAGAAGGTGAAAGAGGCCGGCATTCTGACCTTTGCGTCCCTAGTAGCCCAGCGAATGATCTTGCTAATGTGGAAGCAGGCGAAGCCCCCCAGTGTGGAGGCCTGGATAAATGATATGGCAGGGTTTATCAAGTTGGAAAGGATAAAGTTTGCCTTGAGAGGGTCTGCGCAGGGGTTCTACAGGCGGTGGCAACCGTTCCTAGACCATCTCGCGGAGCGTTAGATGAAGGTCGGACAGCAGCAACAGCAACCCGGGGGGGGGGGGGGGGAGGGGTGGTAGGGGGGGACATCGTTTGAGGAAGGGGGGAGGGGGGGGGGGAAGAGGGGTTTCTCTGGGGGGCTTTTGAGCAAGAAAACACATGAAGGATCCGGAAACTAACATGTACGGGAAGAATCCACTGTACAAAGTTTTGTATCTTATTGACTTGCCATGTTCATGTCTTGCCACGCGAGTTCTTTTTCCTTTTCTTTGTAACAGGGGGGGGGGGTTGTTTGTAAGGTGGAAAATATTGTTATTGAAAAATTCTTAATAAAAACATTTTTTTTTTAAAGTTTAAGGAAGGTTCAAGCTGGGAGGCTGACCAGGAGAGCATTGGAATAGTCAAATCTAGAGGTAATGGAACCATAAACAGATTTCTACAGCACTTCTACCAAAGGGGATTTTCACAGTGACTTTATTGTAGTGGTAATGTAAGCCTACTTGTGACAATAATAAAGATTATTATTAAGTTGAAATGGGCTAGCAGCAGAATCTCTGAAAATACACTCCTGCAGTTTCACGTATTTGTTCAAAGTTAGTTCGTTGTTCAATCATTTTGGCGAACTAAACATCGTCCCAGTTGTAATGAATTACGCTTAAGCCAAGTTCATGACCTTAGATAATATTTTATTTCAAACCACTTGGGTGCAAAATTGAACTGGGCAACACCCTTTATTGAGCACTACAATGCCATTTGGGGACCATTTGAGTGTTCACTGCATACACACACACTTTTGCCATAAATTGTACTAGATGCCATTTTGGTGAGGATGGTAGCAACTAATATTGGCTGGAAGTATGTAAAGCAAGTAGACCACGATGTTAATCAGTATGCAATGCCAAACTGACACCAACAGTGCTAGTGGGACTCCATGCTTCAGACGACACCCTCACTTAATCTCACACAGCTGAAAATTCTACATGTGTTTGGTATCTTTCCGTGGTCGCTTCAAGTTGCAAATGTTGACAGGAAGTGGTGTAACAGAAGCTAAAGTTGTTCTCACTGCCTACAAGGCTTCTACACAAACCAGTTGCTCTCAGACATGAGTGACCTAGTAAGGCTTTCTCTTGTCATTGAGCATAGGTGGGATATTGAGCAAATGTCACAAAAGACCTGTAGCGAGAGAAAGAGGGGAAGAAGGATTTTTAGCAGAGAGACAGATCTGCAGAGGGACTTCAGGGAGTAGATTTGTTTGCCAATAGATTGGGACCCCTTGGATACTGATATCCAGAATTGTGATGGCAGTATTGTGAACATCCACTGCATCACTCAGATGTTGAGTGGACACTGTCTGTGGACCATCAGACCCTGCGTTGTGATTGGGTCCACAGGATTGTAAATGGAATTGAACACCACTTCCAAAGAATGGACTCCAAGCACGGCATAAAGCCTTGTGCCAAGTTGTTGCTGGATACCGCCACGCTCCTTAAAATTCCCATTTTCACACCTCTGTGTCCACAAAGGATCTCAAAGCAGCTCAGTCAGGTGAGGACAACAGAAACACTTTGGGGAAGTCTTCAAGGAATCCGTGAAGAGGTCAAACATCCCTGCAGGACTTATGGCAGTCCCTAGTTTGTGACCAACCAAAATGAAGAAGGTTAATTTGAAAAGGCACCGAACACATCGAGAAACTTCATCGGAAAATCACAGCAAAGGACGAGGCATCGGAGTGAGTGCACAAACTTCAAAAAAATGTATCCACCTGACCCTTCAAGAACCACCTGCCCTGTGCATGGATTTATCAGTCATCTCAGAACCCATCAATCCGGAATGGAAGCAAGTCATCCTCATTCCCAAAGGAATTCCTTAGAAGAACTGATCCTCAGTCCCCTTCTATTTCTCATCTACATGCTTCCCCTTGGCAACACCATCTGAAAATGTCAGTTGCCACATGTACACTGATGATATCCTGTGCTACTTCACCACAACACCTCTCTGAACCCCTCCACTGTCTCCAAATTGTCACACTACCTGTCTCCCATCCGGAACTGGGTAGGCAAAGATTTCCTCCAATTAAATATTGGGAAGACAGCAGCCATTGGCCAGAATTTTCCAACAGAGAAGGCACACCATTGGCCATCAGGTGAAGTCAATGGCCATTTGCGTTGCTCACTGGTCACGCCACGGTGGTGGGGGTTGGGGGGTTCACCTTCAGCGGGACCGGAAAATCCTGCTGGTGGGAAGGGACAGAAATCCCAGTCATTGTCTTTTGTTCCCATCACAAATTCTGTGTCCTCGTAACTGATTTCATCCTCTCTGGTAACGGATGAATCTTCAGTGTCTTGTTTGACCCCATAATGAGCTTATGACTACCAAACTGCACCATTGCTAAGACATCACCTTTATAACATTACTGCTGGGTGCTTCCTAAAGTGAGTACCCAGTACTTACCATGAGGAACTGTCTTTGAAAGTGAACCACTTACTATGAGGGCAGCTGATCTACTTTGGCGCATAGAGTTGACATATCCTAAAAACAGTACTGACCAATCCCATTATAATAAAACCTGTAAGTACACTGCGGAAGCAAATATTTCAAAATAACTCCAAGATTTTGAATACAATAATTTACTCTTGAAGTGCAATGGCTATTGATACCACTTTACAGCTTCCCAATATTTTTTTTAAATAAATAAATTTAGAGTACCCAATTCATTTTTTCCCAATTAAGGGGCAATTTAGCGTGTTCAATCCACCTACCTTGCACATCTTTGGGTTGTGGGGGCGAAACCCACGCAAACACGGGGAGAATGTGCAAACTCCACATGGACAGTGACCCAGAGCCGGGATCGAACCTGGGACCTCGGCGCCGTGAGACTGCAGTGCTACCACTGCACCACTGTGCTGCCCTCAGCTTCCCAATATTGAGGATATCTTGTCATATTCAATGGCATTACCATCACTGAATCTCCAACCATCTTCTTCCTCATCTTCTCCTTCTCCTTAGGCAGTCCAAAGGAATCGAAGATGACTTGCTTCCACGCTAAAAATGAGACCACTACTATCTAGAAGGACAAGGGTAGCAGATACCTGGGAACACCACCATCTCCCAAGCCATTCACCATCCTGACTTGGAAATATATCGCTGTTCCTTCACTGTCTCTAAGTCAAAATCCTGGAACTCCTTCCCTAACAGCACTGTGGGTGTACCTACACCACATGGACTGCAGAGATTCTAGAAGACAGCTCACCACCATCTTCTCAAGGGACTATTAGAGATGGGCAACAAATGCTGCCCTAGCCAGTGAGACCCACATCTCATAATAATGAATAAAAAGAAAAGATGACTGAGGAGGGAGACCAATGCACAATCTACTGTCTCTGTCACAAGTGAGGCAGATGGTGGTTGGAGGAGTGGGTGGGTGGGGTGCCAGGTTGCCACATGCTCCTTTCACTTTCAAAACTTGGCTTCAGCTTGCCCTCGGCAATGTAGCGCAGGGTGTTTCATTCCTTCCTCGGTACATTTTCTCCACTTCCCGCAGTCTTGGACCAGGGATTCCCAGGTGAGAATGTTGCACTTTTTCAAGGATGCTTTAACGGTGCCCTTGAAGCGTTTCCTTTGTGGTCATATTCGGACTGGGGTCTTGCAAGGCGATAAGATCGCACCGATGCTCCCTCGATCTTTCTTGCTGCAATGTTCCACGCCGCCCTCAGCAAGCTCCCTGCTGGAGTGGAGCTAAACTACAGAACAAGCAGGAACCCGTTCAACCTCTGCCACCTACAGGCCAGATCCAAGGTCATCCCATTCTCTGTCCTTGAACTTACGCAGACGATGCTCACGTCTACACACACACACAGGGGCCAAGCTCCAAGCCATCATCAATTACCTTCAGCAAGGTGGATAAGAGTGTATAAGGGCTTGCACTAAACATCCGTAATACAAAGGTCCTCTACCAACCTGCCCGACCATACAGCACCCTTCCCCACCACCACCAAATCACTTATCAAAATCCATGACGAGGGCTTGGACAAAGTGGACTACTTTTCCTACCTTGGCAACTGCCAACATATACAGACATCGACAACTAGTTTCAATACTACTGTCAGTGTGCCAGTGCAGCCTTTGGTCGCCTGAGGAAGAGAGTGTTTGAAGACCAGCACCTCAGACCCAGCACCAAGCTCATGGTCTACAGAGCAACAGTGATACCCACCATTCTATATGGCTCAGAAATGTGGATTATGTACAGCAGGCACCTCAAATCCCTGGAGAAGTACCACAAGCATTGCCTTTGCAAGATCCTGCAAATCTATTGGCAGGGTACAGGCACCAATGTCAGTGTTTTCCCTCAGGCCAACATCCCCAGCATCTAAACATTGATCACGCTCGATCAGCTCTGCTGGGCGGGCCACATCGTCCACATGCCTGACACAAGACCCCAAAACAAGCACCCTATTCAGAACTACCCAGCCACCAAATGCTGGGGGATACTACTGACCAGAAACTTAAATAGACAGCCCATATAAATACTGTGGCAACAAGAGCATGACCGAGACTAGTAATTCTGCGTGAGGTATTTGACAAGGTGCCACACAAAAGGTTGCTGCATAAGATAAAGATGAATGGCATTAAGGGGAAAGTAGTAGCATGGATAGAGGATTGGTTAATTAATAGAAAACAAAGAGTGGTGATTAATTGGTGTTTCTCTGTTTGGCAATCAGTAGCTAGTGATGTCCCTCAGGGATCAGTGTTGGGCCCACAATTGTTCACAATTTACATAGATGATTTGGAGTTGGGGACCAAGTGCAATGTGTCCAAGTTTGCAGACGACACTAAGATGAGTGGTAAAGCAAAAAGTGCAGAGGATGCCGGAAGTCTGCAGAAGGATTTGGATAGGCTAAGTGAATGGGCTAGGGTCTGGCAGATGGAATACAATGTTGACAAATGTGAGGTTATCCATTTTGGTAGGAATAACAGCAAAAGGGATTATTATTTAAATGATAAAATATTAAAACATGCTGCTGTGCAGAGAGACCTGGGTGTGCTAGTGCATGAGTCGCAGAAAGTTGGTTTACAGGTGCAACAGGTGATTAAGAAGGCAAATGGAATTTTGCTCTTCATTGCTAGAGGGATGGAGTTTAAGACTAGGGAGGTTATGCTGCAATTGTATAAGTTGTTAGTGAGGCCATACCTGGAGAATTGTGTTCAGTTTTGGTCTCCTTACTTGAGAAAGGACGAACTGGCACTGGAGATGGCACCGGTAGATGGGAACACCATCAACTGCAAGTTCTCCAACCCATACACTTGGACTAACTTGAAACCACCCTGCCATTCCTTCAGTGTAGCTGTGTCAAAATCCTGGAACTCATTCCTGATGTCATAGAATCATAGAATTTACAGTGCAGAAGGAGGCCATTCGGCCCATCGAGTCTATACCGGCTCTTGGAAAGAGCACCCTACCCAAGCCCACACTTCCACCCTATCCCCATAACCCAGTAACCCCACCCAGCACCAAGGGCAATTTTGAACACTATGGGCAATTTATCATGGCCAATCCACCTAACCTGCACATCTTTGGACTGTGGGAGGAAACCGGAGCACCCGGAGGAAACCCACGCACACACAGAGGGGATGTGCAGACTCCGCACAGACAGTGACTCAAGCCCGAATCGAACCTGGGACCCTGGAGCTGTGAAGCAATTGAGCTATCCACAATGCTACCGTGCTGCCCTGTCATGGTGGGTATTTCACATGGATTGCAGCAGTTCAAGGCTGCAGCACACCACCACCACCTTCTCAAGGGCAATTAGGGAAGGGCAACAAATCCTGGCCCAGCCAGCGATGCCCACATTCCATGTCAGAATTTTTAAAAGTCACTGTGTAAGATGGATTGAAGTCACAATTTCGTAGGGTAGAGGAAAATCCTAATATGCAGCAGTGAATTTCCTCTGGAGTGACCCTAACCTGGCACTCTAGCTTTACTGTAAATATGCCAAAACCTCTGTGGGTAGATGGGATTTCTGACACACTTTGGAAATTACGAGGGAGTAGGATGAGCTTAGGCGGAATTTCAGGCCTTGCAGATGTCTGAAATTGAGGAAGAATCTTCAAACTGACGCACCATGTGGAACGTAATGTGCCTCCTACTTTACAGATGAAAGGAAACTCCTACGAGTATCACTTTCAGAACTGATCAGGGGAGTTTTTCATTCTAAATGGTTTCATCAAATAAGATCAAAATTAACCGAAGGATCACGTAGACACAGAACACGGGATGACCAATACTTGGCTACCTGCCCTATTCTAAAGTAGATGTAAAAAATATTTGAAAGACTATGGTGCCACCACACAAATCTGTGTGAACTGTGGCGTGTTTCTTAACTACTGTGTTCACACAGTAGTCTTGATGGATGTCTACAGACCTGTCAAATCATCAGCTTCAGGCAAGCTTGATTTTATTTTTGCAACAAAAATAAATGTGCACTTTTATACTGCCTTTCACAACATCTGGTCGTCTCAAAACATTTTACAACCAATGAAATACTTCTGAAGTGAAGTGTTTTAATGTAGTAAACATGGCAGTTAATATGCACACAGCAACGTCCCACCACATACACCACTGAAGCGCAGGATAATCTGTTTCATCGATGTTGGTTGAGGATGAATATTGACTCAGACACTGGGGAAAACTTTCCTGTTTTTCTTCAAGTAGTTCACATCCATCTGAGAGAGCAGATGGTTCATCATCCCAAAGATGGTATCTATGATAGTTAAGCTTTCCCTCGGTGCTGTCCTGGAGCCATTGCCCATATTTACTGTAATCTTACACTCAAAACAAAGCGCAAATGATTTTAAGCATCTCGTGAGATCCACGTCCTTGTGGAGTAACTGGCTTCCGTGATACCATCTCCCATAGCTGGGATAATGTTGCTTCCTGTTTTGTTTAGAGCATGTGTACTGTGAACAATGACGCCATTTTATACTTTGTTTGATTTGTGTTAAAGAACGCCTTGTTCTGCAAGGATTGGAAATACTCTGTTCATGTAACAACACAGCAAAAGTGATGGACAATTGTTCTTGGTGTTATCCCTTCCTGGACACTTTTCACAAGACATCAAAATAAAAATAATTCCTAGCTTGAAACAGATGAAGTATTTTACTTTCAAAGAAGTAAGAGTGCTATATTATTCTTGTTTCATTATAAGCCCCAGCAGTGCAAGGTGTAACCTTTTATCAATGCCAAACCAGACACCGGTGGGATAAGTGCAAGGGGAGATGATGGTACAGTGGTAATGTTACTGGACTAGTGATCCAGAGGTCCAGACTAATGCTCTGGGTGTTCACCTGCCACTGGGTTCAAATCCCACCACAGCAGCTGGTAGAATTTGAATTCAAGTAGCAAATCTGCAACGTAAAGCTAGTCATCAGTGATGGTGACCATGAAACTATCATCGATTGTTGTAAAAACCATCTGGTTCATGAATTCCCACGAGGGAAAGAAATCTGCCATCCTTACCTGGTCTACATGTGACTCCAGACTCATAGCAATGTGATTGATTCTTAACTGTCCTTTGAAACAGCCTAGCAAGTCGCCCGGTTTAAGGACAATTAGGTATTGGCAACAAATGCGGGCCCAGCCAGTGATGCCCACATCCCACAGGCAGGGCAGGCAATGAAGTCATGGTCTAAATGGTTGTTTTGTTGATGAAGAAAGTTAATAAATACCTCATTAACCTAAATAACAGATGTATGCCATCATTATATGGAAATAAGTAAAAATGAATGGGCTTGTTTTAAACAATATGTTCTTGGTATTTGGTTAATCCATAAAACTTAGTAGAATATTCACTGAAAAATAATTCAGTGCAAAGCAAGATGTGTGAGTATAATACGCAAAATTTTAACCAACACAAAAATCATGAGCAAGTTCTGTGGTGAATTATTTTTTCATTTATCTTGCATGAACATGCTGGAGGAACATGCATTCAAATGGAACAGGTAGAATGGGGTATATAACGTTGAGAGCTGATTGAGAAAATAGATTTTCACACGGGCTGCTAGCGAGACTGAAGCAACAGCAATAAACCTCCTTCTGATTTCCTGCAAAAAGCAAATCTGGTCCCATTTTCAAATAGGCTTCAATTCAGAGGGGGTGCGTGAAAGATGGGGGAGGGTGGGAGTGGTGTGCCTAGGCAGACTTGAATCCAGGATGGTATATAACCTCCCTGGTGCCAGGGTTAAGATGTCACTGAGCAGCTGCAGAACACAGTGAGGTGCAGACTGACAATCGAGCAGTCATGATCAATATATGTACCAATATGATAGGCCGAAAGAGATCCTGCAGGCAGAGCATTGGGAGCTCGGAAAGAAGCTAGCAAACAGGCATCAAATCTTAAAGGTACAAATCTCCAGACTACGTCCAGCATCACTTGTAAGTTAACATCGAAGCTAGGAGCAGGAGTAGGCCATTCAGCTCTTCCAGTCTGCTCTGTATTATGGGCCAGGGTTTATAGAACACCAAAGTATATCATGGAGTTCACCTGACCTACAACGTTTAATAGATTTTGGTTATGGGGAGCACAAGGGCCCACTTTACAGGTGTGATGCAACAGAGAACTAAAAGTTTTTAAACAAGAACAATGTTTATTCTATGAATCCAGTTAACATTTTAGAAACACACAGTAAACATAATAACTTATCAACTACCAACACTGATAATCCTCACAGATATAATACTCTATAGGTAACCCTTAATAACTTTCCTAGCAACGTCCATGAGTCAAAAACCCTGGGGGGCGATCCTCCGATATTGAGGCTAAGTGTTCGCGCCGTCGTGAACGCCGTCAAGTTTCACGATGGCGCAAACAGGGCCCGGGCACGACCTATTCTGGCTCCCACAGGGGTTCATGCTGCTCCAGCGCCTTACGCGGTGGCAAATGGGCGCCGCGCCAACCCGCGCATGCGCAGTTGGGGCAGCCCAATCCTGCGCATGCACAGTTGGGCCATGCCAACCCACGCATGCCCAGTTGGGGCAGCCCAATCCTGCGCATGCGCAGTTGAGCTGCGCCATCTTGCGCATGCGCGGGGACCGTCTTACGCACACCGGCCCCTCACCAACATGGAGCCGGTATTCTGGGGCCGTGTGCGGAAGGAGGTAGGCCCGGGGGGGGGGGGGGGCGGGGGGGAGAGGGGAGAGGCCGGCCCGCCGATCAGTGGGCCCCGATCACTGGCCAGACCCTATCGGAGGCCACCCTGGTGAAGGAGCCCCACTCCCCCCCCCCCCAGCGTTCCCGCAGAGTTCCCGCCGGCAGTGACCAGGGGTGGATGGCGCCGGCGGGAACATTTTGTGTTGTAGCGGCCGCACAGCCCATCCGGCCGGAGAATCGCCGCTCGCCGGTTCTCCGAGCGGCCCGGTGCGAATCGCGCGCCGCTGGTTTCCAGGGGGTGGGAGAATTACGTCCGGGGGTCGGGGCGGCGTGGTGCAATTCACGTGGCGCCCCGGCGATTCTCCCACCCAGCGTGTGGGGGGGGAGGGGAGAATAGCGCCCCCTTTTTTAAAATCATTTTGTGTACCCAATTATTTTTTCCAATTAAGGGGCAATTTAGAGTGGCCAATCCACCTACCCTGCACATCTTTGGGTTGTGGGGGTGAAACCCACGCAGACACGGGAAGAATGTGCAAACTCCACACGGACAGTGACCCAGGGCCGGGATTCGAACCCGGGTCCTCAGCGCCGTAGGCAGCAATGCTAACCACTGTGCCACCGTGTTGCCCTATACCCTTTTTAACAAAGACAATAGGTTTGCATTCCTTACAGAAACAGGTATCACTTTTAAATTATCAAGTGATCTGGAGACATTCATTAGAGAGCGAGAGAGATCAATACCTTCTTGCTTGAATGCAGTTCCTAATGACCTAAAATGAAAGAAAAACACAAAGCAGCTTCCAGCTCAAAACGAAAGTAAAAGACAGAATCACATTTCAGCTCCACCCACACAATGACATCACTGCAACCACTTGATAAAACCCACTTTTCTTAAAGGGACTCTCACATGACATCTGCCATTCAATAAGATCATAGCTGATCCTCTATCACAATGCCTTGTTCCCGCATTCTCTCCATACGCCTTGATGTCATTAAAATCTAAAAGATTGTCTCTCTATTTCTTGAATACATTCAGTGACTTGGCCTCCACAGACTTCTGTGGAGAGAATTCCACAGGTTCATTACCCTTTAAGGGAAGAAATGTTTCCTCATATCAGCCCTAAATGGTCTACCCCGTATCCTGAAATTGTGTTCTCTGGTTCTAGACTCTCCAACCATGGAAAACCAAAACACCCAATATTTTCAGGGCCACTTCCATTCATACTCTGGGATGTAGATTATCAGGCAGCGGTGATTTGTCAGTTCTTATCCCCATAAATTTCCTCAACACTATTTTCTTATGCATACTGATTTCCTTCAATTCCATTCTCTCATTAGAGTCCTGGGACAATGGATGGAATTTTCCTTGAAATCAGCAAGGTCCAATATCGGGCAGGGAAATCAGCATTTGATCCATTGATGGCAATGGTGGAATTTCACCCTGTTTCTGGTGGAACATTGTTTTAAAAAATCAGAAGGCACGGGTTTTACAATGGATCACTGGCGGGGCAGCCTCTGATTCGCCCACCCCACCGTGCCCTCAGTGTTTCAGTAATCCATGCACCATATTTAAAGGCCAATCCTGCACATGAGCCAGCACACTCCAAGATATAGGAAGCTGCTGGAAACTGATTGCTCTCAAAGCTATGAAACACAATGCCACCAAATTTAGCCATGCCTCCATAGAGGTGCTTACTATATGCAGTTGAGGACTGATGCAATGTCCTTTACCCCGGCTCTGGATGAAGACCAGAAAATAAGGTCACCACTCCACCACAGGGAGGCAGTGGCAGCAGTGGTCAGCGCCAGTGCATACCAAAAGAGGATAGCTACCTAGTGTCGAGAGAGGATGAATGAGGGTAAGTCACTCTTTACATCACTCAATTCACACATTGACAACCCACCATACAACCATAGGGATTTCACTGCCAGCTCAAGGGGCCCCACTCACTCTCTCACACATACTTGGGTTGATTGTGTCCTCATCCCATCCATGGCCCTATTCATCACCACACATGCCAGGCATCCTCATCTAGCCTGTCAGGCTCTCTCAATTTCTCTCACAATGCAGGGCAAGCTGGCACACAACAAAAGGGAGAGGTCCCAGCTAGTGGAGGAATGTCCAACCTCAAGGTTATGAAAGACTTTGAAAATAGAGCAATTCAAATGGCTGACGAGGATGTGGACCCTTCTTGAGCTGACAGTGAGGTGGCAGCGCTCAACCAAGGATTCATCACTGCAACGTCCATCAAACAATCATGCTATGAATGATGTCTCCTGTTTCACAGGCCCCTGCCAAGTACTAATCCTCCTTTCTTTCACAGGCACATATAGGAAGCAGCCGAGGTGGGCAATGAGCCAGGTCCTCGACTCGAACCCTGAGGACACCACAGAAGAGGATTCCACAGACAACGACATTGAAAACCCACCACTGACCACTGACTCCATCACTCTTCTTGGCAACCGTCTGAAACTAATGCAACCTGTTGCAAACTTGGTGTCATATTTGGCCGCAAGAAGAGCTTCTGACCACAAGACTGCGTCATTAAATGCCTGTGATACCAACCATGAGGAGCCCAGCTACAGGCCTGCAGCATCCACCAAGAGCTTCCCAACTAAATGCCACTAACACAGCAGCTATGGCATTGCTGAGACCCAAGTCAGCTTTGAATGCTGCACTTACATTGAAACATAGAAAATATGAGCAGGCAGGAGGAAGCCATTGAGCTCTTCGAGCCTGCTCCGCATTCATTACAATAATGGCTGATCATCCAACTCAATAGCCTAATTCCGCTGACCCCCATATGCCTTGATCCTCTTCGTCCTAAGTGCTATGAAATGAAATGAAATTAAAATCACTTATTGTCACAAGTAGGCTTCAAATGAAGTTACTGTGAAAAGCCCCTAGTCGCCACATTCCGGCGCTTGTTCGAGGAGGCTGGCACGGAAATTGATCCGTGCTGCTGGCCTGCCTTGGTCTGCTTTAAAAGCTAGCTCTTTAACCCTGTGCTAAACCAGCCCCAATATATCTAACTGCTTCTTGAAAACATACAATGTTTTGGCCTCAACTACATCCTGTGGTAATGAATTCCACATGCCTCTCTGGGTGAAACCATTTCTCCTCATCTCTGTCTTAAATATCTACCCTGTATCCTCAAACTGTGACCCCTGGTTCTGGACACACCCACCATCGGGAACATCCTTTCTGCATCTCCCATGTCCAGTCCTGTTAGAATTTTATAAATTCTAAATATTCCCCTCTCCTAATTTATGGCCTTCAGATAATAGTCTGCCTTCTCGTTTTTGCTACTAAAGTGAATAACCTCGCATTTTTCCAAATTATACTGCATCTGCCATTCATTTGCCCATGCAGTCAACTTGTCCAAATCACACTGAAAGGTCTCTGCATCCTCCTCACATTTCATCCTCCCACTGAACATGGTGCCACCTACCTCAAAATTATGAGCAAAGTGGAGGTGGACAGCTGCGGGCTGCTTATATGATTCAAACTGGTCTAAACTACATAATTGCATTTTTCATGAGTAATCATGACATGCTAATGTATGCGAATGGGGTTCCCTACATGGATTAGCAGAAAGCCCGAACCGCCATCAGCCCAACATGCAAGTGCTGAGGGGAAATTCTGAGTTGTCTCTCACTGGTGAAATCTGACTTTTGACCTCTCCCCGAAACAGGAATTGAGAAAAGTAAGTGCAAATATAATCAGCCAGATTGCTACGACTCATGGGCCACCTCTTAGAGTTGAGAAAATCAGAATTCTCAGCCAATAATGTCTTTACTCTTTTCCCTCTCTTTCATTGCCATGTTCAACCAATTCATCCCATTCTCTTCTGAGTGAAACTGACTGTTTCCCCATCTAGTCACATTAAGAATTTCTTCTTTCCCACTCCAACTACTTGTCTCTCATACCTTTGAGCCATTAACAATGTTTTTAAACTACAGCTGCCATCAGTCATGTGCGCAGTCAACAAATATTTTAATGGTAAATTTTATACTTCAAGCTAAAACCGAATTAGCTGACACAAATAAGAGCAATAAGATTTAAAGAGAGGTGTTCGTCACCATGACATGTTTATATGGAGTAAAGAAACTGTTTCCAAGTGGCAGAAGGACTGGTATTCAAGGGATACAGATTTAAGGTAATTGGAAAAAGAACCAGAGATGACATGATATCATTTTTCTCTGCAGAGATTTGTTGCCTGAAAGGATAGTGGAAGCAGAAAAGAAAACAATAGAAAGCCTCTCATTTATATAACACCTTCCATGACCTCAGGATATCCCAAACTGTTTTACAATCTATAAAGTATTAGCTACTGTTCTAATGTAGGAATCAACAGGAGCCAATTTGAACACCAAGCTCCCACAAACAGCAATGCGATAATGTCAAGATAATCTGTTTATGTGATGTTAAATGACCAGCACACCAGGGAGAGTTTGCCTTCTCTTCTTTGAAATAGTTCAGTGGGAGCCTTTTGTGTCCACCTGAGAGAGAAGATGGAGCATCTGTTTAATGTATTGTGATGAATGTGAGAAAATGTTTACATAGATTGTATTATATATATATCCGTTGCAGTAATGTTTTTAAAAGTCTGAGTTCAGGTATATATTATGTGTTGCAGTAATATTATTAATGAATCCAGGTTAAGGTATCAAGGTATCTGTCGGGATAAAGGTGCAATTAAGATGTCCTAAAAGTGCGATCATCATTCATTCCAACCAGGTATTTTTTTACAAAGAGAGGCCGAATGGAGCTTTGTGATGATTGCTGGAGATTCCCTGGAGAGTAGATCATTTCAGGCATTTTGTGTTTAGACTTGGTAAGCAGGTCAGGAGATTTGCGCGGGATAAAGCTGATACAATTAATGGGAAGAGCCAAGTGTGTAGCAGGAAGTTTAGTTTGTAGTCTGCTAGTAGCTTTAAGCAGAGTAGCAGCTTTTGCCAAAGGCTGTCAAGTTGAGCAGTAGTCTGACACAGACAGAAGGATCTGAAGGCTGTTTCTTGAAATGATCTCTCCCTCTCTATTCAAGCAGTCTTTCAAAGGACTCTCTATATAAGTGCACAGAAAGTAACCCTGTGTTTGCCACCATTATTTATATCATAGATTATCATGGAATTTACAATGCAGAAGGAGGCCGTATAGCCCATCGAGTCTGCACCGGCTCTTGGAAAGAGCACCCTACCCAAGGTCAACACCTCCACCCTATCCCCACAACCCAGTAACCCCACCCAACACTAAGGGCAATTTTGGACACTATGGGCAATTTATCATGGCCAATCCACCTAACCTGCACATCTTTGAACTGTGGGAGGAAACCGGAGCATCCGGAGGAAACCTATGCACACACGGAGAGGATGTGCAGATTCTGCACAGACAGTGACCCAAGCCGGAATCAAACCTGGGACCCTGGAGCTGTCAAGCAATTGAGCTATCCATAATGCTACCGTGCTGCCCAATATGTTGCATTTGACCTGTGATGGGCTTTGCTTATTTGAGACAGAGAAGTATATATGTTAGTAGTAAAAAAGTGTTTCTTTTTATTTTAAGGATTGTTGTCCGGTATCATAACAAATGTTAGGGCTGGCCCGGATCGTAACATTATCACCCAAAAGACAGCACCTCCAACTGACAGTGTAGTGTTCCCTCAGTACTGCACCGGAGTGTCAATAATTGGTTTTTACACTCAAGTGGGAATGGGATGTGAATCCACAACATTTTGACATGGAGGTCTGCGCTACCAACTAAGCCAAGGCTGACACAAAATGAATGCACCATCTTTATCCGGTCAGCCTACATGTGACTCCAAACTCACTGCAATGTGGTTGACTCTTAACAACCTGCTGAAATAGCCTGTCAAGCCACCCAATTATATTCAAGAAAATAGATCACCACAACCTTATATTGGGATGTACAGTCAATCCTGGCCTTGCCAGAAATGCTCACATCTCATGAATAATAAAATAAAACTTGACGATCCAAATGACATATAGGTTTCCTTTCATAAGACATTCAAAGAAACTCACTGTTTATATTTCAAAGGAAATTATTGGACCACAGATTCATATTTGTAGAGTCATTGCAGGAATGCCAAGTACTCATCAGTGGCCAATTTTGTGCAAAGCAGTGAAGAAAATGTTCAGAATGGGAATGAAAGGTAGATGTAATTTTCGCTCCTGCTAATATATTATGCCATTTAGGAAAAAATAAAACTACAGTCTGTTTAGCTTTTGAGAATAGGACAACCTTCTTAATTATTCAAGTCCACATTTATATGCATGGCACTCTGTTTCAAAGGTAATTTAAAGGATAATATGGGAGCCAATGGTATGCTAAAGTGCCACATAATTGGGAAAATGTGCCAGATATCCAGTGCAGATTAAAGCTTAGAGTTCTTTCAGAACCCATAAACAGTATGCTCAGGGAAATGGGAGCTTGTTTCCCTTATATTTGATTTACTTTAATGGGCACCATAATACCAAGAGCCCTCATGAAGTCAATAGATTTGTCTCTAAATCTAAAGTAATATTCTAGGTGTTTGGCAATTTTCTTTACAGCTTTCAATATAACAATACCGAATTCTAATTGAATTAACTGACAGAAATTTGTAAGTATGGCACCAAATACTTTATTGACACAAGAGACACTTATCTCTTTATGTATCTGACTGTATTCTTCTTGATATTATTGATTTCTCAATCACAGTTCTTTGGAATTGGTAGAGTATGGGGCATATACTTAAATCTGGAGGTAACGTAGTCAATTTTTTTCAAAGTGCTGCAGTAATCCCCATTTGGTGTCAGCACGGATCAGATAACTGGAGGTCAACATGAACCATTTTATCAGGCTTGCTGAGTTTCCCTCATTTAGCCAGACTCCACAGCTGAAATGAAGCCTCACAAAATGAGGGCAATCAAGTACAAGCTTGTCAATTCACCCACACCCTATGAGTCAATAATAAACATGAAATCACACGATTTGTTAAAAGGTGCCAAGCAAACCTTTTCCTAATTGTGATGGGAAACATTGATCTACTGGTTTCGACTACATTTTTCATATAATGGTGCTTTACTGTCTACTTTCCAATCAATTTCTTTGTTTTTGACAAGATTTTTAAACCAACAAATAATGGCAGGGTCACAATTCAGCCTGCCACTTCCTGCTTTGCTGCTAAATTCCTAAAGTACTGGTTGTAAAATGCTTTGCGATTTTAAGGCACTATATAAATGTAAGTTCTTTCTATGTTGTTTAAATTGTTACTATTGTCACCAGCATAGAGTGAAAACCATGCAAAGGATCTCCATTACTGACGTCACTCAAGATCATCCTAAACCAAACAATAAAACGCAAATTGCCTTGGCCTTAATACCTAAGACATGGACAGAAAGAATCAGAGCCCCTGAGTTCTATTCAGGGTCCATTTTTTAAAAATGTGTGTCTGGGCATTAGGCCAAGGCAGGATCAGACAGTCATGATGCCCAGAATGATACAATTACCAACAGTCCAGTGGTATTCGAAACACAGGCTTGGAGTATTTACAGTCCATCTATTGCTTCATCTGCCTCGCCCCTCAAAACACCACACAATGGCACAAGGACGTTTATGCAATCCGGATTTAGGGAAGAGTTAGAGTAACAAAACTACGAGCGTAGAATCATTTAATGTCCAGCTTGTGAAAGTGCCCTTCAATAAGTCACTGGTCAGGACTGCCTGGCTCTTAGAAATCTGTTGCATCTACCCTGACAAGACTAGACCAGTGAAGGTTAGTTACCTGGTCAGATTACTGGAAGTCTGTCTGTCACAGTTACTGTCTAACTCCATCATAACACAAGGTGTGGGTTTCTGGAAATTTTGTGCCAAGAAAATTAATCACCTTGATAATATTGAAATGTGTAAAATGCACAAATTATTTATCATGAGCACCTGTCCTGAACAAAAAAATGACAAATTGTCCCCTTTCAAGTTCATATTGCATAGGACATACCACACAGAAACAGGCGATTCACCAAACCAGTCCATGCCAGCATTAATGGATCTCCGTTAGCTCAGTTGGTTGAATGGCTGGTTCGTGACGTGGAACGATTCCAACAGCGCGGGTTCATTTCCCGTACCTGCTGAGGTTATTCATGAAGACCTTGCTCCTCGCCTGACGTGTGGTGACCCTCAGATTAAATCACCACCAGTCAGCTCTCAAAGGGAAGAGCCGCCCATGGTCCACTGGAACTGTGGTGACATTTATCTTTTTTACCAAACCAGAATTAACCGCTCCACTCGAGTCTCTTCCCATCTTTCATAAGAACATAAGAACTAGGAGCAGGAGCAGGCCACCTGGCCCCTCGAGCCTGCTGCACCATTCAATGAGATCATGGCTGATCTTTTGTGGACTCAGCTCCACTTTCCGGCCCGAACACCATAATCCTTAATCCCTTTATTCTTCAAAAAACTATCTATCTTTATCTTAAAAACATTTAATGAAGGAGCCTCTACTGCTTCACTAGGCAAGGAATTCCATCGATTCACAACCCTTTGGGTGAAGAAGTTCCTCCTAAACTCAGTCCTAAATTTACTTCCCCTTATTTTGAGGCTATGCCCCCTAGTTCTGCTTTCACCCGCCAGTGGAAACAACCTGCCCACATCTATCCTATCTATTCCCTTCATAATCTTATATGTTTCGATAAGATCCCCCTCATCCTTCTAAATTCCAACGAGTACAGTCCCAGTCTACTCAACCTCTCCTCGTAATCCAACTCCTTCAGCTCTGGGATTAATCTAGTGAATCTCCTCTGCACACCCTCCAGTGCCAGTACGTCCTTTCTCAAGGAGACCAAAACTTTCCTCTTCTAAATTTATTATTGTAACCCCTTATTCCCTTCTCTCCCATGTACTTATTGTAAGGGCCCTTCTTGTTGATTCCCTTATTTCCTATTTTTATTTTGTCGTTATTATTTTTGATCCATGGATCTTTAATGGACACAGTCCTTTAAATTGAGCTGAGGAAGTGAGGAACTCAATGGTTTCAAAATGGTACAATGCTATGAAGATTTTGCTTTTTAACATAAGAACTCAGACTTTCTGGCACTCGAGAGATTGGATGTATTTGGTTTGATTGGTTGGCTGGTAACCAATGGATTGTCCAAGGACAGTATCCTGCTCAGCAACAGACAGCGATTGGTTCCTTTCTGGTGGGGGTTTCAGAGGACCCAGCCGAGAAAGCTCCTGGATGCTGAGAGGAGAGATTGTGTGTTGCTCTCTCTCTCCCAAATGTTCCCTGCCTGTTGGTTCTGAGTCTGCAGAGAAGTCTCGAGAGCCTGATGAATCTACAGTGAAAACCATTACAGTCTTAAAGCAAAGGCCTCATCCAACTCGAGGCCTAGACTAAAGAAAAATCTAACTGAAAGGCGTCCATCTGAAACAGACTTATATCCTTTTACTTAAAGCATTTTTTTTACCAACCCATGGGCTTTCCTGCTCAGAACTTAATTCAGACAGAGTCCGAAAGACGGCAGGGTACCAGTACAACATCATCTTCCCTCATTCCATTCCCTTTCTGTCTCCAAGCATACCACCAATGGGAGCACAAGTTTCTGCCTGATATTTATACACACACATTTCTGGTATCATTCTTGTCAATTTTGTCTGCATCCTCTTCAGTGATGCTATATTACTTTTATAATATGGCATAGTGGCAGCACGGTAGCATAGTGGTTAGCACAATTGGTTCACAGCTCCAGGGTCCCAGGTTCGATTCCTGGCTTGGGTCACTGTCTGTGTGGAGTCTGCACATCCTCCCCATGTGTGCGTGGGTTTCTTCCGGGTGCTCCGGTTTCCGCCCACAGTCCAAAGATGTGCAGGTTAGATGGATTGGCCCTGCAAATTTGCCCTTAATGTCCAAAATTGTCCTTAGTGTTGGGTGGGGTTACTGGGTTATGGGGATAGGGTGGAGGTGTGGGCTTGGGTAGAGTACTCTTTCCAAGAGCCGGTGCAGACTCAGTGGCCGAATGGCCTCCTTCTGCACTGTAAATTCTATGATTCTATGAACCAGAACCACATACCTCTTTAGTTAACATAGAACAGCTAGCCCTTTTTCTCTTTGGATTAATGTACAAAGTAAAAAAGAACAATTTCACTGAGGTATTCTAGTTGGTCAGATGTTCCAGTAGAAATACAACCACATATCGCTGATTAAAATATAAACATTGTTTGTCGAGGCAGGAGGTGATGGCCAAAATCCTGAGGCTGTTAGCTGCTCAATCTCTTGAGCCTTCTAAGCTCTGTATTAGTCACTGGATGATCTAATGTTGGTCAGAACAAATAGACGCCTCTGGTATATTGTTCCTAATCTTACCATATCTTTACTCTAATGTCTGAAAGTTATTTAGTCATTCAAACTTGGAAATTTTGAATATAGAAGGATCTGATGAGCTCTTTTGAATTAGCAGGATATAAATGGTACAGGTCCTACGCCAATTTTTCAACCATTCTTTAAAGTGCTCACCATTTTTGAAAACTTGTTGTAAGACAGACTCAAAGGACTAAAGGAACCAATTTTCTCTGCACGTTTGAAATGACATTAATTAGTACAGTTTTACAAAGAATTGTTATCAATCTAAAGGATCCCACAGTGTGGTGAATGGAACTACTGTTAATTCACCAGTGCACTGTGATATCATGTTACTGCTGTATCGTGTTACGTTATGTGTTTAACCCTGTGGGCTCCACCTATGGGCCATTGTACAGATTCACCCACAGGGGGATATGTCGGGGCATGACCAGGCCTTACCTGGTCGATAGAAGGTAAAGGCGTCCCGGCCTTTTGAACGCCTTAGTATCGATTTCAAAGGGCCCCTCCCCTCCAATAATCACAACACGTACTTCCTGAACATCATAGACGAGTTCTCCCGTTTTCCGTTCGCCATTCCCTGCCCCGCTATGACCACTCCCACAGTCATCAAAGCCCTGCATAGTGTCTTCACCCTGTTCGGTTTCCCCAGCTATGTCCACAGCGACAGGGGCTCGTCGTTCATGAGCGACGAACTGCATCAGTACCTGTTCAGTAAGGGCATCGCCTCGAGCAGGACTACCAGCTATAACCCCAGGGGAAACGGGCAGGTGGAGAGGGAGAACGCGACTGTCTGGAAGACCATCCTACTGACCCTACGGTCCAGGAATCTCCTGGTTTCTCACTGGCAGGAGGTCCTCCCCGATGCGCTCCACTCTATTAGGTCCCTCCTTTGCACGGCCACAAACTAGACCCCTCATGACCGTTTGTTTGTTTTCCCTAGGGGAGCTAACTCAGGGGCCTCACTTCCGCCCTGGCTGATGACACCGGGTCCAGTCCTCCTCCGAAAACATGTTTGAAGCCATAAGACCGACCCCCTGGTAAAGAGGGTCCAGCTCCTGCACTCCAACCCACACTATGCGTATATCAGACACCCCGATGGCCGGCAGGATACCGTCTCCCTCCGGGACCTGGCGCCCACAGGCTCCGACACCACGACCACTACTGCATCCCCCACACTAGGTCCCGTCCAACCTCCCATGTTCAGCGTACCTACCCCTATCCAACCTCCCATGTTCAGCGCTCCTACCCCGATATGGTTCGCGCGCTCCCTCCCACCCGCCGCACCGGTCCACAGGAATGAAGCTCCGGAAGAGCCGCTCCAGGAGTCCACGCCTGTGCCTGCTCCGGGCCCAGCTCCACAGCCACCCGAAACGGCTGCAACACCAGTGCTTCGGCGGTCGCAACGTACGATCCGGGCACCAGACCGACTGAATCTATAATCCCGTCACCCCCGCCAGACTTCATTTTTTAAACAGGGGGTGAATGTGGTGAATGGAACTACTGTT
Source organism: Scyliorhinus torazame (assembly GCF_047496885.1). Classification (NCBI taxonomy): domain Eukaryota; kingdom Metazoa; phylum Chordata; class Chondrichthyes; order Carcharhiniformes; family Scyliorhinidae; genus Scyliorhinus; species Scyliorhinus torazame. The sequence goes on along the minus strand of NC_092711.1, from coordinate 220,575,975 downwards.
AATTCACCAGTGCACTGTGATATCATGTTACTGCTGTATCGTGTTACGTTATGTGTTTAACCCTGTGGGCTCCACCTATGGGCCATTGTATATGGCTTCACCCACAGGGGGATATGTCGGGGCATGTACGGGCTCGCCCATGGCTCCACCCCTTACAGGAAGTATAAAGGCATCTGACCTGCGGGGCCGCATTCATTGTTGTACCGGTCACAGGCAGGCTCAGTTGTAAGCTGATTAAAACCACGGTTTACTTCTCAACGTGTCTCTCAGTGATTTGATGGTCGCATCACACAGTTTCACTGAAATTATTCAAAAGCCCACTACAGATAAAATAGCTGGTGAAAACATGACATAACTCTGCAAAGCAAATTACTTTCCATACGTGTAGAGTTCAAGTAAAAAAAGAATCAGCAACATATAGATCTACTGGCTTGAAGCTGCTACTAATGTCCTCTCCAGGAAGGATGCGAGGATCCTAGAGCGGATGGAGAGGAGATTCACCAGAATGGTTCAGAGTCTTTTCTAGCACAGAAAGAGGATCGTTGGCCCAATATGGGTCCTTTGGCCCATAGGAATGAGAGATTTCAGTTACACGGTTAGGTTGCAGAAACTGGATTGTTCCCCTTGGAGTAAAAGAGATTGAGGGAGTTTTAAAAATTATGACAGGTTTAAATGAGGTGGGCAAAGAAAAGCTATTGCGTTTAGCCGATCGTACTTCAATATCAAAAACCCTGTTCCCCTATTCTTCCATATTTCTTTGTTCCTTTCAGGCCCCAGGCCGGATTTTCAAATATTGGCAGTGATCGGGATCCAGTACAACAGTGGCACAATGGTTAGCACTGCTGCCTCACAGTGCCAGAGACCCAGGTTCTATTCCGACCTTGGGTGACTGTGGAGTTTGCATGTTCCCCACCATGTCTGAGTGGGTTTCCCCCGGGTGCTCCAGCAGGGGTGTGTGCCAGGGTGGGATGCTCCTTCGGAAGGTCGGTGCAGACTCAAAGGGCCAAATGGCCTCCTTCTCCACTATGATTCTCGGTGTGATTTCAAAACTGTGGTCCTGAAAGTCATCTCAGGGGCCTGAAATGTTAAATTTCTAGTGTTGGCATGAGGGAGATGCAACAGGAAACCTGTTCACCTCCAATTAACAGCCCATTAAACTATGGGAGCTTGTCAACTGGCCAGGGAGACATAAGGACTGAGTATGCTCTTTTAAAAATAGCATTGTCACCAGTTCTGGAAGCATGACTGATTCAGTCACTGTAAGTTTGTGATAGTGACTCACTAAAACATTCAATTCTCTCTTGCCATGTAAAAAACTGCATTCAATGGATTGACTTCTTGGAATCCTATTGGAAGGAGTGCAAGTTAAGTATGTGACAAACACATGGCAGAAGGCAAAATAGAGCGGCCATAGGATTGGCAGTACGCAAGCCTGCCCAAAATTGAAATAACGCTGATCTAACTATTTGTCCCAATGATTTCTTATGGTAGAAGATCCAAAATTCAACAGTCTGGTTCCGTGGAATTGGGGAGGGTTCCACACCAGTACGCTCTCGCATATCCATTAATAACCAGTTTAAGTTTATCACTGACAATAAGGTACGTTAGCTATTTTCTTCTCTGTTACTCAAAAATTAAATGCAGGGCAGCACGGTGGCACAGTGGGTTAGCCCTGTTGCTTCACGGCGCCGAGGTCCCAGGTTCGATCCCGGCTCTGGGTCACTGTCCGCGTGGAGTTTGCACATTCTCCCCGTGTTTGCATGGGTTTCGCCCCCACAACCCAAAGATGTACAGGGTAGGTGGATTGGCTAAATTGCCCCTTAATTGGAAAAAATGAATTGGGTACTAAATTTAGAAAAAAAATAAGTGCATAAGTGTTGAAAATGAAACTTTATAAAAACACATTTTAAGTACCAACCATAAAGTAAAATGTGATAAATCAGTGAGAATACTGGATATACATTGCAGAGGAAAAACGACCCTGTCAGTTCACTTTAATGCAACATGTGCCCATCAGCTTTTTCTGAGCTATCATCAGTCAAGTTTCGTTTATTTAATAAGTTGATGGAGTTGAGCCAATATTTCTGAAATGTCGGTTTATACAGAGACGTATTTGATGTAAGAGAATTTTAAAACCCAGAGGAAATGACATTTGACACAGTAAGTAATTTATCAGGATGGTCCTCATGGTTCAGCAGATCTATAAATATTCCTTTTAATCAGAAGCAACTGCGCAAACTTCTTGCAATGTGTCAAAGAAGATAACCTAGGATGTTGTAGAAAAACATCAGAATGAAGTTCTGCACTATTTTGGTCTACAAGTTCAGTGTTATTATATTAAACATTGAAGGAAATTGTGACTATTATAGTGTGGTAGTACCAGGTATTGTAGTACCTGAGAGGCTGATGACCATTGGTTAGACCCAGGAGTCTACCGTTGGCTGTATTATGTAGCTCTGCCCTGAAGGCAGAGTATAAGAAACGGTGCCTTCCCAGCAGCCTTCACTTTCTGTACCGAAGCTGCTGGGGAACAAGTTCTAGTAGATTAAAGCCTTCAGTTATGAAATCACTTTGCCTTGAGTGTAATTGATCGCGCATCAATTTAATCTACTAGGCTTAAGCTGGAAGGATGGATATCCGAATCAAATCGGAGTGCCTTCAACTCAGCCCCCAGGCGGAGAACTCGGCTGCAATATTTAAACACTGGCTGGCGTGCTTTAAGGGCTACCTCGAGACGGCCGGAGGCACCCCCACAGAAGGACAGAAAATGCATCCCCTGCACTCAAGGGTCAGCCCTGGGATCTACCTCCTTATCGAGGAGGCGGAGAACTATGATGCCGTGATGGAACTGCTAGAAGGATATTATATCCGCCCTGTAAATCAGGTCTACGCACGTCACCTGCTTGCAACTAGACAGCAAAGCCCCGAGGAATTGTTGGAAGATTTCTACCGGGCGCTACTGGTGCTGGGCCGAAACTGTGGCTGCCCGCAAGTTTCGGGGAACGAGCACACGGAAACTTTAATCAGGGATGCTTTCGTAACAGGTATGAGCTCCTCAGATATCCGCCGAAGACTCCTAGAAAGGCACACCCTGGGACTTAGAGAGGCACGGGCCCTGGCAGTGTCCATGGACGTTGCCTACAAAAACCCGCAGTTCTATGCGCCCGACTGCGCGGCGGCCCCCTGGGCTGCGTGGCACCCCGCAGCGGCAGCCCCACAGACCTTCCCCCTGACCCCGCAGGCCTGCGCTGCGACACGGCCCGCTAACGCCGCCGGGCTCCGCTGTTTTTTCTGCGGGCAGGCGAATCATCCCCGCCCGCGCTGCCCGGCCCGCACCGCCACATGCAAAGGGTGCGGCAAGAAGGGCCACTTTGTGGGGGTTTGCCTGGCCCGCGCCGTGGCCGCGATCTCCAGCGACTCCGGAGTGCCGCAGCAACCCCCCCTTCAGGCCCCGACCGGCCAGCGCTCACCGCTACCCCCCTATCCTAGGGCCACGTGCGACCCACGAGCGTGGCCATCTTGCCCCCCGGACACCACGCTGGATGGGTGGGCGCCACCATTCTGTCCATCCCGGCCGCCATCTTGTTCATCCCTGGACACCATGTGCAACCCATGAGTGAAGCCATCTTGGATGGGGCCCCAGGCCCCCAGCTCGGCCGATTACACGCTGCCCAATCGGAACTCGCAACTGCTTCATCTGGCCTCGGTGACACTGGACCAAAGTCGACCCCGGACACTCGCAACGGCCACAACGACGGTCCTCATCAACGGCCATGAGACAGCCTGCCTGATTGAATCTGGGAGCACGGAAAGCTTTGTTCACCCCGACACGGTAAAGCGCTGTTCACTTGTTACCCACCCTGTAAACCAAAGGATCTCCCTGGCCTCCGGGTCACACTCGGTGGAGATAAAGGGGTTCTGCCTAGCGAACCTCACTGTCCAAGGCAGGAAATCCGACAATTTCCGCCTCTATGTCCTGCCGCACCATCCCAGCAGCCTTCACTTTCTGTACCGAAGCTGCTGGGGAACAAGTTCTAGTAGATTAAAGCCTTCAGTTATGAAATCACTTTGTCTTGAGTGTAATTGATCGCGCATCATATAGTACATAATACATATTTTTTATAGGGGCATAAAAACTCATTTAGAGGCACCCATGTATTTGATTTTCAATTCTTGTGTCTGACCCATATCCATGTCATATCTTTCTGAACTTATCCTCAAAATCAGCACCTCCCAAAACTGTTACACACTACACTGAAGAGTAGGGAATTGCAATTGGTTCAAATTACCACTATTTTCTTAAGATTAACTTTAATTTCTAGAGATAAATTTAGAGTACCCAATTCATTTTTTTTCTAATTAAGGGGCAATTTAGCATGTTCAATCCACCTACCTTGCACATCTTTTGGGTTGTGGGGGCGAAACCCACGCAAACACGGGGAGAATGTGCAACACGGACGGTGACCCAGAGCCGGGATCGAACCTGGGATCTCGGCGCTGTGAGACTGCAGTGCTACCGCTGCGCCACTGTGCTGCCCTTTCTTAAGATTAACTTGCCGTTTGGCTCAAAGATCAGCTTGTCAACTCAGCAGGGAAGAAAGTGCTGCGAAGGAAAAATGAGTAACAGCTCCTGTCAGCAAATTGAGTGTCTGTGTGTGTGTGTGTGTGTGTGTACACAGCATTTCATGAAACTTAAATTCTTAAATAACATTTCCTGTGCTAAAGATGTTGTTTAGGGTGATTTTTCTTTTAGTTTCACTGAAGAGGGACTGATGCTACTGCGTAGATCTGGGAGTGTTGATGGTAGCACATAGTGATGCTGAGATCAGACACTGTGGTCAGAGAGAATCAGGCCTGGAACATGACAAATGACTACCTGCCCCTCACTGCGGACCCCGTGGTGGGAAGACAAGCCACTCCTGTGCTACACCACCGACACATTCAACAAGAGCTACAAATCCATCGCAGGAAGTCAGACATATAAGCAGGAAAGAAAATGTTTCATAGAACAGAGAATAAAAGCATTTGCAAATTAAGTAAATTATGCAAATCCATCACTGGAGTGAAAGTTAAAGAACATGTAAATATATCACAATGTAAATAATTGGGAATTAATGGTTGGGGGAGAGAAAGAACAAAGTTACTTCCATTTGAACAAATTTTGTAACGTGATAGGTACGCTAAAGATAGAAAGAGGAAAGCATTTGCATTTACATTATCCCTTTTTTGTCCTCAGATGTCAGAAAACACTATGGCAATTAATTATTGGCAGATAACATAACAGAAAGCATGCATTGAGTCCAGCATTGTTCAGAGTCCGTAATCTTAATCTACAGGTATGTCTCAAATCCAGCTATCCGGAAACCAGGGATATCTGGAAAAGACATTTTTGTAAAGCTTCTAAGCATGAATTTTTATTAGATGAGTAAAATAACTCACTGGCTTGTTGGGCTAGGTGCTGCATTGGCTCAATGGCATGTGCACTAGTTATCAGGTTTTGCGCACCAAAATAGTCCGTGGCCCCACCCAACCCAAACTGCCTATGTGAAAACCAGCAAGCTCCAAACCAGCACGGACTCAATCCCCAGGTTACCGGTTTTGAGACACCTTACCTGTGTAACTTTAGTAAATTTGATCTATTAAAGTCATAGGTAAACCACCATCTTATTTAACCTGTAAGCACTAGTAACCATGTTCCAAAAGATGGCCAATCCATGAAGAGCTGCACTGGAAGTCTTTAGCAGGGAGGCATTTTTTTGTTATTAATGCTGGCTGGGATGCATTTCTTACCCATCACTAACTCCCCGCGAGAAAATGACAGTGAGCTGTCTTCTTGAACCGTTGTAGTCCCTGTGGTGCAGTGATAGATGGGAGCGGCAGGATTTTGACCCAGCTGCACTGAAGGAACGGCAATAGATTTCCAAGCAAAGGATGGTGTGTGGCTTGGAGAGGAATTTCCAGGTTGTGGTGTTCCCATGTGTACCTGCTGCCCTTGACCTTCTAGATGATAATGGTTGTGAGTTTGGGAAGTTCTATCTAAGAAGCCTTGGTGAGTTCCTGCAGTGCATCTTCCATAGAATCCCCACAGTGCAGAAGGAGGCCATTCAGCCCATCGAGTCTGCACTGACCCTCTGAAAGAACACTCTACCTAAGCTTACTTCCCCATCTATTCCTTTAGGCCCATGCATTGATCATGGCCAATCCACATAACCTGCACATCTCTGGACTGTGGGAGGGAACCGGAAACAACTCTGCATAGTCATCCAAGGCTGGAATCACGCTCGAGTTCCTGGTGCTGTGAGGCTGCAGTGCTACCGTGCCGCTCTGTAGATGGCACACTTCTGCCACTGTGCATTGGTAGTGGAGGGATTGAATGTTTGTGGATGAGTTGCCAATCAAGCAGGTTGCTTTACCCTGGATCGTGTCAAGCTTCTGGAGTGTTGGTGGAGCTGTACTCATCCAGGCAAGGGGAGAGTATTCCATCACACCCCTGGCTTGTGTCTTGTAGAGATGGTGGACAAGCTTTGAGGAGGCAGGAGATGAGTTACTCGCCACAATATTCCTTGCCTCTCTCCTGCTCTTGTAGCCACAGTGTATGCTTTGTCCAGTTCAGTTTCTGGCCAGTGATATTGATAGTGGGGGCTTCAGCAATGGTAGTGCTATTTAATGCAAAGGGGCGATGCATAGATTCTCACTTGTTGGCGATGGTCATTGTCTCGCACTTTGTGGTGCAAACGTTACTCACCAGTTTTCAGCCTAAGCCTCGTTAGTGCCCAAATCTTCTGCACTTGGAAATGGACTGCTTCAGTAATTCAGGAGTCGTGAATGGTGCTGAACATTATACAATCATCAGTGAACAGTCCCACTTCTGACATTAAGATGGAAGGAAAGTAATTGATGAAGCAGATGAAGATGGCTGAGCCTGGAACATTACCCTGAGCAATTCCTGCAGTGATGTCCTGGAGCTGAGATGACTGACCTTCAACAACAATCAGCTTCCTTTCATAGAATCCCTACAGTGCAGAAGGAGACTAATCAGTCCATCGAGTCTGCACCAACCCTTCCATTGACCACCCTGTCTAGGCCCAAACCCCCACCCTTTTCCTGCACCCCACCCTGAGGGGCAATTTAGCCAAGCCACCTAACCTGCACATCTTTGGGCTGTGGGAGGTAACTAGAGCACCCAAAGGAAATCCACACAGACTCAGGGAGAATGTGCAAGCTCCACACAGACACCTGAGGTCGGAATCGAACCCGGGTCTCTGACGCTGTGAGGCAGCAATGCTTACTACTGTGCCACCGTGCCGCCCCAATGTGGATCTTCTGATATGCTATGTATGACTCCAACTGGTGGAGAATCTTGCCTGTTTCCCATTGGGACCCGTTTTGCTTGGGCTCCTTGATGCCACAGTCTGTCAAATGCGGCCTTGATGTCAAGGGCAGTCATTTCTGGAGTTCAGCTCTTTTGTCCATGTTTAGAGAAAGGCTGTATTGAGTTCAGGAGCTAAGTGCTCCTGGCAGAACCCAACTGAGCATCAGTGAGCAGGTTATTGCTAAGCAAGTGTCATTTGATAACACTGAAAATGACTCCATCCATTATTTTACTGATTAGCAAGAGTGGACTGATTGTAATTTGAGACAATTGGCTGGGTTGGATTTGTCCTGCTTTTTGTGTACAGGACATGCCTGGGCAACCTTCCACATTGCCGGGTACATGTTAGTGTTTCAGCTCTCGTGGAACAGCTTGGCTAGGGGCATGGCAAGTTTTGGAACACAAGTCTTCAGTACTATTTCCGGAATGTTATTGGCTCATTCATTGCCTTTGCAGTATCCAATGCCTTAAGACATTTCATGATATCACATGGACTGAATGTAATTTGCTGAAGACTGGCATGTGTAATGCTGGGAGGCTCTGGAGGATCATTCATTTGGCACTTCTGGCTGAAGATTGTAGCAAATGCTTCAGCCTTACCTTTTGCACTAGTCTGCTGGGCTGACCCATCATTAAGATGGGAATATCTGTGGTGCTGCTCCACCAGTAATTTGCTTAATTGCACACCACCATGGCTGACTGGATATGGCAGGACCTCGGAGCTTAGATCTGACCTGTTGGGTTGTGGAATCACTCATTAGCTCTGTCTATCACTTGCTGCTTATGCTGTTTGGCATGCAAGTAGTCCTGTGTAGTAGCCTCAACAGATTGACACCTCGTTTTTAGCGATGCCTGGTGCTGCTCCTGGCCTGTCCAGTCTTCATTGAACCAGGGTTGATCACCTGGCTTGCTGATAATGGTAGTGTGTGGGATATGCAGAGCCACGTGGTTACAGATTGTGGCTGAGAACAATTCTGCTCCTCCTGATGGCCCACAATGCCTCATAGTTGTCCAGTTTTGAATTGCTAGATCTGTTTGCAATCTATCCAATTCAACACAATGGTAGTGCCACACAACATGATTGAGGGTACCATCAAGGTGAATATGGGACTTGTCTCCACAAGGACTGGGCCGTAGTCACTCCTACTCATACTATCATGGACAGATGTATCTGTGGCAGGCAGGTTGGCGAGGATGAGGTCAAGTTTATTTTTCCCTTTTGTTGGTTCCCTCACCACCTGCCGCAGACCCGGTCTAGCAACTATGTCAGGACTTAACCAGTTCAGTCAGTAGTGGTGCTACTGAGCAGCTCTGGTGATTGACATTAAAGTGCCCACCCAAAGTACATTCTGTGCCATTATCACCCTTAATGCTTCGTACCTGCCGTTCAATATGGAGGGAAACTGATTCAACAGCTGAAGGGGTGGGCAGTGGCGGTGAATTGTATGTGATAACCAGCAGTAAGGTTCCTTTCCCATGATTAATCTGATGACATGAGGCTTCATGGGGTGCAGGATCAATTTTGAGGAATGCCAGGGCAACTCCCTCCTGTGTATTGCCTCGTTACATGTCGCAACTATTTACAGTATTTATTTACATTCAAAATGAAGCAATTAGTCGGTCGGGGTCCTTCGTCGTCCTCTGCGATCGTCGCAGTTTCGACGGGGATGCAGGCGCTGGCTCGGGCATCTGTGGCTCCGGGAGCGTGGCTTCAGCTTCTTCGGCAGCTTCATCACCCCTAGATGGGACCAGTGGAGAACCCATCCACCTGGGAAGGGGGCGGCTGTGGGTTGCGCCGGTGGGAGGGAGGTGGGGTTGGTGGTGGGGGTGTGGGTGGGGACCCAGCGGGTGCTAGGTCCTGTAGGGAGGCCGTATCCTGTCGGCCATCGGGGTATGCCACGTAGGCGTATTGAGGGTTAGCGTGACGGAGGTGGACCCTCTCGACCAATGGGTCCGACTTGTGCGTCCGCACGTGTTTGCGGAGCAGGATGGTTCCAGGAGCTGCCAGCCAGGTTGGGAGCGAGGTCCCGGAGGAGGACTTCCTAGGGAAGACAAGGAGACATTCGTGAGGTGTCTGGTTGGTCGTGGTCCACAGCAGTGATCGGTTGGAGTGGAGAGCATCCGGAAGGACCTCCTGCCAGCAGGAGACTGGGAGATTCCTGGACCGTAGGGCCAGTAGGATGGTCTTCCAGACCGTTCTGTTCTCCCCCTCTACCTGTCCGTTTCCCCGGGGGCTGTAACTGGTCGTCCTGCTTGAGGCAATGCCCTTGCTGAGCAGGAATTGACGCAGTTCGTCGCTCATAAAGGAGGACCCCCTATCGCTGTGTATGTAGGCGGGGAAACCGAACATGTAAAGATACTGTGGAGGGCTTTTATGACGATGGCTGCGGTCATGTCGGGGCAGGGGATGGTGAATGGGAACCGGGAGTACTTGTCAATCACGTTCAGGAAGTACGTGTTGCGGTCGGTGGAGGGGAGGGGCCCTTTGAAGTCCATACTGAGGCGTTCAAAGGGACGGGAAGCCTTTATCAGGTGCGCTTTTTCTGGCTTGTAGAAGTGCGGCTTGCACTCCGTGCAGATTTGGCAGTCCCTGGTGACTGTCCTGACCTTCTCGATGGAATAGGGCAGATTGCGGGTCTTAATGAAATGGAAGAATCGAGTGACCCCCGGGTGGCAGAGGTCCTCGTAAAGGGCCCGGAGTCGGTCCACTTGTGCGTTGGCACATGTGCCGCGGGATAGGGCATCAGGAGGCTTGTTTAGCTTCATGGGACGATACAGGATCTCATAGTTGTAGGTGGAGAGCTCGACCGTCCACCGTAAGATCTTATCGTTCTTTATCTTGCCCTGCTGTGCATTATCGAACATGAAAACAACCGGCCGTTGGTCATTGAGGAGAGTGAATCTCCTGCCGGCCAGGTAATGCCTCCAATGTCTCACAGCTTCTACTATGGCCTGGGCCTCCTTTTCAACTGAGGAATGGCGGATTCCTGAAGTGTGGAGGGTGCGGGAGAAGAAGGTCACGGGTCTGCCCGCTTGGTTGAGGGTGGCCGCCAGAGCTACGTCGAACGCGTCACTCTCGACTTGGAAGGGAAGGGATTCGTCGATTGCGTGCATCGTGGCCTTTGCAATGTCCGCTTTGAATGTGGCTGAAGGCCTGGCGGGCCTCTGCCGACAGGGGACAAACCATGGATTGAATTAGTGGGCGGGCCTTGTTCGCATATTTGGGGACCCACTGGGCATAATATGAAAAAAATCCCAGGCAGCTTTTCAGGGCCTTGGAGCAGTGGGGGAGGGGAAACTCCATGAGGGGGGGCATGCGTTCGGGATCTGGGCCTATAACTCCATCATTCACTACGTAGCCAAGGATGGCTAGACGGTCGGTGCTGAACACGCATTTGTCCTTGTTGTAGGTTAGATTCAGGATTTTTGCGGTATGGAGGAATTTTCGGAGGTTGGTGTCGTGGTCCTGCTGGTCGTGGCCGCAGATGGTGACGTTATCGATGTACGGAAACGTGGCCCGCAAACCGTACCGGTCAACCATTCGGTCCATCTCCCGTTGGAAGACTGAGACTCCATTTGTGACACCGAAGGGAACCCTTAGGAAGTGGTAGAGCCACCCATCTGCTTCAAATGCAATGTATTTGCGGTCTTTAAGATGGATGGGGAGCTGGTGGTAGGCGGATTTTAGATCCACCGTGGAAAAGACCTTGTATTGTGCAATCTGATTGACCAGATCAGATTTGCGGGGGAGAGGGTACGCGTCGAGCTGCGTATACCTGTTGATGGTCTGACTGTAATCGATGACCATCCTATGCTTCTCCCCGGTCTTTACAACCACAACTTGAGCTCTCCAGAGACTGTTGCTAGCCTCAATAATACCTTCCTTCAGTAACCGCTGGACTTCCGACCTAATGAAGGTCCGGTCCTGGGCACTGTACCGTCTGCTCCTGGTGGCGACGGGTTTGTAATCCGGGGTGATGTTCGCAAACAGGGAAGGCGGATCGGCCTTGAGGGACGCGAGGCTGCAGACAGTGAGGGGGGTATAGGGCCGCCAAATTTAAAAGTTAAACTCTGGAGGTTACATTGGAAATCTAACCCTATGAGCATGGCCGCGCAGAGGGGAGGGAGGACGTAGAGGCGGAAATTTTTTAATTCCCTTCCCTGGACCTTTGATCTCTACAAAGTGAGACCTGGAGGCCAGGGAGATTATTTGATTAACTGGATGGATGGGAAGAGAACAGCGACTTACCGTGTTGGGGTGTATGAAGCTCTCGATCAGTCAGGATGTTTGATCCCATTGATGAGCATGGTCGTCGTCGCGGTCGAGAGCGTTCGGGGCCGAGACTGGTCCAGGGTCACCGAGGCAAGTCGTGGCAAAAGTTGGAGGTTTTCCTCGGGTGATGTGTGGTCATACGATCGGGGTCCTGAGACTCCAGCCAAGATGGCGGTGCCAAATGGTCGCACATGGCTGGGGGTGTGCAAGATTGCAGCGCCCATCCGTCGCACGTGGTTCCTGGGGAACAAGATGGCGGCGCCCGGGGCCCGCATGTGGCTCTGGAACAGAAAGATGGCAGCGCCCATTGGCCACATGTGGCTCATGGAGAGAGTTGGGGTGGTGGTCCCGGTTCGCCCCCGGAGACCGCCCAGGCCTGGCATACCGCCACGAAATGGCCCTTTTTGCCGCACCCTTTGCAGGTGGAGGAGCGGGCCGGGTAGCGCTACCGGGGGTGTTTGGCTTGCCCGCAAAAATAGTAGCGGGGCCCCCCGGGGTTGCCTGGTAATCACAGAGCACAAGCTTGTGGGGGGATGGGGGATGCACCGGAGCCGGCCGCGGGGGGGTTCCACGCCGTCCAAGGGGTCGCCGCGCGGTCGGGTACATATGCGCGGGCGTTTCAGGAGGCCATATCCAAGGAACTAGCAAGGGCCCGTGCCTCCTTGAGGCCTAGTGTCTCTTTTTCTAGCAGCCGCTGGCGGATTTGGGTGGACAGCATACCTGCAACGAATGTGTCCCGGATCAAAAGTTCTGTGTGTTCACTGGCTGAAACTTGCGGGCAGTCACAGTTCCTATCTAACACCAGGAGTGCACGGTAGAATTCCTCCAGTGATTCCCCGGGGATTTGTCGCATCGTTGCTAGCAGATGTCGGGTATAGACCTGGTTTACTGGGCGAATATAGTGTCCTTTCAGCAGGGTCATTGCGGCCTCGAAATCGTCCGCATCCTCGATGAGGATGTAGATCTCTGGGCTCACCCTCGAGTGGAGAACTTGCAGTTTCCGGTCCTCCGTAGGTGCAGTTGTGGCCGTCCTGAGGTACCCTTTGAAGCACGCCAGCCAGTGTTTGAAGATTGCCGCTGAGTTCGCCGCGTGGGGGCTGAGTTGCAGACACTCCAGCTTGATTCGGAGCTCCATTCTTTAAAATCTAGTCCAATAAATTGATGCTCGATCAATAACTCCAGAAGCGAGATTGGGTGACAATTGAAGGCTTTATTGGACTAGGAAGGCAGGAAGTTTGAGTGCTATCACTCAGAAAGTGCTATTGCTCCTCAGTAAAATCTAATCTTTAATCTGATTTCCTTGCCAACACAGCACAATGTTGTGAATTATGCTGAAATGCATGATTGCCTAGTTCTCAGGTTATGCCCCACAACTCTTTCTCTACAAACAACAGCAAAAACGCTAAACGTTTCCCCCAGCAGCGCAGGTACAGAATGCAGCTGCTAGGGAGACACAGGCTCTTATACTCCACCTTACTGGGCGGAGCCAGCAGGCAGGCTTCACCAATGATACTGCTGTCTCAGGTACTTCCCACACCAATGGTCTTACAGCATCAACCTGGGTACCGTAATACCCCCTAATACCGACTACCACAGTATGATACCATGAAGATGTCTGTGTCAGGCTGTTGCTTGACTAATTTGTGAAACAGCTCTCCCAATTTTAGCACAAGCCCCTAGATGTCAGTAAGTAGGACTTGGCAGGGTTGACAGGGCAGGATTTGCCATTGTCGTATCTGATACCCAGGTCGATGCTCTGTGGTCTGTCCGGTTTCATTCCTTTGAGACTAATTAGTGGTTTGATACAACTGAGTGGCTTGCTGGGCCATTTCAGAGGGCATTTCAGAGTAAACCACATCTCTGTGGATCTGGAGTTACATATCGGCCAGACCAGCAAGGAAGGCAGATTTCCTTCCCTAAAGGACATTCGTGAACCAGATGGAGTTTTACGACATTCGACAATGATTTCATGGTTATCATTTGACTTTTAATTCCAGATATTTTATTGAATTCAAATTCCACGCTCTGCCATGGGTTAATTCAAACCCGGGTCCCTAGGGCAATACCCTGGGTATAATTACTACCAAATCTGAATGGAACGTTTGAAAACCTGTGTGTTTGATTAGCTTTTTTGCTGTTGTTTGTAGAGAAAGAGTTGTGGGGCATAACCTGAGATCTAGGCAATCACGCATTTCAGCATAATTCACAACATTGTGCTGTGTTGGCAAGGAAATCAGATTAAAGATTAGATTTTACTGAGGAGCAATAGCACTTTCTGAGTGATAGCACTCAAACTTCCTGCCTCCCTGCCCCCCCCTCCACCGCCCGCCACACTGCAGTATTGCAACTGGGCCTTTTGTTAGTTTGGCCGCTGTTGCTGACATTGTTGGAAGTCTGAAGGCATTTTTTTCTTTTGAGTGGCTCTCGTGAATTTCTTGAAAATAGCATTTTCTTCCCTCGCCTGGGCTAAGATATTTTTCAAAATAGCTTCTCTCCTGGGATCGCTGGCAATGGCAGCGTTTTCTTTGCCCATCCCTCACAAACATAGAAAAATTGGCCGAGTAGCCCCTCATTCTCCAATTGATTTCACAAGTTTGCAGCCCTATGTAATTCCCGCAACCTATCCATGATCAGACCTGACTTGACACTGATATTCGAATAATAAATTTGATCATTCACCCCCTTCCTCTCACAATTCTGGTGTTAATACTGAAAGGAGTGTGTGATACCAAATATCTGACTGGAAGGGGTAGGCCTGACAGAAACAGGGCTCAAAAGCCCCCAAAATGTTGGCACTCACACACAGCCTCACTCCCACTAACACTGTGGCCACTGCAACCTGCCCCAGGTCTACTAGAGCACTTGGGTCAAGTGGTGACCCATTTAAATTGCGTATCAGGGCTTTATCATATACATGAAACTTATCTTCATAATTGGTGTCACTCAGTCTCTGATGGTGCTTCATTTTAATCATACATTATAAAACAATGGAACTAAAGAAAAAAAGGATAACTTTTTATAAAAATCTGCAGTTCTGAAATAAGACATTTAACCTAAGCACAAGATCAGCATTATCTATTTCTTTTTTGTTTTTAATATTTTATTGAAAATTTTTGGTCAACCATCACAGTACATTGTGTATCCTTTACACAATAATATAACAGTATAGATAACAATGACCTGTTTTATAAACAAAGAATAAATAATATGTAACAAAAACGAAAACTAAAACTAAATGGCAACTGCCTTGTCTCAGATAAACACTCTCCAAAAATATGATTTAACAGTCCAATATACAATTATTTATAGCAACGACCTATACATATTATACATATATATTAATAACCCTGAGACTCTTTCTGGTTCCTCCCCCCCCTCCCCCCCTCCCCCCCCCCCCCGGGCTGCTGCTGCTGCCTTCTTCTTTTCCATTCCCTCTATCTTTCTGTGAGGTATTCGACGAACGGTTGCCACCGCCTGGTGAACCCTTGAGCCGATCCCCTTAGGACGAACTTAATCCGTTCCAGCTTTATAAACCCTGCCATGTCATTTATCCAGGTCTCCACCCCCGGGGGCTTGGCTTCCTTCCACATCAACAGTATCCTGCGCCGGGCTACTAGGGACACAAAGGCCAAAACATCGGCCTCTCTCGCCTCCTGCATTCCCGGCTCTTGTGCAACCCCAAATATAGCCAACCCCCAGCTTGGTTCGACCTGGACCCCCACTACTTTCGAAAGCACCTTTGTCACCCCCACCCAGAACCCCTGTAGTGCCGGACATGACCAGAACATGTGGGTGTGATTCGCTGGGCTTCTCGAGCATCTCGCACATCTATCCTCTACCCCAAAAAATTTACTGAGCCGTGCTCCAGTCATATGCGCCCTGTGTAATACCTTAAACTGAATCAGGCTTAGCCTGGCACACGAGGACGACGAGTCTACCCTGCTTAGGGCATCCGCCCACAGCCCCTCCTCAATCTCCTCCCCCAGCTCTTCTTCCCATTTCCCTTTCAGCTCATCTGCCATAATCTCCCCCTCGTACCTCATTTCCCTATATATATCTGACACCTTACCGTTCCCCCACCCATGTCTTTGAGATTACTGTCCTGCAGCTCATGCGTCGGGAGCTGCGGGAATTCCCTCACCTGCTGCCTCGCAAAAGCCCTCAGTTGCATATACCGGAATGCATTCCCTTGGGGCAACCCATATTTCTCGGTCAGCGCTCCCAGACTTGCGAACTTCCCATCCACAAACAGATCTTTCAGTTGCGTTACTCCTGCTCTTTGCCATATTCCAAATCCCCCATCCATTCTCCCCGGGGCAAACCTATGGGTATTTCTTATCGGGGACCCCACCAAGGCTCCCGTCTTTCCCCTATGCCGTCTCCACTGTCCCCAAA
Organism: Scyliorhinus torazame; assembly: GCF_047496885.1. Classification (NCBI taxonomy): domain Eukaryota; kingdom Metazoa; phylum Chordata; class Chondrichthyes; order Carcharhiniformes; family Scyliorhinidae; genus Scyliorhinus; species Scyliorhinus torazame. Next base: position 220,559,935 of record NC_092711.1, on the reverse strand, counting down.
TTTTCAAAGTCGCCACCACAACCGGGCTTGTGGTGTATTTCTTCGGTGAGAACGGCAGTGGGGCCGTCACCATAGCTTGTAGGCTAGTCCCCCTACAGGACGCCCTCTCCAATCTCTTCCACGCCGCTCCCTCCTCTTCTCCCATCCACTTACTCACCATTGAGATATTGGTGGCCCAGTAGTACTCACTTAGGCTCGGTAGTGCCAGCACCCCCCCTATCCCTACTACGCTGTAAGAATCCCTTCCTCACTCTCGGGGTCTTCCCGGCCCACACAAAACTCATGATACTCTTTTCGATCCTTTTGAAAAAAGCCTTCGTGATCACCACCGGGAGGCACTGAAACACAAAGAGGAATCTCGGGAGGGCTACCATTTTAACCGCCTGCACCCTCCCTGCCAGTGACAGGGATACCATGTCCCATCTCTTGAAGTCCTCCTCCATTTGTTCCACCAATCGCGTTAAATTTAACCTATGCAATGTACCCCAATTCTTGGCTATCTGGATCCCCAAGTAACGAAAGTCCCTTGTTACCTTCCTCAGCGGAAAGTCCTCCATTTCTCTGCTCTGCTACCCTGGATGCACCACAAACAACTCACTTTTCCCCATGTTCAGTTTATATCCTGAGAATTCTCCAAACTCCCGAAGTGTCCGCATTATCTCTGGCATCCCCTCCGCCGGGTCCGCTACATATAACAACAAATCATCCGCATACAGAGATACCCGGTGTTCTTCTCCTCCTCTAAGTACTCCCCTCCACTTCTTGGAACCCCTCAATGCTATTGCCAGGGGCTCAATCGCCAGTGCAAACAGTGACGGGGACAGAGGGCATCCCTGCCTTGTCCCTCTATGGAGCCGAAGGTATGCAGATCCCCGTCCATTCGTGACCACACTCGCCACTGGGGCCCTATACAACAGCTGCACCCATCCAACATACTCATCTCCAAAACCAAATCTCCTCAGCACCTCCCACAAATAATCCCACTCCACTCTATCAAATGCTTTCTCGGCATCCATCGCCACCACTATCTCCGCTTCCCCCTCTGGTGGGGGCATCATAATTACCCCTAGCAGCCTCCGTATATTCGTATTCAGCTGTCTCCCCTTCACAAACCCAGTTTGGTCCTCATGGACCACCCTCGGGACACAATCCTCTAGCCTCATTGCCATTACCTTGGCCAGAATCTTAGCGTCTACATTTAGGAGGGAAATAGGTCTATAGGACCCGCATTGCAGCGGGTCCTTTTCCTTCTTTAGGAGAAGCGATATCATTGCCTCAGACATAGTCGGGGGCAGCTGTCCCCTTTCCTTTGCCTCATTAAAGGTCCTCATCAGTAGCGGGGCGAGCAAGTCCACATATTTCCTGTAAAATTCAACTGGGAATCCATCCGGTCCCGGAGCCTTCCCCGCCTGCATGCTCCTAATTCCTTTCACTACTTCCTCTATTTCAATCTGTGCTCCCAGTCCCACCCTTTCGTGCTCCTCCACCTTGGGAAATTCCAGCCGGCCCAGAAAGCCCATCATTCTCTCCCTCCCATCCGGGGGTTGAGCTTCGTATAATTTTTTGTAAAATGCCTTGAACACTCCATTCACTCTCTCTGCTCCCCGCTCCATCTCTCCTTCCTCATCCCTCACTCCCCCTATTTCCCTCGCTGCTCCCCTTTTCCTCAATTGGTGAGCCAGCAACCTGCTCGCCTTCTCCCCATATTCGTACTGTACACCCTGTGCCTTCCTCCACTGTGCCTCTGCAGTACCCGTTGTCAGCAAGTTAAATTCTACGTGTAGCCTTTGCCTTTCCCTGTACAGTCCCTCCTCCGGTGCCTCCGCATATTGCCTGTCCACCCTCAGAAGTTCTTGCAGCAACCGCTCCCGTTCCCTACTCTCCTGCTTTCCTTTATGTGCCCTTATTGATATCAGCTCCCCTCTAACCACTGCCTTCAGCGCCTCCCAGACCACTCCCACCTGACCTCCCCATTATCATTGAGTTCCAAGTACTTTTCAATGCACCCCCTCACCCTTAGACACACCCCCTCATCTGCCATTAGTCCCATGTCCATTCTCCAGGGTGGGCGCCCTTCTGTTTCCTCCGCTATCTCCAAGTCCACCCAATGTGGAGCGTGATCCGAAATGGCTATAGCCGTATACTCCGTTCCCCTCACCTTCGGGATCAACGCCCTTCCCAAAACAAAAAAGTCTATTCGCGAATAGACTTTGTGGACATAGGAGAAAAACGAAAACTCCTTACTCCTAGGTCTGCTAAATCTCCACGGGTCTACTCCTCCCATCTGCTCCATAAAGTCTTTAAGCACCTTGGCTGCTGCCGGCCTCCTTCCAGTCCTGGACCTCGACCTGTCCAGCCCTGGTTCCAACAATGTATTGAAATCTCCCCCCATTATCAGCTTTCCCACCTCTAGGTCCGGGATGCGTCCTAGCATACGCCTCATAAAATTGGCATCATCCCAGTTCGGGGCATATACGTTTACCAAAACCACCGTCTCCCCCTGGAGTTTGCCACTCACCATCACGTATCTGCCCCCGCTATCCGCCACTATAGTCTTTGCCTCAAACATTGCCCGCTTCCCCACTAATATAGCCACCCCCCTGTTTTTCGCATCTAGCCCCGAATGGAACACCTGCCCCACCCAACCTTTGCGTAGTCTCACCTGGTCTATCAGTTTCAAGTGCGTTTCCTGTAACATAACCACGTCTGCCTTAAGTTTCTTAAGGTGTGCGAGTACCCGTGCCCTCTTTATCAGCCCGTTCAGCCCTCTCACGTTCCACGTGATCAGCCGGGTTGGGGGGCTTTTTACCCCCCCCCCTTGTCGATTAGCCATCCCCTTTTTCCAGCTCCTCACCCGGTTCCCACGCAGCTGTGTCCCCCCCAGGCGGTGCCCCCCCCGCCCATCCCACCCCATACCAGCTCCCCCTCTCCCCAGCAGCAGCAGCAGCCCAATAATTCCCCCCTCCCACCTCCCCCGCTAGATCCCCCACTAGCGTAGTTACACCCCCCATGTTGCTCCCAGAAGTCAGCAAACTCTGGCCGACCTCGGCTTCCCCCCGTGACCTCGGCTCGCACCGTGCGACGCCCCCTCCTTCCTGCTTTCCTGTTCCCGCCATGATTATCATAGCGCGGGAACCGAGCCCGCTCTTCCCCCTTGGCCCCGCCCCCAATGGCCAACGCCCCATCTCTTCCACCTCCTTTCCTCCCCCCACCACCTCCTGTGGAAGAGAGAAAAGTTACCACATCGCAGGATTAATAACATAAAACTCCTCTTTCCCCCCTTTTTACCCCCCTCTTCGCCCCCCATACTCGCCCCACTACTTTGTTTCAAACGTTCTTTTTTTTAAATAACCCGCTCATTCCAATTTTTCTTCCACGATAAAAGTCCACGCCTCATCCGCCGTCTCAAAGTAGTGGTGCCTCCCTTGATATGTGACCCACAGTCTTGCCGGTTGCAGCATTCCGAATTTTATCTTCTTTTTATGAAGCACCGCCTTGGCCCGATTAAAGCTCGCCCTCCTTCTCGCCACCTCCGCACTCCAGTCTTGGTATACGCGGATCACCGCGTTCTCCCACTTACTGCTCCGAGTTTTCTTTGCCCATCTAAGGACCATCTCTCTGTCCTTAAAACGGAGGAATCTCACCACTATGGCTCTAGGAATTTCTCCTGCTCTCGGTCCTCGCGCCATCACTCGGTATGCTCCCTCCACCTCCAGCGGACCCGCCGGGGCCTCCGCTCCCATTAACGAGTGCAGCATCGTGCTCACATATGCCCCGACGTCCGCTCCCTCCGCACCTTCAGGAAGACCAAGAATCCTTAGGTTGTTCCTCCTCGCGTTGTTCTCCAGCGCCTCCAGCCTTTCCACACATCGTTTATGGTTTGTCTCGTGCATCTCCGTCTTCACCACCAGGCCCTGTATGTCGTCCTCATTCTCGGCAGCCTTTGCCTTCACGACCCGAAGCTCCCGCTCCTGGGTCTTTTGCTCCTCCTTTAGCCCTTCGATCGCCTGTAATATCGGGGCCAACAGCTCCTTCTTCATTTCCTTTTTGAGTTCTTCCACGCAGCGTTTCAAAAACTCGTGTTGTTCAGGGCCCCATATTAAACTGCCACCTTCCGACGCCATCTTGGTTTTTGCTTGCCTTCCTTGCCGCTGCTCTAAAGGATCTACCGCAATCCGGCCACCTTCCTCTCCTTTTTTCATCCGTATCCAGGGGGGATTCCCTTCTGGTTCACCGCACAGTACTTTTAGCCGTTAAAATTGCCGTTGGGGCTCTTATTAAGAGCCCAAAAGTCCGTTCCACCGGGAGCTGCCGAAACGTGCGACTCAGCTGGTCATCGCCGCACCCGGAAGTCAGCATTATCTATTTCAATAGCAGAACATTCTCAAGGGGCTGCGTTCCTACTCCTGTTCCTAATATACCTGTGATGCTCTCTGAAAACGATGTTATTCCTTTGGAAAAGGTTTGGGTTAACTGCCTTGGGGTTTTTAGGTCCTGAAACAGGAGCAGGAATGAATTGAAAATAATGCTCCATAATAGCATGTCCGTGCTCATACACCTATGGGACAGGTTGGAATTTTCAAAGTGAGGGCAGAATGGGTGAGTTGGGAACACTTCTCGCCTCCAATTAATGGCCTCTTATGCTCCTCGAGGAGCTTAAATTGTTACCAGGCCAGGGAGGACAACGAAGTGGTTCTCACCCTGTAAACTGTTGGACTTGAGCATTATAGTACACATTAGTACACAGCTGCTAACTTACTTCGCCCCCTTCTCCCAATTCAGTCAAATCAAACACGACAGCCCAAAAGAAATTAGAAAAAAAAAAGACTCAAATCCAAGTTTAAAAACAACAAAATTACTTCCAGAATAGTGGGGTGGTTGAGACACAAATACTACCACGCCAAGTCTTTACAGAGATGGAAAAAATGCATCTATATTGTGCTTGTCACAGCCCTAGAACCCCCTAAAGCACTTCACAATCAACACGGAACTTTTGAAATGTAGGCGCTGTTGGAGGAAATGCAATTTGTGTGCAGCAAACTCCCACAAACAGCAATAAGATAAGATTTGCTTTTATATCTTCTGTGAGCACTTCTGCTTTTATATCTTCCGAGAGCACTCCTGTTTTTACATCTTCTGTTAGAACTCGGAGATTGAAAAAATGCCTTCACTTTCAAAGCATCGTTCATGGCCCTAGGACTCACACAGTGCTCTCGAGTCAATATTATCTAGTCACTATTGCAACAAGGAAGAACAGCAGTTACTGTTCTCAGCAAGGTCCCACAAATAACAATGGAATGAATGATCTGATAATCGATTTTTATTGATGTTGAAAGGGAGAAAAATATTGGCTAGTGAACCATGACAACTCCTCGAATCTTCTTGGAATAATGCCAGTGGCTCTTTTACATCCAATTGAGAGAATTGATACTGAATGTACACTTCATCGTAGTTAGCAGTTCCAACAATATTTAACAAGCAGATTTTTTTGTTCAGGATATATCTGTAAAAGAGAATTGTCTGGCACTGTTACCAGGTTATACTCTTATTTATATTTATTAAAATACCATGCTACTGAAATACAACGCAGAATGTGGATTTGTTTTGAAGAATTTTAGAGTGATGCATTGTTCTTCATTGTCTCAGGATGTGAAGTGAACACCTGTATCCTATTGAATGCAGCAACAATAATGGAAAACTTTACAGCAGGTTATAGGGAATAGGACAAGTACGAAAGGAATTTGTTCGGAATCTAGAAAAAGAGCAGAAATACAAGACAGAACACAACAGAACACAAGGGGCTGTTTAGCACAGGGCTAAATCGCTGGCTTGGAAAGCAGAACAAGGCAGGCCAGCGATTCCTGTAGCAACCTCCCCGAACAGGCGCCGGAATGTGGCGACTAGGGGCTTTTCACAGTAACTTCATTTGAAGCCTACTTGTGACAATAAGCCATTTTCATTTTCATTTCATTTCAACTGTGAGATCATAAAGTCATAAGGAAATATGAAAGATAAAAAAAAAGGACAGAACTACATTGCAGAGAGTCAAGTAAGTTATAATGGAAGTTAAAAAAAATACTGCAAGGAAATTTTTCTCCAATTGACTAATAAGATTTTATTAAATTGAGTGCATACTTTCTTCAGTTATATATATCTGCAAATTATTTTACAAACAGCAGTTTAGAGAGGAAAACATTTTATTAGCACTGGGCACTTAGGATCGACAATATCAGAGTTTCAACAATTTCATTTTTGTCTCAGCTATTTTCGTTCCAGTATCACCTGTAACATGGGGCTGGATTTAATGGCGTGCCGCAGTGCTCTCACCTTCAGCTATAAATAAACACCCACAATCCCGACTGCACCGCAGCAATTTAACACAGGGAGCTGTGTTAATTGCTTTAATGTGAGACTTCTGTCCCTTTATCAGGAAAACGTCCCACCTTAGAGAGCTGGTAACCAATTGCCAAGAGCGGTAGCCACTTCTGGGTCTTCAGGCAGTCCCATTACGCTGAGGAGCCCACGTAAGGCTGGGTTTGAGAGTCTTAGCTGTAATATCACCCTCTTGTGACCATTTATATGTGTATAAAAATCAAACAGGAATAAATTAGTTCTGTTGGATACTTGAATTACATGTGATGCACTATCAATTACCACAAAGACAAGAGTAGTGGAATAATCGAGGCTTTATTGAGCAAGATGTTGTGCCTCCTGTAGCTGCCACCAGAATGGCTGCAGCATCGGAGAGCACACACATTTATACGCCACCTGCTGGGCAGAGCCAGCAGGCAGGGATTTACCCATGTATCTCTACTATACGGGCAGTGCCGTAATACATATAATATACCACTAGTGGTGACTACCACATTCACCCCCTGTTAAAAAAGAGTCCGGCGGGGGTGGTGGAAAACATTACAAGTTAAGTCTGTCGGGGGCCTTGACCCTCCTCTGCATTCACCTCAGTCCTGGTGGTGATGTGGGCGCCGACTTGGTCACCTGCGACTCCGGGAGCATGTTGTCCTCGCCTTCGTCACCCCTGAGTGGAACCAGTGGGAGGACGTATCCTACTGGGGGGGGGCTGCGGTGAGGTTCGCTGGAGGGAGGGGGAGTGGCGCAGGGCTGAATGAGGCAACCGGTGGGGTGGGGGGGGGGTGCGGTGTCAGGTCGGGGTCGTGGGTGGGGATCCAGCGGGTGCCAGGTCTCGGAGGGAGACTGTGTCCTGGCGCCCGTCGGGGTGTGCCACGTCGGCGTACTGCGGGTTCGCATGTAGGAGGTGGACTTTTTCGACCAAGGGGTCCGACTTATGGGTCCGCACATGCTTCTGAAGGAGGACGGGTCCAGGAACTGTCACCCATGTTGGGAGCGAGACCCCGGAGGTGGACTTCCTGGGGAAGGCAAACACACGTTAATGAGTGGTCTCGTTAGTTACGATGCACAGGAGCGATCGGATGGAGTGGAGCACGTCTGGGAGGACCTCCTGCCAGCGGGAGACCGGGAAATTTTTAGACCGCAGGGCCAGCAGGACGGGCTTCCAGACGGTCCCCTTCTCCCTCTCCAGCTGCCCGTTACCCCGGGGGTTGTAGCTGGTCCAGGTGCTTGAGGCAATGCCCTTGCTGAGCAGGAACTGACGCAGCTCAGCGCTCATAAAAGAGGATCCCCGATCACTGTGGATGTAGTTGGGGAAATCGAACAGAGTGAAGATGCTGTGGAAGGCTTTAATTACCGTGGCAGAAGTCATATCGAGGCATGGGATGGCGAAAGGGAACCGGGAGTACTCATCAATCACGTTCAGAAAGTACGTGTTGCGGTCGGTGGAGGGGAGGGGCCCTTTGAAGTCCATGCTGAGGTGCTCAAAGGGGCGGGAGGCCTTCACCAGGTGCGCTCGATCTGGCCGGTAGAAGTGCGGCTTGCACTCTGTGCAGACCTGGCAGTCTCTGGTCACAGTCCTGACCTCCTCAATCGGGTAGGGCAGGTTGCGGGCCTTGATGAAATGGAAGAACCGTGTGAATCCCGGGTGGCAGAGGTCATAGTGGAGAGCCCGGAGTCGGCCCACTTGTGCGCTGGCACGTGTACCGCAGAATACAGTATCAGGAGCCTCATTGAGCTTCCCCAGGCGATAGAAGATCTCATAGTTATAGGTGGAGAGCTCGAACCTCCACCTCAAGAACTTGTCATTTTTGATCTTGCCCCGCTGTGTATTATTAAACATAAAGGCAACCGACCGTTGGTCAGTGAGGAGAGTGAATCTCCTGCCGGCCAGGTAATGCCTCCATTGCCGCACAGCTTCCACAATGGATTCGGCCTCCTTTTTGACAGAGGAGTGCCGAATTTCTGAGGCATGGAGGGTGCGGGAAAAGAAGGCCAGGGGCCTGCACACCTGGTTGTGGGTGGCGGCCAGAGCTATATCCGATGCATCGCTCTCCACCTGGAAGGGGAGGGACTCGTCGACCGCCTGCATCGTGGCCTTGGCGATGTCAGCCTTGATACAGTTGAAGGCCTGGCGGGCCTCAGCCGTCAGGGGAAAAACTATGGACTGAATGAGTGGGCGGGCCTTGTCCGTACAATTAGGGACCCACTGGGCATAGAAGGAGAAAAACCCAAGGCATTTTTTGGTTAAGGAGTTTGGCGGTCTGGAGGAATTTTTGGAGGTTTGCGTCATGGTCCTGCTGATCGTGGCCGCAAATGGTGATGTTATCTAGGTACGGGAAGGTGGCCCGCAGTCTGTACCGGTCAACCATTCAGTCCATCTCTCGCTGCAAGACCGAGACCCATTAGTGACGCCGAAGGGAACCCTAAGGAAGTGATAGAGGCGGCCATCTGCTTCGAACGCAGTGTATTGGCGGTCCTCCGGGCAGATGGGGAGCTGGTGGTAGGCTGTCTTCAGGTCCACTGTGGAAAAGAACCGGTACTGTGCAATCTGATTGACCATGTCAGATATGCGTGGGAGGGGGTACGCATCGAGCTGCGTGGGCCAATTGATGGTCTGACTGTAGTCAATGACCATCCTGTGCTTCTCCCCAGTCTTTACTTCTACCACTTGAGCTCTCCATGGGCTGTTGCTGGCCTCAATGACCCCTTCCCGCAGAGGCTGTTGGACCTCCGTCCTGATGAAGGTCCTGTCCTGGGCACTGTACCGTCTGCTCCTGGTGGTGACAGGTTTGCAATCCGGGGTGAGGTTCGCAAACAGGGAAGGTAGATCGACCTTAAGGGTCGTGAGGCCGCAGACGGTGAGGTGGGGGTAGGGGTCCGCAGAATTTTAAGGTTAGGCTTTGGAGATGGCACTGAAAGTCCAGGCCGAGTAACAGAGCAGCGCAGAGGTGGGGGAGGAAGTAGAGCCGGAAGTTGCTGAACTCTACGCCCTGGACGGTGAGGGTCGCGATGCAGTACCCCCGGATTTCCACAGAATGGGATCCGGAGGCCAGGGAGATTTTCTGGGTGACGGGGTGTACCGGGAGGGAGCAGTGCCTTATCGTAGTGGGGTGGATGAAGCTCTCTGTGCTCCCGGAGTCAAAAAGGCAGGTCGTCTCGTGCCCATCGATCTTCACCGGTGTCGCGGTCACGAGGTTGCGGGGCCGGGACTGATCCAGGATGATAGAGGCGATCTGCAGCAGATGCTGAGAGGTCCCGGGCTGGTCAGCGGTGGTGGGGGTAGCGGCAGGCGATGAATGGCCAGATGAGTAGGGTTCTTGAGGCGCCGTCCAAAATGGCGTCGAAGATGGCGGCGCCCACGGGGCGCACATGGCGGGCGGCATCAAAGATGGCGGCGCCCATTGGCCGCACGTGACTTGCGGTGAAGAAGATGGCGGCGCCCACGGGCCGCATGTGGCTTGCGAACGGGAAAATGGCGGTGCCCCTGGGTCGCACGTGGGGGGTGTAGGAACGCCGGGCCTGGAAACAGCAGCGACCGACCAGCCTGGCAAACAGAAACAAAGTGTCTCTTCTTCCCACAGCCATTGCAGGTTGCGCTCCGCAACCTGGGGTGTTTGTTTTGCCCGCAAAAATAGCACTTGGGCCCCTCAGATTTGGCTGGCTGCCGCGCGGCGTAGGCTTGCGGTGAGCTGCAGTCGGCAGCTGGTGGGGCCCACGATGCCCACGAGGGTGCCGCGCGGTCAATGGGCATAGGACTGGACATTATGGGAGGCCACTACTAATGAATTAGCGAGCAGCCTAGTTCCCACAAGATCAAGCGTACCCCCTTCCAGTAACCGCTGGCGGTCGCAGACTTCATGCCCGTAAAATAAGTGTCTCTAATTAAAAGTTCTGTCTGCTGGACTGCCGAATCCACCTGGCAGTCACAGTTCCTACCTGGGATGTGCAGGGCACGCCAGAAATCGTCCAGAGACTCCCCGGGGAGTTGCTGTCTCATGGCCAAGAGGTGCCTGGCGTAAACGTGATTGACTGGTTGAACGTAATGTCCTTTCAGGAGCTCCATTGCTTCGGAGTAGGTGGGCGCATCCCGGATGAGAGGAAAAATGTCAAGGCTCACCCGTGAATAGAGGACTTGGAGCTTCTGCGAGTCCGAGGGTTCCTCAGTGGCTGTTCGGCTGTAGCTCTCGAAGCAGGCTAACCAGTGGTCAAAGGCAGACTATTTGCTATTTGCGCAGGGCTCCAAAACGAAAAGTAATTCTGCAATTCTTTTTTGTAGATGGATTAGATTCACAGACGTTTACAGCACAGAAGAAGACCATTTGGCCCATTGTGTGAGCGCCACTCAACGAAGATCTACACTAATCCCATTTTCCAACGCTTGGCCCATAGCCCTGGAGGTTCTGGCAGCGCGAGTGTTTATCTAAATACTTCTTAAATGTTACGAGAGATTTTGACTCTTTCACCCTTGTCAGGCAGTAAGTTCCAGACTCCCACCACCATCTGGGTGGGAAAGGTTTCTTCCTTTTTTCTTCTTTTTTTTACAGATGTGATTAAAAATAGGTTTGGTGATACATCCAGAACAGCCTACAATTCAGTTCTGCAAATCTATGAATCAACTAAATAAAAACTTCTGCTATTGACTCACAAAAGCAAGGCTCAAAGCGGTTTTACACAATGCTAGAACCCGGACAACTGGTCAACATGTTTTGTGAGCAGTCAATTAGAACCCCCCCACACACCCTTTTCTTTAAATGACAACTGGGGAATGTGGGCATTGCAGAACTGGAATAGAAAGTTAGACAGCACCACCTTGTGGGATAAAGATGATAATTCTGGTTTGGCATATTGACCTGTCAGGAAGAAAGAGGATGGCTGTTCGTGCTACAGAACCTTTAGGTGTCACTTTCTTAAACTTCTCAAAGGCCTCCTGCCTCTCAGGGTGGGATTCTCTGTTCCCGCTGCAGTGAATGGTGTTTTGGCTGAGCGCCAATACCAGGAGGGATTGTCAGCAACATTCCCACAACTGCAAGACCGTTTGGAGGGGTCCCAGAGTCTTCAGTCACAGGAGATGTTGTAGGCGTTGTGTGGCACCCAGGCCAACACTGCAAGGGTGGTGGCCACAGTGGAAAGCCAGATACATGTCTGACGAAAACCAAGGCATGTATCAGTCTCAGAGGACCATGGATGAGGGCTTCTAGAGCATGGTGCAGACACAGAGGATCATTGTTGTGGGCTTCAACATCATCATAGATTCCCTACAGTGCAGAAGGAGGCAATTCAGCCCATCGAGTCTGCATCAACCTTCTGAAAGAGAAACCTACCTAGGCCCAGTCCCCTGCCCTATCCCCATAACCCCACCTAACCTGTGCATCCCTGGACACTAAGGGGCAATTTTAGCATGATGAATCCCCCTAACTGCACACCTTTGGACTGTGGGAGAAAACCAGAGCACCCGGAGGAAACCCACACAGGCACAGGGAAAACGTACAAACTCCACACAGTCACCCAAGACCGGAATTGTGCCCGGGTCCCTGGTGCTGTGAAGCAGCAGTGCTAATAACTGTGCCACCGTGCCGCCCTCGTAATGCAGACAATGACAGGTCTCCTGCACCAAATGAACTTGAGGCTTTTGTATCTCACTCCTGCCTCACAACCTTAATGCATTAACCCTTCTCCCACTGGGATAGGTCCTCAGCAACTGATTTTCCCACAGGCCCTCAATGCAAGGCGAATGGTAAAGCCCATTCACACCGACAGTAACAGACATCCTGGATGTGCTACTATTCAATGAACCCTAAACCTAGCCCCTTTTCCACTGGAGCAACGGGACAAAGTGATGTGACCCTAACCCTCGTTCAAATATGAGCCTGGAAGTTAGAAGACAGTCAATAGACAAGACAGGAGTCAGATATAAGCAGAACTTGAGGAGCATCAGAGCTTTCCTCACTGCGTTCTCATCACCCTCTGGCATTGACATGCAAATCATGCACATGGACATCCCAGGCCCAGCAACTTGAGATGTATATGAAGCAGTGAGCCTCCCGTGGTCATGGGGTGGGGGTGGGGGGTGGGGGTGGGGGGTGGGGGTGGGGATTGTTGTAGACCTGATGGACAGGTGTTACTAATGTGGCAACCGGAAAGCGATGAGGGCGTCCCTCTTCCACCTGCCCATGCGAACCCTCGCCGCCACCTGTCCTCCTTCCTCCTGGTCCTCCTTGGGCTCTCCCTCCTTTCCCTCCTGGACATCCACTTCATCAGAGGAAACGTCCCACTCCTCCTGGTTTTCATCCAGCACGTTGCTCCGCTGCTGCGCTATGTTGTAGATGGAATGGCACACAATGACCATGCGGGAGATGCTCTGTGCTCTGTATTTAAGGGCCCCACCGGATCTGTCAAGGCAGCGGAAGCACATCATTAATATGCCGATGCACAATTCAATTACATCTGAGTGGCACTGTGGGCCTCACCAACCGTGACCCCCATCCTGGGAAAGACACCCGAATTGTCCCCATTTACATCCTGTTACTACGTGGAGAGGAGTAGGGGCACTCACCTCCTTTCTCCCTCTCGGAGACTATGGCACCTGGTTCCCATTTTTTAAAGTAGTAATTCGCGTCTGCATGACGTGGCACTGGGGGTTAAGGTGATTCAATGATGTCCATAGCACCATAGTACATCTACAATGCCCACCATGTCTGCATCTGAATTAACCTTGCTGATGATATTAAAATGGTTTCAAATTCATTCAAATCAGGTTTGGGGCCCTTCCTAGGTGTGAACCTGATTGTGGCAGCGGGGAGGGCCTGGGAATATCGTGAGCGGAATTTTTGCCAGCACAAATGGCCCACTGCGAGAGTTTGCAACCAAAACAGGATTTAGCCATTGCCGAACGGGCTCTGAGAATTGCACCCAGTGTCACCGTGGAGATTATGCATCGGTGTAAGAACAACACTCTGCTAAAGATAAAGGGCCCAGAATTCAAAAAGCCCGTTGGACTGCCAGATGAGCAAATGCAAAAAACATTTTAATCAATTAAATATCCTAATTAGTTCAGTTATTTGCTTAGTTCAAACCATGGAATACATTCATTATTATTTGTGATCATTGATGCTAATCCACTAAAGCTTGGCAAACTGCACCAGTGTCCTTTCAATCTCAGAGAGTCTCACATCCTGCAATGGAAAACAATTTGTAAGTGATATTAAGAACTGTATATTGCAAACCTCAGTATATTATTTCTTAATTATGTTCATGTCGCAAAGATTTCAAGCCTGCTCGAGATTTAGCTGTGTGCGGCTCAGTTTTTAAAATCTGAAGTATGCTTTTAATTCCTTCTGTCAAAATATAAGAAAGCTAGCTTTCAAAATACCCTTTCATTTGTTGAACAGTCACAGAGGTCAGACTGGTGAAGGTGCAACTGAACTGAAGAAAGACCCTTGTGATTGGGGGAGACATCACCCTCTTCATAGTTTAGCTCACTTGGCTGGACAGTTGGTTCATAATGCAAAGCAAGGCAAGCATCGTGGGTTCAATTCACGTACTGGCTGATGTTATTCATGCCTTCTCAACCTTGCCCGTTGCCTGAGGTGTGGTGATCCTCAGGTTAAATTACCATCAGTCAGCTTTCCCCTTTGAGGCCTATGGTCATCTGGGACTATGGCAACTTTACCTTACCAGATAAAATATTAAACAGGAGGCGGTTAAAAGATCAATTGTAGTTTCTCACATGTGGTGAATGTAAATACAGTTAATTCACCAGTTATGTTCTCTGTTTGTAAATACAGTTAATTCACCAGTTATGTTCTATGTTATTAGCCCTGTGGGTTTTATCTGTGGGCCATTGTATGGCTTCTCCCACAGGGGGTGATGTTGGAGGATGTTGGAGCATGTACGGGCTCTGCCCATGGCTCCGCCCCTTTGAAGGAGTATAAGAGTAGCTGGCCGGTGGGACTGTCCTCAGTATGTACCAGTCGCAGGCAGGCAAAGTTGATAGTTAATTAAAACCACTGTTTTACTCCGACACGAGTCCTTGAATGAATTGATGGTCGCATCAATTTAATTAACTATCTGAACAAAAACGATTATGGAGTCAGCCCTCGAACCTGACAGACTGGAGCTCGATCCACAGGCCGCGGAGGCGAAGGAAATATTTTCACACTGGCTGCGGTGTTTCAAGGCCTACCTTGCTGCGTCGTCGACGCCATCCGTCACGCACGAACAAAAACTGAGTCTCCTCCACGCACGGGTGAGTCACCGCATTTCTGTGCAACTCGAAGAGACCACCTCATATAACGCCGCTCTCGCAATCCTCGAACGCATCTACGTGCGGCCTGTGAATGAGGTCTATGCGCGACATTTTCTCACTACTCGACGCCAGCGCCCCGCGGAATCACTCGACGACTATCTGCGCGACCTCAAAGTCCTCGCGCGCAACTGCAACTATCAGGCCGTTACGGCCACTCAGCACATGGAGCTCGCCGTCCGAGACGTCTACGTTGCGGGGGTCAGATCAAATTATGTGCGGCAGCGACTGCTCGAGAAAGGGGCCCAGGACCTGGACGAGACAGTGAAACTGGCGACTTCACTGGAGGTCGCTTTCCAGAGCCTCACTGCATTTCCGGCCGAACACTCGACTCCCTCGTGGGTCTCCCAGGTGACCAGAGGCCCCTAGGTGATCGGCCTCTGGCAGGGTGGTACACTGGCACTGCAGGTGCCACCTGGGCACCTTGGCACTGCCAATCTGTCAGGGGCACTGCCAGGCTGACATTGTCAAGGTGCTCCATCCAAAACAGAAAAGGTCAATATGCCCTGTTTGTCTCAAAAAGTGGTACTTAAACTGACAGCTGTTGGAATTTACAATACTGCTGGCACATCGACAACAGGGGATCATCCAGCACACATTGAAGTTTGTACAAGATACATACTGCAGTTGTTGTCTGACAGTCTGTTAAGCAGTCTCATGCAGCTGGATTTTATGTGCCTTGTTGGTGGGCAGGAGTCCGTTCCAATTGGTGGCTCTCCTTCTCTTGACCCTGCCAGTAAAAAAAAGCCACATAGTACCCAAATTAGCCAATTAACATCTGTAGGCTGGGATACTGTCCAATAGTGTTAGTGGATGGTACTTTGTACTCAATGATTCGATGAGTGTGGGAGGTCTGGGCACAGAAGTGGTGGACCACCCAGGAGCTGACAGCCACTCAATGAAAGGGACCCCTGGAACAGGACTGTGTTAGGTTCACAAGGGCTCATAATTTGCAGAGAGTAAATTTCTTTCTGTGATTATAATGGATATATTGCAAAATGGTGAATGATTGTTTTTAATGTTGGGAAGCCCGCCAGACCTTGGCAGTGAACAAATAATTTTGGAATGCAGAGGAGCTGTAACCTTGATGAATATAAACTACATATGGAGATATGGGACATCAGGCGCCTAACTCTCCGTGTATCTCCAGGGATGGTCAAGAGAATAGAGCCGGGTGATGGGGAGGGCAAAAGATGCAGAATGGCCCCAAAGTTTGACAAGGACTCCCTGTGAGTCTTCCTCCAGGCTGTAAGTGAGAAGCCCATGCCTGCTGAGAGAAAGAGGAACCCTACCAACCTGGCCAAAGCAACCTGGATGGAAGTCGCTGTTGCATGTTGGTTGGCTTAGCTGAGGAATCATTGCTGAGATGTTGGCATGTCTAAACTGTTGCTGGTTTATAAGATACAGCTGAACCATGTACAGCTTTACATGACTAGGGGTTACACTGCTGAAGCCATGAATATTCTCTCCTTGACTCTTTGTCATGTCTTCTCTCACACATCATTATAGGAGGTTCCCTCAGTGGTTCTTTGTTCCTCATCAGATTGTCCTCCATCCTCCATATGGTGCATTTTCCTGTTCAGCTGGCTTCCTCTCTGGAGGAGGTATCTCCAAGAGAATACACAATGCCCGTATTGGACTCAACACCAATGCTACAGTGATGTTAACTTACAATATCAACAATCTTGCAGACACTATGCTGAGTAATACACCTGATAAGGTTCACACACATCAAAGATCTGCTAGTGAAATGCCTGTCAGCAGCCTCACCTGCTAAAGTCAGGGGTAGAGTTGCCTCCATCCTTTATATCCACCCTTTACAGTATCTTGGAAAAAGAATTGAGGTTCCTACCTGCCGCGGTTCACATGCAGGCAACATATACTTGGCTTTGGGACATGTTGCAATTGGTTAGACTGTTAAAAAAACTTTAATCGGAATTCATTTAAAAATTCAGAATGGCGAGGAGGGCTGCCAATTTTGGAGCCCATCCACCCGCCCACTTTTATTGTCGACTGGTGTGATATAGTTGGGATCGTGGTCAGATGTCATCGTGCTGGGTATTATACTTTCACAGGACTACAACAGCCCTGTTTCCTCGGCGTAAAGTTCAGCATAGAATGCTGAATGGGAGAAATTGATTATAATTTAGATTTATTAAATCGGCCTCCCAGATACGCAAGGTGTTCATTTGAGATAATTTAAACAAATAAACCTCAGTACGTTCTGCGGTGGGTTACAATACAGTGTGATAAGCATCCTTTCACCACACAGTTAATAATGTTTCCTCTATTTGCTTAACATCTGACCATGAAGTAGATTATTGAACACAGTAATCTGCAGCCTGTTGAATATTTATAGAAAATCATCCTGTATCACTGATGTCAACGCTCAGCTTCAGATTCTAAAATGTCTAAAGCGAGTGAATTAGAAGTAGCATCATGGTGCATCATTCTCATTATAGACTTTCTAAAAATATTGCATTGTATGAATGTCTCTTGCATAAATACATTATCACTATTGTTATAACGTGCTGATGGAAAGATTAAAACCAAAGTGCATTCAATTATCAATTCACTGGTTATTGAGTAAATATTTTGCATTTATCCTTCAATAACGAAATTCTCCTATACGGATGTAATTAAGAGTTCTATCCTTTTTGGATGTCTCGTCTGGTTTTGCTGACATAGGAAAGCAAACTCTTTCAGGGTACAGAAATCATTGAACCAGGCAGGAAGGGTGTTTGATGAGCAGATATTGTTTGATGAAATCCTCTCTCTAAGAATTTTGTCAAAAGTAAAGAAAAAGAGTGTCAACAATACGAATCACCCCCGTCTCGGTATTGCTGTTAGATGTGTTTCGGAAGAAATCTACAATCCTTCAGGATCAGTTTCTGAAAGCATTTCATAGAATCATAGAATTCACAGTGCAGAGGCAGGCCATTCGGCCCATCGAGTCTGCATCGGCTCTGGGTAAGAGCACCCTACTTAAGCCCACACCTCTTATGTGCTTCTCTATAAGAACTTTTAACAGGAGTTTAGTGTATGGATAAGGCTGGGACTTACTAGATTTGGATTTGTTTATTGTCACGTGTACCGAGGCACAGAGAAAAGTATTTTTCTGCGAGCAGCTCAAAAGATAACTGATTATTGTAATGCATTGGAATTATTATTTTCTATATTTAATTAATGCTCGACCTATGAGAAAGGGTAATTTTCTGTGTTTTATTGTTATTATTAATTTATATGGTTTTTTTTTAGAAACGAACAATGTCCCCAAAATGAGTTTCACTGTGAATTTCCGCAAGGATGAAATTGAATTGAATTATTCCTTAATAAAAAAAAGATAAAGATGAGAA
Organism: Scyliorhinus torazame; assembly: GCF_047496885.1. Lineage (NCBI taxonomy): Eukaryota > Metazoa > Chordata > Chondrichthyes > Carcharhiniformes > Scyliorhinidae > Scyliorhinus > Scyliorhinus torazame. The sequence continues at coordinate 220,541,908 of NC_092711.1, read as the reverse complement.
GTAACAGAAATGAAAAAAGCTTGAGAATTCACCTTATAGGCCCATCCCCAAATCACTGAATGACCAATGAAAGCACAGTTCGCCCCAAGTTCTCATGCTGCCAGGGTATCGAACAGGCGTCGGAATGTGGCGACGAGGGGCTTTTCACAGTAACTTCATTTGAAGCCTACTTGTGACAATAAGCGATTTTCATTTTCATTTCATTTCAGTTCATCTTCAAGACATCCCTTCACTGTTTCAGCAAACTCTGGCAGCACTTCTGGCTGGAATGGGATGAAACAAACATTTTTACGAGTAAAGAATGCCATGTATTTGTTCACTTTTTTTCAGGAGTAATATTGACCATCTCACATGCGCAACCCCCCCAACCACCCCCTATTGGACTTGAAACAAGTGCTGGGGAGGTGTTTAAAAGGAGCTGATTATAGAGATTAAGTTGCAATGAGGTGAGCGAATCACGGCAAGCAGCCACGGATGCATTGTGAAACTCGTGGGAAAACATGTTTCCTGATAGAGGCTGAATATATGCACGTTTTCCCGCTGCAGTGCCGAGAATGACCCCACTATCAAACAGGACTTTGTTTTTTGGGGGTCTCGGTGAGGAATGCTCCGCCTCTTGCCCTCATTTCCTGCTCAATTTGTCAGTGCATTTTAAATGCTGCCTGATCTCCGGATCCCCCCAACATGGCCTGTAGACCCCCCCAAAGCCCTAACTTACCTGTTAGGGGGTGTTTGCGCACCCCCTTCCCACCCCTCACCCCACTTCATAAGGGCAGGGCACCCCCGGGCCCAAACCCTGGCAGTGCCAACCTGGCAAGTGGGCATCTTGACACTGCCAGCCAACACCCATGGTGCCAAGATTCCAGGCTGGAAATGCCAACGTGCCCGGGTGGCAGTGGGAGTGATGCAAGGGTACCACCCTGCTCAGAATCCTCCGATGGCCTGGGAGATCCCCCAGGTGCCGGTATGCCTGGTCCCTGTTTGTGTGGACCAGGGCTGAACGTTGCCATGGCGAGGTCGCCCAGGCGTGGGTGTTTGATCCCGAGTCCCGGAAGAATCCGCTGTAGACATATTTAAGTGAGCCTAACTGCTCACTTAAATATGCAAATCTGGATGCTGCCAGTGAAGGCGAGATCCAAATCGCAACGTCTCACAAGATCTTGTCAGATCTTGCGAGGCGTCTTGAGCGTCACAAATCACAATGGCCTTGTCCCTTCCCGAGTCGGGCACGGTGAGTCCATCCGAACAGACCCATAGTTCCAATTCAGGATGATGTGTGCTTTGGAAAGGGAAAATAAACAGCCAGTTCAAAGCTCCCCCATCTTTGTTACTTCAGCTGAAGCTTATACCCATTTTAATCATTTCAGGACTCCAATAATCTCAGTAATAATGTCACTCCTACCAATGGATGAAGCCATTCTAGGAGGTGCAAAGATAGAAGGAAGGAAGTGTTTGAAGAAGCATGTTTAGAAACTTACAGTTGCCTGTACTCCTTCCAGCTGTCTGCCTCCATGTTTGGACGCAATAAAACCTTGGACGCCAATGTGCTATTTAAGTATGAAAGTATGTTTACTTGTCTCTGATATTTGTGAAAAAGACGGTGTAAAGGTCACTACATCAGAAATGCAATGACCCAAAATATAAAGTAAATGTGGGAGGATAGGGTTGGCTTTTTGAAAATCTAATTAATCTAATTAATGATCTGTTGTATATAATTACCTGTGCATATTTATACTTGTTAATGTCTAGAACAAAAAATGAAAGCGCTATATCCATTCAATCCATTATCCCTTATTTCAGTACTGAGTTGCTGCAAGATTACAACAATCTCTCAGTTTCCTAGGAAACGGTTACCCATGACTCCACCGACCAGACATTTTTATTATTCTCAAATGCTACATCATACATGAAGCAATTCAAACCAGATTCCTTCCCGTCCTGAGGCATGACACTGGCTCCAGACCTAATCCGCAGGGAGCTACTTGTATCACTCGAAAAACTGAAATCGGCTTGTGACATTAAAAAAAGGCAGTATTTTTCATTTGGACATTATTGGCTAAACTGAACAGAACTAAACCAAACATTTGATGTTTCTGATGGAGCCCAAAGGAACCTCCATTGTACAGTGCCTGTCACTGAAGTTCCAGCACATATTCATTGAAGAGGGAATATTTTTTACTTATCGAAGTTTACATTCCAGTACTTAATGCATGTGCACTAATTCTTTGGTGTGTTACTTTTAGACAAATGTTAATTTGTTTATTTTAAGAGGTTAATACCTGTTAAACTGTTGGAGGGAGATAGTATGAGCAGATTGAACATTGATGCATGAAATTTGCCATAACACTGTAGAATCATAGCATACAGAGTAATAGAATGATAGATTATTGCAGTGCAGAAGAGGCGCATTTAACCCATTGGATCTGTACTAGTTCATTCAAAAGTAATTATCATTAATCCCATTTCCCCATTCTTCCCCCTTATCTCTGACATTTTTGATCCTTCAATTAGCTAGTTACACTTTGGGGTCACTATTGAATCTGTATTCACCACACTATGATGCACTGCATACTGTAAGAGTCCTTCTTGCTTATTTCCTTTGTTCCCATTTCTTTTCTTTTATTATTTTGGTCCGTGGACCCATAATCAGGATGTGCCTTTAAGAAGAAGACTCAAAGTTGAGACAGCTTGCATGCCACTACAGTGGGTGGGATTCTCCAATCCCGCAGCAGAGTGTCCACGCCGTCGTAAACGGTGTCGCGTTTTACGACGGCATGAACGGGCCACTCCCACGTCTAATTCTAGCACCTACAGGGATCCGTGCATGCGCAGTTGCGCCGGCGCCAATGAGGATATGTGCAGTGGTGCAGGTGCCAACGTGCGCATGTGCAGTGGCTTCCTTCAACGCCCCGGCCCCGATGCAACATGGCGCAGGGCTACAGGGGCCGGTGCGTAGGAAAGGAGGCCCCCAGCCACGGAGGCAGGCCCACTGATCGGTGGGTCCCGATCGCGGGGACAGGCCACATCAGATGCCCCACCCGGGGTCAGACCCCCCCCCCCCTCACCCCCGACAGGCCGCGAGGTCCTTACACACCGAGGTCCCGCCAGCCCAGAGCAGGTTAGAACAGTGCTGGCAGGACTCCGCTCTTTTCCTACGGCCACTCAGCCCATCCGGGCCAGACAATCGGCGGGCTGGCCACATAGAGTGGCCCGCGACCGCCACAGCGCCAACTGCGCCGGCGGCAATTCTTCGCACTGTGGAGAATCGCGTGCCGGCGTTGGGGCGGCGTGGCCCATTCGCGGGGATTCTCTGGCCCGCCGCGGGGCTGAGAGAATCCCTCCCAGTGTTCCCAGTGTTTGGGAGAGGTGAAGTCAGATTCTTCTACAGTGGGTAGATCTTCGGAACCGACTTTGGAGGGAGTTGGTTCGATTGGTTAACTGGCAGCCGGTGGGGTGGCCAGGGACAGTGTTCTGCTTGACAATGTGGGGTCTGTGATTGGTTCCTGTGTGATTCTTTGTGAGAGAACTTGGCAGAAGTGTTCAGACCTTGGAAGTGAAAGGAACTGTCTCATTCTTTCTGCCTGTCTCCCTGTCTGTCTCTCTCAACATCAAAAGATGCTGCGTCTGCAGAGAAAGTAGACAACCTTACCAGAGAAAACCATCTCAAGAATAGAAGGAAGTAATACAAAAATAAAAGCCTGAACTTCAGAAAGACATTGGCTGGAAGTTATCCCAGCGCATCAAGATGCTTACCCTTTTATTCTTAGACCATAAGACCGTAAGACATAGGAGCAGAAGTAAGGCCATTCGGCCCATCGAGTCCACTCCACCATTCAATCATGGCTGATTTCAACCCGCTCTCTCTCCATAGCCCTTAATTCCTCGAGACATCAAGAATTTATCAACTTCTGTCTTAAAGACACTCAACGTCCCGGCCTCCACCGCCCTCTGTGGCAATGAATTCCACAGACCCACCACTCTCTGGCTGAAGAAATTTCTCCTCATCTCTGTTCTAAAGTGACTCCCTTTTATTCTAAGGCTGTGCCCCTGGGTCCTAGTCTCCCCTGCTAATGGAAACAACTTCCCTACGTCCACCCTATCTAAGCCATTCATTATCTTGTAAGTTATTATTCTTATTAATATTTTCTTTCCCTTTCCACCATCCTTTCCTCTCTGTGTTGTTTGTGTGTGTATATAGAGAGTGGGGTGAGCTAGGAAGGGGGAGTTGGGAAAGGGGTAGTTGATAGTCAGTTAAATTTTCTGCCCGTTTAATTATAGTACTTTGATAATAAAAGGTTACTTGTGTTTTAAAGTTACAAACCTGGTGAATGCAGTTTAGCGGGATCAACCAAGGACCTCGGGTATTTTAAATACAATCCAGTTACACCTTTGTTGTGACACTGGGGCAAAGGGGGCTGGAATTGACCACACACTAGCCCAGGGAATTGTGACATGACTAAATCCTAACCACACAATGCATGAAATAGGTTTTCCTAATATCTGGTTTATTAATTGTCAATCACCTCAAATTTGCATTCTTTGCCACTTGACCATTCAATCAGGGAAACTGTTTATTTTTATTTACTCTCTCTAAAGGAGGTCTAGTGGCACAGTTGTAACACCCCTACCTCTGGACAGAAGCTCTGGATTCAAGTTATGGAAGGAGCGTGATTCAACAGGCTGATAATCAACTCAGGAATCCTGCCCCCACTAATCCCCAAAGGGAAAAACTGTGTGTGAAGATATACTAAGATATAAACAAAGAAATTCTACAGAAACAGTTCATGATTTTAAACGCCTATATTAAATTTCCTCTTAACTGTCCCTGTTCGAAGGAGAACAATCCTAGTTTCTCCCTCTATGTTGCATGCCTGAATCATTCCAGCAAACTTTTTCTGTATCCTCTCCAAAGGAGCAGCAAGTATTATAGTTGGTCATTTGACATGGGCTTTATTAGCACCGCACTCTAGCGATCTAAGCCAACCAACCTCACAGTAATATTCAAGCTCTGTATTGACTGGGTAGAAAATGCAGTTCTCCCAAATTGCAGGTGAGAATCCACCAGACCACCGATGCCTGGATAGAAGAATAAAAGCAAAATAGGAATTAAAACAGAAATTGATGGCAAGTATCAGCAGGTCTAGTAGCATCTGTGGAGAGAGATCAGAGCTAATGTTTTGATTCTGGATGACTTTTCATCATGATGAGTAATCCAGACTCGAAATGTTAACCCTGTACTCTCTCCACAGACATCACCATACCTGCTGAGATTTGCCAGCATTTTCTGTTTTTGTTTCAGATTCCAGCACCTGCAGTAATTTGCTTTTAACAGAAAAGTGAGTTGAGGTAGAGGTTCATCCATGTTTTTACTGAATAGAATCATAGAATCCTACAGTGCAGAAAGAGGCCATTCGCTCCTCTGAAAGAGCCCCCTACCTCAGTGCACGCCCCCCACCCTATCCCATCACCCAGTAACCCCACCTAATCTTTTGGACATTAAGAGGCAATTTCGCATGGCCAATCCACCTAACCTGCACATCTTTGGACTGGGGGAGAAAACTAGACTACCCGGAGGAAACCCACGCAGACAGAGGGAGAACTTAAGAACTCTACACAGTCACCCAAGGCTGGAATTTAACTTTGGTCCCTGGTGCTGTGAGGCGGAAGTGCTAACCACTATGCCAGCATGCTGCCCATAATAGTGGAGCAAAGAAACATATTAACAAGGAGCAGGAGTAGGTCATTTGACCCTTGGACCCTGCTGTGCCATTCAATATGGCTGATCCTCTATCTCAATGCCACACTCCCATGCTCTTTGTATATCCCTTAACACCTTTAGAGTCTAAAAATATACCTATTTTCTTCTTAAATATATTCAGTGTCTTGGACACCACAGTCAATTTTGCCATCTACTGGAACTAGAACTTATTCACTCAATAAGTAGCTGGAATGTGGTCACAGGCATTGAACCATGCAGATTAATGCCCAGTATCTTGGCAACAGTCCTCAGTGCTTACTGTATGCCAACCAGCACAGCAAACCAAATAGTGGCTACTGGGTGATAAGAACAATCTTCTGACAAGAGCATTCATGACCCTTAGTGTCTCTCACACACACACACAAGGAGAACTATTTGGTTTAGTACAGGGCTAAAGAGCTGGCTTTGAAAGCAGACCAAGGTAGGCCAGCAGCACGTTTCAATTCCCGTACCAGCCTCCCTGAACAGGCGCTGGAATGTGGCGACTAGGGGCTTTTCACGGTAACTTCATTTGAAGCCTACTTGTGACAATAAGCAATTATAGTGTTCAATTCTGGTCGCCACACTACCAGAAGGATGTGGAGGCTTTAGAGAGGGTGCAGAAGAGATTTACCAGAATGTTGCCTGGTATGGAGGGCATTAGCTATGAGGAGCGGTTGAATAAACTCGGTTTGTTCTCACTGGAACGAAGGAGGTTGAGGGGAGACCTGATAGAGGTATACAAAATTATGAGGGGCATAGACAGAGTGGATAGTCAGAGGCTTTTCCCCAGGGTAGAGGGGTCAATTACTAGGGGGCGTGGGTTTAAGGTGAGAGGGGCAAGGTTTAGAGTAGATGGACGAGGCAAGTTTTTTACGCAGAGGGTAGTGGGTGCCTGGAACTCGCTACCGGAGGAGGTGGTGGAAGCAGGGACGATAGTGACATTTAAGGGACATCTTGACAAATATATGAATAGGATGGGAATAGAGGGATATGGACCCAGGAAGTGTAGAAGATTGTAGTTTAGTCGGGCAGCATGGTCGGCACGGGCTTGGAGGGCCGAAGGGCCTGTCCCTGTGCTGTACATTTCTTTGTTCTTATTTCACCGCAGTGAATCTGTCCGAGCAGCCGATGGAATCCTGAAGCAGGAAAAAAATGTGGAAATTAACCTATAAGTAGTTTAAATATTGGTGGTGAAGGATCCTTCATGAAATGTTTGTTTCCGCTGTGGAGGTAAGGAGGGCGTTGACTGGAGCACAGAGGTTGGAGATGTCAGTCGGCATCAAATCAGCATTGTGCACTGATTGACAATCTGACCTACGTTCTGTCCATACTTCCAGTGGATGGAGAGTGTGCACTTGCTCACCTCTTTACCAAAATGACATCTTGTAGACTTCAAGTTAGGAGTGTGTATGCCTGCCACAGGCACTATTTCAGAACTTCAAGCTGCCTCACATTATTCCAAAAACTGGAGCTACCAACCTTTTCGAGTCATAGCGGGTTGAATTCTCTGCCTCGCAACATTGGAAACGCGAATCGCGATCGGGCAGAGTATCCGGCATCCGGCCAAAATTGAGGTCTGCACCCGGCCCCGAACCCAATTTGGTGCCGTGCTCTAGTCCTACCCTGGTGGCAAAAGTGAGGTTTGTGCCCCATGCCGGCAGGGGCATGCAAAACTGGCATTTGCATGCATTTAAATGTGATTAGCAGTTTGGGCACAGTATGTTCCACCCTTCCACGATGGCAGAAGTCCCGCGGGTGTGAATTACTAAAGTATTTACAAACACTCCATGGCTACGGAGGGGGAATGGGAGCCTAAAAATACACTGAAAAACCATTGAAAACTGTCAGGCTTGCTGGGGGATGGGTACCCGGGCCGGGGGCAGTAGCGTGGAGTGAATTGGTGCCAAGTTTATGGACTTGGGGTGTCACCTTCGGGATCGGGGTAGCCTGGCTCAGTCCGCCATTGCTGCAGTCTGTCTATTAAAGTCTGTTCTATGGTGCTACCTACAGGCTCCTGGCTGCTCACACTGTTGAGTGCTGCCTGTGTCCCTTAAATGCTCAGAAGGCCTCTAGTCATCTGGGAGCCCACCGGGCTGTCCTTCTGGATGCCCTCCTACCCCAGCTTATCATCATGGGCCAAGCTCAATCAGGAGCCCACCAAATGTTGGCACTCCTCAGAAGCGTTGCCCCATTGTAGAGGAGCAGGTGATTAGTGGAGCTCACCCCAACCAGAGGACCCCTGCACCTGGCCTTCTCTGGTTCTCTGCCTCCCTCAGAGTAGAGGATTCACCAGTGGCCCCATCCCTTCGGATCACCAACTGTCTCCCCCTGGTGAGACTGGCAGCATTGATTGCCTCTGCCACCACCTCCTGGGCAGTGTTCAGAAGGGAAGCTTGTATCTGTGGCCCATGCGGCAGCATGGTAGCACAGTGGCTAGCACAGTGGTTATACAGCTCCAGGCTCCCAGGTTCGGTTCCCTGCTGGGTCACTGTCCGTGCGGAGTCTGCACGTTCTCCCCGTGTGTGCGTGGGTTTCCTCCGGGTGCTCCAGTTTCCTCCCACTGTCCAAAGATGTGCAGGTTAGGTGGATTGGCCACGCTAAATTGCCCTTAGTGTTCAAAAAGGTTGGGTGGGGTTACTGGTTTACAGGAAGGGTGGGGTGTGGGCTTAGGTAGGGTGCTCTTTTCAAGGGCCAGCGCAGACTCGATGCTGAATGGCCTCCTTCTGCACTGTAAATTCTATGAAATCTATGCCAGAGAAGAGGGTGTCCTTGCTCCTCACTGGCATTGAGCTGTGGGTCCACCTCGGACTCTCGACCTCGGAAGTCCTAATGATGGGTCGGCTGGGGCCTGAGCGTACTTAGGGGTTGGCCTGGGCAGACACCCTTACGACCAATGGCACTAAGTTCACAGTGGGCAGTCAGCAGCGTGCGCAGCCGCATGGCTGCCTTGCAGGCTGTTCCGTGCCTGTCCATCCCGACCCCATGGCCGACCTCTAGGCTGACCCCCGCTACTCCCCCCGGCCCTGGCAGAAACCCCCAGGCTAGCAGCAAAACGGTCAGCACACCATAGCGATGCTGGACCCTTCTCTCCCCCTCAGCAGCCATGGCACCTGTTTCCCGAGTTTTAAAACCACAAGTGAAACTCGCTGTCGGTAATTTCTCCTGGCAGCGGCGGAGCATCGCGGGAGCCCCGGAGAATACCGGGTCAAGCCTGTTAATGATATGCCAACGGCGTTTACTGGACGTGCAGAGTAGAATGCATTGAAGCTGCTGTCGAGGCACCAGCGCATGGCATTCTGATGGGCACACAGTGCCGGCCACCATTTTCTTCTCATGCGCGATTCTCCGCCCAATATTTTGCCCATCCTAATTACCCTTGAACATTTCAGAAGACAGTCACGAGTCAACCACATTGCTGCAAGTCTGGAGTCACATGTAGGCCAGTCCAGGTAAGATTGGCAGATTTCTTTCCCTAAAAGACATTAGCGAACCAGATGAACTTTTACAATCAATGATAGTTGTCATGGTCACCATTACTAAGACTAGGTTTGTCATTCCAGACTTATTAATTCATCTTAAATGCCAGTTGCCAGGATGGGATTTAAACCCACGTGTCCTGAGAATTAGTCTGGGCCTCTGCAGCCACTAGTCCAGTGACATTACCACTGTGACACCACCTCCCCAATCTTCACATTAAATGGGCAAATTGACAAGCCCGAGATCATCCACAGGCAGAAGCTTGCAATAACAGGTTTATCTCCTGGAGACTGACACCCTGGATAGTGCTGGGGATGAAAAAATGGCTGTTGTTTTCTCCAGCCATTTCTGGCCTCCATTTTGTCCATCCTCTCTCATCCCATTCCCAACCTACTTGCTCGTCGACCCGCCCGCCATCCCTAAATAGATGGTAATTCTGGAGATGCTGTGTTAAATGGAGAACCTCTGGAAAATTCTACTGGCCGACCCATTGCTGCAGCGATCAGGGTATCAACCCACAAATGGTCCTCCCTGCTAGAAATAAGCTAAGATGGGAATATTCAGCCCTGTGATTCGGTCTGTGGGACTGAAGGCAGGCTGAGGGGATGCACATGGACCAGGAACAGAGGCTGCCTCGTGAAACCCTGGCTGGAATCTATACTGGCTGCAAAAGCGCTCAAGTAAAGCATAAACCTGTTATTGCGATGTGGACTTTGATTACCCACTCCAAGTCTATGAATATGTAACAAACTTCCAGACACAGGTGATCAATTTTGCAGCAGGACAAAGGACAGACAAAATAAGCCATCAGACTCCTTAATGAGCTGATGGCTGGTCAGACAAAGGGAGTTTCAGAGGACAATCGATCTTGATTGAACCACCATCGATAAACAGGAGTATCCTGTATTTCCCATTAACCAGAGAGGTCTGGCTAAGACAATGGCCGGTCGTGGGCGCACGCATATGACTTAATCCTAGCTCACCAGCATAAAGAAAGGAACATTGAACAGATCTTCAGCAATAACCTGGGAGTCGCCCAGGCACAACCATCGCATGAAGAAAGAGCCCTGGGTTTCGAACCCAGACAAGACATCAACATCGAGTGATTGAAGCCTGCCAGCCTCCTTTACTCAGTGTGGGTAAAACCCAAAGCTCAGCTGTGAGTCTGAGTCATATTTTCTTGAGTAATAGATTGTGAATAAAATTGTGTTAAACTGTGAACCTGATTTGTCCTTTGTTCATCTCGCAAATAAGGGCACCTGGGTAAAACTTTGAGTCAGTAAACTGGTCGAATGTATCAGAGATTTTAAAGGTACTACAGGTCCTTTTGTTCTACAGAAACAAAAACCAGATACAAAAATGGTATTTTTTGATGAGCAAAGAAGCTAATGTATGTCTTCTCATGTAGCAACTACATCGCCATTCCTTCACTGTCGCTGGGTCAAAATCCTGGGACTCCCTCCCCAACTACACTGTGGGTGTCCCTACACCCATTGACTGCAATGGTCCAAGTAGGCAGCTCACCATCACCTTCTAAAGGGCAATTAGAAATGGACAATAAAAATGCTGGCCTAGCCAGCAATGCCCGTGTCCCGTGAAAGAACCGAAGAAAAGGATTCCATGGGTTTTTAGCTTAAGATTGTGGGAGCTATAATTTTTGTCTATTCTTAAATGAAAACCAAAGACAATTCTGCGTGGTTTTTTTCTGCCACAGCTGGTGGGCTTTACATCATGTGACCTGAAATGTGTTTTGAAGTCAGATTTGATGCTACAGTAAGTTTTTTTTTTAAACGTAAAAATGTGCTCTCCCTCGATGTGAAAAATTGTCTCATTGAAAAATACTGCAGTCTGGGTTAGTGTCCGTATTATGAAGTTCTAATGTACCAGCATTTCAAAGGAAAGACATTATGAACATGTGAATCAGGTTAGATATATCAAATACAAATGTAGCTCCAATAACGCGCCTATTCTTTGATCTGATGGTTTAAGTGTATCGTGAACCTAGGTGTGTTTTGATGAGAGGAAAATGGACACATCCATAACCTATTCAAAAAACAGGAGTTTGGAAATTGGTAAACAGGTATAAAAATCCACAGGAGTAAGAACATGGAAAAATGATCTCCAACTTTACTTGGACAGGAATGAGCTTTACATCTGATGTAATAATATCTGATGATATTATTTCCTGTCATATTGAGGTCATGCGTCAGGTTTCTGCTTTACAAATTAAAAGAGGTAAATAAATATTCTTTGATAGAGCCAAAAATATAATTTTATGAATGATCATGCTTGCTTGTTGACTGTAGTGAAGTTTGTGAGTCCAACATTACTTTTGAATTGTTGAAGGGCATCTCCCTCCAAAATCAGCAATATGAGTGTGCCAGCTTTATTTCAGTGATAACACAGTGCCAGTGGGACAGATAGGAACAGATCCAGGACAAAGGGAGCCAGACAGGAAGATTAAGAAATACATAAATGCGGGACACCACTTGAATAAAGCTGACTTCAGCCAAGGTGTACACAATGATATGCTAATACGAATGTCTTGGGCCATTTCCTAAAACAAAGGGACAATCGATACTACTTTCCTGCTGCTACCTGTAACCTGTAAAACCTCTTTAACTATAACCATGTGTAAATGGCAAAACGCTTACAAATAGCGATGTACAATCTATAAAATGTTTAAAGATAACAAGGTGATAATTGTTTTGTATCTGGGCTCATTGTGAACCCGAAGTGGCTGTTTAAAGATAACAAGATGGGAGAGGGTTGACAGCGGCGGGACTTCGGCCCATCGCGGGCCGGAGAAACGCTGGGGGTGGGCCCGCCGACCCGCACGGCACGAGTCTCGCCCCCGCCGAATCTCTGGTGGCGGAGAATTTGGGATACGGCAGGGGCGGGATTCATGCCAGCCCCCGGCGATTCTCTGACCCGGTGGGGGGTCGGAGAATCGCGCCCATGATTTTTGAATCTGTTAGTGCATGTTTTCAGACTTTTGTATCTCCTGCCCGATGGAAGAGGTTGGAATAGCCTGGGTAGAAGGGGTCTTTGATTATGCTGCTTGCTTTCCCAAGGCAGTGGGAAGTGTAGAGAGAGTCAATGGATGGGAGGCTGGTTCAAAAGATGGACTGGGCTGCGTTCACAATGCTCTGTAGTTTCTTACAGTCTTGGGCTGAACAGTTGCCATACCAGGCTGTGATGCAGCCAGATATGATGCTTTCTATGGTGCATCTGTAAAAATTGGTAAGAGGCAATGTCGACATGTCGAATTTCCTTAGATTCCTGAGGAAGTATAGGCGCTGTTGTGCTTTCTTGGTGGCATCGTCAATGTGGGTGGACCAGGACAGATTGTTGGTGATGTGCACAGCTAGAAATTTGAAGCTGTCAACCATCTCCACCTCGGCACCATTGATGCAGGCAGGAGTGCGTACGATATTTTACTTCCTGAAGTCAATGACCAACTCTTTAGTTTTGCTGTTCTTACACCACGCCACTAGGTTCTCTACCCATCTCCTGTACTCTGACTTATCATTGTTCGAGATCCGACCTACAACGGTCATGTCATCAACAAACACGTAGATGGAGTTGTAGCCAAATTTTGCCAGACAGTCATATGTGTGTGTAGGGAATATAGTAGGGAGCTAAGTACACAGCCTGCAAGGCCCCGGTATTGAGGACTATCATGGAGGTGTTGCTGTTGTTTATCCTTACTGGTTGTGGTCTATGGGTCAGGAAGTCGAAGTTCCAGTTGCAGAGGGAGGAGCCAAGTCCTAGGTTTTAGAGCTTTGATATAAGCTTGGCTGGGATTATGGTGTGAAAGGAGGAGCTGTAGTCAATGAATAGGAGTCTGACGTAGAAGTCCTTGTTGTCGAGATGCTCCAGGGATGAGTATCAGGGAGATGGCATCTGCTGTTGACTGGTTGTGGCGGTATGTGAATTGCAGTGTACCAAAACATCCTGGGAGTATTGAGTTGATGTGTCTCATGACCAACATCTCGAAGCACTTCATAATGATAGATGTCAAGGCCACCAGACGGTAGTCACTGAGGCACGTTGCCTGCTTATTCTTTGGCACTGGTATGATGGTGATATTCTTGAAGCAGGTGGGAACTTCGGAACCAAGTAAGGAGAGGTTGAAGATGTCTGCGAACACACCCGCTAGAAGGCCCGTGCAGGATCTGAGTGCATGGCCAGGTACTCCATCAGGACCCGTAGCTTCCCGAGGGTTCACTTTCAAGGAGGCTGCTCTCTGACTTCGGAAGCTGTGACAGTAGTTATGGGTGTGTCCGCGGCTGCTGGGGCAGTTGACAATGGTTTGATGGCTTCATGCTCGAACCGAGCATAGAACTATTTGAGAGTCTAACCTAGTAGCAATCTTTTGGGGAAATGCTCTGTAATTCTAATTTTAACGTTATAAGTGTAATCTTGTGAGTTTAATTTTTATTTTTGTTTGTTAATAAATATTATAGTTTAATATTTAAAATCTCCAAAGGTGTTCCTGGAATTTGTGGCTTCTGACTCCAGTTCATGTATGAGTATGTTAAATATGGTTAAGGTAGAGATTGATAGATTTCTGATTGACAATAACTTTAAAGGTTCTGGGGATAATGTGGGTAAAAGGCATCGAAGGGATCGATCAGTCACGATCATATTGAATGGTGGAGCAAGCTCGACGGACTGAATGGCCTACTCCTGTTGCTATGTTTCTATGTATCTTCTTGTTGTAAAATGCAAAAAGAAAAGAGTTGTGATCATGGAATCACATTGCCACTAAGCCGCCCCTGATAGCTCGCCAAATTTCCTTTTGGTATTTGGTTCGCACAGCATTTGTCACCTCCATAACACAGGTCATATTCCCAACTTAAGGTATGAACTTTAGTCAATGTATTTTTGAAAAGAAAAAGAAAAGAAATGGAATAATGGACAGAGTATTCTCCCAAAATGGCTGCCAGGAAATCAGGTCGCTACTGTTTGTAGTTTCAAGAGACACAGGGATTAAATCATGTCTAATAAGTTTGTAAAGTCTTTAAAATATAAATTTCCTTGGGTGGAGGGCCCTCCCTTGAAAGACAAGCACAATGCAAGATCCCCTTATGGAATTTACAGCCCTTATTGTCTGAGAATTCAAATGCAATAGACCAGAGACTCAGTGGCGCGAATTTTTTGCTACCCCAGCAGGTTTTGGGGTGGAACGTGAGTGCAAAATTGCACGGACAGGTTTTGTCCAAGTTTCCACCCATTCCAGTCTGGAAGCATATTTAAGGTGGGGTGGCAGGGCTGCGGACGAGACTTGTTCAAGTTAAGGCCCTTAATTGACTTCTTAATGACTACTTAAGGGTCTTTTCCCACTCACCCTCAATGTTTAGGCTGGCGGGTGCTGGGCAGATCAGAGGGGGTTATAGAAACATTTGAAATTCTAAATCTGAGGTCAGAAAGTTGGGGGTGGGGGAGGAGTGGAGGATCAGCTCCATCAGAAGCCTCATTCTGATTAGACATCTCTGGACCTTCCTCTTGCAGTAACCCCCCCCAGGTCTGTTCCCCTCCGTACCCCAACCACCCCATTATGATCCACCCCAGAAATCCCCTACTTTCCCCTCCCTGGTATCCCTGCCACTTAACCTGGCCTCCATGTCCCCACACTTAGTTCCAGGCAGCTTCCTGCAGTGCCTCTTGTAGCCATTGCAGTGCTCTGCCTGGAGAGCCACCAGACAATCAGATTGGCCAGCAGCTCTCCAAGACAGGACCTCTGGGGTCCTGAGGATAAAAGTGATGCCTCTTGCCAATCAACGCTCATTAGAGCACAAAACAGCAGTGGACTTGCCAGAGTCAGCCTGCCAGAGTCAGCGGGGAACACATCCTCGCCAACTCTCCTAAAAATTCAGACCAGCGTCTGCGAGCACAAAACTAAACGAGAGAGGTATGAATGAGTGGTATCTCATGCTGGCATAATGGCCACCATTCATCCTGCATTATGTAAGCAATGGATTTTAACGTCATACCACCTCAATGTAAAACATGTGGTCACCTGATTAAAGCTATTGAACTAAAGTCGCCATAGTCCCAGAGGCCGTAGGCTGCTTTCCCCTTTGAGGGGGAGGGCTGACTGGTGGTGATTTAACCTGAAGATGAAAATACCTCAGGTGAGGGGCAAGGTTGAGTAGGCGGCATTCATGAATAACCTCAGCCGGTACAGGAATTGAACCCGCGCTGCTGGCTTTGCTCTTCATCATGAACTAGCTGTCCAGCCAACTGAACAAAACTGGTCCCTTTTCCCTGTCAACAGTCTGAGAATAAGCCAGTCATTCATGATCTTGGCGCTATATTTATCTCAGAGATTAACTTCTGATTCACATCAGGACCACCACTAAGACTACATAATTGCACCTCCATAACATGGCTCGGATTCGCCCCATCACAGATTCTGCTGCTGTCTTTGTTACCTCAAGATTGACTATTCCAGTGTACCCAGGTTTTCACATTCTAACCACCATAATCGTGAGGCCATCCAAAACCCTGTTGCCTCTGCCTTAACTCATACCAGGTCCTGTGTACCCTGACCTACACCAGCTCCTGATCAAGCAAAGTTTTGACCATAAAATTCTCATCCTTATTTTCAAATCCTACAATGGCCTCATCTCTCCCTATCTGTGCAATATCCTCCAACACCACAACCCTCAAAAGCTATCTGCACACCTCTAATTCTGGACTCTAAAGCATCCCCAACTTTAATCGCTCTACCATTTCTGATCAGGCTTTCAGTTTCCTACATTACAAGGATTGAAAGATGCTCCCTACACCTCTACATCTCTACCTCCTCTCTTTCTTGCTTAAGATACTCCTTATAATTTACCTCTTTGACCAATCTTTTGGTCATTTAATGTAGTATCTCCATATTTGGCTCAGTGCCATATCTTGTTTTATAAAGCTTGTGTGGGACCACTTACAAGGCATTCGAGGCACTGTAAGGTGGAGCCTCTCGATGTTGGAGGAGGAGCTGCTGGTGGAGTCTCCCAATGTTGGAGCAGGAGCTGCAGGTGGAGTCTGCATTGATGGATAGCACAAATTGCTTGGTGAAGGCAGCTGCCTGGAGGATGGTAGAAGTGACAGGGCCAGAGATCTGCTAAAAAAATCTGCTTGTAATCCGCATGTGATGTTTGAGATTAAAATATCACAGCTACATTGCAAGGCCCAATTTTAACACTGTGTCAGTGCATGAGTGTTGACTGAATTGAAGTCACACCCCCATGTGCCAGCTCTATATAATAATCTGATGTCACCCGCTGGAAGCCACCAATTTTAAAAAAAAATTATAAATGAAACAGAAAGCCTGATGTCAGTGTTTGAATGAGGTAAGCGGGCAGCAGCTGTTTGGCCCCTCTCATGCACAGCCAAACTCCAATTCCCGAATAGCGTATCTGCAGCCAGAAGGACAAGGTTTATTGCCTGTCTGGATTTGGCTGTGGCTGTCTGGGTATCGTTATCTGCAAATTCCTCAAATGGAAACCAGGCCCCCAAAAAACTAGCCCTTTAGAATGTCACAATTCTTCCAATTACTGTTGTGTTTCATGATGAAGAACCATTAGTTATTATGGTTTAAGACTGATATTTATTATCTGCAAGGCAAACCTCAAAGTTAAAGCCTCATCCAAGGCCACATATCTACTCTGCCTGATTTGGGACTAAGCCACAGTTAATATCGTTCAGCTTTAAATGAAACTCCGACAGTATACTGAGGCCAGTCTACCCAGTCCTGGACGGCTTTGCCCAGACACTTAGAATATGGGCTCCTTCCCTCTAACCTGAACCCCTCAGGGGTACATCTGACAAATGATTTAAAAGGCAGCTAGCCTGCTGAAGAATACTCCTTTAGCTAAACAAAAAACAAAGCAGGAAACCACTTATTTCATACTGTTGAACAATCCACTTCTCGGTTTTTATGCAGAGGGTGGTGGGAACCTGGAACTTGCTGCTGGGGGAGGTAGTGGAAGCAGATATTATAATGAATTTTAAGGGCGTCTTGACAAATACATGAACAGGATGGGAATAGAGGGATATGGTCCCCGGAAGGGTAGGGGTTTTTAGTTCAGACGGGTAGGCTTGGAGGGCTGAAGGGCCTGTTCCTGTGCAGTAATGTCCTTTGTTCTTTGCGAAACATTAATTTCCTCATTTGCCTATAAATATCTGTTGCATAAAGTCGGCAACACATTCCATAATACAGAGCATTTAATCCCCCAGGTTAAATTAAATTCAAACATCCTCAGTGATCTTGTCTCAAACTCACAGAGTCGCTTAATGCACTTACTGCAGAGCAGTAAAAAGAATTTAATATATGGATCTGAAAATTAAGTGGATGGAGATTAAAAGCTGGGTTAAATGTCCCCCAGGGCAACACAGTCGAAACCCCCTGTTAAACCAGAGGCTTCGCATGTCCCTCAATTCTTTTCTAATATTCTCTTCTATATATAAGATACATAGACTGACATTGTCCCTGGTTCCGTTTTAATATGAATAACTTCAGGTCAAGGGTCACTTAATAAAATAAAAGCATGTTAATTTTGTATTTAATTTATTTAAAGAGGAAGCACTGCTAAACTAAAGACTTCTTAGACAGGGTAATTTCTTTCTTACAAAAACTAAAAACTGTAATGAGGCCATGGTAATTTCTATGGGGAGTTGGCACTGTCACAGCAGCAAGAACGCTTTGGGATTTTTAACATTATTTTTTGCTAAAAGTGGGGTTGTCACTAATTAACTAGCAGCCAGATGTTGTTTTATGCAAACATGGAAAATAGCGTCCTGAAATATTTAACTCCTTCAGTTTATTCCACCATTGAATGAGGTCAGAATTTAACTGTATCTTAACTGCAGCTACCCATCTTGCTTCCAGAAGCCGACTTACCATCACCTAACAAATATCTATCAACCTCAGTTTGAAGTTTTCAACTGACTAGCCTCAACAGCTTTCTGGGGGAAAGGGTTCTAGATTTCCATTACTTTGTTAGATACTGTTTCGACACCCTGGGCTAGTGCGTGGTCAATTCCAGCCCCACAGGCCCCGGAATCACAACACAAGTGAATTGACCAATAATTCTTGTAAAAAATTCCCCAAATCTTTGGCCTTTTGCGGCTCAATAATTGCAGTCACCAGGTTTGTAAGTTTAAACACAGTTACTGTTTATTTATAACCAGAACAAATATAGAATATGCATAAAACAACTTGTTAACAGTGAGTGACTACCTGATGAGTTATTTGCAGCAGGCTTTCCTCCAAGCGTGATGGTTGCTCAAAGCCTCTGGATTGCTGCCAGTGATTGTCTTCTTGGAAGAGTCATTCATTCAGTACGGCAGGCTTTTTTTCGAGAGAGACACTTTAGTTTTTATTGGACTGGGCCTTCAACTCAAAGGTTCACATTCAGGCCTATTTCTTTCTTGAGACACTAGGTCCCACATAAAACTCTGCTTCCAACCCATGCTTTGACTGCACTCTTGAGAGAATAGCACCCAGACTTACTGGGGAGAAGAATCAACCCTCCCTGTGATGTCCCCCAGGGCAACACAGTGGAAAACCCCTGTTAAACCAGAGGCTTCACATGTCTCTCAATCTTTTCTACTGCAGAACCAAAACTGAAACTAGAAAACCAACCTGGTGACTCTGAGAAACATGTCAGTGGGACCAGAACCAATTACCACTGGCCACTGGGTAGGGCACAGACATTGGGGCCAACTCATTGGCCACCAGCCAAGTCAATCAAAGTGAGTCACCACTGATGCATTCATGCTGCTGCAATTTTCTGTTTGAATTAAAGGCACGGGCCACTTACAAGCTGCTTTGCCTTAAAGTCACAGTTCCATTAATCCTCCATGGATCAAAAATGTAATAGCAAAAAGGAAACAAAGGGGAGATAAGGGAATAAACAGGAAACAAATAGGAGGGATCCTTACCTTACTGACCTGAGACTGGGCCAGTGGAAGAAGCCACTTTGCCATAGTTTGTGCACCATAACTCCATCTCCTGTTCCTGACATGCTGCTTGCCACTTTAACATGGCGATGTCAATTGTTAATTACTGCTCCAACATACAGGGCAGAGTAGTTGTCATCACCACACATTGGTGCTACAGTGAGATCTGGACTGCATAATGTATCAGCAACATAGAAAGAAGAGAGAAATTCCAAATGCAATGCCTCCAACACATCTTCCGGATTCACTGGGAGGATAGTTGAACAAACACTAGTGTCCTTCTTGAAGTCAGCTCCACAACCATTTGGCAAAAACCCCTGAAAAATCAACTTAGATGGATTGTCCATTGTGTTCAGATGGCTGAAAGGCATCTCTCCCTCCAGGACTACTTTTCTCAAGTTAAAATGGCCAGCGTTCCAGGGGAGAACAAAGAAAATGCTTCACAGACATTCTGAAGCTCTCCTAGAAGCTTGGCAGCATTGACATTAATGACTTTGAGGAACGTGCTACCAATCATTAAAAATGACGACAACGTGTCCATAAAGCTGCATCAAGCTTTGAGTCAGATGTTTTAATAATGAGGTAGAGCAGTAGCAGAGAAGGAAAGAAAAGGAAGCAAATCTTGCTGTCAGGATCCCACCAACTCAGAGGCGATATCTTGCCCCATGTGATCAAGGATCCATAGGTGGATGATCGACCTGTTCAATGAATACCCAGAGCAGAGGGCAGCATGGTGGCGCAATGGGTTAGCCCTGCTGGCTCGCGGCGCCGGGGTCCCAGGTTCGATCCCGGTTCTGGGTCACTGTCCGTGTGAAGTTTGCACATTCTCCCCGTGTTTGCGTGGGTTTCGCCCCCACAACCGAAAAATGTGCCGGCTAGGTGGATTGGCCACACTAAATTGCCCCTTAATTGGAAAAAATGAATTGGGTACTGTAAATTTTTAAAAAAATGAACACCCAGAGCAGGAACTTATTACCCTGAGTAGACTTCATCCTCCGATCAAGGGATCATAAGACCATAAGACATAGGAGCAGAATTAGGCCATTCGCCCATTCAATTTCTCATCCCCATTCTCCTGCCTTCTCCCCATAACTCCTGATCCCCCTACTAATTAAGAACCTATCTATCTCTGTCTTAAAGACACTCAGTGATTTGGCCTCCACAGTCTTCTGCAGCAAAGGTTTACACAGATTCACCACCCTCTGGCTGAAGAAATTCCTCCTCATCTCAGTTTTAAAGGATCGTCCCTTCAGTCTGAGACTGTGCCTCGGGTTCTAGTTTTTCCTACTAGTGGAAATATCCGCTCCACGTCCACTCTATCTAGGCTTCTCAGTGTTCTGTGAGTTTTAATAAGATCCCCTCTCATCCTTCTAAACTCCAATGTGTACGGACCCAGAGTCCTCAACCGCTCCTCATATGAGAAGCTCTTCATTCCAGGGATCATTCTTGTGACCCTTTTCTAGACCCTCTCCAAGGCCAGTACATCCTTCCTTAGACACAGGGCCCACAACTGGTCACAATACTCCAAATGGGGTCTGACCAGAGCCTTATACAGTCTCAGAAGTACATCCCAGGGACAGACACCAATGCTCCAAATTCAGCATTCTGACAAACAAGAGCATCATAATTTGTGTCTAATTAATGGAGCAAACTATTACCTCAAATTGAAATAGTCCAGCTGAGTGTGGTATCGCCACTCACTGGGCTGGATTCTCCGTCCCGCCACGCCAGATTTCTGGTTCAGCACGGCGGCAGGATGCTCCGTTTCGCCGGCTGGTCAATGGGGTTACCGTCGGGAAACCCCCGGGCTGCCGGGAAAACAGAAAATCCCAACGGCGGAGAATCCAGCCCCCTGTGTCAATGTGACATCAAGGAGTCCAACAAACGTAAGGCTAAAGCTGACAGTGGGGATCCAATGGAAAAATCTTCCAATGGCTGGAGTTACACAGGAAAAACAGGATTATAATTGTCAGCGATCAATCATCACACCCCTTGGTCACCATTGCAGGGATTCCTCTACAGAACATCCTCAGTCCAATCAGTTTTAGTTGCTATGTTAATGACTCTCCTTCTTGAATCAGGCTGAGGCTCTACTCACAAAATACTTCCTACAATGGAGCAGCCTATCTCAACCCACAGCAGAACTTGGATTGACAAGTAACAGTGAATATCCACAACACTGAAGTGCTAGAAAATAGGCATCTGCAATAAGGAACAGTCCAACTACCTATACGTATCTTTCAATGGCACTACCATCATTCAGTCATTCACGCAAACCAGCCTCCCATCCATTGACTCTATCTATAATTCCCGCTGCCCCGGAAAGGCAACCAGCATAATTAAGGATCCCACTCACCCCGGACATACTCTCTCCCACCTTCTTCCGTCAGGAAAAAGATACCAAAGTTTGAGGTCACGTACCAACCGACTGAAGAACAGCTTCTTCCCTACTGCCATCAGACTTTTAAATGGACCTACCTCATATTAAGTTGATCCTTTCTCTACACCTTGCTATAACTGTAAAAGTATATTCTGCAGTCTCTCCTTCCTTCCTTATGTACGGTATGCATTGTTTGTGCAGCATGCAAGAAACAATACTTTTCACTGTATACTAATACATGTGACAATAATAAATCAAATCAAATCATTCAGATCAACATCCTTAATCAAGATCTTAACTAGACCAGCTATATCAACACTATGACTGCATGTCAGGTACCATGTGATGAAATCTCTCCACTACCCATAAAGTTCAAGCCAACAGCGTAATAGAATTCTCACAGCTTGTCTGGACGGATGTAGCTGAAGCACTCAAGATGCTCAGCACTGTCCAGGATAATGACGTCTGCCACTGACTTCAATGTGTATTCCTTCTACCAGTGTGACTGGAATTAGGGTGGTGGTGGCATAGTGGTATTGTCACTGGACTGGTAATCCAGAGACCCAGGGGCCCTGGGGGCTCAGGTTCAAATCCCACCATGGCAGACATTTCAATTCAGTAAAAATCTGCAATTAAAAGTCTAATAATGATCATGAAACCATTGTCGATTGCTGTAAAAAAGCCACTGGTTCATTAATGTCCTTGGAATCTGCCATCCTTGCCTACATTTGACTCTGGAACCACACAAGTGAAAAGGTGTTTAATGTGCCATATAAACCCCATTCCCGATGGTGTTGCCCCCCCCACTAACCCCCCCCCCCCACCTCCTACCTACCCCCCCCCCCCGCCCCCTATCCCCCCTCCCGGTGCCCTCAGTGGTCCTCGACATGCTTGACCCTCCTAGCTCTACCACTGCTTCTAGGTGTTTCCCCAGGATATACATCAGAGGTGGAGGCAGCCAACTGCTTACCTCATCCCGATGCCTTTGATGCCCCTGGCAGGCGTCCTCTGGGGCCTGAGGGCACTGCTCCCTTGTTGGCGGCCCTGTCCTGTGTGCTGACTGTGAGACCTGACCTCATCAGGAGGGTGGAACTCGGGGGAGCTGGAACCACCATCGCCATTCCATGCTACGGGTCCGGCTTGGCACCCAGTGCTCCCTCTTCCCGGTCGGTGCCCTTAGGGGTTCATCTTGGGATGAAGGGACAGCTGGTTCGAGCACCGGCTGCCCCTGCATCATCTGGCTCTGCTAGCCCTGGTGGTTCCCCATGGTCTGCACTATTGTGTCGACACCCTCAGTGATGCTCTGCAGCACCTTAGCAATGCCCACCTGCGACTGGGACAAGCTCGGCAGCGCCTCGGCCATGCCCACCTGAGAGTGGGACATGTTCCGCAGAACCTCATCAAGGTCAGCCTGGTGCTGGGTGACACCCCCAGTGAGTCAGACCTTCTGCCGAGACACTCAGTCATGCCCACCTGCGACTGGGACAAGCTTTGCACTGCCTCGGCCATGCCCATCTGGGAGCTGAACATGTTCCGTAGAACCTCACCGAGGTCGACCTGGTGCTGGATGACATCCCCCAGCAAGTCGGACATTCTGCTGAGACCCTCAGCCATGGCCATTCAGTTCAAGGGCAGTTAGGGACGGGCAGTAAATGCTGGCCCAGCCAGCAATCCCACATCCCCTGAATGAATGAATTAATATTATCTATGGGATACATGTTATTGGACACAATACATACTTCAACACTGCCTTCCATTTCCATCCTTACCTTCATGATAATTACGAGCAACAATCTATGAGAATATCAATGCCTCAAGTTATCCTTAGTTTTACACCATCCTAATTGGGACATATACCATTCCTTCTTCTTTGCTGGGTGCAAATCCTGAAATTTGCTCCATTATGGGTCTAAAAGGACCGTGGTGGTTTAAGGAGTAGGCCCACTGCTTTCATTCCCAAGCAACTAGGAATGAGCAATACATGTGGTCCTGCCTGTGTAATCTATATCACACAAACAAAACATAAATCTCACTGCATATTCAGAGGGATCTTCATTGCCAGCATAAAAAAGACTGCAACAATAGAAAACAGAGTTCTAAAACAAGACACCAGTCAAATTATAAATTGGATATTCCTATGCAGTGCTATTGCATAAATAGTTAACACACTTGTATCAAAACTTCTTTCTGCTGTTCAATGGCGCTCATCACCTATTTAACAAAGGCCCCCAAGAAAGGTGGCAAAGGCCATAATTCTAGGTTCTCCTGACATTTTTAAACTACACAGCTCCACTTAGGCAGCACCTGACATTAGATATCCTGAATTACAATCAGACCTACATCGCAGATGTATAGAATTATAGGGATAGCACATAAATCTAGCCTCTTCAAAGCAGAATACAGTGGCTTGCTACGTTGGATGAAATTTTATATTTAAATTAAATGGTGTTACTACTTAGACACATTATAAATTTTCTGGTCCAGTGGTTAAAATATCCACTCCAAACACTTACTGAATATTAGTCCATCAATCTTCCAACTTTTCCTCCATTTCTCACAATATATTTTTTTAATGCTCTCAATGCAATCTTTATGGCCGGGAATCTCCGGCCATTGGGTTTCTCTGTTCCAGCTGACAGCATACTCCCGTCCACAGTTTCCCGGCAGAGTGGGGTGGCTTCAATGGGAAATCCCATTGGCAAGCAGCATGATTTCTTCACTATTTATTCCTTGTTTAATTCCCTCCTTGATCAGATTTCTTCACTTCTTAAAATAAGTGACTAATTTCTTCATTTCCATTGGTAGGTCATGTAAAATAGGAATTTGTGACATTGTAAGTATGTGATTATTTATTTGGTTTTGCATTGGTGTATTGTGGCTAGATAGCTAACTGGTGGTAATATATACTCCATAAGCCTCTAATACATTAAAGGCTTTCCATACATAATAATAATCTTTATTATTGTCACAAGTAAGCTTACATTAACACTGCAATGAAGTTACTGTGAAAATCCCCTAGTTGCTGCACTCCGGCACCTGTTCGGGTACACGGAGATTGAATTCAGAATGTCCAAATTACCTAACAAGCAAGTCTTTCGGGACATGTGGGAGGAAACCGGAGTACCCGGAGGAAACCCATGCAAGACACAGGGAGAACGTGCAGACTCCGCACAGACAGTGGTCCAAGCAGGAATCAAACGAGGGACCTTGGCACAATAAACGTTAGCATTCCATTTGCCTTTATAATTACAGGCTGTACCTCCATACCAATTTTCTGCGATTCATGAAAAAAGACACCCAGATCCCTCTGCCCAGACGCATTTTTAATCTGCTTTGCATTTAGATAATAATTTGTCTTTCTAATTTCTTTGCCAAAATGGATAACCTCACACTTATCCACATTAAACTCTATCTGCCAAATTTTGGCCCCATCTCCTAGCCTATCTATATCCATCTGTAAAATCTGTATCTCCTCTTCACTGCCTGCTTTCCCACCTATTTTTGTATCGTCCACAAATTGTGCTATGTCACATTCTGTCCCTGCTTGCAGATCATTTATATAGATTGTAAGCAGTTGAGGTACGAGGACTGGCCCCAGCGCCGTCCCGCTAGTTACAGGTCACTCGCCAGAGAAGGACCCATTTATCCAACCCTCTGCTTTCTGTCAGTCAGCCAATCCTTAATCCAATCTAGAACTCTACCCCCAATCCCCTGCGATCTTACTTTCTGGATCGGTCTTTTATGCGGCACCTTGTCAACGCCTTCTGGACGTCTAGATATACCACATCCACAGGTTCCCCATTATCTACCTTGCTGGTTATGTCCTCAAAGAACTCAAAGTTTGTCAAGCATGACTTACCCTTCACGCTGACAATGGTGGCTTGAGCTTTGTCTTTCCAAATGTTCAGTCATCTCCTCCTTAATGATTGATTCCAGCAACTTCCTCACCACGGAAGTCAAACTAACTGGTCTATTGTTTCCTACTTTTTGCCTCTCTCCCTTTTTGAATAGGAGCATCATATTTGCATGTTCCCAATCCAGGACTCTTCTGGAATCGAGAGAATTCTGAAATATCATAATCAATGCATCCACTATCTCTGCTGCCAACGCCCTTAATACCTGAGGAGGCAGGCCATCAGGTCCTGGAGATTATTTGCCTTTAATCCCATTAGCTTATTCAGTACCGTCTCTCTAGTGATGGTTATTGCACCAAGTTCCTCCGCATTAACTGCAGTTTTTGGAAGATTTTTACTATCCTCTACCGTGAAGACAGAGGGAAAAGATTGGTTCAGTACCTCTGCCATCTCTGTGTTCCCCACTATTACCTCACTAGTATCATCCTCTACTTTAGCTATTCTCGTCCTCTTTATATACTTATAGAAGCTTTTGGTATCAATGTTTATGTTTGCTGCTAGTTTCCCTTCGTGGTTTATCTTAGCGCTTTTGATTTTATTTTTAGTAGCCTTTTGATGAACTTTAAAGTTCTCTCAATCCCCCAGTTACCACTAGCTTTTGCAGTATGGTATGCCCATTCCATGTGCAAAGAGAAGAGATAAACAGGGCAACTTGAATTAGACAAATTGATCTGTAAAGAATTGGTTACACATTATAATCTTTCGAAAAGTAATGTTTCACCACCTTTCCTAATCATTGACTAAAGAATCATCCAACCATTTACAACAATCTAATGGCTATGTAATGTGCAGATTCTGTTCTTTTAACACAAGGGTGTGAATTTTACATTTGGTGTGCATGCCATGTAGATGGGGTAAAACCCACTTCCGGCCAAGATCACGTTGATATTATGCTGGGTGCCAATTAAGGCTTTCCCAGCGACTGCCGTGGGTGGGGCTGGGAGTGCATCGGGTGCTGGGTCCAATGACAGTATGGAAGGAGTTTAAAAACTGCGGAGGCAATTTTCACACCCAGGGATGGCAAGAGAAGGCCGCCCCACCTGATCACAAAGGCCTGGACAGGTGTCACCACCCAGGTCACTGCACATGATGTGGTGCACTGCATGTGGGTTCAGAGCCACAAAAGGGACAATGATCTTCTCCAGTTGGCAAAGGTAAGTGCAGAGATGGCATGGAACTATGTGGGTTTCATCAGGGTGCTCTGGTTTCCTCCTACAGTCCAAAGATGTGTAGGTTGGCTGTATTGGCCATGATAAAAAGTTGCCCATTAGTGCCCAAAAAGGTTAGGTGGGTTTACAGGGATAGGGTGGGAAGTGGGCCTAGGTAGGATGTTCTATCAGAGGGTTAATGAGACTCAATGGGCTGAATGGCCTCCTTCTGCCCATAGAACAATAAGAATTCTAGTGTTCTATGATTTTATGTGCGGAGAAGAGTAATCAGGTACAGGTTCCTTGGGATTCTCATGGGTGTAAGAGTGTGTGTGTCAATTGGCACTGAAGCCTGCCCTGCCAAGGCTGAGATGTCAGCACACATGGTCTCAGTGCATTGGAGGGTTAGGTGCACCACTGTGGCACACCCTGCTAACTGGACATGGGGGTCTGTGGGGAAGGCAGACATGATGCATGGACCATTTTGAGAGAGGGCGCACGCATAATGAATTATATTTTCCCCTTCAGGAGAAAAGAAGCCATAACGCTGTAGAGTGCTGATGAACAGGCGGTGGCGTGCCCAATCTGTATGTCCTCACAAAGTACAAATGTGATGCACTAGAGCGAAGGTGCCACTGGCCACCTCACTCCTGCATCTGTGGTGAGGCAGGGGTCTCAGATGAAGGTAAGAGTGCAGTGCACAGCTGCTTGTGCAGCGAGTGCTGCAAATATTGTGGGGTCCTCTCATCAGAAATGGAAATATTGAAATATTCGGAAAACCTGGTGGTTATCACCTTGAAGGTATGGAGACAATTTTGGCAACATTTTAAATTGGGGGCGGTATCGAAGTTGGCTCCGATTTGCGCGAATCCTGGGCTGGATTCTCTGCACCCCGACGCCGAAATCACAGCCGGCACCGGGGTGGAGAATCCAGTTTGCTGCCGTAATCAGACCCGGCGCCGGTTCGGCGATTCTCCGGGCACCGAAAATCGGCATCACTGGAGAGTACGCTGCACTGCCGGGGGCCATTGCCATAGGCCCGCTCAGCAATTCTCCGCCCCTGACCGGCCGAGTTCCCGGCGGCATGGAACAAACCTGCGATTGCCTCGCGTGGTGGCTGCGGACTCAGTCCGTGGCCGCCCTGGTCGAGGGCGGGTGGATCGAAAGCGTGGGGGGTGGCCTTATAGGCAGCCGTGGAATTAAGGTGCGGGGTTGAGGGTCGGGCACGCAGCCAATCGGGGGTCTCCTTTGTGGGTCTCCCTCCGCGGTCCGAGTCCGCCATGGAGCACGGCGCAGCCGCTGGAGGCCGCCGCCATGCGTATGCGCTGCCTCTGACCCGGAAGTGCGGGGACCCGTATCTGCAGCGAAAGCTGCGAGATTCATTCCGGGTATCTGCTAGCCCCCTGAAGGCAATGAATTTGTTTCACTTTTTTGCAGGGTTTTCAGGAGTAAAACTCCACCGTTTTGATGCCGGCATGGGGACACAGTCTCAATAATGGAGAATCTTGCCCCCTATATTTGAACCTGCAAGAATGGATGCCACGTTTGGGAGTGGGAAGACAAGGGGTTGGAAGGACTGTTTTTGGAGGGATGGTTTGCGAGTTTGCAGGCATTGTCGGAGAAATGTGGGCTCTCGCAGTCTGACTCGTTCAGATATCTGCAAGTTCACAATTTTACAAAGCAGGTCTTTCTAACATTCCCTGTGGCGGCTCCAACCTGGTTGATGGAGTGGGTTCTTTCACTCGTCAGGTCGGAGGAGGGGCATACCATAGAACCATCGAATCTTGTCCATGCCAACCCAAGGACACCCAGGTCCCCTTTCTAATCCCACTTTCCTGCATCCGGTCCATAGCCCTGTAACTTAGAGCACTTAAGATGCAGATCCAGGTACTTTTTAAAAGAGTTTAGGGTCTCTGCATCCACGACCAACTCGGGCAGTGAATACCAAACATCCACTACCCTCTGCGCAAAAGCGGTATTCCTAATGTCCCCTCTACAGCTTCTGCCACTTATCTTGAATCTACAGGGGAATCTTGGCCTCTCAGGGGAAAACTGCAACAGCCAAACTCGTGGCATCATGGTTGGTTCTGCTGCAGAGGGGAGGGGTGATAAGTGTGACAGTGCAATAGTTATAGGGGATTAAATTGTAAGGGGAATAGACAGGCGTTTCTGTGGCCGCAAACGAGACTCCAGGATGGTATGTTGCTTCCCTGGTGCTCGGGTCAAGAATGTCCCGGAGCGGGTACAGGACATTCTGGAGGAGTTGGGTGAACAGCCAGTGGTCGTGGTACACATCGGTACAAACGACATAAGTAAAAAAAAGGTAAGGGGCGTCATTCTCCGACCCCCCAGCAGGTCGGAGAATGGCCGTTGGCCGCCGTGAATCCCGCCCCTGCCGGTTGCCGAAGTCTCCGGTACCGGATATTCGGCGGGGGCGGGAATCGGGCCGCGCCGGTTGGCGGGCCCCCCCGCTGGATTCTCCAGCCCAGCTGGGCCGAAGTCCCGCCGAGAAATTGCCTGTCCCGCCGGCGTAAATTAGAGTACCTATTTACCGGCGGGACAAGGCGGCGTGGGCGGGCTCCGAGTTTCTGGGGGGGGGCGCGGGGCGATCTGACCCCGGGGGGTGCCCCCACGGTGGCCTGGCCCGCGATTGGGCCCACCGATCCGAAGGCGGGCCTGTGCCGTGGGGGCACTCTTTCCCTTCCGCCTCCGCAACGGTCTCCACCATGGCGGAGGCGGAAGAGACTCTCCCCACTGCGCATGCGCGGGAAACTGTCAGCGGCCGCTGACGCTCCCGCGCATGCGCCGCCCCGACATGTCATTTCCACGCCAGCTGGCGGGGCAACAAACGCCGTTTCCGCCAGCTGGCGGGGCGGAAATCCCTCCGGCGTCGGCCTAGCCCCTCAATGTTGGGGCTCGGCCCCCAAAGATGCGGAGCATTCCGCACCTTTCGGGCGGCGCGATGCCCGTCTGATTGGCGCCGTTTTGGGCGCCAGTCGGCGGACATCGCGCCGTTTGGGGAGAATTTCGCCCAAGGTCCTAAAAGCAGAATACAGGGAGCTAGGAAGGAAGTTAAGAAATCGGACCTCGAAGGTAGTGATCTCAGGATTACTACCAGTGCCATGTGCTAGTCAGAGTAGAAATGACAGGATATATAGGATGAATACGTGGCTAAAGGGATGGTGTCAGGGGGAGGGTTTCAGATTTCTGGTGCATTGGGACTGGTTCTGGGGGACGTGGGACCTGTACAAACTGGACGGGTTACACCTGGGCGGGACTGGAACTGGTGTCCTCGGGGGGCTATTTGCTAGAGCAGTTGGGGAGTGTTTAAACTAATGTGGCAGGGGGATGGGAACCGATGCAGGAAGTCAGAAGGTAGTAAAACAGGGACAGAAACAAAAGGCAGTAAGGGGGAAAGCGTAAGGCAGAGAAGCCATAGCCAAAAATCCAAAAGGGTGACAGTACAAGGTACAGTGACTGAGGGGAGCTCAGTGAATAGGCCCAGTAATACTAAAAGGAATAAAACGGGAAGTAAAAACATAAATGGAAAGCGACGCGGCAGGTTGTTACATGAAGATATGGGTTCAACGCCAAGGAAAATTAGGAGAAAAGTTAAGAGGAAAAATAACTTAGGAGAGGTTACTGATCAAGGTGTTAAGATTCAAAACAGAGGTATAAAAGCCAACATAAGTGTACTTTACCTGAATACACATAGTATTCGGAATAAGGTAAATGAGTTAATGGTGCAAATCATCATGAATGACTGAATGACTATGATTTAGTGGCACACCTGGTTAAACCAATCGACATGTAGATTAAAATCCCTCATGATAACTGCTGTACCATTTCTACATGCATCGGTTATTTCTTTATTTATTGCCTGCCCCACCATAATGTTACTATTTGGTGGCCTATAGACTACTCCTATCAGTGACTTTTTCACCTTACTATTCCTGATTTCTGCCCAAATGGATTCAATCTTATCCTCCATAGCACCAATATCATCCCTTACTATTGCCTGGATGTCATCCTTAAATAACAGAGCTACACCACCTCCCTTACCATCCACAAGGGTACCCTTGGATATTTAACTCCCAGTCGTGACCATCCTTTAACCATGTTTCAGTAAATTTCAAGGCAGCCTTGAGGAGGAGTTGTTTTTTTTAAAATTGAGAGTACCCAATTCATTTTTTCCAATTAAGGGACAATTTAGCATGTCCAATCCACCTAGATTGCACATTTTTGGGTTGTGGGGGTGAAACCCACGCAAACGCGGGGAGAATGTGTAAACTGCACACAGACAGTGACTCAGTGCTGGGATTGAACCTGGGACCTCGGCGCCGTGAGGCCATAGTGCTAACCCACTGTGCCACCGTGCTGCCCTTGAGGAGGAGTTTATAGAATATATCCGCGATAGTTTCCTAGAACAGTGTCTAATGGAACCTACGAGGGAACAGGCAGTCCTAGATCTGGTCCTGTGTAATGAGACAGGATTGATTAATGATCTCATAATTAGGGATCCTCTCGGAAGGAGTGATCACAATATGGTGGAATTTAAAATACAGATGGAGGGTGAGAAGATAAAATCAAATACTAGTGTTTTGTGCTTAAACAAAGGAGATTACAATGGGATGAGAGAAGAGCTAGCTAAGGTAGACTAGGAGCAAAGACTTTATGGTGAAACAAAAAAGGAAGGACGGTAGAAAGAGGGAAAATCGACCGTGGATATCTCAGGAAATAAAGGAGAGTATCAAATTGAAGGAAAAAGCATACAAAGTGGCAAAGATTAGTGGGAGACTAGAGGACTGGGAAACCTTTAGGTGGCAACAGAAAGCTACTAAAAAAAGCTCTCAAGAAGAGTAAGATAAATTATGAGAGTAAACTTGCTCAGAATATAAAAACAGATAGTAAAAGTTTCTACAAATGTATAAAACAAAAAAGAGTGGCTAAAGTAAATATTGGTCCTTTAGAGGATGAGAAGAGAGATTTAATAATGAGAGATGAGGAAATGGCTGAGGAACAGTGGAAGACACAAATAACATGCCAGTGACTGATGGAAACGAGGCTATGACAGGTGAGGACCTTGAGATGATTGTTATCACTAAGGAGGTAGTGATGTGCAAGTTAATGGGGCTAAAGGTAGACAAGTCTCCTGGCCCTGATGGAATGCATCCCAGAGTGCTAAAAGAGATGGCTAGGGGAATTGCAAATGCACTAGTGATAATTTACCAAAATTCACTGGACTCTGGGGTGGTCCCGGCGGATTGGAAATTAGCAAACGTGACACCACAGTTTAAAAATGGAGGTAGGCAGAAAGCGGGTAATTATAGGCCAGTTCGCTTAACCGGTAGTAGGGAAGAAGCTGGAATCTATCATCAAGGAAGAAATAGCGAGGCATCTGGATGGAAATTGTCCCATTGGACAGAAGCAGCATGGGTTCATAAAGGGCAGGTCATGCCGAACAAATTTAGTGGAATTTTATGAGGACATTACCAGTGCGGTAGATAACGGGGAGCCAATGGATGTGGTATGTCTGGATTTCCAGACAGCTTTTGACAAGGTGCCACACTAAAGATTGCTGCATCAGATAAAGATGCATGGCATTAAGGGTAAAGTAGTTAGCATGGATAGAGGATTGGTTAATTAACAGAAAGCAAAGAGTGGGGATTAATTGGTGTTTCTCTGGTTGGCAATCAGTAGCTAGTGGTATCCCTCAGGGATCAGTGTTGAGCCCACAATTGTTCACAATTTACATAGATGATTTGGAGTTGGGGACCAAGTGCAATGTGTCCAAGTTTGCAGACGACACTAAGATGAGTGGTAAAGCAAAAAGTGGAAAGGATACTGGAAGTCTGCAGAGGGATTTGGATAGGCTAAGTGAATGGGCTAGGGTCTGGCAGATGGAATACAATGTTGACAAATGTGAGGTTATCCATTTTGGTAGGAAAAACAGCAAAAGGGATTATTATTTAAATGATAAAATATTAAAACATGCTGCTGTGCAACAGGTGATTAAGAAGGCAAATGGAGTTTTGTTCTTCATTACTAGAGGGATTGAGTTTAAGACTAGGGAGGTTCTGCTGCATTGTATAATGTGTTAGTGAGGCCACACCTGGAGTATTGTGTTCAGTTTTGGTCTCCTTACTTGAGAAAGGACGTACTGGCACTGGAGGGTGTGCAGAGGAGATTCACTAGGTTAATCCCAGAGCTGAAGGGATTGGATTACGAGGAGAGGTTGAGTAGACTGGGACTGTACTAGCTGGAATTTAGAAGGATGCGGGGGGATCTTATAGAAACATATAAAATTATGAAGGGAATAGATAGGATAGATGCAGGTAGGTTGTTTCCACTGGCGGGTGAAAGCAGAACTAGGAGGCATTTCCGCAAAATAAGGGGAAGTAGATTTAGGACTGAGCTTAGGAGGAGCTTCTTCACCCAAAGGGTTGTGAATCTATGGAATTCCTTGCCCAGTGAAGCAGTTGAGGCTCCTTCATTAAATGTTTTTAAGATAAAGATGGATAGTTTTTTGTAGAATAAAGGGATTAAGGGTCATGGTGTTCAGGCCGGAAAGTGGAGCTGAGTCCATAAAAGATCAGCCATGATCTCATTGAATGGCGGAGCAGGCTAGAGGGGCCAGATGGCCTTCTCCTGCTCCTAGTTCTTATGTTCTTATGTACATCCCCTGGTTCTAGAATTCTCCACCAAGGGAAATAATTTTATCCTGTCCACTCTATCTCTTCCCATGATTTTGTACACCTCAATTAAGTCACCCTCCACCTTCTTTATTCCAAGGAAAATAACCTCAACCTATCCAATCTCTCTTCGTAGCCACACTTTGCTAGCCCTGGCAACATTCTTGTGAACCTCCTCTGCACTCTCTCCAGAGCAATTACATCCTTACTGTAATGCCGCGGGTATCTATGGAAGGATTATGTCCGAAGACGCAGTATCGGTGGAGGGGGTGAAGGCCAAATTGCAGGAGGAGATGGGGCTGTTGTTGGAGGGTGAGGTGTGGAGTGAGGCCCCGCAGAGGGTGAACTCCACCTCTTTCTGTGTGAGGTTAGGCTTAATACAGCTTAAAGTAGTATATAGGGCAAGTGCGAGCGCTGTGGAGGGGGTCCAGTCAACCATGTGCACATGTTCAGGTCGTGTTCTAAGCTTGGGGGGTTTTGGATCTCCTTCTTTAGCACCATGTTTGTGATTCTGAAAATTAAACTGGAGCCATGTCCGTTAGTGTGCATATTTTCCCTGTCAGACTTGCTGGAGCTGCAGGCAAGCGGGGGCCGATGTCCAGGCCTTCACCTCGCTGATTTCTGAGAGGCGAGTGCTGATGAGATGAAGGTCTCCATCCGCACCCAGTGCCCCAGTGTGGTTGGGTGATCTGATGGAGTTCCTAAACCTTGAAATAGTCAGTACACTGTGAGGGGAGCAATTGAGGGGTTTTAATGGAGATGGCAGCCGTTTATTCTGTATTTCAAGAGCTGGTCACTGTTAGTTGCTAATGGGGGGACTGGGGGTGGCATTTTCAGTGTGGGAGGTTTTGTGCTTCGGGTGTTGTTTGGATGGCATGTGTTCTTTTGATGTTATGTATAAAATGGAAAACATTTAAATAAAAATATTTTTTAAAAAAAGAAATGGAAATGTTTCAGCCTGATTGCCCTTGGAAGCTCCCAGGCAGATGGCCCCATGCTATGCCATTGTCTCATCAGCCTGCCTAGTACGCACAGCAGCAATGACGATTGAATGTACTGATATGTTGTCTTCCTCCCACAGATGTGCCATGTACAACAGCCATTAGCGACCCAGATAACTCCCCCACCCTTCTGTTAATCTCTGTGGAAAACATAACCCCTTCACCAGCGTCACACTGTCTCAGCACCAGGTCATCAGCTCTCTGGGTAATGCACTGGTGGTGAGGGTACTTCACACGCATGTGAGCAGATGATGGAGGAAGAGATGTCCCAGAGCACCAACTGTGGAAGCACTACTGGAAACCAGGACCATGCTGATCCCGAGGGAGATGATGAACCTCTGGAATTGTCCATCAGGCAGCAGATGCTGGATGTCCAGCAGGATGTATGGGGAGATATGACAGAGATCCCTGAGGGTCTGCATGCCACGGATTCTGTCATGACGGAGTCCATGCAGATCAAAAGTTTTCCGTTGACCCTGACTACCAAGTGCACAGCCTCCTCCATTGAGAGAGTGGCAACTCTCGTGAAAAGACAGCTTAGGAAACATTCTAAAGAGTCTCTGGGTCGCGCTCAGTCCTGGAATCAAGCTCACTGCCTGTGAACTCAGGTGGTAACTGCCAGTGTGAGAGATGGATGGCATAAGTTGAAGGCACCTTGAGCACAATAGGGGTTTGTCACGGGTGACATTATTCGCGTTCATTATTTTAAAATTGCTGTTCGGGATGACAATTTTCTATTGTTATTCGTTTGTTCATTTACAATTGACATAAACATTTATTTTGCTTTAATGGGTTGAGTTGGCTGAATGGTTGCAGTAGGTGCCAGATGCAGCATAGGCTTGTAACTGTATGGCATTGTGTGGTGCTGGAGTTCTAGGTTAGTTCACAACGCTTGTTGTTAAGGGCCACAATGCCAATGGCTTGAGGATGCATCAATGCCTTGAATATCTAGCTGAAGGATGGCAGGATCAAAGCATCCCTGCTGTCCCTGACACCGCGAAGGTTTCTGCCGTTTACCGCCACGTTATCACCATCCACCTCCCCAGGCTCTTCCTCAGACCCATCACTGGAGTCATCCTCCCTGGCCTGTGGAGCTGCCTTGCTTTCCACAGTCTCCACTGTGTTCAACCTTACCAGAACCCACGCACACACTGAGAGAACGTGCAGACTCCACACAGACAGTGACCCAAGCCAGGAATCGAACCTGGGACTCTGGAGCTGTGAAGCAACTGTGCTAACCACTATGCTACCGTGCTGCCCTTGACACAACAGTGTGCAGCTCATTGAGACAGATCCCCAACTGAGCCCTGAAAAGAACTGGCAGAGTAGAGGTTGACGGCCACTGTGACCTTCAAAGCACTGCATGGATGTCCACCCAAGCAGTTGGAGCCGATCTTCAGCCCAATCATGTAATATATTGCTGCTGTCACTGTATCCCTCGAGAGGCGAAGACTCTTGTGACGCTGGATCTCGGATATTTGAGTAATGGAGTGCTAGCTGTGCACTAGCTGTTGGGCAATGACATCTTCGGTGGACCTTCCCACCTTGACCTCCCTGCTGGCCCTGCACCAATTGAGCCCATGCCTCACCTCTCAAAGGTCTCTCCCTAGGATGCTGCCCGCACTTACCTGGTCTCCTCTCCCTCCTGCTCCTCTTCCTCTTCAAGGAAATCCCACCAGCTGAGTACACTATCCCCATTAGATGAGATACAGAGGACCAGTGCCTTGTAAATCAGGGAGTACTGTGCTCGAACCCTTCAGGAAACCTTCCAGGGAGATGAGGTACTGAAATCTAGCAAGAAAGGCATGAAATGCTCTGGTAATCAAAAGATAATCTGAAATAACTCGTCACACAGCGATTAAGTCACAATGAGAGTGAAAGTGCTTGTACTCCGAGGGCTTTTTATCCTGCCCTTGGATGAGGATTTGATAAAAATGTGTTTGCCACTCACCCGTTTCGGCCATGCGACAAGTTGATAATCATACCGGCAGAATAAAATCACTTCCAATTGTCTTGTTAATGGCTTTAATTGGCCATTTAATTGTCAGCAGGCATGCATCCAGCTTGCATGCGCCATCAATGACCTTGCAGCTGCACATGTGATATGATGTCAGGCAGCAAGCCCAACGCCATTTGACATTATTTTATGTTTTGTGACGTCAGGTGAGTGCCCGACCTCTGAATCTAAAATCCAGGCAGAGGTTTTAAAGATCCCGGGCGGGATTCTCCAATAATGCGGCTATGTGCCCACGCCCGCGGAAAACGCCGCGAGTAAGTCCAGGGTGATTCTCCGATTTGCACGGGACTAGCAGGGCCCCAGAGTGCTCCTCGCAACTCCGGCTGCCGATACGGGGTCCTGTCAGGGGTCCGCACATGCGCACGGCGGCGGCCTGTGTTGACTGCCCTGCGCGACATGGCCGACCCACACCATGGACCGGCACAAAGACAATAGCCCCCCCCCCCCCAGATCACGCGCACCCGTGATCGGTGGCCCCCGATCGATAGCCTGGCCGTCCTGGAGGTTCCCCTCTGGTGAATGATCCCTCCGCACCCCCACCAGGGTGGCTGCGGACTGAGTCCGCAGCTCCCACGCCGAGTGCCCGCCGGGTGGAACCATGAGAGAACCACGACGGCGGGAACTCGGCCAGCTGCACTTGGAGAATCGCCGTGGGGGCCTCTTCCAACGGCCCCTGAACAACGCCGCTTCGACCGTGTGCGCCCGATTGGCGGGGACTCTCTGGGGACCGGAGAATCGCAGGAGTGGCGTCAGACCCGATCTCGGCCGCTGCGACGAGCGCGATTTCAGCACGAAGGCTTGGAGAATCCGGCCCCCCATCTCTTATGGTGAAAAACAACCATATTTAGTGAATAGGTAGCCTAAGTTGGCTACTAAAGAGGAAGAAAGAATTTGCATTTATATAGTGACTTTCACTTCCTCAGGAATCCCCAATGTGCTTCAGAGCCATTGAAGTGCTATTTCCAAAGCATTGTTTCTGTTGTAATAAAAGCCAACATGGCAGACAGTGTGTGCACAGCTCAATCCCATGGACAGTAGTGAGATCAATGGGCAGTAAACCTTTTCTTTTAGCAATGTGAATGGAGGGTTGACAGTAAATAACCCCCTCCTCTTTTTTGAATAGTGCCATGGGAATGTTTTCACCCAGCTGTGAGATAAGCCTGGGCCTCAGTTTAATATCTCATCCAGCAGATCAGTTTGAGTGGAAGGGAATTGTTGCTAATGCCCAGAATGGAACATTTGATCAATTATTGACAATGTTTTCTGTGTACAGTTACACACGTAACCCCATCATTCAGAAAGGAACACAGGCGCGGTATTGCATTTCGTTACTGTTGAATTTGAATGGAACTTAAAACTGCTGGTGTAATTTCTGTTGTTGATTTTGAAATTAAGCCGGTACCAGTGGACATATGAGAGTACAATGGAATGTAATTGAAGACCGACCTCTTGATATAAGCTCTCGTCTGCTGGCCAGGTGTTTGAATCAGCAAGTTATCCTCAATTACAAATGACTATAATGTTCATTATTAAGAATCTTCTACACACAGCATACCTGCCTGGGCACCTTGGCACTGCCAGTCTGGCACCCTGGCAGTGCCACCCAGGAACCCTGGCAGTGCCAACCAAGCACCCAGGCAGTGCCACCCAGGCACCCTGGCAGTGCCAGGGAAGCACTGCGAGGATGCCAGGCTGGCAGTGCCAAGCTGCCCAGGTGCTAGGAGGAGTGCCAAAGTACCACCTAACTCTGTCCCGAACCACTCGGGGATCTCTAATAGTCTGAGATACTCTCCCAGCTGCTGTTATGCCTGGTCCACCTTTGTGTGGACCAGAATCAAACGCACCCTAGCGAGATCGCTCAGGCAAGGCTGTCGAGTCCCAGGCATCGGCCGAATCGGCGTCTGGGTATTTAAATGAGATGTTAGTCCCATTTAAATATTCAGATCTGTGGTTTCGTGCATCAAGGGTGAGATCCAGATCGCACTGGGCGGATTGAGTCGGGCAACTCCCGATTGTCCCACTGCGGACTGTGATTTGGGGCTCTTGTGCTATTCACCTGTAAGGCCTGGATCCGTAACGGGTACAAGGGGGTCACTGAATGATGCCCTTTCTTTCACACCTTCCTCGAGTCTGAGACTTTAAGAATAGTACTACAAAGAAATGAAAATTATTACTTGCAAAAAGCGTTGTGCTCTTTCACAAGTTGCAGTCTCACTGTAAATGGGAATAGCACTGATCTGATACTCTCAAAAGAAGGTAATATATTAATGTGGAGGAGAATTATGGATAGATATTAGTATGGTCACATTAACAGCGTGCTCCAAAGCAATACTCGCAGCAAAGGACTGCATTCCTCATTTCAAGACTCACGAGAAAAAGTAAAATCGACTGAAATGTCTTGCTTTCCAGCTCTGTAATATTTATCCTTTAGGAATAAACAAATGATATACACAATGCTTGTGTTATCAAAGGGCAGACACAGAGCGAACAAGCTATTCAAAGTAATCCTTCATTCCTCCGCAATATCAGGTACAACCATTCTTTGAGTAACTGTGCTCACAAAGTGTAGGATAAATCAACAACAGTTCAAACTTATTGGCTAGGTTACCTCTATTGGATGTATATGTAACTACACTCGGTAAACACAGCATCCAACGAGTGCAATTCTATAAATAACATATTTGTACTCAGTTGCTTGCTGTGCTACTTTAAAAACCACATTAACCATTTCATTTTAACCAGGGTCGTGCCCCAAATACTTGAAGTGCCATAGGTCACAGTGTATAAGTCCAGGCCAGTATATAAGAGG
The DNA here is from genome assembly GCF_047496885.1 of Scyliorhinus torazame. Classification (NCBI taxonomy): domain Eukaryota; kingdom Metazoa; phylum Chordata; class Chondrichthyes; order Carcharhiniformes; family Scyliorhinidae; genus Scyliorhinus; species Scyliorhinus torazame. The sequence goes on along the minus strand of NC_092711.1, from coordinate 220,502,770 downwards.
ATCCCATTTTTTTAGTGCCAAAATGCATGATTAGGACTATACTTGGTGTTTAAGTTGATCCCCCATGTTTCAGTTATGCAGGAGTTGGCCTGAATTTTTCAGCTTAGAAATACATGTTTAGGGTTTATATTCAGTTGAAAAGTCAACAAATGTGATGAAGCAGCCGATATGGGCTGTGTGGCCAAGAGGATGCGTGGGGAGTTTAAGTCATGCCCACAGAAAGCATACTTGGACCATGTGCTGCCTAACACGTGGTGCTGTTTGGCAGGCTTCCTTCATGTTTTCCATTTTCTACTGCAGTTGTGTCCAGGTCTTATGCTGTTACAGTATCAAGGTCAGATCATCTCTTATCAATCATGCTACAGCATTTTCCAGGACAGGCCTCGTGCTCATTAACCACAGACACTCATTCTCTGTTTCCACACATATTTTGTCTACCATTGTTTTTTTTTTGCTAGTTGATGCAAAAACATTTTTAAATCTTTTTAAAAAATGTTTGCCAGTGCAGCATCTATAAAGGCTCTCCACATTTACTTATATGCCACTTACCTTTTAAGTCTTCATTCTTTCCACAAAAGTAAATAATTAGGGAGGCAAATAGTATGTTGGCCTTTTTTGCAAGGCGGTTTGAGCATTGGAGCAAGAATATCTCACTGCAGCTGTACAGGGCCTTGGTGAGACCACACCTGGAGTATCATGTGCAGTTTTGGCCTCCTTACCAAAGAAAATATACACTTGCCATGGAGGGAGTGCAAAGGTTCACCAAGACTGATTCCTGGATGGCAGGTTGTCGTATGAGGGAGATTGGATTGACCAGGCCTGTATTCAGTGGGGTTTAGATAGGCCGTAAACCTACTAAGGCCTACTCACCTACGACCTATTGGCCTCCCGGCATCAAATGGCTTCCTCAGGGAGTACCCAGCCAGGCGCCATGCAGTACTGGTACACACAAACCTGGACCAGGCGGAACGGCAGCCAGGGGGTCCACAGGCCATTGGAGGCCCCGGCTGGTTAGGGATAGGGTAGGCTGGCCCCCTGGCCTGACCTTCCCCCTGGAACGTGGGCACCTTGGCACTGCCACCCTAGCACTGCCAAGGTGCCCAGGTGGCACTGCCAAGCCGGAAGGAGCACTGCCAGGTAGGCCATGCAGTGGTGCCCGGGCCCAAGGTGGGGCCACACCCAGAAAAGGAGGGTGGAGGGGGAGGTGGAGGGTGGGGGCTGCAGGGCAGGTAAGAAGGTGCCTCTGGGAGGTTGGGGTATGACAGATCGGGGTCCTGGAAGGGGGCGTGTTGTAAGGGGGTTTGGGGGGGCCTGAAAAATGGAGACAATTGCTGTTTAAATGGTCTTAATTGACCCTTTAATTACCGGTGTGCCCTCTTCCAATTTTCACATGCACCCACAGACCAAAATATCGTGAGGTTGCACGCCCCCCGCCCCCCCCCCCCCCACCCCATTTCACGAAGGATTGGAACTGCCGAGTACCCATTCCATGAATATAACATTCAAGCCATGAATCTCAAACTTAGAAGAACAAGAGGAGGTCTAATTGAGGTATACAAGATGATAAAAGGTATTGACAAAGTAGCTGTAGAGCGGATGCTTCCTCTTGTGGAGCAATCTAGAATGAGAGGTCATACGGTAGGTCATTCAAGCAGCACGGTGGCATAGTGGTTAGCACTGAAGCTTCACAGCGCCAGGGTCCCAGGTTTGATTTCCTGCTGGGTCACGGTCTGTGCAGCGTCTTCACGTTCTCCCCGTGTGTGCGTGGGTTTCCTCCGGGTGCTCCAGTTTCCTCCCGCAGTCCAAAGATGTGCAGGTTAGGTGGATTGGCCATGATAAATTGCCCTTAGTGACCAAAAAAAGGATAGGCGGGGTTATTGGGTTACGGGGATAGGGTGGAAGTGAGGGCTTAAGTGGGTCGGTGCAGACTCGTTGGGCCGAATGGCCTCCTTCTGCACTGTATGTTCTATAGTTTTAGGCTAAGGGGTAGCAGATTTAAAACAGAGATGAGAAGAAATTACTTCTCTTAAAGAGTTATGCATCTGTGGAATTCACTACCCCAGACTGCACTGGATGTCGGGACATTGAGAAAATCTAAGGAGGAGATTGTCAGATTTTCAATTATTATTGGGTTGAAGGATTATGGAGAGTGGGCAGGAAAGTGGAGTTGAGGCTGAGAGGGGTCAACCATGATCGTATTGAATTCTGGAGCGGGCTGAAGAGGCTGAATTGTACACTCCTACTCCTAGTTCTTATGTTCTTATGTTGTTTAGGTATTTCAGTTTGATGTGAAGAGGAACAAAGTTCCCCCAAGTTACTTCTCATCAGTTCTCACTGGCCACACGATGTGCGTAGCAAGACTGCTCTTGACTATTTCTGCTTTTAAACAAACATATGCTTTACATTCCTTGTGTTTAGAGGGGTCGGGGTGATTAAAATAATTCAGAGTTCAATAGGGTAGGCAGAGAAACTATGACAGAGGTTTACTAATATCCTTTAGAGAAGGAAACCTGCCATCCTTAACTGGTCTGGCCTATGTGTGACTCCAAACCAACAGCAATGTGGTTGGCTGTTAACAATCCTCTGAAATGGCCTAGTGTTATACCCGCACGGGTCTTACGGGGCAGGGATGATTTACTATAAATAGCCAGTAAGGTACCGACTAGAGAAGACCCAGTAGTGAACAACCAGAGCTGTGTATAATAGTAAATGTAAAATAAAGTAAGTTTTTGTGGACTTCCGGTGACGGTGATGTGCAGAGTGGATGCACATCACGTGGCGCACCTCCAGACCAGAACTAAATGGGTACTTTTAGGTGAATGTTGCCCAAAAAATCTGAAAGCATGTCAGCCTCAACACAATAGAACCAGAATGCCAGCGAATGGGAGCTCGAGGGGTCGAATGGAGGGCTGGTTTAGCACAGTGGGCTAAGACAGCTGGCTTGTAATGCAGATCAAGACCAGCAGGGCGGGTTCAATTCCCGTTCCAGCCTCCCCAAACAGGCGCCGGAATGTGGCGACTAGGGGCTTTTCACAATAACTTCATTGAAGCCTACTTGTGACAATAAGCGATTATTATTATTATTATTATTATTAGAAGTGGCGGAAAAGGCCATGAGTAGCAGGCGTACAAGCTGGCGGACCCACAAGGTGAGGGGGCCCCGGCCACCCAGGAGAGAAGGAGGCTGACCACCCGAGCATCAGCCCCCCCCCCCCCCCCCCCACATACACACACTACCTGGAGATAGATGGAAAGCATTTCCTTATGAAGGAGCTGACTGCAATGAAAGAGGCAATAAGGGTTAAAATCCAGGTGGCGGTCAAGGTGGCGGTGACAGAGGCGATGGTCACCATTCAAAAAACAACCAACGGATTGGGGAAGAAGGAGGACGCACAAGAACAAACAATCCACGAATTGGAGAAATCATCGACGGTCAAAATGACAGGATTGTCTCCCTAGAGGCAGAAGTCAAAAAGTTGGTGGTGGCCCAAAGGAGATTTAAAGGACTGATCGAGGACCAGGAAAACAGGTCCCGATACCAGATCATTCGGATTGCGGGCCTGCCAGAGGTTATCAAGGGCTAGGGCCTGAAGGGCTACGTCGCCCAAATACTGGCCAAGCTAATCGGGAGAGACAGCAACCCTCCAAAGATCGCAGAGGGCACTGGTCGCTCAGGCCAAAACCAAAGGCGACGAACAGCCAAGGACGGTCTTCACGAAGCTACAGTGATACCAGGATCGTGAGAGGATCCTGAGATGGGTGAGACAGACCAAGGCGAGTACATGGGAAGGAGGAGGAATGCATGGGGGATGCAGGGAAGGATGACACAGGGAGGGGGGGGGTGGTGGGGGGGGGATCAGGGGTGGAAGGAATACAAAGGGAACAAGAACGAAGAAAGGGTTGGCCTCGGCTGGTAAAGTGCAGGCTGAAGGAACAAGATGGCGCCGCAATCAACCACGTTGGAGGGTCCCTGAGCAAAGGGAATGCCGGAGTGCAGGGGCGCATCCACATGGCGTACACACAGGTGGCGGCCATGTGGATGTCCCTGGACCTAGGGAAACCCCAGAGCGGAGGGGCCTGGCCTCATGGTGAGAACAGTTCCTCGATGGATTGGACATGCCAGTCATGGGGGATGATAGGTGAGGGTCTCATGATCTGCATATCTGTCTATATACAAGGGGTCAATGTAAATGCACTACAACTAAGCAATCACTAGAGGGAGCACGGGAGATGTATAAATATAGACAGACAGGAAGTCAGAGGGACTCTTCACAGGAATGGCAGCTGGTGAGCAGGACACAGACAGGCAGCTCAGATGTAACATAGTATAAGCGCTGTAGAGAGAGCAAACTCGCACAATAAAGCATCTACTTCAACTGTAAGACTACGAGCTTTAATCAGACACAAGGAATAATACATGATACCAGGGGACTTCAGAACGCTTACTAGAGGATTACACAAGATGCAGACAAAGAAAGATCAAAATGACAAGAAAACGTGTACCAGACATTCGACATGGGGAGACTTCGCTGATTCAATGAAACTCGTTGGAATTCCACCACAGCTGAAAACAACTGATAATTTAAGTCATTGATGGAAAAGTTTTAAACAAATGTTCGAAATATATATCATACCTAATGGTTTGAGAACAGCCTCTGAAGAAACGGAAATAGCACTGCTCCCGGCAGGACATGAAGCTAGAGAAATCTATAATGGCTTTAAATACTTGAAAGGTGAAGACAACACCAAATTAGAAGTAATACTCAAAAAATTTGAAGATCACTGTAACACTAATAACAATGTTGCTCAATGCTCAGAGACCAAATTGCAAAGGGAATGAGTGATGATAAACTCAAACAATCATTACCCGAACAGAAAGGTTTAATGCTGGAAATCGCGATTGAAAAGGCAGATCGCAAGAAAAAAATAACATGAAGTGTTTACCTAGACAGAACGCTGAAAAATCTCTTCTCCATGGGTCTGAAGAAGTTAAAATGGCGCCTGAGCACATTTTAAACTGCTCTGGGAACAAAAGACACAAATCTGCTGCTGCGCATGTGCAGGAAACCGCAGCCGCGCATGCACAGTTGGACAAAAGGAGCGCACAGTTGGAAGATGGATCTGCGCATGCGCAGTTTAAGAAAAAGCGCACAGTAAAGGAAAATCGATTTGCGCATGCGCAATCAATTCCTACGCTTTACATCACGAGCGTCAGGACGTCAGAAGACTCAGACCACGGCCACTTAAAGGGGAAATGCCAGAAAATCACAAACAAGACTCTTAAAGGCACAAAACCAAAAACTTCAACCTCGAAAGGCACAACATCGCCTGAACGTCTACCAGTAGTTGAAAATAACTTTCGCAGCATCCTGGAACAAACAGTTTGCACCACCCAAAGTGAAGAGCACAATAACAAATCCAAACAAAAAAAGACGAATTGTTTACTGAAAAATACTACTCAGACATGGCTGAGTTATTCGGATTGCTAATCACAGCATCAGCGACACGATTGAAAAGCTCAACACGACTCTACTCATGGTAAATGAATCCAATACCATGATGCAATGGCAGATCGTCGATACATTGGATGACAGCAACCTGTCAAATACCTTGGAAACAAATGATGCCACACAGAGAGTACTGACCGACTCCGTTGAGAGAGCACAGATCGACTCCATAGAGAGAACACTGCACAACTCCACACAAAGAGCGATGAAAGACTCCACAGAGACAGCAACGCAAGCCTCCACAGAGAGCTTGTTGACAGACTCCAAAATGGAAGCAATTAAACACTCCATAGCGAACGCCATGCATCATCAAGACCATGAAGGTCTACCCACCGTATCTGAGCAACCAGAAGCAGACTATGAAAGTCTACCAAGCTCACGTGAACAACAAAGAGACTATGAAAGTCTACCCAGCACACATAATCAACAAGAAGACAATGTAAGTCTACCCACTGTATGTAAGACAAGTGACAATGTGATCACAATCGACATACAAGATATGCAAGATCACAGCGAGACTGACAGATCTCAGCTCGTCTGTACTGAAGCACTCAACAATCAGAGTGGGGCTACTCATGAGTCCAGAGAGACCGCGTCAATTGAAACCTCACCTACTCTAAACTACCCACAAGAAAATTAAATCTTGAAGATTTTGACTCCAGAAGAAGAGCACCAAGGAACCAAAGATGATTCAAATAAACCAGAAATGGCTCCAGTAGAGGAGCACCAAGGAAGCAGAGAAGAGGAATCAAATCCACCACAAATGACTGATGTCACCAAGATCAATGCAACATCAGATCATTCTCACAATGAATGATCAGATACCACAAAGGACACTGACACCAATAACTTTGAGAATGACTCAAATTATCCACCCGGAACAGCCATTGAGCGCAACAAGAACAACAAAAACCACAATAAGCACAAGAACAACAACAAAAACAACAACAAGAAGCATAACAAAGACAACACCAAGCATGACAAAAACAACAAGAACGACAACGAAAACAACAAAGACAGAAATGACAGAACAACAACGACCTGTTCAACATGGTACAACTCTGCACATGAAGGACAATTCAACAGCACACTCCAAAACAATGACAAGAGTACAAACATACCATAGCATGACAATGAATCTCACAAATTCACATTTGCTCCAGCACAAACAAGCACACCAGCTTTCAAGGCAGATGACATGCTAAATCGATACCACAAGCACAGAAAAAAGTACACATCAGCCAACATCAGCGGTTCGACCATTCGAACACCTTGTGATAACTTGTTGGATACTTAAACACAAGGACACTGACGACATTCACAAAGAAATTACAATATCAACATCACCATGTCAACAACAGAAGAAGAAAAAAGCTCAACCGCATAAATTCATAAAGTTTGGACACAGAAATGCTTTAATTAAGATTGGACTCATAAATATTAATTGGCTTTGTATAATAACCAATATCATCACAACTTGTACAGATATACATATCATAATTAATCTAACTGTTTTGTGCAATCTTCTTTAACATTGTACAGAAAATATGGAACAGAAAAAAGGGGGGATGTAGTGATCTGCATATCTGTATATATACAAGGGGTCAATGTCAATGCACTGCAACTAAGGACACACTAGAGGGAGCACAGGAGATGTATAAATATAGACAGACAGGAAGTCAGAGGCACCCTTCACAGGAACGGCAGCTGGTGAGCAGGACACAGAGAGGCAGCTTAGATGTAACATCCTATAAGCATTGGAGAGAGAACGAACTCACACAATAAAGCATCTACTTCAACCGTAAGACTACAAGATTTATTCAGACACGTGGAATAATACAGAGGGGAGCTGGAATCACCAGTAGGCCTGGGAGAGACTATGGAGAACATCAGCTCCATGCAGGTGGGTAAGGAAGCCTGCATCCCTAAACACACAAAGACAACAATAAAAACCACTGAAGAGAGAAGCAGAGCACAGTAATGTGACACCCTGGGTGAAAACTGGTGCAGGAAAGAACCAAACTACCAATGCGGGAGGGGGGGAGTAAGAGTGGGGGCATGGAGGGGAGGGAGGGGGGCCGGACAGACAGAATGTATGTAAAATTTGTAAATAATAAATGTCACAACATGCAATTGTTAATAAAAATATATATATTTAAAAGTTTTTGTTTTCAACCAACTCAACGTGGACTCGTCATGCTCTTACAAGACATAGCAAGCCATTCCTTTCAAGGGCAATTAGAGATGGGCAACAAGTGTCGATCTTGCCATCAACACCCTCACGAAAAAAAAAACAATGTCCTCCAGAAGGGGAACCCAGAACAAAAGGGCATCATCCCAAAATTAGAGCTAAGCCTAATTAAGAGTAAATCAGGAAGCAGTTTTTCATTCAAAGGGTAGTGGAAACAATTCCCCCCAAAACTATGGATATTGTGGAAAAACGTGATTAAAATCAATAGCGATTTGTTGGGTGGGAGTATCAGGGGACATGGAGCCAATAGTTTTGAGATACAGATCAGCCACGATTGGATGATATGGAACAAGTTGAGGGACCGAATTACCTACTCCTGCTCCTATGTTCCCAATGACTGTAACTAGGAGAGACGTTTAAATCATCGTGTTGAGAGTAGTTTTCAGGTTGCCTTTTGTAAATTCCAGGTGCAGGTCAGAGGAACCAACATGAGTGGATGAAACATAATTCTCTGCTTTTATTCTTCTAAGGCTTTGGAATATGATGTTTGAATGATCAAAACTTTCATATGATGCAAATTGAATGAACCTCTCTGGCAAAAAGAAATGAGGCTCGAGTTCTGCATCTGAATTTCTCAAGTGTGTGTTTGAGCCTCAAAGCACACTCCCGAGCATCTGGCATTGTTTTACATAACAAGAAAGAATGACTTGGATGAATGTGGTCCCATATCACAACTCTCAGAAGTTATCCTGAAATGTTTCCTGCAGAATGAATTACTTTTGAAGCGCATTGTGAGCTGCTCCGAAGACGATGCAGTCGCCTTTTGGTTGAGAATTTCTGATAATCACTGCCAATGATAGCATGAGAATCCGCGCAGTAATAATGTCCCAGTATCAGTTGTTAATCATCTGTTGAAAGCTACAGCCAGCAAAGGAATTGGCTAAGAACACCTTGCCTATACCACCATATGCCCCCCACCCCGCCCACCCCCCCCCCCACAACCAACAAAATTGTAACCGTACAAATCGTAAGTCATGACAGATCCCAGGCCTCTTACCTTTCATGATTTATGTTATCATTTGATCCCCTCTATTAGATTATTCCTTGTAATCATCGCCAGGTATCCATTCTTCTGTTTCAGCTTAACGTTAACCTCCATGTGGATTGATTTTTCCAGAATCACTAAATTTACTGAAGATATAATTGTGAGTAGAGAGTGTTGTCATGCCACTGGATGGTGCTAATAAGTTATTTGTTCCTGTTTAGTGCTGTTTTGAATGATCTCACCATTATTAACATGGCTGAACTTGTGCAGTATTTCCCATTAAAATAATTCTACTGCCACAGTCAGGTTAATCAATTTCCAGACATTTCAACCAGTTGAGTTGATTGTCTTGCCGCTTAAAGGCTCATTATTATAAGCCAATTGTGATGACTCATTCATCAGTACCGCTAGAAATGCACTCTCTGGAAACAAGTGCTTCAAAATAATATATTCTTGTAATTTGATTGACTGTTCGTAAATTGTATCCCATGTTTGGGAGGTAATGTGACTTGGTGTGATCGTATAAAATTTGCAGTATTGGAACCATTGCCTGTTTTCTACCTTTTAATGTCTTTTGGAAATGAAAATTAGAAGATGTGTTCAAAAGGTGGCTGATCTGGTCTCACCCATTTCACACTAGGGTGCAAGTCTCTATCGTTCCATGTAGATGATCCATCTCGGTCTCCTCCAGAGGTCTCCAGCATCACAAATGCCAGTCTTCAGCCAATTCCATTCTCCCCATGCGATAACAAGAAGTAGCTGAATCCACTGGATACTGCAAAGGCTATGGGCCCTGACTATTCCACAATAATATGAAAGATTTGTGATCCAGAACTTGGCGTGCCCCCTAGCCAAGCTGTTCCGGGATGGTTACAACCCTGGCATCTACCTGGCAATGTTGAAAATTGCCCAGATAGGTTCAGATCCATTAAACCTGACCAATTACCACCACATCAGTCTACTCTCGATCATTAGCAAAGAAATGAAAGGGGTCATCAACAATGCTATCAAGCAGTACTTGCTTTGCAATAACGTGCTCATAATGCTCAGTTTCTGCCCCACTAAGGTCACTTAGCTCCTGATGCAATGACAGCTTTGGTTCAAACATGGAAAAAAGAGTTGTACTATGGAGGTGATGTGTGTTTCAGTGCCCTTGACATCAGGTTAACATTTGATTGAGTGTGAAATAAAGGCACCTTAGCAAAACGAGAGTCAAAGGGCATCAGGGGAATACGCTCCACTGGTTGGAGTCATATCTGGCACAAAGGAAGATGGCTGTCATTGTTGGAGGTCAATCATCTCAGTTCCAGGACTTCACTACATAAGTTCCTCAGGGTAGTGTCCAAGGCCTAACCCTCTTCAGATGCTTCATCAATGATCTTTCTTCCAACATAAGGTCAGAATGTTGATGCAGATGTTGACTGATGATTGTGCAATGTTCAACACCACTCTCAACTTGTCAGATACTGAAGCAGACCATGTCCAAGTGTAGCAAGACCTGAACAATATGCTGACAAGGAGCAAATAAGATTTTCACCATAAAAGTGCCAGGCAATGATCATCTCCAGCAAGAGCGAATCTAATCATTGTCCCTTAACATTCAAAGGCACTACTAGTGCAACATCCTCGGGGTTGCCATTGACCAGAACCTGAACTGCACTACCCATATTAATACTGTGGCTAGTAGAGCAGGTCAGATGGTAGGAATCGTGTCGTGACTAACTCACCTCCCAACTCCCCAAATTCTGTCCAATATCTAGAAGGCACAAGTCAGGAGTGTGATGGAATACTCCCCACTTGCCTGGATGAGTGCAGCTCCAACAACACTTAAGAAGCTTGACACCATCCAGGACAAAGCTGTCCACTTGATTGGCACCCCTCCCACCAACATTCACCCCTTCCACTGCCAATGCACAATGGCAAGAGTGTATACCATCTACAAGATGCACTGCAGAAATTCACCAACGCTCCTTCAATAACACCTTCCAAACCCATGGCCACTCCCATCTAGAAGGACAAAGGCAACAGGTACATGGGAACACTGCCACCTAAAAGACTCCTCCAAGCTACTCACCAGCTTAGAAATATATCGCTGTTCCTTCACTGTGGCTGGGTAAAATCCTGGAACTCTCTTCCTAACAGCACTATACATGTGCCTACACCACACAGACTGCAGTGGCTCAAGAAGTGGCTCACTACCATCTTCTCAAGGGCAATTAGGGATGGGAATAAATGCTGACCTGGCCAGTGAAGCTCACATCAAGTAAAGTGAATTTAAAAAACTAACCTCTTCAAAACTAGTGTTATCAGTTTCCAGTTCAGCCTTCTCCCTGGGCTATGAAGCTCTTTTCTGGATCTTTAAAGCCTTCTTTCTTTGGATGATGTAGATCAGGCATTGTCAAAGTCAGGGATGTGACCTGCAGGTGGGTCGCGGGCGGGTGTCGGAAGGGTCGCTGAGCTCCCGATCACGCAAATCCACGCGCAACTGCCGCAGCAGCCGGCTTTTAATAACGCCTGCTGCAAGCGGCGTTCAAAATGGCCATGAACATATTTTAAAAATGCAGCCGCACTGCCCATGCCTGCCCACTCATCGGTGTGCATGCGCAGAGTTTTGCGCATGCACACTGATGAGCGGGCATGCATGAGCAGTGCGGCCACATTTTTTTAATACGGTCGCAGCCTTTTTTTGAATAAGTTCGGGGCAGTTTTTATTTGATAATATTTTACAGGAAAAAATGCAGAAACTGAAAATGTTTTCATCCTGTAGAAATTGGAGGTTCACCGCATTTCACCTAAACGTTAGAAGGTAAGAGAAAATGGTGGGTCGCGCATGTCAGCTGGCGTGAGCCGCGAAGGTCGGCCGGCATGGGTTGCGAAGGTCGGCTGGCGTGGGCCGCGAAGTTCGGCCGGCATGGGCCGCGAAGGTCGGCTGGCGTGGGTAGTGAAGGTCGGCCAGGTTGGGTCCCGAAGGTCGGCCGAGTTGGGACCCAAAAGTTGGCTGGTTGGTAAAAATGGGTCCACGGAAAAAAAATTGAAAAGCACTGATGTAGATACTCTCCAGGCTCTCTCATTGAATGTGAAAAAGAGGGTCCACAGAACACTTGCCTCTGAACTGGATTACCCATATAAATACCGTGACTACATTAGCAGGTCATAGGTTGGGAATTCTGTGGAGAGTAAATCACCTCTTGACTCCATTCAGCCTACCCACCATCTACAAGTCATGAGTGTGATGGAATTCTCTCCACTTGCCTGGATAGATGCAGATCCAACAACACTCATGAAACTAGACACCATACAGGACTGCCAGTCTGCTTGATTGGCACCCCATCTACTAACATAAATATTTACTCCCCCCACCATTGACCACATTGTATGTCATCTATAAGAGTCACTGTAGCAACTCACCAAGGTTCATAGATTATCATAGATTATCATAGAATTTACAGTGCAGAAGGAGGCCATTCGGCCCATCGAGTCTGCACTGGCTCTTGGAAAGAGCACCCCACCCAAGGTCAACACCGCCACCCTATCCCTATAACCCAGTAACCCCACCCAACACCAAGGGCAATCCTGGACACTAAGGACAATTTATCATGGCCAATCCACCTAACCTGCACATCTTTGGACTGTGGGAGGAAACCGGAGCACCCGGAGGAAACCCACGCACACACGGGGAGGACGTGCAGACTCCGCACAGACAGTGACCCAAGCTGGAATCGAACCTGGGACCCTGGAGCTGTGAAGCAATTGTGCTATCCACAAGGCTACCGTGCTGCCCGTAAAATTCCTTAGCTAGCATCTTCCAAACCATGACTGCTACCACCTAGAAAGACAAGGGCAGCAGTTGCATGTTAACACCACCACTTGCATGTTTCTCTCCAAGGCACACACCTTCCTGACTTGAAATTATATTGCCATTCCTTCATTGTCGCTGGGTCAAAATCCTGGAATTCCCTCCCTAACAATGCCTTGTATGGATCTGCACTATATGGACTGCAGCAGTTCAAGAAGGCAGCTCACTACCACCGTCTCAAGGGCAATTAGGGATGCTCAATAAATGTTGGCCTAGCCCGTGAGACTCATATCCTAGCCTATCCACCTTCTAGCCGAGCTAGCGATGCACACATCCTGTGAAAGAAGTAAAATAATATCCATTCTACAGTCCAGTGGCCATATCTAATCATGTACACCGGGTACGGTTAACCCAGAAAGACCACGGTTGACTTGATCATTCCAGGTATATTTTTCACTTGTTAGTTCTTCACATTAAAATGTCATGATATGAAAGAAGGGGAGATTTTCATGGTACAACAGCCATTGACATGGTTTTGAAAATCTCCTCTGATCAGACAAGATATATTTAGATAGATATCTTCCAATGAAGACAGGAGTTTTGTTAAACAGGAAATAAATTAATTGATCATGTTGATAATTCACCAATAGACATCAAATTTTACTGTAAGCTGAGCTGATCTTGGGTACTAAATTTGAACTAAACTATCTTCTCAGCTGATAGTGAAGTTTGATCTCAATTGGTGAATGTGACATCACAGGTAATGCTCACAGTTAATAGAACAAATGGCCATGAATTTCCTCAGGTATTTTGCTCTTTGCACCCCTGCCATAAACCTACTTTTGTGAGGGCCACGAAGAATCCAGCACGAGTTTTAAGGATGCAAAGTAATAACATTTATTTATAAGAACATATATATATATAACAGCAGCAGCAACTTCCCTTGCTGCACAGTCCTTCCTGCTGGTTCCAAACTGGCCAGCTTTATTTATACATGGCGTTTACTAATGGTTTCTCTGCCCCCCTCATTGGAGAAGCTCATACTCCCACAGGATTGTGGGATTGTCATTAGTCCCCAGCTAATGGTAAGCAGGCAAGTTATAACACCTACTTTCATGTGTTAACAGGCACAAAGTGCAAGGATATTTAGGGCTGATGTTTAACGGTGTGAGGGAAGTTTCAGTACCACCAATGGAGAAAGCTAGAGTGAGGGTATATCTGTAATACTTCCTTTCTCAGAGGTTACAGTAACATCTCTAGAGCTCTGAAGAAAAAAACACATTACCATTACAGTATTTCCCACTGATTCAATGGACTTGTATAAAGATGTTCTAATGCAGGGGCAGCACGGTTGCGCATTGGGTTAGCCCTGCTGCCACATGGCGCCGAGGTCCAAGGTTCGATCCCGGCTCTGGGTCACTGTCCGTGTGGAGTTTGCACATTCTCCCCGTGTTTGCGTGGGTTTCGCCCCCACAACCCAAAAATGTGCAGGGTAGGTGGATTGGCTAAATTACCCCTTAATTGGAAAAAATGAATTGGGTACTCTAAAGTTAAAAAAAAGATGTTCTAATGCAACAACAAGATGCGTTTCTCGTCCCATCAGTGAACTATCTTCACCCAATGGAAGTGAATACAATGACTCTAAAACCACAAGGATAATAAAGATAATTCCTCACATCTGTGCTTGGTCATAGAATAGAATAGAATCATAGAATCTCTACAGTGCTGAAGGAGGCCATTCGGCCCATCCAGTCTGCCCTGACCCTTGGAAAGAGTACCCTGCCTAGGCCCACGCCCCGACCCTATCCCCATAGCCCCAGGTAACCTTTTTGGACACAAAGAGGCTGCTAATCAGTACATCTATGGACTGTGGGAGGAAACCGGAGCACCCGGAGGAAACCATGCAGGCACAGGGAGAATGTGCAAACTCCACACAGACAGTGACTCAAGGCCGGAATTGAACCCAGGTCCCTGACCCTGTGAGGCAGCAGTGCCAACTGTGAAATGGTCAAACTTATTTCATTGTAATGATCCAGAATTATTTGACTCTTTCCATCATAAATTTCCATGAAATTTGATGATTCATCCTCTGAACGGATGAAGAGAAACTCAGGAAAAGCTCCAGTTACTCAGAAAAGGGAAAAATTAATCATGATTAAAGCACTTTTGCCATGTAATCACAGACCTTTTGGGCTCCGCCAATATTTGACTGAAGGAGCTTGTCATTCAAGTATTTTAAAATGCTTTCTGATGTCTTAGCAATACTGCATCAAAAATTTACTTGTTAGAATATCATAAGAAAGTGCTCAATCATTTTTAGATGAAAAACACACACTTTGTTGTAATGTTATCTGCAGTTTTAAAGTCGGTTACTCTATAAACAGGAGCTTCTCTTAGCAAGTTCCAATTTATGTTTGAACACGCCTGGGTTATGCTGCACTGCTTTAAAATCCCCAGATATGGGCAGCACGGTGGCGCATTGGTAGCACTGCAGTCGCACGGCGCTGAGATCCCAGGTTTGATCCCGGCTCTGGGTCCGTGTGGAGTTTGCACATTCTCCCCGTGTTTGCGTGGGTTTCGCCCCCCACAACCCAAAGATGTGCAAGGTAGGTGGATTGAACACGCTAAAAAGCCCCTTAATTGGAAAAAATGAATTGGGTACTCTACATTTTTTTTTAATCCCCAAATATTCTGTAACATGGGAGGTAATTTAATTCACTCCGAACCTCATCATCCCTAGATTATGACCACACCCTTCACATGTTTTTTCCTGAATGTCTTTGATTATTTGCGGTTAATAGGAAAGAAGAAAAAGACAAGGACCTAGATCTTCCAGTCTCTGGATAGCTGGTGACCAGACATATCCTGGAAGATGTACTACTGGGCCCCTCTGATGTTCCAACGTACTGTGGGTAATGTTCCCTGCTCTGACTTCCTCTGATCCCTGGGATACCTGAAAAAGTCTCCAACTGTGAGTTAGAGTCAGTCACTTTGGATAGTTCTGACTTATTACCTGAATAGCGATCCAGGAAATAATAGACAGAAAAATCCAGATCTAACGCCTGGGTAACCACAATATGACCTTCAATCATTCATACTGACACTCCCACACCCTCCCTTCCACCTCAACTCCATACACAACCGTTGCAGCGTATCCCCGAGCCCCCGCAACACGCAACACCCCTGACCCGACTATCCCATAACACCTGACTCTCCCTGCTACCTCCAACTCCCCATCAATCCAATCTGACCACACGTCAACAATTGACTCCCCCGCCCCCGCCCCCCGAGCCCCAACTGCCTCCCCGACCTGAACCGACCCAACTAGCTCCCATGACCCAATCTGATTAGGTCAAACCAACCCAACTAAACTCCCGATCCACCTATCCACCTCACACATCTACCCACTTGCCACCCTACCTAGGTGCCACCTGCCACCCTCCTACACTTTTATCGATTTACCTCATCCACCCTACCCCCTTATTGATTTACCTCATCCACCCTACCCCCTTATTGATTTACCTCATCCACCCTACCCCCTTATTGATTTACCTCATCCACCCTACCCCCTTATTGATTTACCTCATCCACCCTACCTCCTTATTGATTTACCTTACCCACCCTACCCCCTTATTGATTTACCTCATCCACCCTACCCCCTTATTGATTTACCTCATCCACCCTACCCCCTTATTGATTTACCTCATCCACCCTACCCCCTTATTGATTTACCTCATCCACCCTACCCCTTATTGATTTACCTTACCCACCCTACCCCCTTATTGATTTACCTCATCCACCCTACCCCCTTATTGATTTACCTCATCCACCCTACCCCCTTATTGATTTACCTCATCCACGCTACCCCCTTATTGATTTACCTCATCCACGCTACCCCCTTATTGATTTACCTCATCCACCCTACCCCCTTATTGATTTACCTCATCCACCCTACCCCCTTATTGATTTACCTCATCCACCCTACCCCCTTATTGATTTACCTCATCCACCCTACCCCCTATTGATTTACCTTACCCACCCTACCCCCTTATTGATTTACCTCATCCACCCTACCCCTTATTGATTTACCTCATCCACCCTACCCGCTTATTGATTTACCTCATCCACCCTACCCCCTTATTGATTTACCTCATCCACGCTACCCCCTTATTGATTTACCTCATCCACCCTACCCCCTTATTGATTTACCTCATCCACCCTACCCCCTTATTAATTTACCTCATCCACGCTACCCCCTTATTGATTTACCTCATCCACCCAACCCCCTTATTGATTTACCTCATCCACCCTACCCCCTTATTGATTTACCTCATCCACCCTACCCCCTTATTGATTTACCTTACTCACCCTACCCCCTTATTGATTTACCTCATCCACCCTACCCCTTATTGATTTACCTTACCCACCCTATCCCTCACACACTTAGTTTCTCTCCGGAGTTTTTCAAAGACGTTTTAGAACATTTAGATTCTTTACTTTCCAGAACAGGACAGCAAATAAGCATGGCATGTCTTCCCCTCAATGCTCCAGCACTCTGAGGGACTACAACTTGCTTCTCTGGAGAAACCAGGATCAGAGGTGCAAGCCAGAAATGCGGACCACCAGCGTGACAGAGAAAAGTAGGAGCAGACTGTCAATCAGATGGTGATTGCCACACCTCAGAAGATTCAGACCATTGAGAAAGAATGGATTTGCATTTACCTGGAGCTTTAACTCACAACAAAAATGTCCTGAAGCACCTTGAATACAATGGATTAATTTTTTGAGTTTGAAGGTTTTTGTATTGTTGCATGGGAAAACATTGGCACGTGGAAGTTCCCCTCCAAGTCACTCATCATCCTGACTTGGAAATATATCTCTGTTTTTTTCACTGTCAGTGGGTTAAAATCCTGGGACACCCTCCCTAACAGTACTATACCTACCACTGTACCTACACCACAGGGACTGCAGCAGTTCAAGAAGGTGGCTTACGACCACCTTTTCAAGGGCAATTAGTGATGGCCAATAAATTCTGGCCTAACCAGCGACCCCTAGATCTTGTGAATGAATAAAAAAAGAAACCTTAAGGAAAAATACATCAGCCAAATTGCAGAATGAACCAAAGAGCCTGAGGTTTCTGCTTGATTGTGTTTTTTTTTATCAATGCAATTTGTCCGACATCAGCATAGCTGCTGAAAAAGATTGCAACACTTTATGTACAAATTGCATTCAGGCTAAATGGAGATTCCACTCTCTTTTGTCCTAGTGTTACAAATATCACAGCAGTGGACCCCAGTCACAAAACTGGGCAAGCCACCAAGATTAATTGATCACTATTGGGACTTTCAGCTCATTGTGCTTATTTACATACTTGAGAGCTGGCTCCAAAATTAAGCTGCACCTGTTGGGAGCAAGGTCATGAGTACACAAGTGTCGAAAGGTTTCGAATGAATTTGTTTTTAATTTACCAGAAAATTGACTACTGTACTCCTACCTACCGCGATAAGAGTCCCGTAAGCCTTTTAGAAGTCATCGACAGTGATTCAAAATCAGGATACGCACAGTACTGATGGACTGACATTGTAATTTAAAAGGTTTGTGTTTTTTTGCAATTATCTCATTTTTAGCTGAATTAAACAACCCGTACCGAGTTAACTCTTAAATATATGAAGGAATTTTTTGAAAGCAAATTCCTTTTGTGAAAGAGAATTTGTTTGAAAAGGCTGCCCTATTGTGCTGGTTCATGGCAGATTAGGTGTCAGGCAAAATGCAAATGACTCTGAGCGGGAAATCAGAGAAGTATCAGCTTTCAAACCGGATTCAATTTGCACTTAGATGACCAATTGCATCCAAAAAGGAAATTCTACCTCAGCATCTGTACATAGGAAATTCAGCCAGGTAAAAAAACAGTGCATTGAAAGGAGAATATGGTTTTAACATTTCTGATTTACTTGTCCTGTTTTAATTTTCTTTTGCCTCTCTGAGTTTGTTTGTTCCCCTAGGCTTTCTTACCTGTCTTTTCGGAGGAATGTTTTGATTCAATGTCGTTGCTCTTCATGTCACACTGTGCCTTCTTTTTTCTTCTCTTTCTTGCTCCCCTGCTCAGTCCATCTATACTCCCCACTTATTACTCTTCCGTAGGATATTACGACTTACCTACACCCTCTTCAAAACTAGTCAACGCGGCTGGAAGTTGGAATATGCTTCAGAATGGCTGTAAAAATAGATTGAGGCTGGTATCATGGAATCATAGTGATATACCATCAATTCACTGCGAGACTATGAGAACGAGTGAACATAAGGCTTTATTATCCAGGAACTTGCCTGCCAGTGTCTGCTGTACAAATGAGTGCCGCTCACAGGTGGCAGGTCTATATATCGCCCCGGGGGGCTGGAGCCAGAGGCGGAGCCCACCGGGGTTCTAGTACAATACCTGGAAGTAGATCGTATTACCATTTCCTGGCCATAGGTCACAGTACTATACAGACAGCTCATATTCAGGTGAATACGTTGAATCATAGAATTTACAGTGCAGAAAGGGGTCATTCGGCCCATCGAGTCTGCACCAGCCATTGGAAAGAGCACCCTACCTAACTCCAAGCCTCCACCCTATCCCCATAACCCAGTACACTTACCTAACCTTTTGGACACTAAGGGGGCAATTTAGCATGGCCAATCCACTTAACCTGTACATCTTTGGACTGTGGGAGGAAACCGCAGCACCCGGAGGAAGCCCGAGCAGTCACGAGGAGAAAATGCAAACTTCACACAGTCACCCGAGGCTGGAATTGCACCCGGGTCCCTGGAGCTGTGAGGCAGCAGTGCTAACCACTGTGCCACCGTGCTGCCCACCATATGATCTAAGGAAGTTAACCTACCCTTGAGTTCATAGACCTGAATTACCATGAGTAAAAGTAAAGTGTGTTCACCAATATTGTAAAATATGCATCTTCTCACAAGAAACTTGCAATGACTAAATGTACACCTCAGCCTGCCTAACCTATGTGTCTGTTTACAATACAGTAAGAAGTCTTACAACACCAGGTTAAAGTTGCAGATTCACCTGAGGAAGGAGCAGTGCTCCGAAAGCTAATGATTCGAAACAAACCTGTTGGACTTTAACCTGGTGTTGTAAGTCTTTTTACTGTGCTCACCCCAGTCCAACGCCGGCATCTCCACATCTATTTACGATAGGTAGATGTCTTGCATCGTGGATGCAAATACAAAAATAACCTTAAATTAAAAAAAGTAAGAACAGCAATCATTTCAGGCTGTATGCTTCTGACCTGGATCCAGAGATTTGCAAGCAGTGACAGCTGTTCTCTAAGTAACACCGAGTTTACAGGCAGGCCTAGCTCATATCAAAGCTCCAAAATCTAGAACTTGGCTCCTCACTTTGCAACTGGATCCTCGACTTTCTAACCCACAGACCACAATCAGTAAGAATAAACAACAACACCCCCTCCACAATAGTACTCAATACCAGAGACCTGCAAGGCTGCATACGTAGGCCCCTACTGTACCCCCTGTACACACACAACTGCGTGGCAGAATTTGGTTCCAACTCCATCTACAAATTTGCTGATGATACGACTATAGTGGACCGGATCTCGAATAACGATGAGTCAGAATACAGGAGGGAGATTGAGAACCTAGTGGACTGGTGCAGCGACAACAATCTATCCCTCAATGCTAGCAAAACTAAAGAGCTGGTCATTGACTTCAGAAAGCAAAGTACTCTACACACCCCTGTCAGCATCAATGGGGTCGAGATGGAGATGGTTAGCAGTTTCAAATTCCTAGGGGTACACATCTCCAAAAATCTGTCCTGATCCACCCACGTCAACCCTACCACCAAGAAAGCACAACAGTGTCTATACTTCCTCAGGAAACTAAGGGAATTCGGCATGTCCACATTAACTCTTACCAACTTTTACAGATGCACAATAGAAAGCATCCTATCTGGCTGCATCACAGCCTGGTATGGCAACTGCTCGGCCCAAGACCACAAGAAACTTCAGAGAGTCGTGAACACAGCCCAGTCCATCACACAAACCGGCCTCCCATCCATTGACTCCATCTACACATCCTGCTGCCTCGGGAAAGCGGGCAGCATAATCAAAGACCCCTCCCACCCGGCTTACTCACTCTTCCAACTTCGCCCATCGGGCAGGAGATACAAAAATCTGAGAACACGCACGAACAAACTCAAAAACAGCTTCTTCCCCGCTGTTACCAGACTCCTAAACGACCCTCTTATGGACTGACCTCATTAACACTACACCCTGTATGCTTCACCCGATGCCGGTGTTATCTAGTTACATTGTGTACCTTCTGTTGCCCTATTATGTATTTTCCTTTATTTCCTTTTCTTTTCATGTACTTAATGATCTGTTGAGCTGCTCGCAGAAAAATACTTTTCACTGTACCTCGGTACACCTGACAATAAACCAATCCAATCCAGGCAGGCATAATTGTCCGGATTTTCCCTTAAATACCACTTCTCAAAGAGAGTGTCCGAACAGTGACCAGAAATCAACTATCCAGCTTAACATGGCTCCACTTCATTCTGGGAATCTTCACAATTGTATTTCACATTTGTGAGCAGCGTTATGTAAAGACCTTCAGAGGTCAGTTGCACTGCTAAGATATAGGGCGCGATCTACAGGCCATGCTGTGCCCAAAAAGCAGTATACCGCGGCGCATCCATGGCCGATAAATGGTGGGAAACCCCACTCCTGGGATCTACCCGGCTTTCTACGCCTAGCGAGATATAACACAATCTCGCGAGACATCACAATGTGAAGCCCACCCATTGTGGGTGGGATCATTTTTTGGCAAATCTACACATTTGGACGCGGCAGCTAGGCTCACTTTACTATGCAGTTCCCTGAGGTAACCAAGGCATTGGGATCTATCCCCATTGACTTGGAGACCTCGGACGAGCGCTATTCGGTACTGGTCTCCACAAACAGGAACCAGACAAAATGGCACTCGTGGAGGTCTCCCAGGGATTGGAGGCCCAGGTGCATGCCCTCTGGGCAGGGTGGTACTCTGGCACTGCTGATGCCACCCAGGCACTCTGGCACAGCAAGCCTGATGCCCTGGCAGTGCCACCTTGGTGCCAGCCTGGCACTGCTAAGATGCCCTTGTGATACGGCCAGCTTGCAGGACAGTATTATGGTGCCAGGCTGGCACTGCCAATCTGCCATTTTTGGACGGTGGTGAATGGGCGGGGGGGTGCTCCACGCAGATCTGGGAGGGGTGAGGGAGGCGGGGGACCCCCTTACAGTGAGTTGGAGCGGTTCGAGTGTCGCGTCGGGGGCTCAATAGATCAGGGCACCATTTAAAAATGATGTCCCGATCTCTCCCTGCACTAAGGAGTTTCGGAAAGCGGGGGGGTCCTTAGTGCAGGAAATGGAACTAAGTGCGGCATAGTCTTCACGTTCTTCACTGAGGCCCCGTATTTAACCAGAGTCATGTTAGACAGTGTTATGTTTCTCGGTGCTCAATCGCTTTGGGACATAGCTCCCAATTGATTAAATAGGTCCAGAAGTGATGAATGAGATTTTCTTCCTCTTTATTGGGCTATATGGACCTGTTCTCTGCTGGGCAGGTTTTGCCTAAGTTGCTGTTGGGCAGCCCACTGAGAAACAGTCAGAGAAAAATGCACTCTTCAACTTTCCCTTCTATATTGTGGGGGAGCAGCAATCTTACTACGTCCCCCTGATGATGCACCTGAAATTGAAAAGACATTAATTAATATCAATTAGCATTGTTCATTTTTAAAAATTCTTTAATGGGATGTGGTTGTCGCTGGCTAGGCCAGCATTTGTTTCCCATTCCTAACGGTTCTTTTCTTTTTATAAATTTGGAGTACCCAATTCTTTTTTTCCAATTAAGGGGCAATTTAGTGTGTCCAATCCACCTATCCTGCACATCTTTGGGTTGTGGGGGTGAGACCCATGCAGACACGGGGAGAATATGCAAACTCCACACGGCAGTGACCCGGGGCCGGAATCGAACCCGGGTCCTCAGCGCCATGAGGAAGCAGAGCCCACTGCGCCACAGTGCTGCCCCTCCCTCATGGTTCTTGGGAAGGTGGTGGTGAGTCACCTTCTTGAGCCGCTGCAGTCCATGTCGGCTGGAATTCCCCAGCTGGCGAAGGGATTCTCTGGTCCCGCTGTTAGTGCATCATCTCCCACGAGTATCCTGGCAGCATGGGGTGGCTTCAATGGGAATTCCCATCGACAGAGGCAGAACCAGAGAATCCTGCCATCAGGAAACACATGGCTGTGAGTTCGGAGAATTACGCTGTGGATGTAGGTACACCCATAGTGCTGTTAGGGAGGGCTCTCCAGGATTTGGACCCAAAGAGGTTAGAAAGAAAGAGAGGAGTGAGACCATAAAGTTGTGCATTTATATTGCAAACAGTCATTTTGAGTTAATGTACTATTGTAGAAAAGACATGCAGAAAACACACTATCATCCGAAACTCCGATGGATGGGATTTTCCTTTTGCACTTGCCCTGAGGCCGGATATTCCTGCCCGCGTTGAGTGGACCATTAAATGATCTGCTGAAGTTTCTGTCCCACCCATGATGATACCTGCGGTGGGCAGGACTGGAAAATTCACCCCGATGTGTTCAAAAACCTTATCATTCTAAAACAATACTTCCTTCTCGAACACTGCTATTCACCTTTCCTTTTCCTGTACACCTGGTAAGATCGGACAGCAGTCCAGGAAGATGAATATTGCCGCCCAACGTCATCCTATTCAGTGACACACCTTGAACAGATTATGCACAAAGGACCTCATTTACCATCAGCATAATTACTAACACAGCCCAGAATTCGCCGTTTGGGAGGTTAGTGTTGGCGCTGGGACTAAGTAACGTGCAATTCCCACTTCTGTTGGGTGCGCTATTCGGCAAGTGAGTCAGGAGATGAAAACAGGCTAGCACTCTGCCAGCGCAAATTCAGATCTACCCCCGGCCCAGCAGGCGTTTTAACCGCTGGGGCCGGAGTCAGCACTAAAGAGCCTGACAACTGGAGCTGTTTTTAAGCGCTCCACTTACCACACACTCACTGCAGCCACGAAGATGGTTCAGAGAAGACCTGTCCCCCCCCCCCCCCCCACCGAGTTCGGGAGTGTGAGGTGGACACACAGCTCCATGCCAGTGAGGAACGGAGGGACACTGTCTTCCCCAGAGTGGGCCGCACACCTAAGCCAGCCCTCCTGAACACCACCTGGGAGGTGGTGGCAGAGGCAGTCAATGCTGCCAGCCTCACCAGGAGGAGACAGCTGGTGTGCCAGAGAGGTGGAGGTCATGGTGAGGCCTCTGCTTTGAGAGGGGCAGAGAACGGGGGGAGGGGGGGGGGGGCGGGCCTGGTTTCCCTTGGTCCGGGCATCCGCCCCCCAGAAAGCCACCTGCTCCCCCTTCTTCAGCCATGGTGCCCAGTCACCGCTTGTAAATACTTGCACTAATTCGTGCCTGCGAGACTTCCGCCTAAGAGGGGCGGGGCATCGGGGAAGTGTGGAACATATGTCCAAGCCGCTAATGATATTGAAATCCATGTAAATGATGGTTCTGCATGGACCTGGTGGCATGGGGCGCAAACTTTGATATTGCCAACAGCGAGGAACCAGAGCATGGTGTCAGAACCGGCACTGTGTCAGGCATTGATTTTTTTGATACCGGGGATTCTCTGCCCGATTGCAATTTGCGCTTCCGGAGAAATCAGATCACAATGTGATTATGACCGCAGAATTCAAAAACACCAAGTAATTTCCTATTGACCGATACTTGTCTGCCTCTTTTACAGTAATATCCCTTTAGATTTTTTCTCATTCATTTATCCTCATCTTATATTTCCGTGAATAGCACACCCTCATTTTCAAATCTCTCCATGCCCCCTGACCGTCACTACCTTTTTGATCCACTCCAAGTCTACAATTCTCCAAGATCTTTGCACATCTTCAATTCCAGCCTTTCTCTTGCTCCATTTCATCACCCCGCCATTGGCAGATGTTCCGTCAGCTCTCAAGGCTCTAGCTCTGGATTCCCTCCTCGTACCTCTCCATCTCTCTCCCTCCTTCTCCTCCTTTAGGAAACACCTTAAAAGCTACCCTTTTGACCCTTTAAGCTCTTGGATGTCTATTCTAATATCTTGTGCGGCCTGGCTTTGGGGTGTTTTACTATGTTAAAAGCACCATTTAAGCACTAAATGAATAAAAGCACTATATTGTACTATATAAGCACTATATGTGAAAGAGTCATCCAGACTCAAACCATTAGCTCCCTTCTCTCTCCACAGATGCTGTCAGACCTGCTGTGATTGTCCAGTATTTTCTGTTTTTGTTTCAGATTCCAGCATCCGGAGCAATTTGTTTTAGAGACTCTATTAATTATGCTGTTTTGCTCGAGCTGTATTCGGTTGCAGAGAGCCCTGTGAGAACAAACATCAGTGACTTTGAACATCAAGGGCTAGTGATCTCATGCTATTACTGCTTCTTTCCTGGTTATCTAGCATTAACACATTTGCTGCATATTTTCCTCCTCCAGCCAGTATATCCTGCTCAACAATGGACCTCTGCCAGCTCTCTGTTTAATCACCAGATTTAAATCAGAGAAATGAATGCAATACCGGAAAGTACACTTTGCACATTGAACATTAACTGTCACTTTACTAAAAGGTAAAACGGAAAAGAAAAATGTCAATGGCAAGCTTGTACGTTAGCATCTATTTACAACATTTAACCAGAGCGTTTAGAAGTTCAATAGACAGCAAATCACAAAATGAATGGTTTTTAAAACATAGTTAGCACCTGTACTCACTTTAATGCTCAGATCAAATTAAACCCACACTAATGAATTTAAAGAACAGATCCATATCCAGCCACTTGCAGGCACAGTACATTGAAATACCATTATTGAACCCTTTATTCCAGTATGCTGCGTTGCCTTTTTAGCCTACTGGATGTCACATGATAGGTGCAAATGAGGAAAAGGTATAGACCGACAATCAATGTTCCTCCTCATTTGTATATATATTTGTATTTGAACTAATTGATATGAACTGCTTCCACCATCTCCCTAGGAAGCCTGTGTCACAATATACACCAGTATATCATGGTGCAGACACACACTGATGGACACACAGTGGGACCAATCAACACACACAACACCGCAGCCAATCACCAGTGAGAGCACATGCACTATAAAGACAGGGAACATCAGAGTTCCCACTCATTCGAGTAGCAGCTAGCTAGGAGCACAGAGCTCCCAGCCTGCAACACAGACATTCACCATGTGCTGAGCGCATCAACTGGTTAGGACAAGGCAAAGGTCTTTAGATAAAGCTGGTATCGTATTTACCCACAGTTCAAGTATGTTTAAATAGTTAACCTTTTAATAAAATAGTGTTGCACTACTTCAAGTGTTGGTGACCTGTATGTGATCCAGAACACCCAACACATCATGATACCAGGCGTGGTTGCATACTAGCACTTCTTAGACCTACCTGCAAGTGATCTGCCTTTCGCCAGCATTCTGTCATTCTGCAACATGGACAACATCAGCCCGCTGCCACCGCTCCGCATCGCCGGCAACCTCGGGGCCAACTGGAAGATTTTCAAACAGCGCTTCCAGCTCTACCTCGAAGCCATGGACAGGGAGGGCGCCTCGGACACCAGAAAGATTGCTCTTTTCTTCTCCACGTCCGGGGACCATGCCATCCATTTTTTCAACTCTCTCACCTTTGCAGATGACGAAGACAAGACGAAGTTCAAGACGGTTCTCCTCAAGTTTGACACTCACTGCAGCTTGGAGGTGAATGAAAGTTTCAAACGCTACGTATTCCAGCAGAGTTTGCAGGGTAAGGACGAACCTTTCCAATCCTTTTTAACGCACCTCCGCATCCTTGCGCACTCTTGCAGCTATGGGCCCACCTCCGACTCCATGATACGCGACCAGATCGTTTTCGGTGTTCAGTCGGACCCCCCTACGTCAGCAGCTCCTCAAAGTAAAGCAACTCACCCTAGCGACCGCCATCGAGACCTGTGTCCTACATGAAAATGCCACCAGTCGGTACTCCCATATACAAGCGGCTGAAACGGCGCAGCAAGGTCCCCACGAGGCGGAACGGGTCCAAGTGATTGAACACCTCCAGGGCCTCAGCCTGGGTGAGGGCGGCCATTCTGTGCGCTTTTCGCTGACTCCTGTGCTTGTACGCACCAAACGAGGGGATGGCAACATGGAGGAACGTAATGCGCAGGCGCGCACCACGTAGGACCGCACCGTGCATACGTGGTGGCGCAGCGAACGTGCTGATGTCACGGCGTGCGGCAACTGTGGCTACGCCCATTTAAAGCGGCAATGGCCCGCAAAATCTCGACAATGCCTACGATGTGGAAGACTTGGCAACTATGCTGCCTGCTGTCAAGCAGCTCAGCCTTCCAATTCATATCGCTTCAGCCAGCCTCGCAGGAATGTTCAGGCAATTCAACCCACGGCCACCGAGTCCGATTCCGACCTCCCACACAGAAGTGACACCGAGGACCCGAAGGCGCCTTTTTGAGTCGGTGTCATAACGAAAAACAGGCTGTCCCCGTAGCAAAGACACCAGCCGCTGTCGGTATACAGCATTGATCCAGACGATGAGTGGTGTGCCACCCTGACGGTCAACCGGTCCCAAATACGATTCCGCCTGGACACTGGTGCCTCCGCCAATCTCATGGCGTGGTCAGCTTTCCAAAGCCTTTGTGTCAAACCAACCACTCTCCCATCGGCCTGCCTGCTATTGGTCTACAATGGCAACATCATTCCTGCTACCGGCTCATGCCAACTCGAAGTGACGCACAAGTCACGAAAAGCCATCCTTCCTTTCGAGATCGTGGGCTCCTCGAAGGACTCTCTGCTTGGCGCACAGGCGTGCAAATTGCTAAACCTCGTTCAAAGAGTTCACTCTCTCTCTCTCCTGATGAGACCTCTCCCTTCCAGGATGCTGACTTCAGGGCGCAACTCATCGACCAGCACCGCGACGTCTTCGAAGGCATGGGCACGCTCCCATATACTTACAAGATCATACTCAAACAGAACGCCACGCCTGTGGTGCATGCACCTCGCAGAGTCCCAGCACCCCTCAAGGACCGCCTCAAGCAGCAGCTGCAGGACCTCCAAGACCAAGGAGTGATCTCCAGAGATACGGAACCAACCAACTGGGTCAGTTCCATGGTGTGCGCAAAGAAGCCTTCTAGCGAGCTCAGAATCTGCATTGATCCAAAGGATCTGAATCGCAACATAATGAGGGAGCATTACCCAATCCCCAAGCGCGAAGAGATCACATCCGAGATGGCTCGGGCCAAGCACTTCACCAAATTTGACGCCTCAAAAGGATTCTGGCAAATTCAACTGGACAGATCCAGCAGGAAACTGTGTACCTTTAACACCCATTTTGGCAGATATTAATCATATCGGCGTAAAACGTATTCCACAGGATCATGGAACAAATGATGGAAGGCATTGAATGTGTTCGCGCCTATGTTGACGACATAATCATTTGGTCCACCACCCCAGTCGCCTCCAGCGCGTGTTCAAACATATACGGAGCAGGGCCTACGCCTCAACAGAGCCAAATGCTTCTTTGGCCAGACGGAACTCAAGTTCCTGGGGAACCACATCTCCCAGTTGGGTGTGCGGCCGGATGCGGACAAGGTGGTTGCCATCACAGCCATGAAAAAGCCAGAGGACAAGAAGGCGGTCCTCCGATTTCTGGGCATTGTCAACTTCCTAGGGAAGTTCATCCCTAACCTCGCCTCTCATACCACGGCTCTCAGGAACCTGGTCAGGAAGACGACAGACGTCCAATGGCTTCCTGCCCACGAGAGCGAATGGACAGAATTTAAAACCAAACTTACCACGGCCCCGGTATTGGCCTTTTTTGATCCAGCGAAAGAGACAAAAATTTTGTCCGATGCCAGCCACTCTGGCATTGGGGCAGTGCTCCTGCAACGCGATGAGGCCTCATTATGGGCCCCCGTTGCATATGCGTCATCTGCCATGACCCCCACGGAACAGCGCTACACGCAGATAGAAGAGGAGTGCCTGGGCCTTTTGACTGGTGTCGTCAAGTTTCATGATTATGTGTACAGGCTTCCCCAATTCACCGTCGAGACCGACCATTGCCCGCTGGTCAATACAATACAAAAAGACTTGAACGACATGACGCCTCGCCTCCAGTGCATTCTGCTCAAACTCCGGCGATTTGACTTTCAGCTCGTATACACCCCGGGCAAAGACCTGGTTATAGCCGACGCTCTATCCAGGGCAGTCAACACCCCGTGTGACCCAGCGGGATTTGTCTGCCAGGTTGACGCCCATGTGGCCTTCATGGCCTCCAATCTACCGGCCACGGATGAACGCCTCGTCCAAATTCGCCGCGAGACTGCGGCTGACCCTCTGCTACAGCGTGTCATGCGCCACCTAACAGGCGGGTGGCTCAAGGGCCAATGCCCGCGGTTCTACAACATCAGAGACGATCTGGCAGTAGTCGATGATGTTCTCCTGAAGCTGGACCGCATTGTTATCCCGCACAGCATGCGCCAGCTCATCTTGGAACAGCTGCACGAGGGCCATCTTGGCGTGGAGAGGTGCCGCCGATGGGCCTGAGAGGCAGTGTACTGGCCCGGCATTAATGACGACATCGCCAACAAAGTGCTCAACTGCCCCACCTGTCAGCAGTTCCAGCCGGCCCAACCACTTGAGACTCTACAGCCCCATGAGTTGGCCACATCCCCTTGGTGCAAGGTCGGCATCGACCTGTTCCACGCGCTGGGCAGGGACTATGTCTTGATTGTAGACTATTTTTCAAACTACCCGGAGGTGGTACGTTTACACGACATCACATCGTCTGCAGTCATCCGTGCCTGCAAGGACACCTTTGCTCGTCACAGCATCCCACTCACTGTGATGTGGGACAATGGCCCCTACTTCGCAAGCCAGGAATGGTCCAACTTTGCCAGGAGGTACAACTTTATGCATGTGACATTCAGTCCCCTGCACCCCCAATCCAATGGCAAAGCGGAGAAGGGCGTCCACATAGTCAAACGGCTCCTCAACAAGGCTGCCGATGCGGGATCCGACTTCTACCTCGCCCTGCTGGCCTATCGCTCGGCCCCACTGTCACTGGCCTGTCGCCAGCCCAGCTGCTCATGGGTCGCACCCTGAGGACGACGGTGCCGTCCATTCACGTCCCAGGCCTCGACCACGCTCCGGTCCTTCAACGAATGCAACTGTGCACAGCACAAGGTGGCTCATGACGCCCGTGCGGCTGATCTCCCTGCTCTGGCTCCAGATGACAATGTCCGCATCCATCTTCCGGATGGTGGCTGGTCTGCAACTGCTGTGGTTCTTCGGCAGGTGGCTGCCCGCTCGTTCCTGATTCATCTACCGGATGGTTCCATTCTGCGACTTTGTCTCGTTCCGCACTCGCTACGTGATCCTCCGCCAGTGCCACGCCGTGTTGTCCCTGACCTGGACTATGCAGAGATTCCGGTTTACTCTGCAGCCTCCTCACTCTGACGCAGTCCAGCCCGCTCCTCAGCTGGTGGCTTCTGACCCACCCTTGAGGCGGTCAACCAGAATTCGTCGCCCACCTCAGAGACTTAATTTGTGAACTTTGTGCACTAATGGACTCTCTGGTCTGTTCTGTTCTTCTGTTTAATCGTTCAAGTGGTTTGTATATAGTGTTCCTCTCGTTGTTTGTGTGACACACTGTTTTTTTCTGCACCAGGTACCTTCCCATGTAAATAGCTTAGTTTTATGTGCATAGTGCTGTAAATATTTCGCACACACGTAGTCAGGAACATTCGCCACACACTATTTATTGTCACGCAGGCACATTTTTTTAATATAAAAGGCGGATGTCATAATATACACCATATACGGGGGATGTCATAATATACACCAGTATGTCATGGTGCAGACACACACTGATGGATACACAGTGGGACCAATCAACATACACAACACTGCAGCCAATCATCAGTGAGAGCACATGCACTATAAAGACAGGGAACATCAGAGTTCCCACTCATTCGAGTAGCAGCTAGCTAGGAGCACAGAGCTCCCAGCCTGCAACACAGACATTCACCATGTGCTGAGCGCATCAACTGGTTAGTACAAGGCAAAGGTCTTTAGATAAAGCTGGTATCGTATTTACCCACAGTTCAAGTATGTTTAAATAGTTAACCTTTTAATAAAATAGTGTTGCACTACTTCAAGTGTTGGTGACCTGTATGTGATCCAGAACACCCAACACATCAGCCTGTTCTATAGATTACCTACTCGCTTGTTGAAATATTGGGTGAGATTTTAACTCATTTGAAGCCCATTAAAATTGATTTTAAAATTGTCCATTGTTTCTGCGGATTGTTTCGAATTTTTCCCCTCGAGCGCAGGTGTTGGTGCAACACCACATTCCTCCCTCTAGTCGAAATAAAGTGTACATGTTTTACTATTTTTTAATACTTTCCATCATCAGTCTACTGAAGCTAAGATTGGTATCCCTCTCCTAAACTCTGTATTTGGTGATGTTTTGCATTTGAAGGGATTTTACTGAAGGATGCTCATTGCAGTATAGTGTTACGGATGCACTGGTCAGCTCTCAACAATGGGTAAGAGACTGGACCAGAGCTGTAACTTTTTAAAATCTTAAGACAGCACAGAAAGATCAGTTAATTCCAGGAGTGATAATATAAGGATCAGTGCTTGGTTATTTTATAAACAAACTTTATTGAAACAAAAGAAAAGAAAATAATAGTTAAACTTTTAAACTTCAGCACTAACAATAACAGATTACATGTAGTTTCTTAACACACTAGTTCCCACTAAACAGCACTCTGCCAGTACATGCAGCTCTCATGCCACTTACTAAAGCAGACAAATGCAATACTTGCATTTACAAAGCAATTCTCCTTCTGTCAGAGAAATTCGTTCTGAACCTTTTTCCAAAGCCTGCCTCGGTGGCAACTTTCCTGACATCCCCCCCTCAATTTCCAAAGGTTTCCCTTCTGCCTGTTCAAGACAGGATTATTCTCCTCTCTCTCTTTAAGCTCAATCCAGCCCCTCAAACAAAGGTTGTGTGGGGTTTCCAGACTTGAACCGATCATCATTATCTTGGCTGTTTGATTGTCCACTCCCGTTTATACAAAAGAACATAGCAATGCTATTGAAATGCAACTAACCTCCCTTTGACAGACAAAGAGGCCATCAGACTCTGTAATGGGCTAATAGCTGGTCAGACAGGAGTGTCCAGAAGAACAATGGTTCTGGGGGCATCCAGTGATTTTCCACTAACGGGTTTAAGTCTGACTGGACAATGTAACTCAGACAGGTATGACGCCATGCTAGCAGTATTTTCCCTGTGGGTTTAACACCTAAATTGCCTACTATATCTTCACTCTCATTTCTGGAACCAATTTCCTAATATCTCCCTTGCATAACAATACTGCATTTCAGAAGAATGCAACAACAGGTAGCAGCTCTGGGCTCCATCAGTCAGCAGCGGAAGGAGTTAACAGGTTTTAGGGAAGCAATACAAAGTGTCAGCACAGTTGTCAAATAGTGCATGGGAAATTCTTCAGAGCCTTTAAAATTACAGAAAAGAAGCAAAGCAGTACTTTTACAGACAAGTTGTTTCTTCCCCAGTTTTATTTGATGGGGTAAAGCTAGACCAGTGGAGATAGCCTGCCGCTCTCCATCTACTTCTTTTAATGGTCAATGTTCATGGATGCCCTCCATAAAGACGGTACGATCAACATTCTGTACGTGTGGCACAGTTAAACCATTCTGAATGTTAACAGTGGCACCAGGGTAAAGTAGTGATGATTGATTCAGGTCAAATGCTCCCTTAGGAAGACTCCACTGTATCTGAAAAGGAGTGGGAAAGACATCTCAAATTACAAACTTAAAGTGCACTCCAGTTGCAAATTAAACAAAATAAAAAGGAAATCAGATGCATGTGGTAGGCAGCGCTGAAGGCTCAATGCAAGTTGAAACATTACCTTTTAGGTTGGAGCATAAATATTTAGACAGACAGCATATATTTTTAACCCCTTTGTGCTACTTTATATTCCGGGGAATCGTTGTACTCGTGGTTTTTCTGAGCTAGGTTCCTGCCTCATTGCCAACCAGGGAAGTACTAAACAGCAAAACTTTATCCTCGTGCTCATTCTTGACGTAGACTTGGATTAAAACTGTCCAGATTTCTTTTACTAAAAGGCTCTGGAGCCATACATTCATAATGTTAGCAATAAAGTGGAAAGAGGTTCAAAATTGGTGCATTGTCTGCAGAAAGTAGTGACAGATTTCATAGTGTGCAGTGATTTTTTGAAAATGGTGGCAACATGTCTTTGTGATCATTGGGAGGGTGTACCCTGGGTTTTATTCATTGAGGCCCTGTTGATGTCCAGTGATAAAAATTTCATGCTAGAATAATGCAATAGTTGATGACGATCAAAAAGTTTTTATTTTACTGTTACTTAATCTTCTGCTGGTGAAATAGGGACGATTCTGAAGTATCACGACAGCAGCAATGGGAGTTAATGGAAAATTTCTCAGTGTTGTTTTGGACATGATTGACAGGGTGTTTCTCAATGGTACGTTGGTGAGATGTCGGCCCATATTTAACGGCACTTAGTGCCGAAAAGGAGTGCCCACAAGCGTCTTGCCATTAATGGTTGTCTCGCCGCTAACAAGGGAGAGCTGCTATTAAACGCTCCCTCACCACTCACTCTCAGTCAACACACAAGCATGGCAGTGCGCAGACATGCTACTCGCTTTGGATTGCCAACCTGGCAGGCCAGGCTGTGGATGCAAGATGGGACATCCTGTTCCCCCAAGGAGGTTGGAGGACCTGTGGTAGGATCACCAATACCGCCTGGGAGGCAGTGGCAGCGGCTGTCAGTGCAGACAACATGACAAGGAGGACCAGTGTCCAATGTAGGAAGAAGACCAATGACCCCTGCCGAGCTGTAAGGGGAGGTTACCACCTCTCTCCTGACGTCAGTTCCACATGCCACCCCTAAAACAGCCCCCACCCCCCCTGTCACCCAAATCACTGGCTGGCAACTTGCACCTTCCCCATATCCTCAGAACCCACTGGCACCCAACTGCACAACCCCTTCAAGTCCAGGTGCAGTGCCCACACATGCCACCTACTATACCTAACCCATCAAGTCTGCCGGCTCACAATGCCCTCTCTTTGTCCCCACAGGAAAAGACAGCCCATAATAAGTGGGAAACGGCCAAGACAGGGGGGGGGGGGGGGAGGAGTAGCAGAGATTTGAATCCTCACCCCCTATGAGGAACAGGCCATGGAAACCACTGTGTTGACCTTGAAGAGAGCAGATACTGTCAGCGAAGTTGGCCTGCGTCGCAGAGGTGTGGATTCACTGCCGCTTCACCCAGGTGACCTGTCTCAAGTGAGTTGTTCATGTCAGACAAAATGATCCTTCCATCTCACTGACCACATGTCTATAATCTCGCAGGACCACCATCTGATGGGGCCGGGCCATCTGGAGCCGTCCCGTCCCCTGCCACCAAAGAGAACACATCGGAGGAGAGCTCCGAGGAGACCACCATCGATGCATCCCAGCTATCATCCCCACCTTCCATCAACACAGAGGCACAACACTTCAGTTATAGGACAGGTTTCTGGGGCACAATCTGGTGAGCACCACACAGTTGCTGATGCGCATCAGGTGGAGGCAGGAACGTCCGAGGGAGGCAGCAGTCAGAGGTCTGCTGGAGCCCAGGACTCAGCTGCGTCCCAGTCAGATACTGAGCCTCTGGGCAAGGTTATCCCAGAGTTGATGCAGATGATAAGGCACATATTCATGGGATGTCAGCGGCATTCCAGCAAGTGCATAGTCGATTGGAGGATTCCCAAAGGCTACAGGCGCAGGCAATGATGCCGACAATGCGTGGCACTGAGGTCAACGCTGCTAGGGTGGCGACCGCATTGGAAAACCTGGAGCACAATGTCAACGTCTTGAGTGGTGGTGCGAAAGTCTTGGCTCTGTCTGCGACAACCATGGCTGAGGGCTTCAACATCATCCCAGTCAACGAGGGACATGTCCCAGATGCAGGTAGACATTCCTGAGGTACTTCAGAGCATGGCCCAGTCCTGAGAAGCATCGCTGAGAGCATCAGTACCATGGCGCAGACATTGGGGAGCCACCAGGGCTGGCAGAGCCAGCTGATGCAGTGGCTTCTGGAACTCACTCCAATTGCCCCTCAATCCCACAGTGACCCACAGGGCCTTACGGGCACTGTCAGGGAGGGGGAAGACCTGGAGGACAACCCAGGGTCTGCCACCAAGGAGATGATGGTGTTCTCCAGTTCTTTGGAATCACCCCCTCATGACACTGCCGCTTCTCAAGAGCAGCAGGCAGAACAGGTTGGCGCGGCGTCTCCTGTGACAATGGTAAGTTGGTTGGGGCCCTCCGATTCCAGGCCCTCCAGAGGATGTCTGCCAAGGGTATCAAAAGCCACAGGGCGTGGAAAGCAGCAGGCTGCCTCCACCTCTGATGTGCATCCTGGGGACATGTAGATGTAGTACAATAGATCAAGGAGAGGATTAGTGAGTGAGAACATTGACGGGGTGAGGGGGAGGCGGGGATCACTGTTTGTAGCTAGGGGGAATGAAAATGTCCAATGCATATAATTAAAACATGTTATACCTGATACATGTGAAGCCTCTGTCATGTTAATCTTTACAGCGGGCCTACATGCACCCCATTTTGGCCCCCATTCCCCCACCCCCAAGCACAGTGATCCAAGATCAAATGCCCCCGGTGCATATCCTATCTATAGGATGGGTGTGAGCTCGCTGTCAGCAGAAAGACAGGAGTCAGACTTCAGCATACGCTGAGGATCACAAGAGCTACCTCATAGCAAGTTATCATCATTCTCCTGCCTTGCACATTGATGTGCTGACACAGACCCATCACCCTGGGGTTATGTGGCACACACCCTTGGAGGGTGGGGAGGGGGCAGGGGTGTGGGAGGGTCAAGAATAGGGGGTGGGAAATGGTAGAGAGAGGGAAGGAGGGATTGGGGGACTGGAAGGATTGGGGGGGTGGGAAGGAGGCAATAGGAGGGGGAGGGGCAATTGAGAGGAAGGTTGGATGGGAGGAGGCCAGGGTGCTGACGGACAAATCCTCGTCCTGTGAGAATCGGGTGAGGATGAGGGTATGCCTGGTCCTCGGGGCATGCCAAGTCCTTGCTGCCACCTGCCCTCTATCCTCTGGCACCTTCTGCGGCTCCTCCCTGGGCCCATCCTCCAGCCAATCTTGGTCCAGTTCCTCCTCCTCAGACGAGGCCGCATGTCCCTCCTCCTCTTCTAGCATGTCGTCCCACTGCTGTGTCAGGTTGTGGAGGGCACAGCAGACCACCACAACACAGGAGACGTTCTGGTCCACTAGAGTGCTCCAGGCATCGGAACTACATTTTGAACTGTCCAATGCACCGCTCAATGACAGCATGGGTAGCAACTTGGGCCTCGTTATATTGGGTCTCCACCTCGTTCTCCGGCCTCCGCACTGGCATCATCAGCCAGGACCTCGGCGGTGATGCACGATCAATGACCACTAAAGCGAGGTTGTAGTCCAACTGAAGGCTTTAATAAGCTAGATGTTTCCCCCAGCAGCTCAGGTACAGATTGAAGGCTGCTGGGGCGGCACAGGCTCTTATACACCGCCTTGCAGGGCGGAGGTACCATACAGCTTGACCAATAGGAAACATACAATATCTACCAATGGTGTTCCAGCATTACCAGGTACCGTAATACCTCTACACAGGCAGTTACCCCTTATTCCCCAAGAGCCAAATTGTCATTCTGGGGTGGTCATCGAAGACTCCGGGGACATCTGAGGATGTAGCTGTCATGCACGTTCCCTGGGAAGGAATGATCCGGAGGTGGTGGTTACATTCAAGTTGAACATTCAGGGAATGGAACCCTTTGCTGTTAATGAAGGGCGCTCCCTGATGCCCCAGTGTGTGCAAGGCAACATGGGTGCCATTTATTACCCCCTGGACCTGGGGGGCCCCAGCGATGGCAGAGTGTCTCGCAGCCCTGGCATTTTGCTGAGCCTGGTGCAGCTCAAAATTGATATCATCTGATGCCTGGGCATACAGACCTCATGGATGCACTCATGGAATATTGCTTGGGAAATGTCGCACAAGTGTCCGCTTGAGCCCTGGAATGAACTGGTTGCAGAGAGGTTCAGGGCTGTGGCGACCTTCATGGCCACCAGGAGCATGAGTCCTCCTCCTCTGCCATGGACGCCAAGCCTGAGTGGACGTGGCACAGGTGCCGCACTGTCTCTTTGTTGAGACGGAGTCCACTATGGCACATGCTGTCCGTCATCGCCTCGCAAAACCAATGACATCTGTACACCTTGCACCATCTATGGCCTCCGCTCTGGGTTCCTCCTCGGCCTGATGGGCAGCTGGGTCTTCAGGGTGGGCGGCGGCCCCCTGCATATGGGGCGGCACCCTGCATATGGGGTGCCGCCTCCAGCCTGCGTTGACCATACTGCTGCATTCTCCTGTGTCTGGCCGTCTGTGCTGCCACCAGCACTGCGAGGTGAAGATCAGCAGGCTTTAAGCTTTCATTCGGCAGAGCTTCATAACACTGGACATAATAGTAATGGTTCATTTTCACTGCTGGCACAAGTAAATCCCAGTATTTACTGCTGCATTTTCTCCGTGCTTCTCGCTTACCTTTTTTAGTGGACCATGAAGGGTGTCCACACCAAGTTGTAGAAAGAAATAAAGTTGTAGTACAATAACTATTATTTACATGGCATGAATGATCCCAGCCGGTACCCAAACTGGCTGACTTTATACAGAGGTTTAGCTATACACGGTTTAGGGTTCCCCACCCTCTTTAATGGGGGAGTTTGTATTCAGCAAGGCTCACGGGGAGCTTAATCATTGCCACTTTGGAAGTCCCGTGGTTATGAGACTTTTGTTGTGCTGAGTTTCATTTGAAGATGCCTCCCTGACATTTTGACCATCTGTCTGATTTCTCTTCAGCCATTTTGACTTTGGCGGTGCCTCGCGGTTTGTGAGGATGAACCGGCTGCTGCTTTGCACCTTTACTCAATGAAAGTTCAGAAATTTCACACCAATTCAGGAGATTTGTGTCTGAACAATTCCAAATCTCCACCACCTCTCAACGTCTGGCAAACTGTTTTCCTGCTCCACTCCACCAATCAGAGCCCAATGTTGTTCTGCATTGCCTGCTGATAGGTATAATAAATTTGGATGAGCCTTTCAACAAATTTAGAGCTACCAAGGCTCTGATTGATGTTCCCATGGTGTCCCCACCACAATGGTCACCTCTCCATATGGGACGGAGGGGGTAGGTAGGGGGTGAAGGGGGTATGCAGGGTAGGGGTTGGGAGGGTGGCACCATTGAGAGAGAGGGGACCTGTATATAACAATAAACACCCTTGTGCACAACCAGTAGGTTGCCTCTGTCACTTTAGAACATGGAACATACAGTACAGAAGGAGACCATTCGGCCCATCGAGTCTGCACCGACCCACTTAAGCCCTCGCTTCCACCCTATCCCCGTAACCCAATAACCCCTCCTAAACTTTTATGGACTCTATGGGCAATTTAGCACGGCCAATCCACCTAACCTGCGTGTCTTTGGACTGTGGGAGGAAACTGGAGCACCCGTAGGAAACCCATGCAGACACGGGGAGAATGTGCAGACTCCGCACAGACAGTAACCCAGCGGGGAATTGAACCCGGGATACTGGCGCTGTGAAGCCACAGTTCTAGCCACTGTGCTGCCCCACTTTTTGCCGCAATGCATCACCGCGTGCAGGTGATGGGTGTGAGCGAGCACTCAGCAGACAGGCAGGGGTCAGACTATGGCATAGATTGAGGAGCACCAGTGCTCAGCTCAGTTATTATCACCCCTGCCCTCAACAGTGACCCACTGACAGTGCCGACACAGTCCCGCACCCTGGACCGACGTGACACAGACGCTGGGAGGATGGAAAATAGAGGTGGGGGGGGGGGGGTAAGGTAACCATAATGGACCAGGCCACGTCTTTAGTGAATTGGGCGAGTATGAGGGTCTTTCTGGTTCTCTGGGCTTGCAAGACCCTCACCGCGACCGCCTGTCCTGCAACCTCCGGCTAGGCCTCAGGTTCCTCCCTGGCCTCATTCTCCAGCCCCTGGTGGTCCAGCACCTCCTCATCATCCTCGTCCTCCTCCCCTCAGAGGTGGCCATATGTTTCTCATGACCAACCTCCAACACGCCGTCCTGCTGCTGTTCGAGGTGGTGGAGAGCACAGCAGACCACCACAAAGCGGCAAACCCTCTGGGCAGCTTACTGGAGGGCACCATCGGAGCGGTCAAGGCATCGGAAACTGCATCTTGAGGAGTCCGATGCACCGTTCAATCACAACCCGGGTGGCTGCATAGGCCTCGTATCGGGTCTCCGCTTCCGTCGCTGGCCTCCGGACCTGCGTCATTAGCCACGTCCTCAGCGGATATCCCCTATCCCCCAAGAGCCAACTGTCCATCCGGGGGTGCTCCTCGAAGAGAGCAGGGATGACCGAATGTCCCAGGATGTAGCTGTCGTGGACACTCCCTGGAAAGCGTGCACACACGTGCATTATCTTGGTTGTCACACGCGAGCTGTATGTTGAGGGAGTGGAATTCCTTTCTATTCACATAGGCACTCTGAGATGGCCCGGTGAGAGGGCGCCAAACATGGCATCTATTACTCCCTGGAATGGAGCATCCCGGCGATCGCAGAGAATCCTACTGCCTGGGCATCTTGCTGGGCTTGGTCCATTTCAAAGACGATGTAGTCTTCCGCCCGAGCATACAGAGCATTTGTAACCTGCCAGTTGCATCTGTGGACTGCGGCCTGTGAGATACCACACAGGTCCCCGCTCGAGCCCTAGAATGATCAAGAGGCATAAAGGTTCAGAGCTGCAGTGACCTTGTTGGCCATTGGGAGCGGTTGTCCTCCTCCTCCATGTGGACCCAAGTTCTCAAGGACATGGCAGAGGTGCCGCACTGTCTCCTTGTTGAGACGGAGCTTCCTGCGGCACACGCTGTCTGTCACCTGCTCGTATGACCAGTCGCAAATTCATGCTCCACTCCCCACACACACTCATCCCAGACAACAATATGGCACCGGTTGCATTGGGGTGCACCCATCCTGCTGATGGGTCAGCTGTGGCCAGGGGGCACATAGTGGGGTGCCCTGGGGGGACACCCATATGACCTGTGGCCCTAGGTTCACAGAGGGCAGTCAGCAGAGTGTGCAGCTGCATGGCTGCGGCAATGGTGCTCTGTGTCCATCCACCCTAACCCCACAGCCCACCTCCTGGCCACCACCTCGCTACTCCCCCTGGCCCTGGCTGAAGTCCCCCGACTGTTAGCACACTCTGGCGATGTCGGACACTTTTTTTACCCCCTCTCTCTCCGTCAGCAGCCACGGCACCGGTTTCACGATGTTTTAAAAGCACCAGTGAACCTCACCGTCAGGAATCCGCCCTAGTGGAGGCAGTGCATCGGGGAGGCCCCAGAGAACACCAGATCAAGCCTGCCAATGATATGCCAAGGGTGTTTACTGTACGTGCATTCTGGGACGCATTGACACTGCTGTCGAGGCGACTGAGAATTGCGATTTGCTGTGAAGCCGGCAGCCGCCACGATTTCGGCGTCAAAACCGATTCTCAGCCCTTCTGGCATCGGCCGATGGAGAATCCCACCCTTTTTTTTCACCGGACACACGGAAAACCTGCAGTACCCTTGTGGGTCAACCGTGGTCTGCGGAATACAGAAATGGAAGGATGTGTTTATTCAGCTAATGTGCATGGTACCACTTCAAACTGCCATCTCCAAAGGTTAGATTATCGCGGAGAAAGTATTGAAAGTTAATCACATGCTTATTAAGCAGAGCAACTACTTGAATTACATTACCTTTCAAACTAATGTTAAAATCCTGAAGAGGCAGTGCAGATCAATTACTTCACTAACACTGTTGTTATCATGTTACCAGCATCATTAAATGACCCGTCTTCCAATGAAAGCTGACAATATTTTGACTAGGCCAGTGATTGCGCCGATGTGCTTTCAGTTAGCTTGGTGACCTGGGAATTGTACAGTTCCCAGTTTAATCTGCGGATGCCTTTGCTGGGTGTTATATCATTTGTTGTTAATTCCACAGCATAAGCCAAAGAAAGGTCTCATTTTATGTATTGGATTGTTTGGGCATCGGTGCCACAAAACATGTGTGTCTGGTTTGATGATCTGCCCAGTTCCCAAATCCCATGTGAAACGCGTAAAAGCCAATTTAATCCAAGGCAAAGAAAAAGTCCAGACCCAAGTACAGGATGCCCTGTTTGTTGTGCAAGTGTAAACTCGAGGGAAATTACTTCATCAAAATCTGATCCAGGCTGCAGGAATACAGACCGTGGTGTACCCAGTGTACAGCCATGTTGACTTTACAGTACTGGAAGGAATCCATCTGCATTGCAGCGAAATGAAATCACTTCCAGCCGCCAGTCTCGCATTTCATCCTTTGGGCCCCGATGCTTCACCAGAGCACCGAGGGGAATTTGTCTCATCGCTGAAATGCAGGTGACCTTTTAAAGTGACACTGACTTCCTCACACAAACTTTGTGCAGGTTTAACACTGGACTGAAGTATTGGAGATACTCCAGCAAAGGATAGATACAAAGTTCAGCAATTCCAAGGTTGAACACGAGAATCTATCATGACTGCACATCTGACATTACTTGTAAGACTTTGTTTCAGTTTTAGGGGAAACGTTTTCAAATAGTATTCATCTAAATGTTGTTTGACAGGTTTTTGATGCGCAGAGAGATTGGAACAATACACTTGGCGGGATTCTCCGGTCTCCGACGCCAAAATCGTGTTCAGCCAGAGAATCCCCGGCGACGCCGATGTCGGGGGCGGCGCCGCTTTTGCGATGATCCGCCTCTTCCAAAATGGCGTACTTGCAGAGTGCACCCAACACTGTCGGGACGGCCTCACGATGTTACCTGAGGCCCTCCCCCCCGATGCTCCGCCCCGATGGGCCAAGTTCCCGACGGCGTCGGTAGCGTGTGGTATTTTCTTTTGGCAACTTGGCCTGGCAGCTGCAGACTAAGTCCAGCCCCGCCACAGCCGGGGGGGGGGGGGCAGCCAATCCACGGGCTGGTGAGGCTTTCGCGGCGGCTGGGGGCACTGGTGGGGGGGTGTTTCAGGTTGGCGAGCCTGGCCAAAGGGGGGGGTCACTATTTCGCAGGCCGGGTGTGCGTGTGGCCGCCGTCATGTTGCACAGCGCAGCGCTGCAGGCCACGAACCCGGCAATCCTCTGGCCTTATCCGCAGCTAGAGCCGGGGGCTCTATGCTGCATGCCCGCTAGCCCCAACTAGACGAAGGATCGGTGGCCGTTTTACGCCATTTTTCCGGTCGTAAAACATCACCGTTCCCACGCCGGCGTCAGCACTCAGTCTCAGAATCGGAGAAACCAGCCCGAATTATTTTTACAGCCTCATGCTGCTGGTAGTGGAGTTCCCGGTGAGGCAGATAATCCAATGGTCGTGAAGAAAATGGGATTGGCATCAGGCGCCGATCTGTTTCCAATGCTCCAGCCCACTCTCTGGCGTCGGGATCAAAGCTCGCACCCCACGCAAGTGAGCAGATGCACATGGGTCATTAGCATCCATTCACATCCACTTAGTGGGCTGAGCACCAAGAGTTGGATTCTCCGATTCCGGGGCTATGTCCCCACGCTCGAGTGGAAACGGCGGTGTTAAAACTGACGCAAAACAGGGATCTCTGTGGGAGTCTCCCTATTGCAGGGGATCCTGTGGGGGTTCTCTCTATTACAGGGGTCCTTGTGGGGGATCCCCCTATTCTCAGGGTCTGGGGAGGCTCTGCCTATCACAGGAGACCCTGTGGGGGGTTCCCCTATTACTGGGGTTCCTGGGGGCCCCCCTATTACAGGGGTCCCTGGGGGGTGAGAGTTGGGTCCCTTACTTGGGGGTGGAGGGCACCCAGTCAATCTGGCGGTGGGTGGCTGCTGTGCGGTGGGGAGGAGGGGTCAGGGCCGATTTGCAGTGGGGGGAGGTTCAGGGCCGATTTGAAGTGCGGGCAGCTGACCCCCAGTGCTCAAGATGGCAGCCAGATCGCGAGATTCTCTAGAATCCCTCGTATTCCATGCCATGCATAAATCTGCATGGTGTAGAATACTGCATTTTATCCCGCTTTACAACTGCAAGGAGATCATAAAACTGGTGCAATTCAGCTCCAGCGGGAGAACATAGGGCTGGATTCTCCATTTCAAAGTGTTGACGCTGGGACTGAATCGGGGGACTTCCACAACAACGAAATTGGTGTCAGCCCCATCGCAATTCATCAACCGTTTATGGGCCAGCACCGGCATCACATGGAACACGATCGATTCCAATGAAAAATGGTGTCCGATTCGCCGGGGTCGGGATTGCCATTTGAGAGGCTGACAAGCTGCAGCCGCAAATGAGCACTCCACTCTCCACACAGACTCATTCCAGCCATGAAGATGGCAGCATGGACTGGCACCCCAGTTTGCAGATGCCAAGCTGGAGGCCCAGTACCCCATAATGGAAGGGAGGTTAAGAACATAGAACATACAGTGCACTTCTGGTTGCTGCTATGCCTAGGTAGGTCGCACAGTCGGCAGCTCCCGCCGATAACGGACTTTTGGGCCCTTTTAAGGAGCTCCAGTGGCATTTGGACGACGATTCCCAGTG
This sequence comes from Scyliorhinus torazame, assembly GCF_047496885.1. Classification (NCBI taxonomy): domain Eukaryota; kingdom Metazoa; phylum Chordata; class Chondrichthyes; order Carcharhiniformes; family Scyliorhinidae; genus Scyliorhinus; species Scyliorhinus torazame. The sequence continues at coordinate 220,459,387 of NC_092711.1, read as the reverse complement.
TGGGAAGGAAGCAGTGAGGGTCCCCCAGCACTGTATGGAGTGGACCAGGAGCGGAGCGGTCAAAAAAGGGGGCTTTAGAGAAGAGAGGAGAATGGGCGCGAAAAAACAAGATGGCAGCAGGCGGAGATCAGGCAGCGTGGGCCCAGTGGTCCCGGGAGCAGCAGGAGTTTTGAAGAAGCTGCTTTGCTGACTTGAAGGCGGAGATGTTGCCCCCAATGAAGGCGTCGATCGAAAGGCTGGTGGAGACCCAGAAGATGCAGGGGACGGCGATAAAGGAACTGCAGCAGAAGGCCTCTGATAATGAGGACGAGATTCTGGGCCTGGCGGTCAGAGTGGAAGCACACGAGGCGCTGCACAAAAAAAGGCAGGAGGAGCTGGAGGACCTGGAGAATAGGTCGAGGAGGCAGAACCTGCGGATTCTGGGTCTCCCTGAAGGCGCGGAGGGGTCGGATGCTGGGGCGTATGTGACCATGATGCTGAGTAAGCTAATGGGGGCCGGGGCCTTCCTGAGGCCTCTGGAGCTGGATGGGGTGCACAGAGTCCTGGCAAGGAGGCCGAGGGTGAACGAGCCGCCGAGGGCCGTGGTGGTGAGGTTCCACCGCTTCACCGACAGGGAGTGTGCCCTGCGATGGGCGAAGAAGGAGCGGAGCAGCAGGTGGGAGAACACCGAGATCCGGATTTATCAGGACTGGAGTGCAGAGCTGGCCAAGAAGCGTGCAGGATTCAATCGGGCCAAGGCGGTCCTCCACGGGAAGGGGGTGAAGTTCGGGCTGCTACAGCTGGCGAGGCTGTGGGTCACATACCAGGACCGACACCATTATTTTGGTACGCCGGATGAGGCGTGGACTTTCATCAAAAATGAGAAGTTGGACTCGAGTTAATGGATTGCAGAATGTTATGGGGGTTGTAGAACACAGAACATACAGTGCAGAAGGAGGCCATTCGGCCCATTGAGTCTGCACCGAACCAGTTAAGCCCTCACTTCCACCCTATCCCCGTAACCCAATAACCCCACCTAACCTTTTTTAGTCACTAAGGGCAATTTATCATGGCCAATCCACCTAACCTGCACCTCTTTGGACTTTTGGACACAGGGAGAACGTGCAGACTCCGCACAGACAGTGACCCAGCAGGGAATCAAACCTGGGACCCTGGCGCTGTGAAGCCACAGTGCTGATCACTTGTGCTACCGTGCTGCCCACAATTGTTGGTGAGGGGGATGGGGCGGCGTTTGGGTGGGGTTTCCCCCGCGTTTTCTTGTGTCTTTGTGGCCCCGTCGCCCGGGGCCCTCGGGGATTTGGGTGAGGTCGCAGTTGAGAGATGCTGCGTCACAGGGGGTGGGGTCGGCCCAGGCAGGGAGCGTGGTTTTTCCCGCGAAATGGTGGGGGCTGTACCTGAAGCGGGGGATGGTACTGTGTTCGATGTCCACATTGATTCATACGGGATGTAGCGGGGGGGACTTTCTCTACCCCACTTAGGTGGGGGGGGGGGGAGGGGGCTGGAGATTTGGATGGGGAATCCATAGGGGGATTGGAGGTAGAGGCGGGAGCGGCCAGGGTCAGCATGAGTCAGCTGACTTACGGGAGTGCAATGGGGGTGGGGCAGGAGGGTTAAGCAGTTGCTTGGCCGGGGGAGGGGGGTTTGGGGGAGGGGCTGGGTTGCTGCTGTGCTGACTGAGGGGGAATTGATGGTAAGAGGGAGAGTCGGGGTGGGGAGCCTCCGCCTGGGGGGCTGGAGGGTGCGGGAGGCGCGGGCATGTGGCTGGCCTAAAAAAGGAGATGGCTAGTTGGCAGGGGTGGGGAGGTGGGGGGGGGGGGTAGCCCCCCGATCCGGCTGATCACGTGGAATGTGAGAGGCCTGAATGGGCTGGTCAACAGGACCTGGGTGTTTTCGCACTTAAAGGGGCTAAAGGCAGACGTAGCCATGCTACAGGAAACACACCTGAAGAGCGTGGATCAGATCAGGCTGAGGAAGGGATGGGTGGGGCAGGTTTTTCACTCAGGGCTGGATGCGAAGAACAGGGGGGTCGCAATCTTGGTGAATAAGCGGGTGGCATTTGAGGTGGTGGGTATTGTGGCAGATAAGGGGTGTCGTTATGTTATGGTGAGTGGCAGGCAGCAGGGGGCCCGGATGGTGCTAGTGAATGTGTACGCTCCGAACTGGGACGATGCAGGGTTCATGCAGCGGATGCTGAGCCGGATTCCGGATCTGGAGTCATGTAATTTGGTAATGGGAGGGGGACTTTAATACGGTCCTGGACCCGACATTGGATCAGTCTAGGTCGAGGTCGGGTAAGAGGCCGGCAGCGGCCAAGGTCCGGAGGGGGTTCATGGACCAGATGGGGGGAGTGGATCCGTGGAGATTTGCCAGGTCAAGGGCAAAGGAGTTTTCCTTCTTCTCCCATGTACACAAGGCGTACTCGCGAATAGATTTTTTCGTGGTAAGCAGGACGCTAATTCCGAGAGTGGAGGGGGCGGAGTACACGGCCATTGCGATCTCGGACCGTGCCCCGCACTGGGTGGAGCTGGGGGTGGGGGAGGAGAGAGGCCAACGCCCGCTGTGTCGAATGGACGTGGGACTACTGGCGGACGAGGAGGTCCGCGGGCGGGTCCGGAGGTGCATCCAATGATAATGGGGAGGTTTCGGTGAGTGTGGTCTGGGAGGCACTGAAGCAGTGGTCAGGGGGGAGCTAATCTCAATCAGGGCCCACAGGGAGACGAGGGAGAGGATGGAGAGGGAGAGGTTGGTGGGGGAGATACTGAGGGTGGATAGGATGTATGTGGAATCACCCGAGGAGGGGTTGTTGAAGGAGGGCCGGAGCCTCCAAACGGAGTTTGACTTGCTAACCACGGGACAGGCTGAGGCCCAGTTGAGGAAGGTACAGGGAGCAGTGTATGAGTATGGGAAGAAAGCAAGTCAGATGCTGGCGCATCAGTTGCGGAAGAGGGAGGCAGCGTGGGAGATTGTGGGAAATAGAGATGGGGGGGGGTGGGGGGGGGACATGGTGCTGAGCTCAGCTAAGATAAATAAGGTCTTTAAGGACTTTTATGGTAAATTATATGAGCCAGAACCCCCGGAGGGAGGGCAGGGGATGAGGCAGTTCCTGGACCAAATGTGGTTTCCAAAGGTGGAGGTAGGGCGGGTAGAGGGATTGGGGGCCCCGATTGAGATGGAGGAACTAATTAAGGGGTTGGGGAGTATGCAAGCGGGCAAGGCCCCGGGGCCGGATGGGTTTCCCGTGGAGTTCTATAGGAAATTCTCGGAGCTGTTGGGCCCGTTGCTGTTGAGAACTTATAACGAGGCTAAAGAAAAGGGAATCCTTCCCCCCACGATGTCGCAGGCTCTGATCTCGCTTATCCTCAAGCGTGATAAGGACCTGCTGCAATGCGACTCCTATAGGCCGATTTCGCTCCTTAATGTGGATGCCAAGCTGTTGGCCAAGATCTTGGCCAGTAGGATTGGGGACTATGTCCCGTGAGTGATTCATGAGGATCAGGCGGGGTTTGTGAAGGGCAGGCAGCTGAATACGAATGTGCGGAGGCTTCTGAATGTGATCATGATGCCCCCGGAGGGGGGGACGGACGCAGAAGTGGTAGCGGCAATGGACGCGGAGAAGGTCTTCGATCGGGTGGAATGGGAGTACATGTGGGAGGTGTTAGGCAGATTTGAGTTTGGGAGAAATTCATAGGGTGGGTCAAATTGTTGTATCAGGCCCCAGTAGCGAGTGTTGCGACGAACAGGCGGCGGTCGGGGTACTTTAGACTATAACGAGGCAGGGGTGCCCCTTGTCCCCCCAGGTGTTTGCCCTGGCGATTGAGCCGCTTGCCATGGCGTTGAGGGAGTCCAGAAACTGGAGGGGGTTGGTTCGGGGGGGGGGGGGGGGGGGCACTGTGTTTCACTGTCTGCGGATGATGTCCTTCTGTACATTGCAGGTCCGGTGGAGGCGATGGGGGAGGTCATGCGGATACTTAGAGATTTTGGAGGCTTCTCGGGATACAAGCTAAATGTGGGAAAAAGCAAGCTTTTTGTGGTGCTTGCAAGGGGCCAGGAAAAGAGGTTGGGACAGCTACCGCTCAAGATGGCTGAGAGGAGCTTTCGGTAGTTGGAGCTGGGGGATCTTGCACAAGCTCAATTTAGCGCAGCTGGTGGATCAGATGGAGGGTGACTTTAGGAGGTGGGACATGCTGCCGCTCTCCCTGGCGGGCAGGTGCAGTCCGTAAAGATGACGGTCCTCCCTAGGTTCTTGTTCGTCTTCCAGTGCCTGCCCATTCTCATCCCCAAGTCCGGTAGAGGACAGGTGGTGAGATGTTCAGGGAGCCCAGCGAACCATGCCCATATGTTTTGGACATTCCTGGCACTTACGGAATTTTGGAAAGGCTTTGCAAAGGCTATGTCCAAGGTCTTGGATACTCGGGTAAAACCGAGCTGGGCGATAGCGATATTTGGGGTATCGGATGATCCGGAAGTGCAGGAGTCGAAAGAGGCCGGAGCTCTGGCCTTTGTCTCCTTGGTAGCCTGGAGAAGGCTCTTGTTAATGTGGAGGGACGCAAAGCCCCCAAGCGTAGAGGCTTGGGTCAGTGACATGGCGGGGTTTCTCAGGTTGGAGAAGATGAAGTTTGCCTTGCAAGGGTCCTTGCAGGGGTTCTCCAGGTGGTGGCAACCGTTCCTTGACTTTCTCGCGGAACGTTAGATGGAGGTCAGCAGCAGCAGCAGGTGGGGGGGGGGGTTGATATCATTTTATTTGTAAGGGGTAAATGCCCCACCTTTTGTTTTGTTTGTTAATTTGTTAGAGGGTTAAGTTGTTTTTGTTGGCATATTGTTTTGTTCTCTTTGCATTATATTTTCTTTTGTAGTGGTTTGTAAGAAGTATTGAAAAATTTTGAATAAAAACATTTTTTTAAAAAATAACATACTGTGCAGAAGATGGCCATTCAGCCCATCGAGTCTGCACCGACCCACGTAAGCCCTCACTTCCACCCTATCCTTGCAACCCAATAACCCCTCCTAACCTTTTTGGTCACTAAGAGCAATTTATCATGGACAATCCACCTAACCTCCACGTCGTTGGACTGTGGGAGGAAACTGGAGCGCCCGGAGGAAACCCACGCAGACACGGGGAGCTGCTTTAACTGCAAGCTGGCTAGGGGAGCAAATATAGAAATCAATTAATATTCCTGCATCTTAGGATACCTTCATTTATGTGCTGTAGGATTGGATATTTAGAGTTTTCTATATATGTAAAATATTTGGACTGTGGCACAAGATTCAAGATTGCTAACGATTGCTGGTGACCAGAGAGATTTGTGGAATAGGTGGATAGATGTAGTTAAACATAGAGAAATATGCGTAGATATAGAATAGTAAGAAGAAATGCCAATAATTTTAGCAGAATGGGGAAAGAGAGCTCTGGGGACTTAGGTGTGCAGATCTTAAAAGGTGAGAGTTCAGGTTATTAAAAAAGAAATATGATTCCAATTTTTATATAAGAGAGTTTTTTGAATATACAAAACATTTGTAGGCCTTGCAATGTGTCCACTTCTTTCCACCTACTATAGGAAAGATAAACGGCTTGTGGAAAGAGCAAATCTAAGATTTACTAAAATGGCATCAGGAGTATTGGATTATGATAATGAAGAGAAGCTCAAAAGTTTATTTTTCCCACTGTGTGGTAGTATGCATTAGGGGTCATGTGGGACTGTGAAGCCGTGATGTCATTGGCTGACAGATCCCGGGTCTTGGTTGGCTGTTGACCTCTAGCTCCGCCCTGAAGGCGGAGTATAAGAACCTGGAGTTCTCCCCCGCAGGCCAGTCAGCTACTGAACTGCGGGGAACAAGTCACGCTTAATAAAGCCTCATCGACTTCATCTCTATTCGTCTCTCGTGAGTCTTTGTGCGCTACAATTTATTAAGCGTGCTTAAAAGAACTATGGAGCTCAGGATCATCTCGGAATGCCTGAGGATCAGCCCCAACGCAGTGAACTCAGCAGCAGTTTTCAAACACTGGCAGACTTGTTTCGAGGCCTACCTCAGAACGGCCCCCGGCCGGGTCACAGAAGACCAGAAACTACAGGTCCTGCACTCGAGGGTAAGCCCGGAAATTTTCCCTCTCATCGAAGACGCAGAGTATTACCAGACGGCGTTCACAGCACTAAAAAGCATCTATGTTCGCCCAGTGAACCAGATCTACTCACGCTACCAACTCGCAACGAGACGGCAAAGTCCCGGAGAATTGATAGATGATTTCTACGCCGCGCTAATAATTTTGGGACGGGCCTGCAGCTGCCCGCAAGTAAACGCGATGGAACACACGGACATGTTGATGCGTGATGCTTTTGTGGCTGGTATGAACTCTTCCCAAATCCGCCAAAGACTTTTAGAAAAAGAGTCGCTAGGACTCTCAGAGGCACGGGCCCTTTCAGCCTCACTAGATGTGGCCGCGCGAAACGCCCGCGCCTACGGCCCCGACCGCGCGGCAGCCCCTTGGGCTCCGTGGACCCCCGTCGCGACAAACCCCCTCCCCTCCCCCCCACCCCACAGGCTTGCGCGGTTCAGACGCCAAGTCGTCCCGGGGGAGTCCGCTGCTATTTCTGCGGCCAGGCGAAACACCCCCGGCAGCGCTGCCCGGCCCGCGCAGTGACTTGTAAGAGCTGCGGGAAAAAGGGCCATTTCGCGGCTGTGTGCCAGTCCCGGGAGGTCGCCGCGGTCCCCGGCGAACAGGGATTCCTGCGCGCTTCTAATGCTCCCCAACCCCCCCAGCGCCCCATGTACGACCCGCAGGCGCAACCAGTTTGGGTCCCGGCCACCGCTGTCCAGCGCCCCATGTACGACCCGCAGGCGCAACCAGTTTGGGTCCCGACTACCGCTGTCCCCGGAGAACAAGGCGATCTGCGCGTTTCTGACGCTCCCCAACCCCCCCAGCGCCCCATGTGCGACCCGCAGGCGCCGCCATTTTGGGTCCCGGCCACCACGAGGGGAGGAGGGGCGCCGCCATCTTGGGATCCCCCAGACCTGTGCGACGCATGGGGACGGCCATTTTGTCCAACCCCGCCGCCATCTTGTGAACTCCCAGCCATGTGCGCTGCATGGGGGTGGCCATTTTGTTCACCCCCGCCGCCATCTTGGATGGCAACAACGGACCCCAGTGTCGACGGCTCCACGGGGTTCGAGGAAGACGCTCAAACACTACGATCACGTCTGGCCTCAATGACGCTGGACCAAGCACGGCCCCGGAAGCTCCAGACGACGACAACAACGGTGCTGATAAACGGGCACGAGACACCATGCCTGGTCGACTCCGGGAGCACGGAAAGCTTCATCCGCCCCGACACGGTAAGACGCTGTTTTTTGACCATCCGTCCCAGTGCGCAAAAGATTTCCCACTCCGTACTGCAGGATCCCACTCCGTACAGATTAAAGGCTTCTGCATAGTGACCCTAACGGTGCAAGGGAGGGAGTTTAAAAACTACAGGCTCTACGTCCTTCCCCAACTCTGCGCGCCCACATTACTGGGATTAGATTTCCAGTGCAACCTGCAGAGCCTAACGTTTCAATTCGGCGGCCCAATACCCCCACTCACTATCTGCGGCCTCGCAACCCTCAGGGTTGAGCCCCCATCCTTGTTTGCAAACCTCACCCCGGATTGCAAACCCGTCGCCACTAGGAGCAGACTGTACAGCGCCCAGGACCGGACATTCATTCGGTCCGAAGTCCAGCGGCTACTGAAGGAAGGCATAATCCAGGCCAGCAACAGTCCCTGGAGAGCACAAGTGGTAGTAGTAAAGACAGGGGAGAAGCAAAGGATGGTCATAGACTATAGCCAGACCATCAACAGGTACACACAACTAGATGCGTACCCTCTCCCCCGCATATCCGACATGGTCAATCGGATTGCCCAATATAAGGTCTTCTCCACCGTGGACCTCAAGTCCGCCTACCATCAGCTCCCCATCCGCCCAAGTGACCACAAGTACACAGCCTTCGAGGCAGACGGGCGATTATACCACTTCCTAAGGGTCCCATTTGGCGTCACAAACGGGGTCTCGGTCTTCCAACGAGAGATGGACCGAATGGTTGATCAACACGGGTTGCAGGCCACGTTCCCGTACCTCGACAACGTGACCATCTGCGGCCACGATCAGCAGGACCACGACGCCAACCTCCAAACATTCCTCCAGACCGCTAAAGCCTTGAACCTCACATACAACGAGGACAAGTGCGTGTTTAGCACAAACCGGCTAGCCATCTTGGGATATGTAGTGCGCAATGGGATAATAGGCCCCGACCCCGAACGCATGCGCCCCCTCATGGAATTTCCCCTCCCGCACTGCTCAAAAGCCCTAAAACGCTGCCTGGGTTTTTTTTCATATTATGCCCAGTGGGTCCCCCAGTACGCAGACAAGGCCCGCCCCCTAATACAGACCACGACCTTCCCTTTGTCGACAGAGGCTTGCCAGGCCTTCAGCCGCATCAAAGCGGATATCGCAAAGGCCACGATGCGCGCCATCGACGAGTCCCTCCCCTTCCAGGTCGAGAGCGACGCCTCCGATGTAGCTCTAGCGGCCACCCTTAACCAAGCGGGCAGGCCCGTGGCCTTTTTCTCCCGAACCCTCCACGCTTCAGAAATCCGCCACTCCTCAGTGGAAAAGGAAGCCCAAGCCATAGTGGAAGCTGTGCGACATTGGAGGCATTACCTGGCCGGCAGGGGATTCACTCTCCTCACGGACCAACGGTCGGTAGCCTTCATGTTCGATAATGCACAGCGGGGCAAAATTAAGAACGACAAGATCTTAAGGTGGAGGATCGAGCTCTCCACCTTCAACTATGAGATCATGTACCGTCCCGGAAAGCTGAACGAGCCGTCCGACGCCCTATCCCGCGGCACATGTGCCAACGCACAAATTAACCGCCTCCAAACCCTCCACGAGGACCTCTGCCACCCGGGGGTCACTCGGTTCTACCACTTTATATAGTCCCGCAACCTCCCCTACTCTGTGGAGGAGGTCCGTACAGTCACAAGGAACTGCCACATCTGCGCAGAGTGCAAACCACACTTTTTCAGGCCGGATGGTGCGCACCTGATCAAGGCTTCCCGTCCCTTTGAACGCCTTGGTCTGGATTTCAAAGGGCCCCTCCCCTCCACTGACCGCAACATATACTTCCTGAACGTGGTGGACGAGTACTCCCGTTTCCCCTTCGCCATCCCCTGCCCTGACATGACAGCGGCCACAGTCATTGAAGCCCTTAACACCATATTCACACTGTTCGGTTGCCCCGCATACGTCCACAGCGACAGGGGGTCCTCCTTTATGAGTGACGAGCTGCACCAGTTCCTGCTCAGCAACGGTATAGCCTCGAGCAGGACGACCAGCTACAACCCCCGGGGGAACGGGCAAGTAGAGAGGGAGAACGGCACGGTCTGGAAGACCGTCCTACTGGCCCTACGGTCCAGGGACCTCCCAGTTTCACGGTGGCAGGAGGTCCTCCCGGACGCTCTCCACTCCATCCGGTCGCTACTATATACTAGCACTAACCAAACGCCTCATGAGCGCCTCCTTGTCTTCCCCAGGAAGTCCTCCTCTGGAACATCGCTGCCGACCTGGCTGGCGGTCCCAGGACCCATCCTGCTCCGAAAACATGTGCGGGCGCACAAGTCGGACCCGTTGGTCGAGAGGGTTCGCCTCCTCCACGCGAACCCGCAGTACGCTTATGTGGAGTACCCCGACGGCCGACAGGACACGGTCTCCCTGCGAGATCTGGCGCCCGCCGGCAACACGCACCCCCCCCCGACACCAATCACCCCCTCCCTGCCACCGGCGCACCCCGCGAGCGCCCCCTTCCCGGGGGGATCGGTCCTCCTCCCAGGTCCGACCAGAAGTGAAGCGGAAGCAGAAAACGTAAGGCTCCCGGAGACGACAACACTGGAACAAGCACCACCACCGGGGTCGAGGCGATCGACGAGGACGACCAGACCGCCCGACCGACTTGTGGCATCAATGTAACACTACTATATTGTGGACTGTAACGAGAACGTTTTCCTTTTCCCCCTTTTACTGTAAATAGTTCAAAACAAAGAAAAAACCTCTGTACATGCTGTGATGACATGCAAAAGTTTTCCTCCCAGGACCAGCCTTGTAAACCCTTACCACCATACGAAGTACCACCCTGCCGGGTTCATTTTTAACAAGGAGTGAATGTGGTAGTATGCATTAGGGGTCATGTGGGACTGTGAAGCCGTGATGTCATTGGCTGACAGATCCCGGGTCCTGGTTGGCTGTTGACCTCTAGCTCCGCCCTGAAGGCGGAGTATAAGAACCTGGAGTTCTCCCCCGCAGGCCAGTCAGCTACTGAACTAGCTACTGAACTGCGGGGAACAAGTCACGCTTAATAAAGCCTCATCGACTTCATCTCTATTCGTCTCTCGTGAGTCTTTGTGTGCTACAAACTGCAAAGGAGAAAGTTAAGAAACACGTGATTTTCAAAATGCTGAAAATTTTTGAACGGGTCAATAGTGTAAGATTGCTTTTCCTGATTAGCAATTCAGTCGCAAGAGGGCAGGAACTTGGGACTAGCATTGGAGGAATAAATAGAAATTAGGTCAGGCTTCTTGTGCCAAAATGTTGAATTGAAAATGCCTGTGTCATGTGTATATAGTTCTGATGTTACTCTAGTTGGGAGGTGCAGCCACCAGAGAGTGCTGCAGAGTGCATTTCTGAGTTCTCTTCATTCCTTTGCCACCACGCACATTTATTTTCATCAACTGACTGTGGGTAATTTTTTACATTTAGATAGGGAACTTGGATTGGCATTTGAAAAAGAAGAATTTAAAAGAGAATAGGTAAAAGATGAGGGAAATAGGATAGACTTAATAGTTCCAAATGACGATTCAGCACCGGTTTAGGTGTGATGGACTGAATTACCTCTCCTGTAATCTCCTTGAGTCTATATGCTAGTTATGATGTATAGTTGGCCTCTTCTTTTAGGAAAGCATGGTAGCACAATGGTTAGCACAGTTGCTTCACAGCTCCAGGGTCCCAGGTTTGATTCCCCGCTGGATCACTGTCTGTGTGGAGTCTGCACGTTCTCCCAGTGTCTGCGTGGGTTTCCTCCTGGTGCACCGGTTTCCTCCCACAATCCAAAGATGTGCAGGTTAGGTGTATTGGCCATGATAAATTGTCCTTTGTGTCCAAAAAGGTTAAGTGAGGTTACGGGGATAGGGTGGAGGCGTGGGCTCTTTCCAAGGGCTGGTGCAGACTCGATGGGCCGAATGGCCTCTTTTTGCACTGTAAATTCTATGATTCTTTCATGTGAGTAATCCTTATTCTGAATGGTAGCTTTTTTTGGATCTCATCCTCTCTGCATTCATTAAGCAGCACAATTTTATCTGGATTCACCTTTAACCCCTTAAAGAACCCTAAAAAAGCCTTTGAGCATGATTTTCCAACCTCCTCCCACAAGCAGGATCTTTCAGACCCATCAAAGCTGACCCCCTCGTCCCTGCCCATGGCATGTTCCCCCGGCGGGAACAGAAAATCCTGAAAGCAACCAATGGCGAGCTGTCTCCACTGCCAGAAAACACGTTGCAGGGGGACAGAAAATCCCACTCCTTATGACTAATTTCCATCGGCACATTCTGGTTTGAAAGTAAGAGCCAATATTTGTCAATAAACAACTAAAGTCCACTACATCCTTGTACACATCAACTCAATGCACTGTTTCTTTGAACAGGCAAATATGTGTCTTAAATTTGCATCACTTCAATGGCATGTTATATGGGGTATTCCTTCTCAATAAAAACTTGGAACTCTAAAAGTTGGATTGGATTGGATTTGTTTATTGTCACGTGTACCGAGGTACAGTGAAAAGTATTTTTCTGCGAGCAGCTGAACAGATTAAGTACATGAGAAGAAAAGGGAATAAAATAAAATACATAATAGGGCAACACAACATATACAATGTAACTACAAAAGCATTGGCATCGGATGAAGCATACAGCGTGTAGTGTTAATGAAATCAGTCCATAAGAGGGTCATTTAGGAGTCTGGTGACAGTGGGGAAGAAGCTGTTTTTGAGTCTGTTCGTGCGTGTTCTCAGATTTCTGTATCTCCTGCCCGATGGAAGAAGTTGGAAGAGTGAGTAAGCCGGGTGGGAGGGATCTTTTATTATACTGCCCGCTTTCCCCAGGCAGCGGGAGGTGTAGATGGAGTCAATGGATGGGAGGCAGGTTCGTGTGATGGACTGGGCGGTGTTCACGACTCTCTGAAGTTTCTTGCGGTCCTGGGCCGAGCAGTTGCCATACCAGGCTGTGATGCAGCCAGATAGGATGCTTTCTATGGTGCATCTGTAAAGGTTGGTAAGAGTCAATGTGGACATGTCGAATTTCCTATAAAGCTGTACAGTGGAATGTAGCTATTGGGATCAGTAATGCACATCTCTCCCTTGCCTAGAGATGAACAAGAGGTCGTGAGGCTAATTCTCACCGTGGCACATTTTGAAACCCAATTCAATAAGTCTGCTAGATTGCCAGTTAAAACCTCAATAGTTCACTTTCAGCTTCAAGGCAGGGATCAAGCATCCTTACCTACAAGTGACTTCAATCACAAACAACATAGGTGACTCTTGATGCCATCTGAGGTGGTTGACAGAACCATTGGTTGAAGCCGCCACTTCCGAGTATAATATTACAAGGCGTCTATTCCCATTTACTCACCCCAAGTTAGCAATCATTATCTCAGCATAATCTCCATCCAAGGATAACATTCATTGGAAAGTTTTTTTTATGTCAAGTGAAAGATGTAAACATTCATTTTGTTTTGCATCAGTTCTAGGTTTCTGTGACCAAACCAGTTAAGAATATGTGCATGCTCATCAAAAAGAACAAATTTAATCTGATTTGAACAGTCAGTCGTAAGGTGTGAGTTGTCCCTGGGGAGGACTTGACAAAAAGCTATGGTTGTTTGCTCAGTAACTGTTGAAAGGATGGTTAATTGCTTCATGCAGTTCAAACTCTCTGTGGAATAACCCAGAATATCAACTCCATCAGCATTTCTCTATCCAGTTCACTCTGAAAATATAAGTACTTTTACAAGATTTGAAAACACCTTTCCCAGACTGGGGTGAACTAATAGAGTAGAATAGAATCCCCATAGTGCAGAAGGAGGCCATTCATCTATCGGGTCTGCACCGACCCTCTGAAAGAGCATTCTATCTAGGCACACACCCTCACCCTATCCAATAACCCCACCTAACATTTTGGACATTAAGGGGCAAGTTAGCATGGCCAATCCACCTAACCTGCACATTTTTGGACTGTGGGAGGAAACCGGAGCACCCGGAGGAAACCCACGCAGACACATGGAGAACGCACAAACTCCACACTCACCCAAGACTTGAATTGAACCCAGGTCCCTGGAGCTGTGATGCAGCAGTGCTAATCACTGTATCACTGTGTCACGCCAAATATATTCATAATAAATATAAATATAATATTTATCCATTAGGGCAGCCAATTTAATGGATAATTATAACAATAATTATAATCTATTTTGTTTGCACTATTAGTCTAAAGATAAAGCCGACGCTTTGCAATATTATTCCAGGAAGTGGCAGGCTGCATTCTTCAACCAATTGTTTGTACAAGTGGTTGATTCTGTCGACCATCTCAGATGGCATCAAGAGTCACCTACGTTGATGAGTCAGCAGCTTCATTGTAAACAGAAAAAAATAGTTTAAGCATTTGCCAATGAATTACCAACAGATACAATTTTAGGAGCTGTTTTATGTTAAAACAGAGGTGATAAACACTTGCATAGTTGTAGTTTTACAATCCAAACTGCAGAAGTCACTGACGGCTATTTTGAACCCAAAGTCTCCAGTAGCCACTTTAGCTGCAGCCCAAATGCAGAGCTGGGCTTCGATTTTGTCTATTTGTCAAGGACAGATGATCGGAACATCATTGCAGTGCCTAAGAGTTGTCCAGGTTACCATCTTCAACAGCTGTAGAGCCCCACAGGGAGCATGTTGTTATCTATGTGGGTTATTGTAGTTGTGTGCAATGTCTCTTTAAGAACCATGTCACATGACATGCGTGACATCATCGGCTACTTCCCGGGCTTTTGAGAAGTTTAGTACCGAACCTTGTACAGTGAAGACCTGTTCAATAAACCTCACATGCTTCGGCAATCCATTTAGTTTGCACTGTTCGTCTAAAGATAAAACAGATGTGTTTTCTTTTCACAGGTAGATGAGTTACCTACCCCTGCAGATGATGTTGCTGAAACAACTTGCAGTGACCCTATATTCAACAGGGTATATGATTATAAAATCTTTAGGAGACCCAAAAAGGTGACCCATAAAATAGGTTTAGTTTCTGATCAAAAGAAAAGGCGGCAAATCAGCGTACAGCACATAGGTCCCGATCAGACCGGTCCCAATCACTCCTGCATGTCCACTGTTCAGATCCAGAAGAATTGACTTTCGGCCTTGCCTTGAGGCTATCACACAGGCTCCCCACAGGAAAATGCCGTCTTCAACACTAAGGTCCCGTTGCTTAGTTGTGAATGCTCGAAGTTCAGCAGGTTCCCTTGAAGTCCCCATGTAGGACGACATGGCACAATGTTTCCAACATAGGGTCCTTTTGAATTCACACACAAATTTGTGAGGCCGTGACAAGCAACGTGTCCATAAAATATAATGCCAACACAACTTCATCCACTACTGGCGGGGAAGGGGCGGGGGGGGGGGGGGGGGTGGGGGTTGGGTGCATATAGGCAGTGGGAGCTGTTTAAGGGCATCCGCGTCTAGAATCTGCGTGCCCGGGCAATACTCGAGAGTATATTCATACGCTGTCAACAGCAATGCCCATCACTGGATCCTGGCCGAAGCTATCGGTGGGATCACTTTGTCTTCTTTGAAAAGGCCTAGTAAGGGCTTGTGGTATGTGATAATTGTGAAGTGACATCTGATGAAACATTTTAACTGCGAAGATCAGGGCTAGTCTTTCCTTTTTAATTTGAGCATGCCTGCGCTCTGCATCAGCCAAGGTTCTTGGAGCATAGGCTATCTATGGTTTCTCTGTCCCAAAAGCCCACCGATGGGACAATATCACCCCAATGCCATATGGGGAGGAATCACACGTAATCAGCACGGTAGCATTGTGGACAGCACAATTGCTTCACAGCTCCAAGGTCCCAGGTTCGATTCCGGCTTGGGTCACTGTCTGTGCGGAGTCTGCACATCCTCCCCGTGTGTGCGTGGGTTTCCTCCGGGTGCTCCGGTTTCCTCCCACAGTCCAAAGATGTGCAGGTTAGGTGGATTGGCCATGATAAATTGCCCTTAGTGTCCAAAATTGCCCTTAGTCTTGGGTGGGGTTACTGGGTTATGGGGATAGGGTGGAGGTGTTAACCTTTGGTGGGGTGCCCTTTCCAAGAGCCGGTGCAGACTTGATGGGCCGAATGGCCTCCTTCTGCACTGTAAATTCTATGATAATCATGAGAGGTTCATATGGGTCATAGTGCACCATTAACCTAGGAAAATAGTTGGCGCTTTACTCTGACAAATGCCTCCTCTTGTGGCACCTTCCATGCCCATTTTTGATGAATTTTTAAGTGCATGAAAAGGCCAGTGTGGTTGCCAGATTTGGAATGAACTTTCCATAATTGTTAACGAGCCTGAGGAATGAACTTAGCTTTGTCGTATTTTCTGGTATTTGAGGCCCACCTAATAGCTTGGATTTTCTCTTCAACGGGGTCCAAACCATCTTTGTCAACCCGATATCCCAGGTACATGACTTCTCTTGCCTGGAAGACACACTTGCCGCTTTTCAGGCAGGCACCCACCTCCAAGAAATAGAAAATAGAACATACAGTGCAGAAGGAGGCCATTCGGCCCATCGAGTCTGCACCGATCAACTTGAGCCCTCACTTCCACCCTATCCCCACAACCCAATAATCCCTCCTAACCTTTTTGGACACTAAGGGCAATTTAGTATGGCCAATCCACCTAACCTGCACGTCTTTGGATTGTGGAAGGAAACCGGAGCACCCGGAGGAAACCCGCACAGACACAGGGAGAACATGTAGACTCCGCAGGGAATCGAACCTGGGACCCTGGCACTGTGAAGCCACAGTGCTAGCCACGTGTGCTACCGTGCTGCAGAGAACATCGTCTAGGTTTTCTCGGTGTTCCTTCTCGGAGACTCCTGTAATTAATATTTCATCCTGGCAGACTGCCACCCTGGGGAGCCCGTGAAGGGTGCTCTCCATAACCTGCAGGAAGTTGGATTGCACAGGCAAATGATACTCCAAATGGGAGCCTTGTATGTTCATGCAATCTCCTGTGGTAATTGATGGTCACATATTTCCTGGACACCATGTTCAGTGCCAGCTGGAGATATGCATGGCTCATGTGCAACTTGGAGAAAGAATGAACGCCAGTCAACTTCGCATATAGGTCTTCCACACATGGCATTGGGTACCTGTCCAAACGGGAGGTCTCGTTGACCGCCATTTTATAGTCAGTACACAAGTGGACTATCTTGTCTGATTTCAGTACTGGGACCACTGGTGCTGCCCATTCTGTGAACTGGACTGTGCAAATAATCTCCCTAAACCATCTTGGAAGGCTTCCGGGTATTTTCCCAGGACCTCATACAATTCACCTGTACCCATTCTAAAGATCCAATCGAGGTGGAGTCTCTGTAACCTGTCACAGCCCAGTAGACTGGGTCCGGGCCCATTGGCAGGCAAACTGATTGTTGCCCACAGGTAACCAGAGTCATCCATGCATTAATGCTTCAATGATTAATGGTTCTCCAGTATACGTTGCTATCCGTGCCTTAGTGTCGCTTAGGCCCAGATGCTTGATCCCTGTGAGAATTTTCTGGGACATTTGTTGTCCAATGACTGAGACAGCAGCCCCCTTTCTATTTCCATATTCAAGTGGTGGCCATTCACCTGTATAGTTCTCTTGATGGGCGCTACCTTTGGTGCCATAATGCAATTTAGTCATGCGGGGCTAAATGTAGAGCCCTGCTTCGGGGTAGTTGTGTCATCCGACCAAGGCGACACATTGCCCCCACGGTTCCTGCAAGCAGAGTGCAGCACCGTTGCACTTCCTGGATCTCAGGGAGGTGACTCTTTGGGCTGCAATCGTTCTTGGTCAATAGGTCTGACCATGATGTTGCTCAGGTGGCGATTGGGTCCCAAAAGCCCTGCTTTTGGGGGGAGGGAGCAGTGCTACACACCGAAATGGGGTATGGCCAACGCTATGCTTATTCATGTCCATGGAGCCAAGGGGTTCCTGGACTCACCTTTGCACGTTTCCGCACGAGAAGGATAGTTCTATGGCCCTTTTTAGATCCAAGAATAGTTCTGCCAACAATTTTTGTTGCGTCGCCATGTTATTAATGTCGCACACTAGGCAGTCTCACAATATCTCCGGGAGGGGATGGCCAGTAGTCACAATGCTCGGCCAGCTTGCGAAGGTGTGTTAGGAATTCCGTGACTGATGTCCCCCCAGGGCTCACTGACTGTGTTGAACCGGTAACTCTGCACGATCACCGATGGCTTGGGATGGTAGTGGTCTGCAACAGGCGTTACCAGCTCATCAAATCTGTGGCTGGCGGGTAGGTAAGGCATTTGATCACACTGCAAGTTGGGGCTCGGCAAGCAGGCAGGACAACTTTTTGCTGGTCATTCGCCTGTTTGTTGTTGATGGGTTTCCACAGCAAATTGCGTCTGACTGCAGAGCTCAATATCACAGAGCTCCATTTTGTTCAGAAGAACTTAGAAAATGTATGAGGATGAATAGGATTAAGCACACTAGCGTTCCACCGTATCACCCTGCTTCAAATGGAGCAGCAGAATGAACAGTACCAAATGTTAGGCACGCTCTTGTTGAACAAGTGTGCTATATAAAATTTGGAAGGATTGGTGCCACCTTCTCAAAGGCAATTAGGAATACTCAATGATGCTCACACCCTGTAAAAGTATGAAAAAAACATCTCTCGTTAAATCACAAACTGGTTAATATTTTGCTTAATTACCATAGCAAACCTCACTCTGCTATCGCAGAATGCCAGCTGAATTGTTTCTATAAGACAGCACGGAATGAGGTGTTCATTGCTGAGGCCCCATTTAACACCATCAGTGGAAGAGTAACAATCCAGGCAGAAAGAGAGTCATGACTGGGGTAGAGCGAGAGAAAGAAGTCTGAAGTTGAACCAGAAGGTTAAGGGGGAAAATATCAGGGGTTGGTTTAGCTCACTGGGCTAAATCGCTGGCTTTTAAAGCAGACCAAGGCAGGCCAGCAGCACGGTTCAATTCCCATACCAGCCTCCCCAAACAGGCACCGGAATGTGGCAACTAGGGGCTTTTCACAGTAACTTAATTGAAGCCTACTTGTGACAATAAGCAATTTTCATTTCATTTTCTTTTTAAAAAAATATATTTATTAAAGTTTTTTAACACAATTTTACTCCCTTACAAACAATAACACCCCCCGCCCCCCGTAACAAAAAAAAACGAGAAATCGCGCTGAGCAAGATATATACATGGCAAAATGATATATTTACACAGCTTTGTACACTGGCCCTCACCCGTACGTGCCAGTTTCCCCAACCCTTCATGTTATCTCTTGCTCATTCACCCTCCCAGGCAGTCCCCCCTCTTCCCCCCCCCCTCCCAGGACGCCCCCCCCCCCCAAAGGTTGCTGCTGCTGCTGACCGACCTTCCTCTAATGCTCCGCAAGATAGTCTAGGAACGGTTGCCACCGCCTGTAAAACCCCTGCGCAGACCCTCTCAAGGCAAACTTAATCCTCTCCAACTTTATGAACCCAGCCATATCATTTATCCAGGCCTCCAGGCTGGGGGGCTTCGCATCCTTCCACATTAGCAAGATCCTTCGCCGGGCTACTAGGGACGCAAAGGCCAGAATGCCGGCCTCTTTCGCCTCCTGCACTCCCGGTTCGTCCAATACTCCAAATATTGCTAGCCCCCAGCTTGGCTTGACCCGGACTTTCACCACCTGAGATATTGCTCCCGCCACTCCTCTCCAGAACCCCTCCAGTGCCTGGCATGACCAAAACATATGGACATGGTTCGCCGGGCTCCCTGAGCACCTTCCACATCTGTCCTCTACCCCAAAGAACCTACTCAACCTCGCCCCCGTCAAGTGCGCTCTGTGGACCACCTTAAATTGTATCAGGCTGAGCCTGGCACACGAGGAGGAGGAATTAACCCTCCCTAGGGCATTAGCCCACAGACCTTCCTCGATCTCCTCCCCCAGCTCCTCCTCCCATTTACCCTTCAACTCTTCTACCAGCGCTTCCCCCTCTTCTTTCAACTCCTGGTGTATTTCCGACACCTTGCCCTCCCCGACCCATACACCCGAGATCACCCTATCTTGAACTTCTTGTGCCGGGAGCAACGGGAATTCCCTCACCTGTCACCTCACAAAAGCCCTCACCTGCATATATCTAAAGGCATTTCCCGGGGGTAACTCGAACTTCTCCTCCAGTGCCCCTAGGCTCGCAAACATCCCGTCGATGAACAGGTCCCCCATTCTTCCAATCCCCGCCCGATGCCAGCTCTGGAACACCTCTGGTCCATCTTCCCCAGGACAAACCGGTGGTTACCCCTGATCGGGGACCACACCGGTGCCGTCTCCACTGGCCCCAGATCCTTAGCGTTGCGGCCACCACCGGGCTCGTGGTATACTTTGTCGGCGAGAGCGGCAGCGGTGCCGTCACCAACGCCCCCAGGCTCGTTCCTTTACAGGACGCCATCTCCATCCTCTTCCACGCCGCCCCCTCTCCCTCCATAACCCACTTGCGGATCATCGCCACATTTGCTGCCCAGTAGTAGCTACCCAGGTTTGGCCAACCCTCCTCGGTCCCTACTGCGTTCCAGGAACCCTCTCCTTACTCTCGGGGTCTTATTCGCCCACACAAACCCCATAATACTGCTGCCTACTCTCTTAAAAAAGGCCTTAGTGATCACGATGGGAAGGCACTGAAACACAAACAGAAACCTCGGAAGGACCACCATTTTGACCGACTGCACTCTACCCGCCAGCGAGAGCGGTAACATGTCCCATCTTTTGAAATCCTCCTCCATTTGCTCCACCAAACTCGTCAGATTCAGTTTATGTAGGGTCCCCCAACTCCTGGCTATCTGGATCCCCAGATACCGAAAGCTCCCCTCCGCCCTCCTCAGCGGTAGGTCCCCTATCCCTCTTTCTTGGTCCCCCACCTGTAATACAAAGAGCTCACTCTTCCCTACATTGAGCTTATAGCCCGAAAACTCCCCAAACTCCCTTAGAGTCTGCATGACCTCCACCATCCCCTCCATTGGATCCGCCACGTACAGCAACAGGTCATCCGCATATAGCGACACACGATGCTCTTCTCCCCCTGGGACCACCCCCTTCCATTTATTAGACTCCCTCAATGACATGGCCAACGGTTCGATCGCCAATGCGAACAACAGGGGGGACAGGGGGCACCCCTGCCTTGTCCCTCGGTACAGTTGAAAGTACTCCGACCCCCGCCGGTTCGTCACTACACTTGCCATCGGGGCTCTGTAAAGGAGCTTAACTCAATTGATAAACACTACCCCGAACCCAAACCTGCGCAGCACCTCCCAGAGGTACTCCCACTCTACTCGGTCAAAGGTCTAACACTATCTCCGCCTCTCCCTCCTCCGATGGCATCATTATCACGTTTAAGAGCCTCCGCACATTGGTGTTTAGTTGCCTGCCCTTTACAAACCCCGTCTGGTCCTCGTGGATTACCCCGGGTCACAATCCTCGATCCTCGTGGCCTGCACTTTTGCCAGCAACTTTGCATCCACATTGAGGAGCGAGATCGGCCTGTACGATCCACATTGCAGTGGGTCCTTGTCCCGCTTTAGGATCAAAGAAATTGTCGCTTCCGACATTGTCGGGGGCAGGGTCCCCTCCTCTCTTGCCCCATTAAAGGTCCTCACCAGTAGCGGTGCCAACAGGTCTGCGTACTTCCTGTAGAACTCCACCGGGAATCCATCCGGTCTCGGGGCCTTCCCCGCCTGCATGCTCCCCAAACCCTTGCTCAGCTCCTCCAACCCAATTGGTGCCCCCAAACCAGCCACCTCTTGCTCCTCCACCCTCGGGAATCTCAGCTGATCTAGGAATCGTCTCATCCCCATTCCCCCGCTGGGGGCTGGGATCTGTACAGATCTTCATAAAAGGCCTTGAATACCTCGTTTATTTTCGTCGCACTCCAAATCGTGGCTCCCCTTCCATCTTTGACTCCTCCTATTTCCCTCGCTGCCATCCTCTTACGGAGCTGGTGTGCCAGCATCCGACTAGCCTTTTCCCCACACTCGTAGGTCGCCCCCTGCGCTTTCCTCCACTGTGCCTCCGCCTTCCCTGTGGTCAACAGGTCAAACTCCGTCTGGAGCCGTCGTCTTTCCCCAAGTAATCTTTCCTCCGGGGCCTCTGTGTATCTCCTGTCCACTCTCAAAATCTCCCCCACTAACCTCTCCCTTTCCATACCCTCTGTCTTCTCCCTATGAGCCCTAATGGAAATTAGCTCTCCCCTGATCACCGCCTTCAAAGCCTCCCATACCACCCCCACCCGCACCTCCCCATTGTCGTTGGCCTCCAAGTACCTTTCGATGCACCCCCTCACCTTCCCACACACCACCTCGTCCGCCAGCAGTCCCACATCCAGCCGCCACAATGGGCGTTGGTCCCTCTCCTCTCCCAGCTCCAGTTCCACCCAGTGTGGGGCATGGTCCAAAACGGCTATAGCCGAATACTCCGTCCCCTCCACCCTCGGGATGAGCGCCCTACCCAGAACAAAGAAATCTATCCGGGAGTAGGCTTTGTATACATGGGAGAAGAAAGAAAATTCCCTGGCCTGCGGCCTTGCAAACCGCCATGGGTCCACTCCCCCCATCTGATCCATAAACCCCCTAAGTACCTTGACCGCCGCCGGCCTCTTTCCAGTCCTTGATTTGGAGCGGTCCAGTGCTGGATCCAACACTGTATTGAAGTCCCCTCCCATTATCAGGCCTCCTATCTCCAGGTCCGGAATGCGCCCCAACATGCGCTTCATGAATCCTGCATCATCCCAGTTCAGGGCGTATACGTTTACCAACACCACCCACATCCCTTGCAGCCTACCGCTCACCATTACATATCACCCTCCGTTGTCCGCTACAATAGTCTTGGCCTCAAATGACACCCGCTTTCCCACCAATATTGCCACCCCTCTATTCTTAGCGTCCAGTCCCGAGTGGAATACCTGTCCTACCCATCCCTTTCTTAGCCTGACCTGGTCCGCCACCTTCAGGTGTGTCTCTTGGAGCATGGCCACGTCCGCCTTCAGTCCCTTTAAGTGCACGAACACTCGAGCCCTCTTCACCGGCCCATTCAGGCCCCTCACATTCCACGTTATCAGCCGGATTGGCGGGGCTCTCACCCCCCCCACGCCCCACCGACTAGCCATCTCCTTTTCTGGGCCAGTCCCGTGTCCACGTCTCCCTCAGCCTCCCGTCCCCCAGAGGGGGGATCCCCGTCCCGACCACCTCTTCTGTGTCCCATTCCCTTTCGGCCAGTGCAGCAGCAACCCTTCCCCCCCCCCTTCCCTCCCCTCCCCTCCCCCCGCTAGACCCCTGTCTAGCTTTTTTGCTCCCCCCATGTCACTCCCGTAAGTCAGCTGACGCCTGCTGACCCCGGCTTCCCCCGCTGTCCCATTGACCTCCCCGCGTGGGAGTCTCCCAATCCATATGCATTCCTTCGTTCCCCTTCCCGCCTTTCTTCCCGCGTGCGGGAAAACACCCCGCGCTTTCCAAAGCCCGCTCCGCCCCCTCTGACGCAGCTCCTGTCACGGCCTTGTCTCTCTCCCCCAGCCCATGTAACATTTCCTGCGCGTGATTGACCCCCGAAATACAACAACCATCACACATCAAACCTCAAATATCCCCCCTACCCTCACAAACCCTCAGTTAGAGTCCAACTTTTCGGCTTGTACAAAGGTCCATGCCTCTTCAGGCGTTTCGAAGTAATAGTGTTGGCCCTTGTATGTGACCCATAGTCGCGCTGGCTGCAGCATTCCGAATTTCACTTCTTTCCGGTACAACGCTGCTTTGGCCCGGTTGAAACCCGCTCTTCGCTTTGCAACCTCCGTGCTCCAGTCCGGGTATATTCGGATCTCTGCATTGTCCCACTTACTGCTCCGCTCCTTCTTGGCCCATCTCAGGACCCACTCTCTGTCCGTGAACCGGTGGAACCTCACCACCATCGGCCTTGGCGGCTCATTTGCCTGGGGCTTCTTCGCCAGCACCCGATGTGCCCCGTCCAACTCCAGCGGCCTCGAAGGGGCCTTCGTGCCCATCATCGCCTCGAGCATCGTGCTCACGTATGCCCCGGCATCAGTCCCCTCCACTCCCTCAGGGAGACCCAGGATTCGCAGATTCTTTCTCCTCGACCTGTTCGCCAGGTCTTCGAGTCTTCCCACCCACCTCTTGTGTAGCGCCTCGTTCTGCTCCACTCTCACCGCCAGGCCCACGAGCTCGTCCTCGTTCTGACTGACTCTTTTCTGTACCTCCTGGATCTTAGCTTCGTGGACCTTCTGGATGATCCTGAGTCCTTCAACTGCCGAAAGCATAGGCGCCAACATCTCCTTGCGCATCTCCTCGCGCTGCTCCACGAAGCAGTGCTTGATGAACTCCTGCAGCTCCCCTTTGTCCCTGGCCGCCACCATTTTGTTTTCTTTCCCTCGCTTCTCCCGTTGCTCCAGTGCCGCTCCTTTGGCCGTTACACTTCTGGTCCGTTTAAAAAGTCTATGGAAACTCCTGAAAAAGGTCTGAGAGTCAGTTCCAGACGGGAGCTGCCGAATGCGCGACCTACTCCTCCATGGCCGCCACCGGAAGCCTCGTCCCTGCTTCTTCAATGGCCCTGGTAGATCCTTTCACAGTTGTTCCCTCTGCTGCTAGAATTCACCTTTGATAGAGTCAAGTCAGATTGCAGCTTTAAGCTTGCCCTTTCCCCGCCTGCATGCTGGAAGAGGCCCTTGTCTAAAGCTGCAGCCAAAGCCAAATCCTTTACTGTTTCTGCCGGGTCTGGCAGCCAAAAGACATAACATTCCTGGGGAACACTGTCAGGGGAATATTGCAGTCTTCTTCCCACACCAGGAAATGTCAAACAAATGCCATGGGGGCCCTTAAAAGAGCCCAAAAGTCCGTTCCAAGTGGGAGCTACCGAATATGCGACCTAGCTCTGCATAGCCGCACCCGGAAGTCTTCATTTCATTTTCAAAGAACATCAGCAGCAGTGACTGAAGTGGTTACCGGGAAGAGTTGTGAAAATATGTGATCCTCACGCATACTTGTTCAAGATGTTTGTTAGTGATAGGTAAGGTTTGTACATTTATGTTTTTCCTTCGGTGGTTCACAAAAAAGGATGGAAATTGGGAATAATCAAATGAGCCTGAAGAATTGGATAGTTGGGATACGAGTAAAGTACCAATAGTTACCCCAACACAAGTTCTGCTTGAAACGACTTCAGATCCGAGTCAGGATCAGACCGTCGTGTTTGATTAAATGAAAATTTCAATTGAAGAGCAAGGGAAAAATCAACCCTTGTTGGAGAAAACTTCACTTCAGACCCAGATGGGTCAAGGTCCTGCCCCAAGTTTCTAAGGTTTGGGTGCAAAATGAGGTACTGTCTCAGTAATAGGAAGCCAGTGGTTAAGTTAGATTTGTAAATAGGTGAAAAACATAGAATACATACAAGTTGTATAGTTTTGAATATTGTAGGTTTTTTTCATTTTGAGAGAGGAGTATCACAGCCTCCTCTTGGATTGAACTGGATTGGATTTGTTTATTGTCACGTGTACCAAGGTACAGTGAAAAGTATTTTTCTGCGAGCAGCTCAAAAGATCATTAAGGACATGAAAATAAAAGGAAATGAAAGAAAATACGTAATAGGGCAGCACGGTAGCATTGTGGATAGCACAATTGCTTCACAGCTCCAGGGTCCCAGGTTCGATTCCGGCTTGGGTCACTGTCTGTGCGGAGACTGCACATCCTCCCCGTGTGTGCGTGGGTTTCCTCCGGGTGCTCCGGTTTCCTCCCACAGTCCAAAGATGTGCAGGTTAGGTGGATTGGCCGTGATAAATTGCCCTTAGTATCCAAAATTGCCCTTAGTGTTGGGTGGGGTTACTGGGTTATGGGGATGGGGTGGAGGCGTTGACCTTGGGTAGGGTGCTCTTTCCAAGAGCCGGTACTGACTCAATGGGCCGAATGGCCTCCTTCTGCACTGTAAATTCTATGAGATTCTATGAGGGCAACACAAGGTACACAATGGAACTAGATAACACCAGCATCAGGTGAAGCATCCAGGGGTGCAGTGTTAATCAGGTCAGTCCATAAGAGGGTTGTTTAGGAGTCTGGTGACAGTGGGGAAGAAGCTGTTTTTGAGTCTGTTTGTGCCTATTCTCAGACTTTTGTATCTCCTGCCCATGGAAGAATTTGGAAGAGTGTGTAAGCCGGGTGGAAGGGGTCTTTGATTATGCTGCCCATTTTCCCCAGGCAGCGGGAGGTGTAGATGGAGACAATGGATGGGAGGCAGGTTTTGTGATGGACTAGGCTGTGTTCGCGACTTTCTGAAGTTTCTTGTGGTCTTGGGCCGAGCAGTTGACATACCCGGCTGTGATGCAGCCTGATAGGATACTTTCAATAGTGCATCTGTAAAAGTTGGTAAGGGTTAATGTGGACATGCCAAAATTCCTTAGTTTCCTGAGGAAGTATAGGCGCAGTTGTGCTTTCTTGGTGGTAGCGTCGACGTGGATGGACCAGGACAGATTTTTGGAGATGTGTACCCCTATGAATTTGAAGCTGCGAACCATCTCCACCTCTGTCCCCTTAATGCTGACAGGGGTGTGTTTAGTGATGCTCGATCAATGACTCCAGAAGCGAGATAGGAGACAATTGAAGGCTTTATTACACTAGATGTTTCCCCCAGCAGTGCAGGTACAGAAGGCAACTGCTGGGGCGACACGGGCTCTTATACCCCGCCTTGCTGGGCGGAGCCAGCAGACAGGCTTAACCAATGAGAACAGAGTACCTTCTACACCAATGGTCTTCCGGCATTACAGAGTACCGTAATACCTCTAATACTGACTACCACATTCACCCCCCCCGTTAAAAAAAGAGTCCGGCGGGGGTGATGGCTCCGGTGAGGGTGGTGGCCTTGCATTACAGAGTGGTAGAAGTTAAGGTTATGAAGGTACCTGGTATACCTCCGTACAGTGTTTCGCCTCGTTACATTGCAACTATTTACAAAATTTATTTACATTTCAGAATGAAGCAATTAGTCGATCGGGGGCCCTGGTCGTCCTCTGCGATCGTCGTAGCTTTGGTGGTGATGCAGGCGGCGGCTCGGGCGTCTGTGGCTCCGGGAGCGTGGCTTCAGCTTCTTCGGCAGCTTCATCACCCCTAGATGGGACCAGTGGAGAACCCATCCACCTGGGAAGGGGGCGGCTGTGGGGTGCGCCGGTGGGAGGGAGGGTGGAACTGGTGGTGGGGGTGGGGGTGGGGATCCAGTGGGCCCCGTAGGGAGACCGTATCCTGTCGGCCGTCGGGATACGCCACGTAGGCGTACTGAGGGTTAGCGTGGAGGAGATGGACCCTCTTGACCAATGAATCCGATTTGTGCACCCGCACGTGATTGCGGAGCAGGATGGGTCCAGGAGCTGCCAGCCAGGTCGGGAGCGAGGTCCCAGAGGAGGACTTCCAAGGGACGACAAGGAGACGTTCGTGAGGTATTTGGTTGGTCGTGGTACAAAGCAGTGACTGGATGGAGTGGAGGGCATCCAGGAGGATTTCCTGCCAGCGGGAGACTGGGAGATTCCTGAGCCGCAGGGCCAGTAAGACGGTCTTCCAGAACGTTCCGTTCTCCCTCTCTACCAGTCCGTTTCCCCGGGGGTTGTAACTTGTCGTCCTGCTCAAGGCAATGCCCTTGCTGAGCAGGAATTGATGCAGTTTGTCGCTCATAAAGGAGGACCCCCTATCGCTGTGTATGTAGGCGGGGAAACCGAACAGCGTAAAGATACTGTGGAGGGCTTTTATGGCAATGTCAGGGCAGGGGATGGTGAATGGGAACCGGGAGTACTCGTCAATCACGTTCAGGACGTACGTGTTGCGGTCGGTGGAGGGGAGGGGGCCTTTGAAGTCCATACTGAGGCGTTCAAAGGGACGGGAAGCCTTTATCAGGTGCGCTTTCTCTGGCCTGTAGAAGTGCGGCTTGCACTCGCGCAGATTTGGCAGTTCCTGGTGGCTGTCCTGACCTCCTCGATGGAATAGGGCAGATTGTGGGTCTTGATGAAATGGAAGAATCGAGTGACTCCCGGCTGGCAGAGGTCCTCGTTTCGCTTCCCGGGATGATACAAGATCTCATAGTTGTAGGTGGAGAGTTCGATCCTCCACCGTAAGATCATGTTGTTTTTTATCTTGCCGCGCTGTGCATTATCGAACATGAAAGCAACCGACAGAGAGGAGAATGAATCTCCTGCCGGCCAGGTAATGCCTCCAATGCCGCACAGCTTCTACTATGGCCTGGGCCTCCTTTTCAACTGGGGAATGGCGGATTTCTGAAGCATGGAGGGTGCGTGAGAAGAAGACCACAGGTCTGCCCGCTTCGTTGAGGGTGGCTGCCAGAGCTACGTTGGACGCGTCACTTTCGATCTGGAAGGGGAGGGACTCGTCGATGGCGCGCATCGTGGCCTTTGCAATGTCTGCTTTGATGCGGATGAAGGCCTGGCGGGCCTCTGTCGACAGGGGAAAAACCTTGGATTGGATCAGCGGGTGGGCCTTGTCCTCATAGTTGGAGACCCGCAGGGCATAATAAGAGAAAAACCCAAGGCAGCGTTTCAGGGCCTTGGAGCAGTGAGGGAGGGGGAACACCATAAAGGGGCGCATGCATTCACGGTCTGGGCCTATAACTCCATTCTGCACTACGT
Organism: Scyliorhinus torazame; assembly: GCF_047496885.1. Lineage (NCBI taxonomy): Eukaryota > Metazoa > Chordata > Chondrichthyes > Carcharhiniformes > Scyliorhinidae > Scyliorhinus > Scyliorhinus torazame. Next base: position 220,431,387 of record NC_092711.1, on the reverse strand, counting down.
AGCCGAGGATGGCTAGGCGATCGGTGCTGAACACTCATTTATCCTTGTTATATGTGAGGTTAAGGATTTTTGCGGTATGGAGGAATTTTCGGAGGTTGGTGTCATGGTCATGCTGGTTGTGGCCGCAGATGGTGACATTATCGAGGTACGGGAATGTTGCCCGCAAACCGTACAGGTCAACCATTCGGTCCATCTCCCATTGGAAAACCGAGACTCCATTAGTGACACCGAAGGGAACCCTTAGGAAGTGGTAGAGCCGTCCATCTGCTTCGAAAGCAGTGTATTTGCGGTTGCTAGGACGGATGGGGAGCTGGTGGGAGGCGGACTTTAGATCCACCGTGGAAAATACCTTTTATTGCGCGATCCTGTTGACCAGGTCGGATATGCGGGGGAGAGGGTATGCGTCAAGCTGCGTATACCTGTTGATGGTCTGGCTATAGTCTATGACCATCCTATGCTTCTCCCCGGTCTTTACAACAACTACCTGAGCTCTCCAGGGACTGTTGCTAGCCTCAATGACCCCTTCCCTCAGTAATCGCTGGACCTCCGACCTAATGAAGGTCCGGTCCTGGGCACTGTACCGTCTGCTCCTGGTGGCGACGTGTTTGCAATCCGGGCTGAGGTTCGCAAACAGTGAAGGCGGATCGACCTTGAGGGTCGCGAGGCCGCAGACAGTGAGGGGGGTATAGGGCCGCCGAATTTGAAAGTTAGGCTTTGGAGGTTGCACTGAAAATCTAACCCTAGGAGTGTGGCAGCGCAGAGCCAGTAGTTTTTACTGGACGTAGAGCCAGTAGCTTTTAAACTCCCTTCCCTGGACCGTAAGGTTCGCTACGCAAAACCCCTTGATTTCTACTTAATGAGGCCCAGAGGCCAAGGAGATTTTTTGGTGAACGGGGAGAAAACAGCGCCTTTCAGTATCTGGGTGTATAGAGTCGATCAGACAGGACGGTTCATGCCCATTGATGAGCACCGTCGTCGTTGCAGTCGAGAGTGTTCAGGGCCGTGACTGATCCAGGGTCACCGAGGCTAGTCGTGGCAGCAGTTGGATGTTCTCTTCGGGCGGTGTGTGGTCATCCGAATTAGGGTCCTGAGAGACCAGCCAAGATGGCTGCGCCCACTGGTCACACATGGCTGGGGGTGTACAAGATGGCGGCGCCCATCCATCGCACGTGGTATCCGAGAGACAAGATGGCGGAGCCCGGAGGCCACACGTGGCCCTGGAGAAGGAAGATGGCGGTGCCCGCTGGCCGCATGGGGCACGTGGAGAGGGTTGTGGTGGCGGTCCGTATTCGCCTCCTGAGACCGCAGCAACCGCCAGGGCCTGGAATACCGCCACGAAATGGCCCTTTTTGCCGCATCATTTGCAGAAGGATGAGCAGGCCGGACAGCGCTGTCGGGGGTGCTTGGCTTGACCGCAAAAATAGCAGCAGGGCCCCCCGGGGTTGCCAGGCCGTCTCGCAGCACAAGCTTGTGGGGGGATGGGAGATGTATCGGGGTCGGCCGCGGTGGTTCCATGCTGCTCAGGGGGCTGCCGCGCGGTCGGGGACGTAAGCGCGGACGTTTCGGGAGGCCACATCCAGGAAGCTGGCAAGGGCCCGTGCCTCCTTGAGGCCTAGTGACGCTTTCTCCAGCAATCGCTGGCGGATTTGGGAGGACAGCAAACCTGCAACGAAAGCGTCCCGGATCAAGAGTTCTGTGTGGTCGCTCGCCGAAACTTGCAGGCAGCTACAGTTTCTCCCCAACACCAGGAGCGCAAGGTAGAACTTCTCCAGCGATTCACCAGGGATTTGTCGCCTCATCGCTAGTAGATGTCGAGCGTAGACCTGGTTTACAGGACGAATGTAATGTCCTTTCAGCAGATCCATTGCGGCCTCGAAGTCGTCCGCATCCTCGATGAGGGTGTAGATCTCTGGGCTCACCCTCAAGTGCAGAATTTGTAGTTTCTGGTCTTCCGTGGGTGTGTTTTCGGTCGTCCCGAGATATCCATTGAAGCACGCCAGCCAGTGCTTGAAGGTTGCCGCTGAGTTTGCCGCGGGGGGGGCTGAGTTGCAGACACTCCGGTTTGATTCGGAGCTCCATTCTTTAAAATCTAGTGTAATAAATTGATGCTCGATCAATAACTCCAGAAGCGAGATTGGAGACAATTGAAGGCTTTATTACACTAGATGTTTCCCCCAGCAGCGCAGGTACAGAAGGCAGCTGCTGGGGCGAATCGGGCACTTATACCCCGCCTCGCTGGGCGGAGCCAGCAGACAGGCTTAACCAATGAGAACAGAGTACCTTCTACACCAGTGGTCTTCCGGCATTACAGAGTACCGTAATACCTCTAATATTGACTACCACATATAGTATTTTGCTTTCTGAAGTCAATGACCAGCTCTTTCGTTTTGCTGGCATTGAGGGATAGATTGTGTCGCTGCACCACTCCACTAGGTTCTCAATCTCCCTCCTGTATTCTGACTCGTCGTTATTCGAGATCCGGCCCACTACGATCGTATCGTCAGCAAACCTGTAGATGGAGTTGGAACCAAATTTTGCCACGCAGTCATCTGTATAGTATAGTATAGTAGGGGGCAAAGCATGCAGCCTTGCGGGGCCCCTGTATTGAGGACTAATGTGGAGGAGGTGTTGTTGTTTATTCTTACTGATTGTGGTCTGTGGATTAGTAAGTCGAGGATCCAGTTGCAGAATGAGGAGCCAAGTCCTAGGTTTTAGAGCTTTGATATGAGCTTGGCTGGGATTATGGTGTTGAAGGTGGAGCTGTAGTCAATAAAAAGGAGTCTGATGTAGGAGTCCTTGTTATCGAGATGCTCTAGGGATGAGTATAGAGCCAGGGAGATACCGTCTGCTGTGGACCGGTTGCGGTGGTATGCGAATTGCAGTGTATCAAGGAGTTCTGGGAATATGGGGGTAATGCGCTTCATGACCAACCTCTCAAAACCAGGGGCTGGTTTAGCACACTGGGCTAAATCGCTGGCTTTTAAAGCAGGCCAAGTCAGGCCAGCAGCACGGTTCAATTCCCGTACCAGCCTCCCCGAACAGGCGCCGGAATGTGGCGACTAGGGGCTTTTCACAGTAACTTCATTTGAAGCCTACTTGTGACAATAAGCAATTTCCATTTCCAAAGCACTTCATTACAACTGAAGTCAGGACCACCAGACGGTAGTCATTGAAGCGCGTTGCCTCGTTTTCCTTTGGCACCGGTATGATGATGGTCTTCTTGAAGCAGGTGCGGATCTCGGAGCGGACTAGGGATAGGTTAAAGATGTCTGTGAATACATCTGCCAGCTGGTCCTCGCAGGCCTTAGTGCACAACCAGGGATCCCGTCCGGATCCGTCGCCTTCCAAGGGTTCACTTTCAGGAAAGCCTATCTGACTTTGTAAGCTGTGATGGTGGGTATGGGTGTGTTATGGGCTGCTGGGGCACTCGACAGCGGATCGTTGGTTTCCTGCTCGAACCGAGCATAGAATGCATTGAGTTCATCGAGGAGGGGTGCGCTGCTGCCAGAGATACTGTTCAGCTTCGCTTTGTAGCCCGTTATGTTGTTTAGGCCTTGCCACAACCGCTGAGAGTCTGCCTGTGACTCTAGCTTGGTCTGATATTCTCTCTTGGCATCTCGGATGGCTTTGCGGAGGTCGTACCTGCATTTCTTGCATAGGTCAGCGTCGCCTGACTTGAACGCCTCAGATCTGTCCTTCAGTAGGGAGTCAATCTTACGATTGAGCCATGGTTTCCGGTTGACGAACATACGTACTGCTTTCTTTGGCACGCAGTCGTCCACACATTTGCTGATGAAGTCTGTGACGGTGGTAGCATACTCATTTACGTTGGTCTTTAATATGGATCAGTCTACTGTCTCTAAGCAGTCATGTAGGAGCTCTTCTGTCTCCTCGGACCAGCACTGCAAAACCTTCTTAGCTGGATTCTCCCACTTGAGTTTCTGCTTGTATGCCGGGAGAAGGAGCACCATCTTATGGTCTGATTTCCCAAAGTGCGGTCGGGGGATGGAACGGTAGGCGCCCTTGATTTTTGAGTAGCAGTGGTCAAGAGTGTTGTCGCCCCTGGTGGGACAGGAGATGTGCTGGTGGAATTTTGGCAGTACACTCTTGAGGTTGGCCTTATTGAAGTCGCCGGCCATGACGAACAAGGCTTCCGGGTGGTCTGTTTCGTAGTTGTTTATAACTGTGTACAATTCGTCCAGCGCCTTCCTCACTTCTGCCTGGGGTGGGATGTAGACCGCTGTGATAATGTCTGAAGTGAACTCACGTGGAAGATAGTATGGGCGGCACTTCACGGTCAGGTATTTCAGGTCTGGGGAGCAGTAGGTCGCCAGGGTCACCACATCCAAGCACCAGGAGGAGTTGATGAGGAGGCAAACCCCTCCACCCTTCGCTTTGCCTGATGATGCAGTGCGGTCTGCATGAATTGAGAAGCCTTCAGGTTGTATGGCACAGTCCGGTGAAGCGGAACAGAGCACACAGCAGTCTCTTACTTCCCTCTGAGAGGTAAGCCTAGCGTTAAGTTAGTCCAGCTTGTTTTTGGTCGCTTGTACGTTTGCCAGGAGTATGCTGGGGAGAGGAGTCTTGAAACTGAGTTGCTTCAGTCCCACCTGCAGACCGCTGCATTTCCCTTGCTTCCTCGGTCGGCAGCTGCGGCTGGATGGTCCTGGGATCCGGGAGAAGTCTGACCTTGTGGAAGGAAGGTGGTTGCATCTGGCAGGGGCCAGGGCGCTGGCGGGGACCAGGACGCTGGTTACTTTTCCGGGGTCGCAACTGGCAGCGTCCCGGGTGCTTGTTGAGGTAGTGGGTTTGCTGGGTGTCATGTTTGTGATCAGACGGGTCCCGGCATTCTGCGAGCACGGAATACCTTGCGGCACGTTCGGGACCTCGCGCGGGGTCTCTGCCATTTCGGGGGTCCTGGGTCGCGGGCATGAGCTTCCTGAGGCATGTTGGGCTGTGTCCCATGTTCTGTTCCCTCCTTGGGTGCTCCTGGGGTCGGGTCTTACAGGAGGCCAGGTCATGGCTCCACGTGGATTTTTCTTTCCTCCATTTTCAGGTAGGTTGTGTTGCTGGGCGGGCCTCTCCGGGCTGGGTCACTGGGCGGGCCACTCAGGGTCGAGTTGGGCCGGGTTTCATGGTCGGGTGCCGGGTTGGGAGCTCCAGGGACTGGGCAGGTCGGTCCGGGGGCTGGCGTCGGTTGTTAGGCCAGGTTGGGCCCTCTGATGTCCGGGTCGGGTCCAAATCGAGGTCGGGGCTTCACATTCGGTTTGGGCCTGATGCGCTTCCAGGTCGTGGCGGTCAGGTTGGGTCGGGTCAAAAGGCTTCCACGGGCCTCGGAGAATGTTCAAGCCTGCAAGGAAAGATAAAAGAGAGAGGTTAGTAATAATGTTAGTCTTAGAATTAAATTTTAAAAGATTAAAACGATTGTAAGTTAAGTAAAATGTGCATCTGTTAGGGAGAGCTCGCAGAGAGTCGCCATGCTCCGGCGCCATCTTGTGCATCTAAAACCCACCTTGTGCATCAAAACCATCTTGTGCATCTTGTGGCTATTTGCATACTTAGACACACTGGAACAAACCAATTTTAATTGGTATTAGAACACCGTGGCCTAAATTTTCAGGATGAAATCTGAAGGGATGACGGGAAACAAATCCCCACCCTGCTCTAACGAGCATTGATTGGTAGGAGGCAGGACTTCCACCCCTCATTTTGGAGGAGGCCCCCTTTGGAGAGCTGCCGGCCAATCAGATTGGCCAACAACTCTCCAGTCTCTCCATGCACAGCCTTGCAGTTACCAGAAAGTTTACTACAGGGAGCTGACCGGCACTAAATCCCGGAAACCGGAGGACAAGGTTAATGGCACGGGTCCGAGGGTGGCGAGTATAGGGAATGCCAGGGTGGGGCAAGGCTAAAAACTGAGGCTGGGCAGGAAATGGCTCTTAAGTAGCCTTCATAAATGCAAGGTCGGGATTCCCATCCAAAGCCTTGGCTGCCGCAGTATAAATTCTGGCCCATGTGTGCGTTCCAGTGTTTCTCTCCTGCAAACATATCACATAAATGACAAAACATTGTGATTCATGGAATAAAATTGATGAAATCCAAAACTCCTATTGTATGTTTTTTTTGGTTGCTATTGACCGAGGTGTTAAGTAAGTTGGTTCAACGTTGACTGGGTGCAGTGAAACTAGAAACAGGTTTCTGACACAGGAGATGGTCCAACACTGTTTTATTGAACTTCCTGATTGCTGTACATAATCTGCTGTGGGTTGACACTCTATCAATCTAACTGATAACCTCCTACTGGCTTGACCAGACTAACTCTCCACCTCATGGTAATAGTGCTCACTGGCTTGTGCACTCTTACTATCTCAGTAGCTGTGTCCGATAGAGAGAGGGAGAGTCTTAATGCCCTGTGTGCTTTATAGTGGTGGTGTCCTGTCTGATGATTGGTTGTTTTGTGTCGTGTGTGATCATTGGTTACCCTGTGTGTCAATCACTGCCTGTCTGCATCTCATTATATAGATGAGTGGATATTATGACATCTCCCCTTTTTGAAGTAAATTTTAGAACGTGGCGATATATATAAATGCATGATTATATACAAGTGGTGAGTGAATGAACATATGTACATGGAAGATGTCTATCGTGCAGATACAGAGCAAACTGAACAAAAGTTACAAGATTTAAATCTATAGATTCGGTCTTTGTGGCTGCGACAAATTCTTGTCGACCGCCTCAGAGGTGGAGGGGGGGACGCCGGCACTTGGACAGGTGGGATTGCTGCCATGTCGGTGGCCTCATGGAGAGGCGGGATCGCTGCCAGATCGGTGGCCTTGTGGTGCGAGATGTTCGGAGGAGGCATGGTGACATGCGGCGAAGTGCTGCCAGGCGGTGGGCAGGGAACCTTTCATAGCACCCTCCTGTTTTCGCCGTAGAATGTAGCCATCAGCCATTTGGACAACGAAGGACCTGGGGGCAGCCTGCTTGACGACAATAGCTGGGGCTGACCAACCTCCCTCAGGCAACTGGACGCGAACAACATCGTCTGGAGCCAGCGCAGATAAATCCTTGGCATGAGCATCATACGTGATCTTCTGCTGGTCCCTGGATCGCTGCATTTTCTGCAGCACCATGAGGCGGTCAAGGTCTGGAACATGGATGGCTGGAACAGTCGTCCTCAGGTTGCGGTTCATGAGCAGCTGCGCCGGAGACAAACCAGTCGACTTAGGGGTTGCCTTGTATGCCAACAGCGCCAGGTTGAGGTCCGAGGCTGAGTGTGCAGCCTTGCACAGCAACCACTTGACAATATGGACCCCATTTTGGCCTTCCCGTTTGATTGTGGATAATGGGGACTGGATGTGATGTGACTGAAGTGGTAGGATCGTGCAAAGTCGGACCACTCTTGGCTGTAGAAACATGGGCCATTGTCACTCATTACTATGAGTGGTATGCCATGCCTGGCAAACGTCTCTTTGCAGGCTTTAATCACTGACTTGGACTTGAGGTCCGACAGTTTCACCACTTCCGGGTAGCTGGAGAAGTAGTCGACCAAGAGCACGTAATTGATTTGTTATGTTGTAGGTGTAACATAAGCGGCTTCCTTGTGGTGCACTTGACAAAGGAATGTTCAGACGTGGAGATAACTTCAACACGTTTATTAAACTATTTACACTTCTATTACTCGGGTTCGACACTACTGCTAATCCTACTATAGCTACCCAGACTGACTAACCAGTTGCTACAATCCACGTGGTGGGTGTAATATTGGATCAACCCTGTCTCTGTACTCACTGACTGTCTCCACTGGAAAGAGGCAGATCATGTGTGTGGTGTCCTTTATATATGGGTTGGTGTAATGCCCCCCCTGTGGTCGTGTCACCTCCGTGTGTATCGTGAATGTCCATTGGTCGTGTCCTATCTAACTGGTCTATTGGTTGAGTGTGTGTGTGTGATGTCAGTGGTGCTTCCTCAGGTGTCTTCATGGCATTGATTGCCACCTTGCTGTGAAATGTGGTCACCTCAAAACTTGATAGCGGATCGCCCAAATGATGTGTTGAGCTGGAGGCCATTTTCATGAATCCTCTGGAAAACCTGTTTGAGGCAAGCAATGTGATCCTCGGGCATCGTGGACCAGATGATCACGTCGTCCACGTAGACTCGCACCCCCTCGATGCCCTCCATCATTTGCTCCATTATGCGATGAAATACGTCGGAAGCTGATATGATACCAAAAGCCATGCGGTTGTAGCAATACCTGCCGAACGGAGTGTTAAACGTGCACAGCTTCCGACTGGACTCGTCCAGCTGAATTTGCCGGAAGCCACGGGAGGCGTCCAGCTTGGTAAAGAATTTGGTGTGAGCCATCTCACAAGTCAATTCTTCACGCTTCGGGATCGGGTAGTGCTCTCGCATGATGTTGCGATTCAGGTCTTTGGGATCAATGCCAATGCGGAGTTCGCCAGAGGGTTTCTTGACGCAGACCATGGAGCTGACACAATCTATGAGTTCCGTGACCTTTGAGATGATGCCCTGGTCTTGGAGCTCTCGTAGCTGCGTTTTCAGACGATCTTTGAGAGGAGCCGGCACCCGGTGTGGTGCATGGATGACTGGGGTGGCATTCGGCTTGAGCAATATCTTGTAGCGATATGGGAGCGTGCCCATCCCATCAAACACATTGTGGTATTGCGTGAGAATGTCGTCTATCTCAGCCTGGAGATTCGCATTGGGCGAGGCCGTCGCCGGTGTCGAGGACATGGCATGGACTTGCTGGACCAGATTTAGGAGTTTGCATGCGTGAGCACCGAGGGATGCCTTGTCAGTCCGGACGATCTCGAATCTCAACGTCGCCTTGATTGCCTTGTGAGAGACACCTAGCTGCCACGACCCACTGGCAGCTATGGCATTACCATTGTAGTCAAGGAGCTGGCAGGCTGGTGGAAGAATGCTAGGTTGGTGTCGGATGCTGTCGAGGTCCGACTGTGATATGAGGTTCGCAGACGTGCCAGTGTCCAATTTAAATCGGATGCGAGACTGTTTGACCGTGATGACTGCACACCACTCGTCATCAGGATCCACACTGAGGTTCGAAAGGCAGATGGCAGGCACGGGAGAGAGCAACCCGCGTGTGGTGATGATGCCCACCCGATATGGAGACTCAAGGCAGTCAGCATCGGGGTCCATTGGGCTGTCTGGATCAGAATCCTGCATGCCTTGTTGTACGCAGCGGACATGTCTGCGCTGCAGCTGGGATCGCTGGCTGTTGTTCGGTGGAGCGGACTTGCAGAAGGCCGCGTAGTGACCAGGCTTTCCACACTGTAGACATCGCCTGCCTTTGGCTGGACAATACCGCTTTAAATGGGCGGAGCCACAATTCGGACACGTCATGACGTTGACGTTAGCACGATCTGTGCGCCATCGCGCAAGCGCAGTGCGGTCGGCCGACATTCGCGCATGCGCTTCAGGGTCTTCGGCCTCATTGTCCACCCGGTCGTGGCGCGCATGCATGGGGACCCGGGAAAAGCGCACGAAGCGGCCACTCTCCTCGCCACTCTCCATTCTCCTCCTAGCATTTTCACTATGGCCTGCACCCTTTCTGCCTCGTGGGAGGCCAGATTTGCAGTTTCCGCCGCCCTGATGCGGGAGTGGCGATTTCTGGCATGCTCATGGACAACGCACGTTTCGATGACGACGGAGAAGGTCAACTGTTTGATTTTGAGGAGCTGCTCCCACTCCCGCAGGGAGTTGGACTGGACCCCGAAAACGATCTGATCCCGGATCATGGAATCAGTCATCGAGTCATAATTACATGACTGCGCTAGGATGCGGAGATGGATCAAGAAGGACTGAAAAGGTTCATCCTTACCCTGAAGCCTCTGTTGGAAGATGTACCGTTCAAAGCTCTCATTCACCTCGATGTCGCAGTGGTTGTCGAATTTCAGCAGAACTCTCTTGAACTTTGTCTAATCTTCGCCATCGGCAAATGTATGCGAGTTATAGATGTGGATGGCGTGATCCCCCGCAGTCGACAGGAACAGCGCGATCTTTCTGGCATCCGTTGCTGCCTAGAGGTCGGAGGCCTCGATGTACAGGAGGAACTTCTGTTTGAAGACTTTCCAGTTGGCGCCGAGTTTGCCGGAGATCTGGAGTTGCAAAGGAGGCTGGATGTTTTCCATGCCGCTGGATGGCTGCTTGCTGGTCGTTGCAGATGCACTCGAGGTAGGTTCGTTCGGATTAATAGCACTCTGGTACCATGATGTGTTAAGTAAGTTGGTTCAACGTTGACTGCAACTGGATGCAGTGAAATTAGAAACAGGCTTCCGACACAGGAGATGGTCCAACACTGTTTTATTGAACTTCCTGATTGCTGTACATAGTCTGCTGTGAGTTGACACTCTATCAATCTAACTGATAACCTCCTACTGACTTGACCAGCCTGGGGCTAGATTTCCAATTGCTGGCAGGAATGGGAATGGGCACGAGTTGGAAAGTGCATTCCTGAAAGGCGGCACTGGATCTCACTGCCTTCGGAATGAGATACAATTTTTAATGGGGAGGCATGAGGTTGGGTTGTCTGGGACCATCTAATTAAGGGCTTATTTATTTTTGAGTTAATTAAAAGGTCTCACTGGGCCAGTTTGGGGTTTTAAATCAGTGGGCTGGGGAACACGGAGTGTCTGGGACAAGTCAGGGTGAACCATTTGTGCACTGAACAGAGGGCCATCGGGGCTAATGGAGGCATTGGTCAGCTGCTTTGAAAAATGGACTACCATGCTGGGTTGCTTCACCAGTCGTAAAGAGTTGCCCTTTCTGGTGTCTAGAGGCTGTTGTTTCTCACCAATGAGAGTTTGGAGCCCTGAGAGGGGCATCCGGCACTGGCATCACCAGGGCAGCAGAGATTGGCGGAGGAAGCCCAGCTGAACATACCAGCACCAGATGAGGGAGTGAAGATGGGAACATTCTGACATGGGACAGAGTAGCACGAAGGGTCTTCAACAGGTCCCTGGGAGGAGCTGGAAATGAAGGAATTCAGGGCTTGTGGTGGCATTGGCAGCCAGCAAGGATTCGTGCCCACCTTGTCCCCCTGACAGGATATCTGCTACCAGCCAGTAATAAATGTCAGCAATCACCGGACAGGAAGGTCTGAGCCTCCTGAAGAAATGCTGTGCATTCATGTCCAGGACAGTGTTTGTGCACCCTGCATCGGGGTTATCACTTCCTGTGAGTCCTTTCCCTCCCTGAACCTTAAAGTAGGTGGTTAAGGAGAAGACTGCTGTTTCTCATACTGTTATTGGTGCTGCTCTACATGGTTCTCATCAGTGGGGACCAAGTTGCTGTGAAGCTGGGGAGTGTAGCTCAAAGGCAAAGCCCCGTGATGGCAGAAGTGTCCTCCAAAGGTTTGGAAACCATCTCCAAAGTGGTGAAAGCACACGCTGAGAACAAATCGTGTGAGCAAAAGCCTTTCTGTTTGGTAAGATCTCAGCATTTAAAGCCTTCCCAGCCTGTCAATTGCCTCACTTCCGTCAATCTCCTGATTTTACCTGGCACATTCCAAGGAGCCCGGGAAACCTGTGCCCTGATATACATAGAGCAGGTTAAAGTCCAACAGGTTTGTCTGGAATCACTAGCTTTCGGAGTGGACTCACCCGATGAAGGAGCTGTGCTCCGAAAGCTAGTGATTCCAAACAAACCTGGTGTTCTAAGACCTCTTGCTGTGCCCACCCGAGTCCAACGCCGGCATCTCCACATCATGGCTGATATACAAAATCCACAGTTAAAACTGAACTCAATTGTTTTTTTTAAATATGTAGATATCAGATGCACCCATCTATTGCACAATAACAACTGTGCTCCAGTTAAAGGCTGTATTCAGTGGTTTCCTGCCAACGCCCCAACATGCTGCACTTTTAGCTCTTTAAACCTACTGTACGTACGCATACCTGCACGGCTAATCAGCTGAAAATTCAGCCCAGTATGTGGGGGTGGGAGATCAAATTGAGGTAACTTTTGATGTCGGGCTTCACAAATCTCAGTGCTAACCAGCAGTCTTCTCCCATGTAGATCGCGGAGGTTGTGTCCAGTAATTGGAACCTGGCAAGAGCAGAAATAGAAAAGGCAGCAAGCAATCAGGTGAGGCAGAGGAGAGTTTTTATACAGGAGTATTCATACTGTTACATCATTCAGAGTTCATTGCAGATTAAACTGAGAGTTGGAATTTAGTTTCTACTTTTCATTGCAAGGGAGTTCTGAAAATTCCAGACAGAACAGTTTAGTGTACGCACAGAATCATAGTATTGTTACAGTGCGATTCGGCTCATTGTGGCTGCACTGCCACCCAAGTTCCTATCCACTCTTGTTCATTCTGTTACAACCCCAGTTGATGTTGTAACTGGACAGGAAGATCGCAGAACGGAACCCTGGCTCAAAAGACCGTAACTTTTTATTTTTCTTAATCAACCATGCTAATTAGTTTTAACAACAAGAAAAAAAACTTTATGAAATATGATTAAATGGATTATAATACAATACTTCTTTAACCCCACCCCGGGTTAACAATTTCACACAGGTTTTAAGATTAATACAAATGACGTCTTACATTTGAAGCTACAATAGTCTCATTAGCACACAAAGTCCTATTAAAAAACACAGATTGGCTATGGCCAAACACACATTCCACTTTGAACCCAAGTTAGTGTCTGTGGATTTCTCCTCAGAATCCCTCCAGATGATTGACACATGAGAGCGTCCAAGGTCCTCTCCAAAAATCATGTTTTAAAATCTTTTCTTGCAGTAACGCTTTCCATTAGCAAGCTGTTTTCAAAACTCCGCTCCACGTTTTCTAAAGGACACTTTTGAATAGAACTTCCATTCCACTCCTACCAGAAAATCCACTTCAGGATTTTACACCAATCCATTTTAGATTCCATTGTCTCGATTGACTTCCAGTGTGAACACAAACTCTGGTATCCAGCCAATACTGTCTTCCCAATTACTTTAAAATTTGTTTCACAGACATACCAAACTGTAGGATTACTTTATAAAGCTTTGGCAGGACTTTAGAAACTTAGCTTCTCACTAGCCGATCCTTTCTCAGCTTTGTCTGTGCTGTCCAAAAACATTATCCTGTTCTATTTCCAGTTTCTAGAATCAATCACATTTAGTACCTCTGGAGCTTGCCTTCTTATATTTTACTGCTTTGAGCAGAGCTTTGGCAACTGCCTTCTCATTCTCTCCCTGTCTCCAACTGCAGTTAGCAGAGCTGTGGGCTCCCTCTCCAGCAGTCTATCTGCACTCACTGCCCTGACTTCCAGTTAAAACTAAAGAATAAAGGAAAGTTTATTTTTCCTTATAAGGGCCTCTAGTTGCTAAGCAACTGTATTTATTCTTCACGCTGTAGCTCCCTCTATCACAGTTGGAACTTAACCAACTCCACCCAGCATGAATCTAACTATAGGCCCCTTCCTGGCTTTTGTGAGGGCCACGAAGAATCCAGCACGAGTTTTAAGGATACAAAGTAATAACATTTATTTACAATAACATATATATATATATTATATATATATATATAACAGCAGCAGCAACTTCCCTTGCTGCACACTCCTTCCTGCTGGTTCCTAAACTGGCCAGCTTTATTTATACCAGGAGTTTACTAATGGTTTCTCCGCCCCCCTCACTGGGGAAGCTCATACTCCCACAGGATTGTGGGATTGTCATTAGTCCCCAGCCAATGGTAAGTAGGCAGGTTATAACACAGGCTTAGAAATATTAAATTAAACCCACCTAAAACTGTACCTTATTTCTAATTTTTCCAATACAAATATAAATCCCTTAAAACTGCCTTTGTGTTCCAAACAATTCACCAGCCTTGGGATTTCACACTCTCAGCAATCACTTTCTTCACTGAATGCTTGCTTTTAATATTAGTAATTCACCCAAAAAATGATTCGAACTTTCGGTTGGGGTGGGGAGGGCATTTTGAATATGCAGCCATCAGATTTCTTTTCCTGAGAACTGGGGTTGAATTATAGGGTGAAAAGATAATCTGGGCTATTGGGTTGGAAGAATATGGGAGGGTGAACCACTCTCCCCCTTATTGATGCTTCATACACAAAGGCAAATCAACAAACAGCAAGCTCATCTGGAACAAGTTGACCGTGTACTTAAATATGTAAAGTGGTGTCGCACACCAGTTCTTGAACCCTGATTGCACAATTTTGATACAAATAGACCGAGACTGAGTACCGTGCAAGCACCGTCCAATTGCCATCCAGTTGTACCAGGTGTTGAGTGGCCTAGCCAGTGTCTTTAAAAAAAAATAACTTGAGTACCCAGGTATTTTTTTTCCAATGTTTTCTGCAATTCAGGGGCAATTTAGCGTGGCCAATCTACCTGCTCTGCACATCTTTGGGTTGTGGAAGTGAGACACACGCAGACTCGGGGAGAATGTGCAAACTCCACACGGACAGTGACCTGGGGCCAGGATTGAACCCGGGGTCCTTGGTGCCTTGAGGCAGCAGAGATAACCACTGTGCCACTGTGTCGCCCCGTGGCCAGTGTCTTTAAAGAGTTTCCTGGAGGTCACCGTAAAGCCATTCAAAAAGGTTTTAGTCCTTGTCCCCCTCTTAGGCTCACAAAAATATCTCTGCCCTTCCGTTGATCTGATCAATACCATTTAAATGGGGCCAGAACTTAACCCGATAGACCATGATGCCGAACATTGAGCAGGCAGACTGCGTGATGCTCTCCACCAACCTTATGCCCTATATGGGTAGGATTTGGATTTTTCCACCTGAGTCTCTCTGCATGCCATTACCTGTGGAACTTGACAGGGTATAAACCTCTATAATCTTGTGACCTCCTGTGTGTTTTTATTATCCATTCTCGGGAATGTGGATGTCGCTGGCATGGATGGCATTTTGTGTCCTTCCTAGCTGCCCTGTGGAAGCTGGTGTAACAATTGAGCAGTTTGCTGGGTCACATCAGAGGGCAGTTAAGAGTCAACGAGGTTGTGTGGGACTGGAGTCACGTGTAGACAAGACCGGATGATGGCCCCTCCCTAAAGGACATTTGAGACCGAATTGGGATTTTTTGGCAATCAACTGCTTCATCGTCACTTGCACTCACACCAGCTTTTCATTTCCTGCTTCTCTAAGGCTGGATTCAAATTCTCAAACTACGACAGCTTTGAAGTCACATTCTCAATTTTTTTTTAACAACACACTGAGGTAAGTAGTGAAGTTTTAAGCCTGTGGAATACTCCAGCTGCAGCTGAAATTACATTCAAGTGGGGCCAGTGATATTGGTGTGTTCCGATGAAACTGCATTAGGATGCTTCATTTGACAGCTTCAACTCCCCTAATTGTTCAGTCATATTAAAGTAACCTGGAAAGTTGATTGATCAGAACTCTCTGCAGAAAGCCTCAATAAGAACTGGCAAGTCCATCTTATTTATTATTAAACTATTCACCTGACCCTTTCTAAGGCTTGATTGTGAATTGAAATCATTGCTGCCTCAATGAAGGAACAATTTTGTGGAGTTAGATCTCCTTGTCACCACACTCTACATATGAAGCGAGGCGAGGAGCGGATATTTGAAATGATCACATTTTTCAAAATCAGCCTGGGATTCTAAGTATCTGGAATGCAAATTATAATACAATTTTTGGAACCAAATCATCATGGTTTGATGGCTCTGAATTATAATTACTACTGTTATTTAAGACTCTGACATTTAACCGCGGGCGATTGTTTAACAAACTCATCTGGGAGCCATCTCCCAGCAGTTTTATTGGGAGTATCAACCAATTTAAAATAAGGCGATGTATTCTTCTGCTCAAATGTTGGAGAAGGTTATCACACGAACTATTAAGCTTCACATGCTTATCTCCCCTGTTGTAATTTCTGAGCCGATTCATTTCACACCTTTGAGTTTCAGAAAGCAGTTTCATTCTGGTTTGCAAAGTCTTGATATCAGAGAACTGACGATACTTGATGGCTTAGACAATAGTAATTTCTTGCAACCTTAGATTCTTGAAGGTGGCAGGACAGGTGGAGAGAGCAGTTAATAAATCATATAGAATTCTGGGCTTTATTTAATAGGAGCACAGAGTACAAGAGAAAGGAGGTTGTGCTGAACTTATACATGACACTAGTTAGACCTCACCTGGAATATTGTGTACAGCTCTGGGCGCCACACTATAGGAAGGATTTGAAAACATAGGAGAGGGTGCAGAAGAGGTTTACAAGAATGGCTCCATGGATGGGAAACCAGTTATGAGGATAGATTGGAGAGGTCGGGACTGTTCTCCCTGGAGAGGTAAAGGCTAAGAGGAGATGTAGAGATGTTCAAAATCATGAGGGGGCTGGACAGAATAGTTGGGGGAAACTATTCCCACTTGTAAAAGGGTCAAGAACGAGAGGGCACAGATTTAAAGTGATTTGCAGAAGAAACAAATCTGAAGCGACAATATTCTTTTTCGCACAGTGAGTGGCCCAGGTCTGGAATGCACTGCCTGGAAGTGTGTGTGGAACCTTCAATCGAATCATTCAAGAGGGCATTAGATAATTGTTTGAACAGAAATAATGTGCAGGAGTATGGGGAAAAGGCAGGGGAATGGCATTAAGTTACGATGTTCATTTGGAGAGCTGGTGCAGAAACAATGGACTGAATACCCTCCTTCCGCGCTGTAATAATTCTGTGATTCTGTGATTTCAAAATAGCAGTATTAGGGTCAACTTAAATTAAAAACACATTGATCAATATGAGAAACAACTGTGGTCGACCTCATCGTCGTCCTTCTTCCCGTAGTCCAACAAGAAAGACTGTTGCACTAACAGTTTGATCTTCCTTTCTCAATGCGGAGATTGTATTCTGTTATTAGAAATGCCAGGTTATTAGTTACCAAATTCTGTTCACAAAGATGTGCCGGTCTTTATTTTAGTGCATAAGGAATGCCAGCTCTTTGTTAATACCTCCCGTTTCAATTCGGAGAAATGCATTAATCCTCCGAACTGATAGTGGGCTTGTTCCCATGATTCTATTTGATACCAGATTCTACTTTCAATCGCTGGATCGGTGAAGACTGTGGATTGAATGATCCGTCTCTTCTCCAAAATACACACAGGGAAGGCAAATCTGATACCCTTTCTCAGCACAATTTTGTTGGCAGTCTGAGCACAAGTTGCCTTCTGCTGATCTAATGACAGAATGGCACAGAATTGGAGGGATTTTGAAAATCATTTGGTTTGATAACAGAAAGAAATACTATGCCGACATCAACTCAGAGCAAAATAAGATTGGGAATTATGGCTGAAACTGTTCTTGCTTGAAAGTTTCAGACATCTATAGTTCTATAAATATAGGCAAATGGGGTTAGCTTAGATGGGCTTTTTGGTTGGCATGGACCAGTTTGGGCTGAAGGGCCAGTCTCCGTGCCATAGATTCTCTGATCTGTATAAAATCTCTGTTTTGTAACACACATTAATTTTGAACAAGCACATTTAGGACCCACAAGGAAATTCATATCGGTAATGTTGTCCTTTTGTCATGTGAGAGTACCTTTAAGAAATGGGTGCTTAAGAAATGTACCTTTAGGAAATGGGTGTTTATCAGTGATGTCAGAGTGCGGGTGGAGCTGGGCTGTGTGCCAGATTTTTACTTTTGTTTTAGGCTGTTTGCTGCAGGGTTTTAATTTTGTTTTCAGTGTTGGAGCTGAAGCCAGACACAGCAGCTGTACTGCTGTTCTCTCTGCCATGAAAAGATCTCTTGATCATTTGGTGAATTCAGAATTATAAATGTTTTCAGTCGTGACTTTAACCTGATGTGCTTCTGATAAAGGTTTTGTTTTTAAGTCGTATGGATGTGAAAAGGAAAGCTTAAAGGATGACTTAGTGTTGTAGTCTTTGGGGGTTGTATTTGAATTAATGGTTGCTAAGATGTTCACTGTATGTTTTAAAAAGGTTAACTTGAGTTCATAGAATAAACATTGTTTTGCTTTAAAAAATACTTTTCCATTTCTGCTGTACCACACCTGTAGAGTGGGCCGTGTGCTCCCCATACCACAATCTATTAAAAGTTGTGGGTCAGGTAAACTCCACGATACACTTTGGGGTTCTCTAAACCCTGACCCATAACACTTTAGAAACACATTTCAGGCAAAAGAGGACTATTGATCCATCCAGCCTGTTCATTCAATTATCCCCTTTCTCTCCTCTAAGATCTCTTTATGTCATTTATAAAAGGTAACAGCCAGCATCTAATGCACCGTGATTGTGACTATTTCATTTTCTGAAATTTTGAAGTTTCCTCTTCAACCATCTGTTTAACTCCATTTTTGATGTCCTTTGGCGAGAAGAGGTTTTACCTGAATCTTTCATTTAATTAGAGGCTTGCCTGATCACTCTGTGTCCTACTTGAGATCTTCTCAAACTATATAATTAATAATTAATAATCTTTATTGTCACAAGTAGGCTGACATTAACACTGCAATGAAGTTACTGTGAAAAGCCCTTATTCCGGCACCTGTTTGGATACACAGAGGGAGAATTCAGAATGTCCAAATTATCTAATAGCATGTCTTTTGGGACTTGTGGGAGGAAACCGGAGCACATGGAGGAAACCCACACAGACACGGGGAGAATGTGCAGAATCTGCACAGACAGTGACCCAAGCCGGGAATCGAACTTGAGACCCTGGCGCTGTGAAGCCATAGTGCTAACTACTATGCTACCACGCTGCCCCTCAAGGGAGTCTGATTTGGATAAGAATCATTCCCGATTCCTGTCTTGCTTTTGGTCTTCTGGTCTGACTTCTCACATTAGCCCAGTTGTGCGAAAAATAATGGGCGCATCAGGCTTCCGATGTTTTGGTTGTCGGAGACCGGACTCATGACCAATGATGTGCGTCAGGAGCCTACAGAGGTCCTGATGTGTAGACTTGCCCGGGAAGTTTAATCTTCTGACGGGCAATTCCACCTCTTCCTGGGACCCAATGTTAATATCTCCGACTCTGAGCTGGAGTCAGAGACTTCAGACAGTTCCAATGTATTTACTTGGCTAGTTACCCAGGAAAGGTTAGACAGATTAAAACATAGTCTACACCTGGGTAACTCCAAAAATGACTCCCCCCCCCCAGTACTCACCTTTACTACCACCCCCCACAGAACCCCTCTGACTACCCGCCTGAATCCTTACTACTTTGCAACCCAACCTGACTACCCCATCACCCCCTCCGCCACACTAGTCCCCTGAATCCTGACGACCTCCCCACCCGACCTGGCTACACCACCACTGACCCCGCCCAACAATCCTCCTGAACCCTGATTACGCCTGACCTGGCCCCACTACCCTCAACCCCTCCCCTCGCCCCCAACTACCCCCTGAATGCTGACAACCTCCTGAGCTGACCTGACTACCCCGTTCTGACCTGAGCACCTAACTAATCCCTCCACCACTCACCGAGCACCCAACCAGACCCAAATAACCTCCAGATTTAACCTGACATGGCTACCCCCCTGGCCCAACGACCACCACCCCCTGCCCAGGCCAAACCCAACTATCTACCCACCCACCCAAATACTCCCCAACCAGGCTACTTCTTCAACATCACTACCCCCATCGTCGAATATCCTCCCATTGGCTACCCTTCCAACCCAATTTCTTCATTCACTATCCATCTCACCTATTTACCCCCGTACTTACCTCCCCCGCTTCCCCTTACTCATCTATCCACCTAGCCACTTACCCACCTCATTCACAAATTCTCCTACGCGCCACCCACTTACGCAGCCCACACATGTAAACCACCTCACCCAACTCCCCACCTCACGCACTCACCCACATAGCGACCTCACCCATCACACCGATTTCCCCACCTATTCATTCATTCACCCACTCACCCATTTACTAACATTCAAACTGGACCTTTAAACTTGATAGTGCTGTAAAAGAGGGTGTGTTCTGTCTTCCCTCAAGTTCACTCTGCTCTGATGGAGTTCCCCATATAAGGGCCCTTCCTGTCGATTCCCTTACTTCCCATTTCTTTTATTTTGCCATTATAATTTTTGATCCATGGATGTTTAATGGACATTTACCTTTAAGTCGAACAGAGGAAGTGAGGAACGCAAAAGTTACAAAATAGTACACCGTGCTAGCTTTGAACAGCGGAACTCTACTTTTTGACACGCAAGAGAGATTGGAGGGATTTGGTTCGATTAGTTGGCTGGTGGCCAACGAATTGACAAAAGGCTGTATTCTGCTGGCTGGCAGGCAGTGATTGGGTCCTATCCGAATGGGATGGTTTTCAGAGAACCAAGGAAAGGACAATTGGGTCCTGGACACTCAGAGAAGAAACTGTGAATCTCTCTCTCTTTCTCCAAAAATAGCTGCATTGCTGCAGTACCTCTGAACCTACAGAGAACCTGGATCAATCTACAGTGAAAACGATTACAGA
The DNA here is from genome assembly GCF_047496885.1 of Scyliorhinus torazame. Taxonomy (NCBI): domain Eukaryota; kingdom Metazoa; phylum Chordata; class Chondrichthyes; order Carcharhiniformes; family Scyliorhinidae; genus Scyliorhinus; species Scyliorhinus torazame. The sequence continues at coordinate 220,410,941 of NC_092711.1, read as the reverse complement.
CTGAAGACAAAAACCTCGAACTGAAAGTCTTGATGGAAGGAAACAGTGCTCGAAACAACCATCTGAAAGAAAAACTCATTGTTTTATTTTCATCATTACCTTTACACCCCTCTTTTCCTCTCTGTGTTTGTTTGTCTGTCTTGTGTGTGTATGTATGTGTGTGTGTGTGTGTGTAGAGGGTGGGGGAGAAATTTAAAGAGGGGGGGTTAGGAATTAGATAATAGTTAACCAGTTGCATTTGCTGCATATCTAATTATAGTAATGTTACTAATAAAATGAATTGCATTAAAATTTACAAACCTCGTGACTGTAGTTATTGGGCAGCCAAGGAACAAAGACTTTGATTGTTTGTTGAAGAATTATTTGTTCATTTCAATTGTGTTGCGACTATGGGTCAGGTGGGGCTGGAATTGACCAAGCACTAGCCCAGGAGGTCATAACACCCAATGGATGTTACTTTGCGCTTTTCTGTGGAAGCCGGCTTGGAAGACCCCAGTAGAAATGCACAACAGCCTCGAGTTGGGGAATTTCCGATCACATCAGCAATCCAACAATTGTCATTGTTGCTGACCTGAAGATCCGGACCAATGGAAGAATCCCTGGGAGTCAGCCCCTTGCCCGACCTCTCCATCACAGTTTGCCTTAGTACATCAGCGTGCCTTCACGCTAGTTACAGAAACACTGCTGTTTAATATTTGAAACATTGGAGTTAGACATCGCCTTCAATATAAACTCCTCAGGTTTTCAGTCAATGCAACACTCTTTGACAGGGTTGTTTAAATGATTCAGTAGTCATGATGTTCCAAAAAATGGAACAAAGCCCCCGAGCAAGCGCAGTTTCGCTGCGTGTTTGCCGGCACTCGCAGTGCTGAGAAACACGTGGCTATTCAACGTGAGTCACTTTGAATAAAGGACCTAAACAGGGAACACACGGCCGAGGTCGCACATAGCCCCGTGTTTTACAACAGGGGGATTCTGCTCGCCGGAATTCACCATTGTAGCAAGAGATCGAGATGCCAGTTTTAGTTGGCGCACCAATCTTTGAAGCCCACAAGAAAAATTCTTGACCTCCCCCAGCCCGAACACAAGATGGGAGGGCCCCCCGAACACAAGATTGGAAGGCCCCCGCTCCGCCCCCCTCCACCCACCCCTTTGCACCCTTCAACAGCCACGCCATGCAACACGGGCCCAATCGTGCATCCGCAAAAAATGCGAGCTTGGCACCTTGGCAGTGCCAACCTGGCATCCTGGCAATGTCCCTGCCAGCTGGCAGTGCCATATGGGCGTCATGGCAGTGTCAGGCTGGCACACAGGTGGTACTGCCAGGGTGCCAGGCTGGCACTGCCTGTGTACCTAGGTGGCACCGGCAGTGCCAGGGCATGACCCTGCCCAAAGGGTATGCTGCTGGAGGGCTCCGATCCCCTTGGAGACCTCCAAGAGTCCCTTTCCATCTGGTACCCGTCTGAGGTTCCCGACCCAAAGGGATTGAATCTCAGATACCTCGGAAATCTGCACGTTTGAGTAAAGCTAGCTGCCTCACTCTAATCTGAAGATTTATCAAAAGCTGATCCCGCCCATCGTGTGCGGGATTCCCCTTGCAAGGTCTCACGAGATTGCGTTGAATCCCGTGAGCCGGATAGATCCCGGGAGCGGAGTCTCCTGGCTTTCAGCAGTCACGCTGTGCCGTGGCGAGCTGCTTTTCCGGTGCAGCGTGGCCGGAAGATCGCGGCCAGTGTGTTTAAACCAGGGCAGAGCATGCCCAGCGGCTGTACAAACGGGACTTTGCACTGAGAAAACCCACTGTTATTGAGCAGTGGTAAGCTATCACAGGAAGGACCGAGTGAGGGAGCTGGCCAGAAGTAGCAGCAGATTGCAGGAGAGCACTGACTTTGACAGTGTATCAGTTGCCTGTATAATGCCAAGCTGTCAGTAACGCAACTGCCTGAGGCATCATTCTGAGTTCAAATTGGAAAAAGCTACGCAAGACCTATCGTTGCCCTCACTCCTTCATTGTCGCTGGGTCAAAATCCGGAAACTCCTTTCCAACTGCGTTGGGTGGACCTATGTCACAGGGACTGCAGCGGTTCAAGAAGGCAGCTCATCACCACCTTCTCAAGGGCAATTTGAGATAGGCAATAAATGCTGGCCCAGCCAATGATGTCCACACCCCATCAATGAATTAAAAAAACATGAGGACCAGAATTCTCCATTTCAGGGACTCAGTGCTGACGCCGGGAATGAACCACATGAGTTCTATGGCCCCGAAAATGGCGTCGGTCCCGGAGCGATTCGGGACATCCCAATGGGTTAGCACAGGCACCACGTGGAACTAGTGCAATTCCAAAGAATACTGCGTGTGATTCGCTAGGGTCGGCATTGGCTCTCAAGAGCCTGACAAGCAGGAGCTGGATGTCGGTACTCCACTCCCCACACACCCTCAACCCAGTCAAGAAGATGGCACTGGTTGCACTGGAGTACGCCCATCTGTTGATGGGTCGGCTGGGACCAGAGGGTACCTAGGAGGGTGGCCTGAGGAGGCACCCATATGACCCATGGCACTAAGTTCATAGTGATCCATGCCCGGCCACCCCGCCCCATGACCCTCCTCCTAGTCGACCCCCCACTTCTCCCTCTGGCTCTGGCAGAAGCCCTGGCCAGTGGCACAACTGTCAGCAGATTATAGCAATGCTGAACACTTTCCATGTCCTCTCCCTCTCCCTTAGCGCCTGCATCCCGATTTTAAATACCACAAGCGAACCACTTGGCTGAGGTGGAGCATGTGGGGAGCCGTAAATTACTAGGTCAGGCCCGGTAATGATGTGCCAACGGTGTTCTCTGTACATCTGCATGCCCATGCTGGCATGCGGCGTAGAACGCATTCACACTGCTGTCGAGGAACGGGAGCATGGCACCGGCCTCCATTTCCGGATGACGCACAATTCTACACCTGATTGCGCTTCCCGATCCCAGAGTTGCTGGACGGAGAATCATACCCGAAAAAACTCTTAAAACATTATCAGAGGAAAACAGAAGTTTTTTGTCAGTTCCCTTGAAACTATAGCTCACAGTTTCCATTTGCTAAAAACAATATGAAAGTAATTATGTGTTATTGGATTTCAAGCCCTTAAGCAAAGATACGACATTACCTCATATATTTATAGTATGGTGTCTAATTGGTTTATTAATCCCTCTAATTTTCAGCTGTGGACATGACATTCTGGCAACATCTAGACTTCATGAATATCTATGAGAACTTTCCATAAACATTCCCAGTATTTAGGTCATTTTTGTTTGGACCTTTATCTACATGCATTGCTAATTTACAGCAAAACGTTAAGAATATTCTGCTGCATTACTTTTTGTGTAGTTCATGTATGCACCAGCAATAAGGTCTGCAATCCCACCAACCCTGTCCTTGTCACCATCCATTAGCTTCCTGTATCCAAGGGAACTGACTATCACGGAATTTTAACATGTGGAATATGTGGGATTATATGCAGAGGCAGGTGGGGGAATCTATATCCTGAAAAATTCCAAGCCAGCTCCAGCCTGCCATTTTCCAGGTTTTACAGACTGGACGGCAAGCCAATAGGCTGGTAGGTATTTACATTTTTTTTCTTTATTCTTTCATGGGGTGTTGGCGTCGCAGGCAAGGCCACTATTTGTTGCCCATTGTAGCCATCTGGGATGGCCACTTCCAGAATACAAAATGGATGAACGCAAAGATTGTAGGGAACTATGGACAATGTTAAGAAAGCAAGCAGGCACAGAGCCTGTATGCATATTGAAGATACAGCTCTCAGATGGGACTGAAACTGTAGGGCAATTAACATATTGGTGGCCCATCTCCGGGAACAAAGGAAAGACACTCAAGCAACCGATCTAGCTCCAGACATCACGGCACCAGTTCCCCAAAACGACACCGTAAACAAAGCAAGGCCAACAGCCACCTAGGACACGCCCAGCCATCAGGGCACCCACTCCTTTATTAGTCAAGGTCAATACGAGTGATCGAGATACGGCCCAATTAATTGGGGCGAAGTTCAAGGCCCGCCCAAAAGCGCGCGAAGCCCCTTTGGGTATAAGAAAAAGACCCCGAGAGAGAATCGCTCTCTTGGACATGGCTCTCAAAGCGGAGAGACCCGGCCACCAGCTTCACCAGAAGCAAGTTCCAAGATCAACGCTCGCTACCAGATGGACGACCTTAGCTGTTCCCCTTCACCACTTCGAACCCAACAACCACAGATCCGAACAACGGCCATTGTTCCCATGACTGAGTGGGCACCTGAAGCTAAGTATAGGCATTAGTGGTAGAGATAGTTTAGTTTGTAGTACTTTGTGCATGTGTAGGTCTTACTGTGTGTGTAAATAAATAGTATTGACTTTGAACCAACTAACTGGTGTATTGGCTCTTTGATCAGTATTCAGGTTTGAACCTTGTGGCGGTATCGAGAGATACCTGGCAACTCTAAAGCTAACATAATTAGGATTATGGAAGGTGACCATATTGACCGCCATATTTATAACCAGAGAAACAGAGCAACATTTACTGGCGACATCTGACGGGACTCAACCTAGAAGTGGCCTAGTCACTCCGAGAGAACCCAAAATTTGAATTAGAATTCAATTGAAAACAGGAAAAAAACCACAAGCGTAAGAACAATACTGATCAAACCTCCAAGATTCGGAAGTGTGTTATTGCATGCGTGCTAACATGGATATAAGTTAAGCCTGAGAGATTTTGTTGCGTTAAGTTTGTCGGGAGTTTTGTAGGCCGGAAATTAGCGTAAGCCGTACCCGTGTTTACACCACCACTTTATCACCACCTGTTCCAAATTCAATAGACCCCAGAGATAGCGAGAAAATGGCAATGAAGGCAATGGAACGCTTTATGAACTCCCAAGAATTCGAGGTCGCAGTGACCAGTAGAGTAGAACAGTGTCCTGTATGGGAAGAGGAAATCAAAAAGTACCTCAAAGGGAAAGGATGGCCCCTTTGGAGCGAATTCTGCGCAAACGATGAAACAGTTCCCGGAAGTATAGGGCATACTTGGTGGGAGAACCTGACAGAGGTCCATAGGAAGAGCATAGGGAAAGCTTGCAAATCGATGGCAATCGTGTCCTGCTTGGCACAGAGGAGGTCGTTAGGACACTCCGTAGAGAGATTGAGGAGAGAGACAAGAGTAGTGAAGGAGATGTGAGTGGATATGAGAGAGAGAACAGGGAACTGAGAGAGCAGTTAGCGGCGAGGGACAAGGAGGTGGCTGATGCCAAGCGGGCACACTAATCTTGTCTTGCCCATTTGAGCAGCTTTCAGTCCCAATATGACAAAGCCTACCAGGACACGCAACGCGCGGTGTTGGTAAGACAGGAAACCGAACAACAGGTTGAGCAGTTGTAGAAACAGTGTAACGACTTAAAAGCAGCCCTACGAGCACTCCACACTTCCACAACGGAACAAAGGCAGAGTTCAGTATATCACGCAAAGTGCCGGAAGCAAATTGTAGAATTGCAATCTCTGCTTTCTGTTCAGAATAGGTTCCAGAGCACATTTGGACCCCAGTTAGACCAATAAAATGGCCCTGATTGGCAGGAGTTAAATGAGACTGCCCACAGATATGTACATGGCACATGTACACAGGACAGACCCCCGACTGCACAGGCAAAACACACCCCTATGGACCCTGTAACCACACAACGCAGGGCCACAACAGCAGGAGACCCAGATTTCCTATACACTACCCCATTAACCGTCACCCAATTACGGGACGCGTGTGATAACACCGTTCCTACCCACATCGGACCCCCACCAGTTCTTTGCAAGGGTAAAACAACAGGCGACCATGTATGGCCTGGATGAAAAAGGGCAAGTGAAGCTCACAGTTTTAAGCCTCGACCCTTCAGTCGTGGCAGCCCTTCCCGACAATTGTCCCGCTCTTGGAAACAGTCCATCCAAGGCAAAACAGCGTTTGTTAAAGCAAAGGAAGAACAGGCAGACATGCATCCAGTTAGGACGCACCAGTACCCCGCATGGGTAAATGAGGGCAGGAACAGCCCACAGCAAGCCAAATCCCAGGAGTGTTATAATTGCAGCCAATTAGGACACTATGCACGAGAATGAATTTGTGTCCCAGAAGCAGCAGAGACACCAGCAGACAGGCACCCTAAATAAGAATAGGGCAAAGCCAATTCACAGTATTAGCTCCTGTGCGGACAGTACAGATATGAATGCCACCGACTGACTGTGTTTGGGCTCCCCAACTTGGGTCTGCGACACCCTTTGGGACAAATCCGGTAGACCGGTAGTGGCAGGCACAGTCCGGGGACACCCTGTAGAATTCCTTTGGGACACAGGAGGGTCCCGCACCACGCTCATTTCCTCCATGATGTTTCAGCGAGACACGTGGCCCACCACGGACACCATTACACTCAATGGTTTTACAGGGCATTTGCAGCAGGGACACATCACAGCCCCTGTAGCAATCCAGATCGGGAACATTAAAACTAAACACCCCGTAGTTCTGGTCGATCTACCCCAGACAGCCGAACACATTTTAGGCATTGACTTCATGAGCTCCCACAACCTCTCACTCGATCCAGTGAATAAATGTGTGTGGAGAATGGTAAAGGCAGCATGAGCCCCCGCCACTCTCACAGGTGGAGAGTATGAAAATAGGATCAGCGCAGTAGGAGACTTCTGGTTCGACCCTCGAGCCATTAGTCAGAACAAACAAGTTAGGGAAGTCCTGCAGCAACACAAAGCAGCATTTGCACAGCCCAAGCACGACTGTGGCAAGATCGCTGGCTTAGTGGATATTACAGGTCCCGATCCCAGACCCCAAAAGCAGTACGGTTTTCCCCAAGAAGCAGAGGGAGAAATCTCAAACGTGATACAGAGTTTGCTTGATCAAGGCGTACTCCGATCAGTAGCCTCCACGAATAACGCACCAATTTGGCCCGTCAGGAAACCCGATGGATCATGGTGACTGACCATTGATTATCGGGAACTGAACAAAGTGACCCCAGTCGCAGCCCCCATCATAGCCACGAGTCCCGAGACCATGCTCAAACAGGGACTACAGTCAAAATTGTTTTCGGTTTTGGACATTAGCACCGGCTTTTGGTCCATTCCATTGGATAAAGCGTGCCAATATAAATTTGCTTTCACATTCCAGGGACAGCAATATACGTGGACGTGCCTTCCACAAGGCTTCCACAATTCCCCCTCCATTTTCCACCGACAGCTGGCAAATGGATTAGCAAAATTTTCCCGGCCCGATTGTCTGGTCCAATATGTCGATGATCTGCTACTACAGACGAACACAAAGGGAGAGCACATTTCGCTTCTCGCTGAGCTTTTAGGACTCCTAAAACTAATTGGCTGTAAAGTAAACCCCAAGAAGCCCCAGGTTTTACAAGAAAAAGTGATTTACTTAGGTACAGTAATCACGCATGGCAAACGCGAGATCGAGCAGAAAAGGATCGACTCGATCGTCAAATTACCCCTCCCCCATAACGTCACAGCCCTCCGGTCATTTCTTGGGCTGGTTGGCTACTGCAGAAACCATGTAGACGGTTTTGCCACAAAGGCAGCGCCCCTATCCGAACTTCTCCAGAAGCAGGCACCTTGGGAATGGTTTCCACAGCACACGGATGCCGTGGATGCTTTAAAAAGAGCCCTCAGCACAGCCCCGCATTACAGGTCCCAGATCCACTTTCCCCGTACGTAATTGAGGTTGCAACTATCGACCGAACCCTTTCGGCCATGCTCCTCCAAGAACGACATGATCGATAAGACCCCGTGGCATACGCCTCACGCGTATTAGATCCAGTCGAGCAAGGATTTTCTGCCTGCGAAAGGCACCTGCTCTCAGTCTTTTGGGCAGTACAATACTTTGCCTACATTACAGGACTCAACCCCATCATCATTCTCACTGAACACACCCCAACACAGCTATTACTAGATGGTCGACGTAAGGATGGCACAGTCAGCCAGATCCCCGCAGCCCTTTGGACCCTTCTCTTACAGGGACGGGACATAAACGTTAAGAGGACAAAAACCCACACTTTCCTTGCTGACAATTTACAATATGCAGGCACCCCACATGAGTGTGAAATCATCTCCACTAAGCACAATTCAGGATCCTTTATACCGAAGTCAGCTCCCCAAAAGCAGGTACTTCACCCCAGAGACGCCAGCCCACAGACATAGGCGCACCCCTTAGAATCTATGTGGATGGCTCCTCCACAGTTTTAAACGGGAAAACGATTACCAGTTGCGGTATTTATGTAGAGGGCGCGCAAGGACGTGCCCTAGAAGAGATTTCGTTAAAATTGCCAGGACACTTAGGCTCACAGGCAGCAGAACAGGCAGCCATAGCGTATGTTGTAGAACACCCCCGACTCGTTTCCGACCCCAGCCGACATATATTCTGACAGTTTATATGTTTGCAACAGTTTAACCGAATTCCTACCCCTGTGGGAAACTAGAGGATTTGTTTCCGCAGACGGAAAGCTCCTACCCTCAGCCCCATTACTCCGGCATATCCTAAAGACGGCCAAAGACCGTAAATATGGAATTATCAAAGTCCGTAGCCACCATCGTTCTTCCCCCCCGATAACATTAAGGCAGACGCCCTAGCAAAAGCAGGTTCCAGACATGGTCACTTTTGGAACCCCCCCGAGAGCGCCCCAGTACACCCAGTTCAGGTCTCACAGACCAACATTCAGGATTTAACACAGGCCCAGAAAGGAGATGAGAAGCTCAAGGAAGTTTTTAAAGGCAACTTCCCAGCCCCCTACGATCGGGACAGAAACGCGTTAACCACACATGACGGTGTGATTTTAAAAAATGGAATTTATGTATTCCCCAGCCAGGACAGGAATCAAATTATTTGTCAGTTCCATGACAACCATGGACACCAAGGCATAGAAGCTACCCTCGCCCACCTCAGACCTCTCTGCTGCTGGTCTAATTTAAAGACTAATGTTACACATTACATTTGGAACTGCTTAATCTGTGCCAGGAATAATCCAGACAGATACGCAAGAAAAGGTCAGCTTAGCCACATCCGCCCCGTTAATGGCCCCTGGACGAATTTGCAAATCGACTATATAGGAACCCTTCCCCCCCTGCAGGAATGGTTTTAAGTATGTGTTGGTGGTCATCGCAACCTTCACAAAATGGGTGGAAGCGTTTCCATCCCGAACAAACACCGCCAAAACGACAGCTAAAATCCTCACTCAGCACATCTTTACAAGATGGGGACACTCCCACGCAGCATAGAGACTGACCAAGGCTCCCATTTTACAGGACGAGTGATGAAAAACGTCCTTACAATTTTCGGCATAAAACAAAAATTCCATATTGCATATCACCACCAATCAAGCGGCATAGTAGAAAGAATGAACAGAACTTTAAAAGCGACCCTCAGAAAAATGGTGCAACAACACAACAGCACCTGGGATTCAGTTCTCCCATTTGCATTATTGTTCATACGAAATACGGTATCCACGTCGACAGGAAACACCCCCCACACCCTCATGACCGGACGCCCCATGAAAGGGACGGAATATTTGTTAGGACTGGATTTGGCCAGCCCCGCAGTCACCGCCCTCACGCATGAGAAAACAGTACAACAGATTTTAGAAAATGTGAAAGCAGCCCAGTTTGCAGCAGCCGTTAGGCTTGGAACCCGCAAGAAACAAAGCAAAGTTTGCTTTGATAAGAGTACACACCACTGAGTTTGTGGTAAGGCAGCAAGTCAAGCTATCCCTATACAACCCCAGTTCATTCCTTTCCCCCAAATTTGCCGGACCGTACTCCGTCTCTGATAAAGTCAACCCCTCTGTATATAAAATCACCTATCCGAATGGCAAGTCTGCGTGGTTCCACGTAAACCAGCGTAATGCTTATGGCCACATCTCGCTTGCAGCAGCAGATGAGCATGCCCCACCCACGAACGAGGTATTCCTACCCTCCCCCAACCTGTCCAGCCCATCTTCAGACACGACTACAACTCCACCCCCAGAGACACGACTCCGCCTCTCGCTTCCCCCAACCGACAGCGACATCAATAGTGATAGCGACAGCCCCAGCACACCACGCTACGATTACACCCCTGCACCAGGCCCCACTCCCAGCGACTCTGAACATGATTCCAGCGACCCCTTCGAAATAACATACATTAAAGTCCCTGACCCAGACCCACTGCCCGACGATTATGGATTAACCCCTAGCAGCTCCAACCTCGATATAAAATACTGGCACCGAGACAATTCGTTCAGGCTCATCCGGAACATTGAGATGGACCCCAATTCGCTCCAAGTAGCTTTAGCACGCCTACTCCAGTCAAGAGTATGGCAGCCAGGAGAAGATGATGACATAGAGTCTGACTCCCACCAAATGAATCCCTTTGCAACTCTGTTCACGTTAGAGCAATAAGGTGTCCAGATGATGGTAAAAAGGAACCGATGGAGAGTTACGGTGTCCTTTCTGATGGAACCTGCACCATGTTTGTAATGTATGTTTGTTTGTTATTGTGAATGTTAAATGTTGTTTGTTCATTTAAAGTTTCTTGGCCCCATGCCACCACTCTTTTAATGCCCAATGGCAGTTAGAGGAATTAGTTTGTCCGTAGACAAGCGATCATAACTGCTCTTCTGCTTTGAAGGTAGAAGTTAGCAACAAATGCAACCCCCACGACGACCACAAATTCTTACCGTTCTTGCCGGTTGCTCAGGCAGTGGAGGAACGGCATTGGTCCCCGCCCTGCCTGAGGACCCCCATCTGGTCAGCTACGCTCGGGTAGAGCACATATGGCACTGGTCACTGTCCTACCCAGGGATTTCACCCAATCTTACCCGCCGCGGGCCATACGCACCCCATTTGGCACTTTTAGTTCAAAACTCTTCTGTTTGTTTATGGCGACCCTTAGGTTGCTTCCAGGTGCTACTTACATCCTCAAACACTGGGATGGTAGATTGCACAGGCTGCGAGACTGTCAGTATTTTTCTCGGATATCTTGTCCCAAATATTTGGTTAAAAAAAAATGAGGGAGTCACAGATGATGACCAATTATAATGGGTAATTGGCAATAAAGGACAGACAGACATACGAGATCTTAAACAAGATAATAACAGAAATTATGCTTGTGTCCATAGAACCCTCGGAACTATAGAAGCCTCAAGAGGAAGAAAGAAAGAAGAAAAGATGAAGACAACCATCATGCTCTACAGTTGGATCTTAGCGGGATCCCTCCAGTTGCGCGCAGACGCTACCCCTCTGACCCCTACCACACAGGCCGTTACTGTTTCTCATCCCTGCCATAAACTGTACCCCGAGATAGTTACCGATACACCGACCTGGTGTGACAAGTTCATAACTTGGTATTCCCTGTCCTACGTTGTGGAAGCACTGCTAGTAATTGCGATACTCTGCAGTGTCGTTCAGACCCTAAGACTCAGGAAATGGCGGAGGAAAGCCTCCCGCACCCCGGTATACACCTTCAGATCCCCTATTTTCGGACTTCAACAAACCCCCCCAACCCCTTTAAGTGAATTAAAGTACATCCGTTTGTTTTGTGTGTTTGTTCGTTCTAATAAAGGAAATGTAAAACTCTATGCTTGACTGCAAAGCCAGAGAGACCTGTGTTGCTGCTATTGTACAGTTTAAAAGAATTTAATATGTTGTAAATTCTTTTGATTAATTAAGGATAGTTTAGATTAAGGACAGTTAGAGGTTCCAGTTTTTAAATTTTGTAATGCATGCCTGAATGTCATAGCGCCCCATAGAATTTTATAATGATGTGTATAGTAATTTCGGTAAAAGTTTCAATTCATAGGACAGAGCAGTGTAGAGCCTGTCAGTGCTTATGGGTGCCCGACTTAGGAGGAGGATGAAGAAGATGCAGCAATTTGATCCTTCACGCATCGCGTTGAGGATCACAAGGAGGGTGAGTAGCCATCTGGGATGGCCACTTCCAGAATACAAAATGGATGATCGCAAAGAATGTAGGGAACTATGGACAATGTTGAGAGAGCAAGCAGCCCCCAGAGCCTGTATGCATATTGAAGAAACAGCTCCCAGACGGGACTGAAACTGTAGGGCAATTAACATATTGATGGCCCATCTCCGGGAACAAAGGAAAGACACTCAAGCAACCGATCTAGCTCCAGACATCGTGGCACCAGTTCCCCAAACCGAAAGCGCAAACAAGGAAAGGTCAACGGCCACATTGGACCTGCCCAGCCATCAGGGCACCCACCCCTTTATTGGTCAAGATCAATACGGGTGATCGAGATACGGCCCAATTATAGGAAGAAGACCCAAGAGAGAATCGCTCTCTTGGACTTGGCTCTCAAAGCGGAGAGACCCGTCCACCAGCTGCACCAGAAGCAAGTAAGTCCAAGGTCAATGCTCGACCTTAGCTGTTCTCCTGTACCACTTCGAACCCAACAACCTCAGATCCGAACAGCGGCCATTGTTCCTCTGACTGAGTGGGCACCCAAAGCTAAGTATAGGCGTGAGCGGTAGAGATAGTTTAGTTTGTAGTACTTTGTGCATGTGTAGATCTTACTGTGTGTGTAAATAAATAGTATTGACTTTGAACTAACTAACTGGTGTCTTGGCTCTTTGATCAGTATTCGGGTTAGAACCTTGTGGCGGTATCGAGAGATACCTGGCGACTCTAAAGCAAACATAATTAGGATTAAGGAAGGCGACCATATTGACCACCATACTTAAAACCAAATAAATATAGCAACACCATCCCTAATTGCCCTTGAGCTGAGTGGCAATTTTAAGAGTCAACCACATTGCTGTGGATCTGGAATCACATGGAGGCCAGACAGGGTAAGGATGAAAGATTTCCTTCTCAAAAGGACATTAGTGAACCAGATGGGATCTTCTGGTCCCACCGCCTGCCCTGCTGCTGGAACCCATTGCGGGAGATTGCCTACAGCAGAAGCAGAAGATCCCGCCAACAGGAAGGGATGGAAAATCCCACTTTTAAAGTGTCAAATTGGATGGGCCAACTGGCTTTCCATCCTTGGAGGAAGTTGTCATATTATGTACGTAATGTAAGTTCTTTATGTTTCACTGGTGGGGGCTCATTTTTGAGATCTTGAGACTTGTGTGTTTAAACATAACCATTTTTGTTAGACTTTAACCATGTACAGTTTCAAGTATGGTCTTGCATGGAGCTGTTCCATGCAGGCACGCTGCTTACTGAGTTTGTTCTGAATTGTCCCCTGATCATGTGACTACAGGGGCCTGTCGGGAAGGTAAGGTTAACTTTAAAAACTTACCTTGCAGAAGAAGCAGCCTTCAGATTTTCGGCGGGAGTAGTGTCGGGAAGGTAAGTGTAACTTAAAAAACTTATCTTTACAGCTGCAGGAAGTCGGCCGTGGGGATTTTTAGGAAGATTTGTTAGTACCTGTATATAAATTGGGCGGTTGCTAATCCCGAGACACTGTACTGTGTCCCTGCTGATTTCATCTGTGGGAAGTGCACCCATCTCCAGCTCCTCAGTGTTAGGGAACTGGAGCTGGAGCTGGATGAACTTCCGATTATTCGGGAGGCAGAGGTGGTCATAGATAGAAGCTTCAGGGATGTAGTAACTCCGAAGAATAAAGATAGATGGGTGACGGTGAGAGGGGCTGGGAGGAAGCAGTCATTACAGGGATCCCCTGTGGTTGTTCCCCTTAGTAACAAGTATACCGCTTTGGATACTGTTGGGGGGGGGGCTTACCAGGGGTAAGCCATGGGGTACAGGTCTCTGGTACAGAGTCTGTCCCTGTTGCTCAGAAGGGAAGGGGGGAGAGGAGTAGAGCATTAGTCATTGGAAACTCCATAGTTAGGGGGATAGATAGGAGATTCTGTGGGAACGAGAGAGACTCGCGGTTGGTGTGTTGCCTCCCAGGTGCCAGGGTCCGCGATGTCTCGGTTTGTGTTTTCGGGATCCTTAAGGGGAGGGGGAGCAGCCCCAAGTCGTGGTCCACATAGGTACCAATGACATAGGTAGGAAAGGGGATAGGGACGTAAGGCAGGAATTTAGGAAGCTAGGGTGGAAACTTGGATCTAGGACAAACAGAGTTATTAGCTCTGGAAACGTGCTAGCGAGATAAGGAATAGGGAGAGAGAGCAGTTCAACACTTGGCTACAGGGATGGTGCAGGAGGGAGGGTTTCAGATTCCTGGATAATTGGGGCTCATTCTGGGGTAGGTGGGACCTCTACAAATGGGATAGTCTACACCTGGACCAGAGGGGTACCAATATCCTGGGGGGGAAATTTGCTAATGCTCTTCGGGAGGGTTTAAACTAGGTCAGCGGGATGATTGGGAACCTGAATTGTAGCTCCAGTATACAGGAGGTTGAGAGTAGTGAGGTCATGAGTAAGGTTTCAAAGTTGCAGGAGTGTACCGGCAGGCAGGAAGTGGTTTAAAGTTTGTCTACTTCAATGCCAGGAGCATCCGGAATAAGGTGGGTGAACGTGTTTTCAGGGTTAGTACCTGGGACTTCGATGTTGTGGCTTTTTCGGAGACATGGATAAGCAGGGACAGGAATGGTTGTTGCAGGTGCCGGGGTTTAGATATTTCAGTAAGCTCAGGGAAGGTGGTAAAAGAGGGGGAGGGGTGGCATTGTTAGTCAAGGACAGTACTACGGTGGCAGAAAGGATGTTTGATGAGGACTCATCTACTGAGGTAGTATGGGCTGAGGTTAGAAGCAGGAAAGGAGAGGTCACCCTGTTAGGGGTTTTCTATAGGCCTCCGAAAAGTTCCAGAGATGTAGAGGAAAGGATTGCAAAGATGATTCTGGATAGGAGCGAAAGTAACAGGGTAGTTGTTATGGGGGACTTTAACTTTCCAAATATTGACTGGTAACGCTATAGTTCGAGTACTTTAGATGGGTCCGTTTTTGTCCAATGTGTGCAGGAGGGTTTCCTGACACAGTGTGTAGATAGGCCAACGAGAGGCGAGGCCATATTGGATTTGGTACTGGGTAATGAACCAGGACAGGTGTTAGATTTGGAGGTAGGTGAGCACTTTGGTGATAGTGACCACAATTCGATTACGTTTACTTTAGTGATGGAAAGGGATAGGTATATACCGCAGGGAAAGAGTTATATCTGGGGGAAAGGCAATTATGATGCGATGAGGCAAGACTTAGGATGCATCGGATGGAGAGGAAAACTGTAGGGGCTGGGTACAATGGAAATGTGGAGCTTGTTCAAGGAACAGCTAATGCGTGTCCTTGGTAAGTATGTACCTGTCAGGCAGGGAGGAAGTGGTCGAGCGAGGGAACTGTGGTTTACTAAAGCAGTTGAAACACTTGTCAAGAGGAAGAAGGAGGCTTATGTAAAGATGAGACGTGAAGGTTCAGTTTTGGCGCTCGAGAGTTACAAGTTAGCTAGGAAGGACTTAAAGAGAGAGCTAAGAAGAGCCAGGAGGGGACATGAGAAGTCTTTGGCAGATAGGATCAAGGATAACCCTAAAGCTTTCTATAGATATGTCAGGAATAAAAGAATGAGTCGGGTAAGAGTAGGGCCAGTCAAGGACAGTAGTGGGAAGTTGTGCGTGAAGTCCGAGGAGATAGGAGAGGTGCTAAATGAATATTTTTTGTCAGTATTCACACAGGAAAAAGACAATGTTGTTGAGGAGAATACTGAGATACAAGCTACTCGACTGGAAGGGCTTGAGGTTCATAAGAAGGTGTTAGCAATTCTGGAAAGTGTGAAAATAGATAAGTCCCCTGGGCCGGATGGGATTTATCCTAGGATTCTCTGGGAAGGTAGGGAGGAGATTGCTGAGACTTTGGCTTTGATCTTTAAGTCATCTTTGTCTACAGGAATAGTGCCAGAAGACTGGAGGATAGCAAATGTTGTCCCCTTCTTCAAGAAGGGGAGTAGAGACAACCCCGTAACTATAGACCAGTGAACCTTACTTCTGTTGTGGGCAAAGTCTTGGAAAGGTTTATAAGAGATAGATACATAGATACATAGAAACTAGGAGCAGGAGGAGGCTTTCTGGCCTTTCGAAATAGCATGTTAGCAACCTCTGGACTGGAGACATTGTCACAATTGCTCATGATTGGCTGAGAATTGATGGGTTATAAATTGGCTCGTGCCTGAATCGGGACCCAGGACCGTTCTGTATGCTGGCTCTGTACGTGTCCAAGAAGGTCAATGGGCAGGACACCGTAGAATCAGCCATTGTGCACTGTAGTAGCCAGCCACACGCTGTGAATTTACCCAGGAGTTGAGAGGACCTTTCCTACCTCTTGCTCCTACCAGCTGCCCATAAGGTAAGTCAAAAGCTAAAGGTTTACATTTTGTGAGGCAGCCTTGAACTGCTTTGACTACCAAGCACCTGAGAATAATAATTGTCGTGCGCATGATTTGTAATACAGTCAGTCACTTACAGAGGCAGCCTCGAACGGGTGTGAGGTTCTCTATTTATATATGTAAAGGGCCTTTGCTTGTTTCAGGCTCATGCCCAAGAAGCCTATATTGAAGCAATTACCGATACAGTGGGGCACACACTTCTGATCCAAAATATGTGGCAATATCATGTAAAATGCCTGCCTGCGTGTCCATTTTACTTCTATAAATGGACAACCTTGCAAATGGATTTCCAGGCTGATATCTTCCCATCTGTGTCTACTCGACTTGCCAGTTTCTTTTCAGGGATAGCAAGTCTTCTTGTCATATAGTGCCTATATGAAAACTCAGCTAAGAACTACTAAAGCTCTGGGCAAAGGCAAGTGCAATCAAGTATCAGTCCAGTATATAAATCTATGGTTAACATTGCAAAACCTTAATCGTTACCATCTGTATATCGGTGGTTCCGTTGTTCATATGAACACACATGAATCCAGATGTTTCCGAGAAAATAACAGCCTGTTCATGATACACGGAGCTGTAATGCACAACTTTGTCAACATTCAGGGGAATAAGAGAAACACCCTGCGTTGCAAACCTACTGAATTTGCTGTGCAATTTATGCTGCTATGTCATTTGTTTTGTTCAAATGGCACTTCATCCTTCGCCTCCCCATTACTTTAAGAACTTGCTGATATGCTCATGAATTAAACTTGCCACAGAAGCTTAAGGCTGAAACTTAACCATGTAAGTAACTTTTAATAATGTCTTAATTGTTCATTCAATGCCTCTTTGGGCCAGAAAATTAACAATTAAAGCTGCTCACTTGGAATCTTGAATGTAGTCAATTGTTGTTGGAGATTTGAAAAACGTCATACTTTTTAAAAACTTTTCCTTTCTGTCTCTTTTGTCACTTTCTCTTCAGCCAGCCTTTCTTTCCTTCTCTTTATTTCTCCTTCTGCACTTGACTCCAATTCAACCTCCTTCTCTGTCTTTCCTCTGTTTCTTCTCAATATTTAAATCTCATTGGTTAATGGGATCTACTGCCGACAAAGGTCTCGGATGCCTCGTTATCCTCACCACACCATTACCAGCTCACACTACCAGCAGGTTATCGCACAAAAGGATTTTCAGCTGAAGGGGGCATGACGAAGTTTAACTAACAATCAAACTCCCTCAGTGGAAATGTGCGGCCTCGTCACGGTGGGATCACGGTGGTGCCGCAAACTTCAAAACTCCATTGACTGCGGTGGGAATGGTAGATCCCATCGGTGGTCGGTATAGTAAAAATCTAGCCGCTTTCCAGCAAGATCCAACCCATTAAAATATGACACTTTAGTCAAGAAACTAAAACCCCTGTCTTGAAAATTAGAATTAATTGAAACCTCATGACACTATTCCAAGAGGACTGGGGAGAGGGGGGGGGGGGCGCAGGGGATGTTCTCCCATCTCCTGGTCAACATTAAATCTTCATTAAACACTGCCAAAAAACTATCAGTCATTTTGTCTCATTTGCTCATTGTGGAACCTCACCATCTTTGCATGATTACACAATTCATTGCTTTGAAAGTGCCTTGGGATATTCTGAGGAGATGAAAGCTCTTATTTAGCTTCAAGGTCATTATTTATTTACTCTAGGAGCTCAAAATTCTTTGACGAGAACTAAAAAGCATGGTTGTTTTATAATATCGCAAGATAGTTGGCATATACATTTGCCGTACAATTAAGACCTCAAGCATGGTGGGGGGTCAGATGAATGGAATTAATTTTTTTTGGGGTGCTATCCTAAATTTCAACACCAGCCGGATATCTTGGATAGATTCCCTTCCCATAGGGAGCTGAGAGAGTTTAGCGAAGCACAATTTAAGGCTGTGATCGAACGAGCACTGGATAAAGGAAGTGTTGAATGGTACTCGTGTGGTTGTGAAGTGATTGCTTTTGAAATGAATTACTCTAAGTCCTTGCTTAAAGTTGTGAAAATTGTGACTTTAGGTGAAATCATAGAATCATAGAATTTACAGTGCAGAAGGAGGCCATTCAGCCCATCGAGTCTGCACCGGCTCTTGGAAAGAGCACCCTACCGAGGCCCACACCACCCTATCCCCATAACCCAGTAACCCCACTCAACCAACCCTAAGGCCAATTTTGGACACTAAGGGCAATTTAGCATGGCCAATCCACCTAACCTGCACATCTTTGGACTGTGGGAGGAAACCGGAGCACCCGGAGGAAACCCACGCACACACAGGGAGAACGTGCAGACTCCGCACAGACAGTGACCCAAGCCGGGAATCGAACCTGGGACCCTGGAGCTGTGAAGCAATTATGCTAACCACTATGCTACCGTGGTGCCCCAGTGAATCATAGGTTCCCATAGCAATCAATGTTAAAGCGAGAGTCAGATTTTACTGGATTCCATCTAGTGGCAGAGGTTGGTCTGTGCAGGTAGCAGCTGAAGCCCCAGAATGGCTTAACCAACAAACCTCTGTAACTAGATGGAGCGTTGGACTTCAGTAATGAGTCCAGGAGCAGAGCCAGAAGTCAGGAGGTACTGAAGAGCAGATCCCAAGGACTGAGGTAAGGACAAGGTTGGGAGTCGGAAAGGATGGGATACAAAGGTACAGGAAGGAAGGCCGGGAGTCATAAGGACGGGAGTCAACAAGAACGGGAATGGGAGCAAGAGGAAGAGGGACTGAGGGCGAGGGTGGAAGTACTGCGGGAAAGGTTATGTGAGCAGGCAGGCCATAGAAGAAGGAGTATGCAGCAAATTACATTAAAGTTAAACTGGCAATGCTAAACTGATATACGAACACTACTTTATCAAAGAATTTAAGTGTGCTGATGTGAAGAAGGGACTTACTGTACACCTTGGCATGCATGCTAGGTGCAAATAAAAGTTACTGCTGGACAGATTGGCCAAGAGCTGAAATTTAAAAAAACAGCCAGTGGTGGGAAAACCTCGGCAGGTCTGGCAGCATCTGTGGTGAAAGAAACAGAGTTAATGTTTTGAGTCCGTGTGGCTTGGGTTCGGAGGGACTCGAAACATGGGCCGGGATTCTCCGAGCCCACGCCGGGTCAGAGAATCGCCGGTCACACCGGAAATTCCCGCCACGCCGCTCCGACACCGGGAAGCTCCAACGAGCGGAGAATCGCCATCAGTCATGCGCGTGGTTTACGCAGCGCCGGTGGCCCCTGTACGATTCTCCCCGGTCGACCAGCCGAGTTCCCGCCGAGTACCGCCGGCGTGGTTCCAACCTGGTACCACCCGGCAGGAGCTCGGACCCGCGGCCGCGGTGGCCATCCTTGTGGGGGGACAGGGGGATCAGACTCTGGGGGTCCTGCACGATGGCCAGGCCTGCGATCGGGAGCTACCGATCGGCGGGCACGCGTGATCTGGAGGGGGCCTACCTCCTGCGTGGGCCCGCTGTGTGGCTCCGCCATGTTGCGCAGCGCTGGCCCGGAAACGGCCACCAGAGGCATGCACCGGCGCGGAAACGGCCACCGCGGGCGTGGGCGGACCTGCGCCGGCAGCGCAGGGCTGCGTATCGACGCTGGAGCAGAGTGCAGCACTCCGTCGCCGTGCTGGCCCCCTATGGCCCACTGAATCTCTGGGCCAAGAGGCCCATTGACTCCGGCATGCGACACTCCAGTGTTTACACCGGCGTCAACACTTGGCCGGGATTTCGAAGAATCCCGGCCATGAACTCTGTTTCTCTCTCCACAGATGTTGCCAGACCTGTCGAGGTTCCCCAGCATTTGCAGTTTTTTTTAAATTTCAGGTTACAGCATCTGCAAAATTTTGCTTTAATTTCCAGTTGATGATGAATTGTCCAATAAAAGAACGACTTGAAGGACTTCTGGAAGATGAATCAATCAGTGACACAACACACATGCTGTGCTGTTAAAACTGTAGCTCGGGAAATCCGAAATTTCCATTTCCCTGTTGCAGACAGGTAAGTAAAAATCCAGCTTCCATCCATTTCGAATTTCTCTACCAGCTTAATTGGATTGAATTGAATGAATCTGTGCAGGAGATCACAGAATTTAAATTGTGAATGAATTGCACATGAAGTCATGTGTTTTCTGTCATAATATCCATTCATGTATTTAATGAGATGCAGACAGGCAGTGATTGACACACAGGATAACCAATGAACACACACGACACAGAACAACCAATCACCAGTGTAGCCATCTGGGATGGCCACGTCCCGATTACAAAATGGACACCCGCAAAGAATGCAGGGAAAATTGGACAATGTTAAGAAACAAGCTCTGTCTGTTGATTAGAACCTTAAATGCTCAGACAGGACAGAAACTACCAAACAATTTACTTACTAATGAGCCATCTCCAGGGGTAAAAGGGAAACATTTAGATACACAATGTTAGGACAGACTCCCCGGCGCCAGAAGAAGCTAAGACAAAGCAGACTGACAGTCACCAGGACACGCCCAGCGATCAGGGATCCACCCCTCTATTGGAAGAAAATCGATACAACTGATTGAGAAAGACCCAATTAGTTGAGGCCATGTTCAAGGCCCGCCCAAAAGAGCGCGAAGCCCTTTTCAGTATAAAAGGTATCACCCAAGGGAGAATCTTCCTCCTTTGGCTTTGGCTCTCACCGAAGAGAGAGACCTGCCTAGCAGCTGTACCAGACCAAGTAAGTCCCAAGTCAACGCACGCTACGAGATAGACGCTCCTAGTTGCTACCCTGTAAACAGCTCAACCCAGCAGCCTCAGAACCGAGCAACGGCCATTGTTCCTCTGACTGAGTGGGCACCTGAAGCTAAGTATAGTAATAGTGGTAGTTTAGTTTGTAGAGTTTATGCATGAGTAGATTTGACTGTGTGTAAATAAATGAGCATTGCTTTTGAACTTACTAACTGGTGTATCGAGTCATTGATCAGTATTCGGTTCTGAACCTCGTGGCAGTGTCGAAAGATACCTGGCGACTCTTGAGCAAACGTGATTAAATAGAGCCAAATTAAGAACCAAACAAAAGTTAGCAACACCAGACAGGACACCACCACTATAAAGCCCACAGGGCATTAAGACTCTCTCTCTTTCACAGGACACTGCTACTGAGATAGTTTGAGTGCACAAGCCAGTGAGCACCATCTCCATGTGGTCGAGAGCTAGTCTGGTCAAGCCAGTAGGAGGTTATCAGTTAGATTAATAGAATGTCAACCCACAGCAGATTATGTACAGCAATCAGCAAGTTCAATTAAAACAGTGTTGGACCATCTCCTGTGTCGGAAGCCTGTATCTAGTTTCACTGCATCTAGTTGCAGTCAACGTTGAACCTACTCACTTAACACATCATGGTACCAGGGAGCTATTAATTCTATCTCGAGTGAATCTGCAATGACCAGCAAGCAGCCATCCAGCGGCATGGAAAAGATCCAGCCTTCTCCGCAACTCCGGATCTCCGGCAACCTCGGCGCCAACTGGAAAGTCTTCAAACAGCAGTTCCTCCTGTATATCGAGACTTCCGACCTCGAGGCAGCATCGGATGCCAGAAAGATCGCGCTGTTCCTGTTGACTGCGGGGGATCAAGCCATCCACATCTATAACTCGCTCACGTTTGCCGATGGCGAAGATAAGACGAAGTTCAAGACAGTTCTGCTGAAATTCGACAGCCACTGCGAAATTGAGATGAATGAGATCTTTGAATGGTACATCTTCCAACAGAGGCTTCAGGATAAGGATGAACCTTTTCAGTCCTTCTTGACCCATCTCCGCATCCTAGTGCAGTCATGTAGTTATGACTCGACAGCTGATTCCATGATCCGGGATCAGATCGTTTTCGGGGTCCAGTCCGACTCCCTGCGGGAGCAGCTCCTCAAAATCAAACAGTTGACCCTCTCCATTGCCATCGAAACGTGCGTTGTCCATGAGCATGCCAGAAATCGTTACTCCCGCATCAGGTTTCACTGCATCCAGTTGCAGTCAACGTTGCACCAACTCACTTAAGATATCATTTTCTGCAATGTTTTACGCTGATTCATGATTCAATTTGTTCGTACCAGACCCCACCGATAGTTTGGAATTGTGAGATTCCATTACATGCGTTGGTTCGTGAAGGCTTTTTAAAATTAAGCTTATTTTTGGGATGCACTAACACTAAAATATTGAATTTCGTTCGGAATTTCACCAAAAAACAAAAAACTCATTAAACTATACATATTTTTAAAATGTATTCTTTCATGGGATGTGAGCATCCCTGGGTAGGCCCACATTTGTTGCCCATCCCTAATTGCCCTTGAGAAGGTGTGGGTGAGCTGCCTCTTTGAACCCCTGCAGTCCATGTGGTGTATTTCCCTTGGGGTACACAAACTGTTTGTTTTTATTCGGTTTTGGGATGTGAACATTGTCGGCAAGGACAGCATTTAATGACCATCCCTAATTGGAGTTGGCCGTCACCTTGCCAAGTCAATCCTAAATCATTTTCAATTTTTTTGGGGGGGAAATTAATTTGCGGAATGAGGCATTTCTGGCTAGGGCAGCATTTATTGCCCTTCCTGGTGGTGGTGAACTGCTTTCTTGAACCACTGCAGTCCCTGATGTGTAGGTACGTCCGCTGTACTATTAGGGAGGAAGTTCCAGGAATTTGACCCAGTGACAGTGAAGGAATGATGATATAATTCCAAGTCCGGATGGTGAGTGACTTGGAGGGGAACCTACAGGTGGTGGGGTTCCCAGGTATCTGCTGCTCTTGCCCTTCCAGATGGTAGTGGTCATTGGTATGGAAGGTGCTGCCGAAGGAATTTTGGTGAGTTCCTGCAGTGAATCTTACACATGACACATTGCTCCTACTGTTCGTCGGTGGTGGAGGGTTTGAATGTTTGTGGAAGGGTTGCAAATCAAGCTGGCTGTTTTGTCCTGGATGGTGTTGAGCTTCTTGAGTGTTATTGGTTGATATGTTTCTCATCCTCCCTCTCCTGCCTTCCTCTCATAACCTTGCACTCATCCAGGTAAGTGGAGAGTGTTCCATTACACTCCTGACTTGTGCCTTTAAATGATGGACAGGCTTTGGGGAGTCAGGAGGGGAGTTACTCGCTGCAGGATTCCTAGCCTTTGATCTTCTCTGGTAGCCACAGTATTTATATGACTAATCCAGTTCAATTTCTGATCAATGGTATCCCCCCAAGACGTTGATACTGGGGGGTTCAGCGATGGTAATGCCATTGAATGTCATGGGGCAATGGTTAGTTCCTCTCTTGTAGGAGATGGTAATTTGCCTGGCACTTGTGTGAATATTCACAGATGGGTTATTGGACACTCATAAAATAAATAGTCCTGTTGGTAAACCCATTTGCAGCTTTCATTTATTAAACTGCAGCAGGGCAGCACTCTTGAATATTTACAGATATGAGGAGCAGGGGCAAGTCATTTGGACCTTCAAGCCTGCTCTGTCATTCGTTACCATCAGAGTTGGACTTCACTAAGGAACATTTTTTAATGGACAGGGAAAAGCAAAACAATGATGTCCCTTCTGCTGATCGTTGCGCTAGTTCATGGAAGATTTTTTATCTATTCCCCATAACCCCTGATCCCCTTATTAATCAAGAACCTATGCTAAATGAATATTTTTTGTCAGTATTCACACAGGAAAAAAGACAATGTTGTCGAGGAGAATACTGAGATTCAGGCTACTAGACTAGAAGGGCTTGAGGTTCATCAGGAGGCGGTGTTAGCAATTCTGGAAAGTGTGAAAATAGATAAGCCCCCTGGGCCGGATGGGATTTAATCCTAGGATTCTCTGGGAAGCTCGGAAGGAGATTGCTTTGGCTTTGATCTTTAAGTCATCTTTGTCTACAGGAATAGTGCCAGAAGACTGGAGGATAGCAAATGTTGTCCCCTTGTTCAAGAAGGGAGTAGCGACAACCCCGGTAACTAGAGACCAGTGAGCCTTACGTCTGTTTTGGGCAAAATCTTAGAAAGGTTTATAAGAGATAGGGTGTATAATCATCTGGAAAGGAATAATTTGATTAGAGATAGTCAACACGGTTTTGTGAAGGGTAGGTCGTGCCTCACAAACCTTATTGAGTCCTTTGAGAAGGTGACCAAACAGGTGGATGAGGGTAAAGCAGTTGATGTGGTGTATATGGATTTAAGTAAAGCATTTGATAAGGTTCCCCATGGTAGGTTACTGCAGAAAATAAATACTGACGCATGGGATTCAGGGAGATTTAGCAATTCAGAAATTGGCTAGCTGGAGAAGACAAAGGGTGGTGGTTGATGGGAAGTGTTCAGACTGGAGTCCAGTTACTAGTGGTGTACCACAAGAATCTGTTTTGGGGCCACTGCTGTTTGTCATTTTTATAAATGACCTGGAGGAGGGCGTAGAAGGATGGGTGAGTAAATTTGCAGATGACACTAAAGTCGGTGGAGTTGTGGACAGTGCGGAAGGATGTTACAAGTTACAGAGGGACATAGATAAGCTGCAGCGCTGGGCTGAGAGGTGGCAAATGGAGTTTAATGCAGAAAAGTGTGAGGTGATTCATTTTGGAAGGAATAACAGAAAGACAGAGTACTGGGCTAATGTTGAGATTCTTGGCAGTGTGGATGAGCAGAGAGATCTCGGTGTCCATGTACATAGATCCCTGAAAGTTGCCACCCAGGTTGAGAGGGTTGTTAAGAACGCGTACGGTGTGTTAGCTTTTATTGGTAAGAGGGATTGAGTTTCGGAGCCATGAGGTCATGTTGCAGCTGTACAAAATTCTAGTGTGGCCGCATTTGGATTATTGCATGCAATTCTGGTCGCCGCATTATAGGAAGGATGTGGAAGCATTGGAAGGGGTGCAGAGGAGATTTTCCAGAATGTTGCCTGGTATGGAGGGAAGATCTTATGAGGAAAGGCTGAGGGACTTGAGGCTGTTTTCGTTAGAGCGAAGAAGGTTAAGAGGTGACTTAATTGAGGCATACAAGATGATCAGAGGATTGGATAGGGTGGACAGTGAGAGCCTTTTTCCTTGGATGGTGATGTCTAGCACGAGGGGACATAGCTGTAAATTGAGGGGAGATAGATATAAGACAGATGTCAGAGGTAGGTTCTTTACTCAGAGTAGTAAGGGTGTGGAATACTGCCTGCAACAGTAGTGGACTCGCCAACACTAAGGGCATTCAAATAGTCATTGGATAGACATATGGACGATAAGGGAATAGTGTAGATGGGCTTTAGAGTGGTTTCACAGGTCAGCGCAACATTGAGGGCCGAAGGGCCTGTACTGCGCTGTTATGTTCTACGTTCTATCTCTGTCTTAATGACACTCAGTGATTTGGCCCCCACAGCCTTCTGTGGCAAAGAGTTCCACAGATTCACCACCCTCTGGCTGAAGAAATTCCTCCTCATCTCTGTTTTAAAGGATCGTCCCTTTAGTCTGAGGCAGTGGCCTCAGGTTCTAGTTTTTCCTACGAGTGGAAACATCCTCTCCATGTCCACTCTATCTAGGCCTCTCAGTATCCTGTAAGTTTCAATAAGATCCCTCTCCATCCTTCTAAATTCCAACGAGTACAGACCCAGAGTCCTCAATCGCTCTTCATATGACAAGCTCTTCATTCCAGGGATCATTCTTGTGAACCTTTTCGGGATCCCCTCCAAGGCCAGCACATCCTTCCTTAGATAGGCCCAAAACTGCGCACAATACTCAAAATGGGGTCTGACCAGAGTCTTATCCCGCCTCAGAATTACATCCCTGCTCTTGTATTCTAGCCCTCTCGACATGAATGCTAACATTTTATTTGCCTTCCGAACTGCTGATTGAACCTGCACATTAACTTAAGAGAACCTTGAACCAGGACTCCTAAATTCCTTTGTGCTTCTGATTTCCTAAGCATTTCTCCATTTAGAAAATAATTTATGGCTCCATTCTTCCTTCCAAAGTGCATAACCTCACACAATTGTAAGTGAAATATATCAACATTTTGAAGATGTCAGACTTGACTCAGTGGCAGCACCCCGATGCTAAATGGCAATTCCAATCAGAAGTGATGATTCAGGTGCACATAGCTTCAATCAGGTGTAACCTAAAGTATTTAGTACAGTTTTAGGTTTGAATCTCAGCAGTAATGCAATGGCATTGGCAGTGCGGATTCGCTGGAATGTTACCAGGGC
Organism: Scyliorhinus torazame; assembly: GCF_047496885.1. NCBI lineage: Eukaryota > Metazoa > Chordata > Chondrichthyes > Carcharhiniformes > Scyliorhinidae > Scyliorhinus > Scyliorhinus torazame. The sequence continues at coordinate 220,384,445 of NC_092711.1, read as the reverse complement.
TGAAAGGGTTAAATTATGCGCACAAGGCGCTCAAATGTGGCCAGCAGTCCCTTGTGTTTAGAACATTGAGGGATATTTAATCAAGATCTCTAAAATAATTAAGGGATTTGATAAGGGTAGATACAGAGAAACAATTTCCTCTCGCCGGGGATCTGGAACAAAAGCGCTTAATCTTTTAATTGGAGCTAAGCTTTTTAGGATTGAAACCAGAAAGCACTATTTCACACAAAGGGCCGTGGAAATCTGGAATTCTCCCCCAATAAGGCTGCGGGGTGCTGGAAATTTTCATGATTGATATCAATATGTCTTTGCTAGGTAAGGGCAAATGGAACAAAGGCGGGTAAATGGAGCTGGGTTTCAGATCAGTTATGATCTAATTAAGGATCTGAAAGACCTAACTCTCATTCCTATGGTCCCTTTCATTACAGCAGCAACCGCGCTTCAAAGTGTTTCATTGTTTGTAATGTACTGCAGGACATTCTAATTTTGTGAAGAGTTTAGTTCAGAGTTTCTACTTTTTCTGCCTTTTTGAAGCTGGATTTTGATTTTTGTTGTCCCCCATTTTTTTATAAACAGATTTGACGACCACACTTGAACTTCAGAAACCACAACAGTTCAAATAAGCAGGTCGGAGACCGATTGCACATACTGAGCTTTCACTTCAGAAGCCTGGATCCAAAGCTAGTCCAGATACATGGGCTGGAAGTCTCTGACTAAAAGTTGGTCCAAGGTGAAAGAAAACACAGGCATTCTCATTCCAGTTTTCAATGGGCTATATTTACTCCACGCAAAATGACACCTAATTCAGTATCCGTCTTCGGCTGCTTCTTCAATGATCTCCCGTCCATCATAAGGTCAAAAGTAGGGATGTTCACAGATGACTGCACAATGTTCAGCACCATTCGCGACTCTTCAGATAATGAAGCAGTCCATGTCCAAATGCAGCAAGACCAGGACAATATTCAGGCTTGGGCTGACAAATGGCAAGCCACACAAGTGCCAGGCAATGACCATCTCCTACAAGAGAGGATCTAACCATCGCCTCTTGACATTCAGTGGCATTATCATCACTGAATCCCCCACAATCAACATCCTGGGGATTACCATTGATCAGAAATTGAACTGGATTAGTCATATAAATACTGTGGCCACCAGGGCAGGTCAAAGGATAGGAATCCTACTGACCACCCAAAGCCTGCCGCCATCTACAAGGCACAAGTCAGGAGTGTAATGGAATACTCTCCACTTGCCTGGATGAGTGCAGCTCCAACATCTCTCAAGAAACTCGACACCATCCAGGACAAAGCAGCCCACTTAATTGCTCCTCCATCCACAAACATTCAAACCCTCCACCACCGACAAACAGTGGCAGCTGTAATTCCATCTACAAGATGTACTGCAGTAACTCACCAATGTTCTCTAAACACCTTCCAAACCCATGACCGCTACCATCTAGAAGGACAAGAGTAGCATATAGCTGGGAACCCTACCACCTGGAGGATCCCCTCCAAGTCACTCACCCCCCTGACTTGGAAATGTATCGCCGTTCCTTCACTGTCACTGGGGCAACATCATGGAACTCCTTCCCTAACAGCATAGTGGGTGTAAATACACCCCAAGGCAGCTGCACTTCAAGAAGGCAATTTGCCACCACCTTCTGAAGGCAACTAGGGATGGGCAATAAATGCTGGTCTAACCAGCGAAGTCCACATCCCGTAAATGAATTTAAAAAAGAAACTGAACTGGACTAGCCATATTAGTACTGTGGCTATCAGTAAAGGTCAAAGGCTAGGAATCCTATAGCGAGTAACTCACCTCCTGACCCCTCCAAAGCCTGTGCACCATCTAGAAGGCACAAGTCAGGAGTGTAATGGAATACTCTGCACTTGCCTGGATGAGTACAGTTCCAACAACACTCCAGAAACTCGGCACCATCATGGAAAAAGCAGCCTGCTTGATTACTACCCCTTCCACAAACATTCAAACTCTCCACCACTGACGAACAGTGGCAGCCCTGTGTACCATCTACAAGATGCACTGCAGTAACTCACCAAAGTTCCTTAGACAGCACCTTCCAAACCAACAATCACTACCATCTAGAAGGACACGAGATGATTCCTGGGCACACCACCACCTGATGGTTCCCCTCCAAATCACTCACCCTGACTTTGAAATATATCGCTGTTCCTTCACTGTCGCTGGATTAAAATCCTGGAACTCCCTCCCTAACAGCACTGTGGGTGTACCTACACCTCAGGGACGGTAACAGTTCAAGAAGGCAACTCACCACCGCCTTCTGAAGGGCAACTAGGGATGGGCAATAAATGCTGGTGTAACCAGCGACGCCCACATCCCGTAAACGAATAAGAAAAGCAACCTCACTCTTGGGGTGGCACGGTGGCATAGTCGTTAGCACTGCTGCCTCACAGCGCCATTGACCCAGATTCAATTCCAACCTTGGCTGACTGTGTGGAGTTTGCATTTTCTCCCTCTCTCTGCATGGATTTCCTCCGGGTGCTCTGGTTTCTACCTCAGTCCAAAGATGTGCAGGTTAGGTGAATTGGCCATGCTAAATTGCCCCTTAGTATCCAGGGATGTCCAGGTTAGATTACAGGTGTAGGGTGGAGTGGATGGGAGAGTGGACCTGGATGGAGTGCTCTCTCGGAGGGTCGCAGCAGACTTGAGGGACCGAATGGCCTCCTTCTATACTGTATGGATTTTATGTGACCCCAGGAAGGATTATATTTGAAATGGAAATTAACTAGTTGGCTTTCTTGTCTGATGTTCAAATTGTGTCACAATGTTAGGACTGAGCACAGGAACGATATTTCGCATCTATCTCTGTAATACTTGAATGAGGAGTTTTTGATGATGAAATTGAGTGATCGAAATGGAAAGGTCCCATTCGTAGAATCATAGAATCCCTGCAGTGCAGGAGGAGGCCATTTGGCCCATCAAGTCTGCACCGATCCTTTGAATGAAGAGTCTGCCCATTTGTGAGTGTTTACCCTGCCCGATCCCTGTAATCCCATAAACTAACCTGCACATCCCTGGATACTGAGGGGCAATTTATCATGGCCAATCCACCTAACCTACACATCTTTTGACTGTGGGAGGAAATAAAAGCACCCGGAAACCCATACAGACAAGGGGAGAACGTACAAACTCCATTCAGTCACCCGAGGCTGGAATTTCTACAGCACTACATCCTTACAGCACTACATCACTACTTCTCTAACTTTAATCAACAAAACGGTCACAAAGCCTAATCGGTTCCACCCTTTCCTTCTCATAACTTCACCTCGTTGGCAGTTGAAATATTGAATGAGCTTATTGATAGTCTTTTCAAACACAATCTCAAAAAGTTACGTGGAAAGAGTATCATTCAACTTGATAAACGGTGCGATGGTTTTTAATAGCATGTTTTGTAACTGTTTTGTTGGCCAAAATCTGTCTTGATATTTCCAGCCAGATGAAATCTTTCAATTACAAGGCCACTGTTCAGAACTCTATATACAATAACTTCACAATACTCTGACTGGCAATAAATAATACAGATCAAAGTACACACATCAAAGTGCACTATCACAGACAAGGCCCTCTGTACTGGAGTGGCTGGAGTGAAGACCACGGTAGCTAAATTAGACAATGTTGCTGTCTCGTTGCCGTCTCCAGGTTGAAGCACTTAAAGAACAGGTCCCTTCAAAAGATCACTGTACTTTCGGAATTGGTGGGTTGATGTATTGGAGTAGATGGAATTGATGCCGTCCACTCGAATGGTGACCAATTATTCCTGAGCAACATTAGAGGCTTTAACACAGTCATGAAGTATCTCTGTTCATTCATTTCACTAAACTATTGAGCCATGAAAGGGCTGATGACCATAGTTTACAATTTGCGAGTGTCCATCGCTTCGGAGCACAACTTGTACCCTTTGCAATGTAAAATACGGTGGCACAGTGGTTAGCACTGCTGCCTCACAGTGCCAGTGACCCGGGTTCGATTCCGGGCTTGGGTCGCTGTCTGTGTGTTCCTGCACGTTCTCCCCGTGTCTTTGTGGGTTTCCTTTGGGTGCTCCGGTTTCGTCCCACAAGTCACGAACGACGTGCTTGTTAGGTGAATTGTACATTCTGAATTCTCCCTCAGTGTACCCGAAAAGGCGCCGTAGCATTGCTTCAACTTCATTGCAGTGCTAATGTAAGCCTACTTGTGACACTTATTAAGGTTATTATTATTAAATATTAGGAACTATCATGAATTTACAGATGTCCGATGTTTGTGAGTGTTCTTGGAACAGAATACCCCTTGTTTCTCCATCAGGTTTCTTTAAAGGGCAATGCTTGTCTAAATAGAGGTTGTAAGTGCCCATCAAACGATAGTTTACAGACTTCGTATTAAACTCCAACACATTACAACTCCAAAATCTTAAACAGATGGAGTTTCCTATTTTTTCTCTCCCAATTTTGAGGCCACTTGGCCTCTTCCCAAGGAGTGAAGGCAGGCAGCTGTCAATCTGGAGAAACTCCGAACTATAACTAACTTCCAGTTGAACATGAAATCTATTTGGACCATTTCCTTCAAGACAGCAGCCGAATGATTTCCTTAAACAGGACAAGCCAGGTTGGCAATATAACATAGAACATAGAACCGGCATTACAACTATGCTACACATTCTAGATTATCCATGAGTAGGTTCACAGGGGGTCTAGCTGATCACCTGTAAGAAGGAAGTGTTGGTATTTTATGCCTCGGAGATATGCACAAATGACACCCATGTCTGAACAGGAGTTTTATTTACAAGTGCTTTTTATAGCATCTGCTCTCTGAGACTTGCAGTTTCTTGCTTTTCCTTCAGCAACTTTTTCTCTCTGTCGCCACACCCCATGTTTGTCTATCAAACAAAAGAGAACAAAGAACAGTCAACAGATGCACACAAGCACAAAACAATTGAATACGACTGGAAGCGTTTGGTATAGAGCTGAAAGATTATAATCACAGCAATGTGGGACTGCAAAGATATCATGTTGCTTGTACATGACTTTATCATGATAAAAGTGAACCATGGCTCGTGTAGCTGTTCACCCACCTTTGAACCTTGCAATAGTTTACAATTCTACGTAGTCCAAACTGATGGCTACAGTCAGTTTGTTTGAAGCTTGCCACATTCTCAGTCCATTGTTTCATTACGACTTTTCAGAATCTAATAATCTGAAAGCTTTATTAAAATTCTAAACTTTGTAGCACAGAAAGAAGGGATTTTCCCCTAGCCCCACTCCCTATAGCCTTGCAAAATGTTTATTTGCAAGTATTTATCCAAGTCCCTTTGGAAATTTACTACTGAATCTGAACCGCCCTTGCACACAGTGCATAACAATCAGAACTGTTAGCGACTCAGAAATTATGCTCAACTTGTTTGCTCGCTTTCTGATTTCTGACACCTCCCACAAATGAATAATAGGAGAAAGTAGGCATTTGAGATAAGGTTTAAAGAGTTCTATGGTAGCAAAATGTCCCTCAATTCACTCTCTTATCCCAATGCAAATGAAAATGTGCTACTTGCGTGTCCTTAAGAGCTTTCTGTCCTTATTCCTCCCCCTTGCCACCCCATCACCCACCCCCACAGCTTCCTAATGCTGTGCTGCAATTCAATCATATTCTAAAGTTTTGATGTACACTTCCATTGGGCAATATACCAGGTTGATGTTCTTGGGCAAGCAATGCCTATAAAGTCTGTAATAGCTCTGCTGCTTCCACACTATGCACTGCACCACGCTTAATCGGAACATATGGTAATATAAAATTGACAGGCAGGAAAAGACTAACTGTTTAATTAGTCTGCTCCACACCAGGATGGCCAAATATCATGGCTAAATACATCTTTCCTCCCCAAGGTCACCCTACTTCACTCCCACCCACAGTAATGATGGGAGAGGCAAACAAAAAGGGAAATGTCATAATATCCACTCATGTATATAATGAGATGCAGCCAGGCAGTGATTGACACAAAGGACAACCAATGAACACACACGACACATAACAACCAATCACCAGACAGGACACCACCACTATAAAGCACACAGGACATTAAGACTCTCTCTCTCTCTACAGGACACAGCTACTGAGATAGTAAGAGTGCACAAGCCAGTGAGCACTATCACCATGAGGTAGAGAGTTAGTCTGGTCAAGCCAGTTGGAGGTTATCAGTTAGATTGATAGAATGTCAGCTCACAGCAGACTATGTACAGCAATCATGAAGTTCAATAAAACAGTGTTGGACCATCTCCTGTGTCAGGAGCCTGTTTCTAGTTTCGCTGCATCCAGTTGCATGTCATCATGCCTCCTCCGGACATCTTGCTTCACGAGGCCACTGATCTGGCAGCGATCCCACCTCTCCATGAGGCCACCGACATGGCAGCAATCCCACCTGTCCAAATGCCAGCATCCCACCCTCCACCTCTGAGGCGATCAACAAGAATTTGTCACCCGTCACAACAACTGAATCTATAGACTTAAATCTTGTAAATTTTGTTCAGTTAGCTCTGTATCTGCACGATAGACACCTTCCATGTACATATGTTCATTCACTCACCACTTGTATATAATCATGCATTTATATATATCGCCACGTTCCAAAATTTATTTCAAAAAGGGTAGATGTCATAATATCTCCTGTGTCAGAAGCCTGTTTCCAGTTTCACTGGATCCAGTTACAGTCAACATTGAACCAACTTACTTAACACATCAGGAAAAACGCCAATAAAGGTAAAAATGCATTGTAAAATTCTTCTCCGAAATTCTTCTACAGCTAACCAAAACCAGTCTTGGAGATTACAGGGACCAATAAAGCCACTTGCCTTTTATGTGATGCAACCCCAACTCCAGCAAGAAACTGCTTCAGCTCAGTGTTGAAGACAGAGTGAGCACCCTGCACACCAGTCAGTGCTATGCTCTGGAGATTCCCAATGCTCTTGGTAAAGAAGACACACCAGATCCCCAGGACTGATTCTCCGGTTTTGAGGCTATGTCCGGGGGAAGTGTCCAGTTCTACGATGAAAAAACAGGCGAGGCCTCAGCACCGACCCTCCGACAGGTGAGGGGCTAGCAGCCGCGCCATGCAAAACCCACGGCCTTTATGAAATAAACGGCCAGAGAATTGCCGGGTCAGTGGCCGCGCATGCACACGACGCCGACCTGCAGCGTTCGCGTCGTACCACATGGCGCCGGCCGCGCGCGGACCCGACCTGCCAGATAGACCTTCCCTGGACACCCCCTCGTCACCTCCAGACCACCCCCCACCGGTCCTTCCAGCCCTCGCCAAAGCCCCCCCCAGCCAGCGACACTGCTCCCCCCCCAGACTGTGACGGCATTGGACACAATCCGCAAACACCATGCCAGGTTCACAAAAACTGAGAGCACACCTGCCCCGCGCTGTCATGAAATTGGCCCGTCGGGGGGAGAGCAACAGGGGAGGGCCTTCAGGTAACGTCCTGAGGCCATCCCAACGGCATGTGGCGTACTCGCCAATGACGCCATTTTGGAGGGGGCACAGCCTCTGAAAACAGGCACTGCCCCCGATACGGTCGTTAAAAAGGGATTCACCGCCCGATCGCCGATTATGAAATCGGCAACGGACAATCCCACCCCCCTGTTTGTACTTTTGTATTGTTTAAATTCTTGTCCTCCTCGCTATTCCTCATTTGTTAAATGGAATTATCTAACAGTAAGTGCATTAGTCAGATCTGTTATTATTTTGTAGATCTCTATCAAGGCCTACACAGCTCAAACCTAAATCGACGAAGAGCTGAGATTCTTGTAAACTAGGTATAATTGCTGCAGCCCTCCTCTGCATTTCAAGGCCATCATTTGCAGCCTGGTGTGGAGTGGGCCAAGGCTTGCTCCTTTTTCTGGCTCAAGGGGTTGGAATTTTGGCAACCGTGAAAAGGAACGTTTTGCCGTCAGTCCCTTCCAATATTCCTTCCAAAGGCATTTTTCCAGTGGGTGCATAGGTTGGTTTCGGAATTTGTTTGGCAGGCAAGATGCCTAGGATTCTGAGGACCTTTATGCAGAGAGATTGGCAGGTGAGGGGTTGGCGCTCCCAAACCTGCTGTTCTATTACTGGGTGGCAAACATGGAGAAGTGAGATGATGGGGGGGAGATGGGGGGGGGGCAGTGTGTGGGGGGGGGGGGGGGGTGGGGGGGGTCAGAATGAGTGCAGGTGGAGGAGGCCTCATGTGTGGGGACAAGCTTGTGGGCACTGGCAATGGCCCTGCTCCTGTTTTCTCTGGGTAGGTATGTGTCATCTCTCAGAATTTGGAATCAGTCGAGGTGGCACTTTGATATTGGATGTATATCAGTGTTGGCCCCAATATGTGGTAACCACAGGTTTTTACCAGGAAGGATGGATGTGAGTTGATACAGGGAGGGGATAGAGTGAGTTAGGGACCTCTTTGTAAAAGGGAGGTTATTGCGGCAAGAGGAATTGTAGGAGAAGTTCAAATTGCCAAGGGGGAATGATCCAAATTCAACATGTTAACACTCTTGATCTCGCCACAGATGAAGGCGAGAATATCCCCACCAGCTGGTGAGGGTCACAGACCCAGGTTGGCCCCATAGGTTGATGATGCCTCTATGCCCATCCTCCTCCAAGTTGGGAGTGATCAGCGGGAGGTCCTCATGCTGGCAGACAGGAAGGGACCTCCCAGCCAGACAAATGTACCCTCGATGGTGATTGCAGTGGAGGTCAGGAGCCATGGGGTCATTCAGAGAATGTGGTTCCAGTGCCAGAAAAGATTCAGTGATTTCCTGTGATATGCAAATTTACATAGAATTTACAGTGCAGAAGGAGGCCATTCGGCCCATCAAGTCTGCACTGGCCCTTGGAAAGAGCACCCTACCCAATGTCAACACCTCCACCCTATCCCCATAACCCAGTAACCCCACCCAACACTAAGGGCAATATTGGACACTAAGGGCAATTTATCATGGCCAATTCACCTAACCTGCACATCTCTGGACTGTGGGAGGAAACCGGAGCACCCGTAGGAAACCCACGTACACACGGGGAGGATGTGCAGACTCCGCACAGACAGTGACCCAGTGGGGAATCGAACCTGGGACCCTGGAGCTGTGAAGCAATTGTGCTATCCACAATGCTACCGTGCTGCCCATGACAAACACTGGAAACTGCTTCTGCTTTCTGCACACTAGCCAGACCGTATGCCTGGTGACTTCCTCACCCGAATCAGGTGACACCCTGCAGGAGTAGTGATCAGCTCTTCTCTCAGACCTTCCCCGAGGGATGAGGAGTGATGATGCACTCAGCAAGTGACCTCTAAAGTGAGCTTCACCCCACGAAGCTGAGTGTCTAAACATTTTGGAGATTAACCTAGATGTGAAGTGACCCAAATATGGATTTTCCCCTTGTATCGTCCAAGTATAGAAGACAGTATGATGCATACATACTACTCTGCATGGCAACGGGGGTTTGGGATGAGCCAAGAAGATTGGACTGCAACAGCTGATCATTGGCAAGGAGCACTGACAAATGTTGGCCGTCAACAAAGGATATGTTGGTTACACATGTGATGCTGTGATTGTAGCACATCATATTCATTACAATGTGCCTGTTTATTTGCAGGAGAAGAGGACATGTAATGCTTGGGAAAGAACCAGGACCAGTGATGGGCCACCCAACCCGGCCATCCTCATCTCAATGGAGGAGAGGGTCCTGAAGCTTGAAACCAATAGGTGGAACCAAGCCATCAGCTGAGGAAAGATTGAAGGAAGGTCCCAAGGTGGTGAGATTCTAGGGTCACACAGCACTCCTTCGAGGTCAGTGGTCAGCTCTGCTGCCTCACAGTGCCAGGGACCCAGGTTCAATTCCAGCCTTGGGTCACTGTGTGGCGTTTGCACTTTCCGCGTCTGCCTGGGTTTCCTTCGCGTGCTTCGGTTTCTTCCCATAGTCCAAAAATGTGCAGGTTAGGTGGATTGGCCATGCTAAATTGTCCCTCTGTGTCCAAAGATGTGCAGGTTAGGTGGGATTAGAAACATAGAGCAGGAGGAGGCCATTTGACCCTTCGAGCCTGCTCCACCATTCATTATGTTCATGGCTGATCATCCAACTCAATAGCCTAATCCCACCTCCCCCCGCCCCATATTTGTTTTTCCCCTTCACTGTATCTAACTGCTTCTTCAAAACATATGGGGACAGGGCGGGGCAATGGGCCTAGGTAGGGTGTTCTTTTCAGAGGATCAGTGCAGACTCGATGCACTGAATGGCCTCCTCCTGCACTGTAGGAATTCTATAGTTCTCTGGTTCAAACAGTATTGAAAGGGCAGGTGGGGAGTGAAGGGCAACTATCTTGGAAACTGGGTAGGCTGCTGGGATGGTATCATTGATGGGCTTTGACTGTGTAGGCTTGTTGAATTTGGGGAGGATGGTGTGACTCAATGTAGGAGGGCCTAAGGTTCAAACACTGCCTACAATCTCTTAATGGTGCCAAAATGTGTTTCGAAGAAATAGCTCTCCGAATTCACCTCAAATGATGATGATGTCCCTTATTCTCCCGTTGTTGTTCCCCCATCACCACCCCCCAAAGGACAAACATCAACAGCAGGCGATGACAACCCCGAGGGACCCTCTTCAAACTGTGAGGAGAAGTTTGGAGTCTCAGAGGGTGCAGTATCACATCCTTGCTCCACACCCAACACCACGAATACAAAGCCCTTTGTGGGTATGCGCAAACTCGGCTGGAAGGCATCTACACACTGATGAGAGCACATCACAGTTGCTGTCAGAGACTGAGATAGTGCAGGCCTCTGGCACTCAGAGGAGTGCTGGAGGTGACCTAGATGTGCATATATGCCTCATTGGCGTCATCTCGTTAGAGGTTAGTCCCAGAAGCCAGCCATCCAAAGGTTCTGGCCTGGTGAATGTTCCTGGCACCTGGGAGTGTCTCACTTTGTGACTGTTGCCAACATAGCATGGCACACACCTGCATTATGAATTGTTTGTGGTTGCATATGAGCTGAATGTTAATGGAAAGGTATCCCTTCCCATTAATCAATGTTCCTTGCTGTCTGGGAGGCACTCTGGCACCTTTGGAAATCGGGCAACGTTACTGAAGCCTCGCACTATTTCAGCATGACTGACATTGTCCTCACTAAATGAAATAAAGTCATGGTCATAGAATCCCTACAGAAGGAGGCCATTTGACCCGCCAAGTCTGCACCAACCCTCCGAAAGAGCACTCTACCCAGGGCCCCCCCAATCCTATTCCCGTAACTCCACCTAAACTTTTGGACGGGGGGCACCCGGAGGAATTCCACGCAGACATGGGGAGAAAATGCAAACTCCACACAGTCACCCAGGGTTGGAATCGAACCTGGGTCCCTGGCACTGTGAGGCAGCAGTGCTAACCACCGTGCCACTATGCATGAACATTCCTGCGACAACATGGCACATGGGGCCACCTTGATTTAGTGATATGCTTTACCCTGCATAGGTCTCCAGACGACGCTTGCAAGGACCTGTGGTGAAACATTCCAGGGCCCCCATGGCCTCAAGTCCACCAACACACTTGCAATCTCCCCAGCCAGCAGGTGTCACAGGATGCTGTGACTGGTTCCATGTATAGGCAAAGTCTACTCAGGCACTGGCATTCTAGTCATTTGTAAGTGTGCCTTGGTGAGTAGGCCCTATTGGCAGGAAATAGCTGTTGTCTCCATCTGCCTGCCTGCTGCTGCTTCCTTCCCGCCACAGTCTGTGGGATGTGGGCATCACTGGCCAGCATTTGTTGCTCATCCCTAATTACCCTTGACTTGATTGGCTTGCAAGGCTGTTTCAGAGGGCAGTTAAGACTCTGGAGTCACATGTAGGCCAGACACACACACACAAACAACACGGAGGGGAAAAGGTGATTGAGAGGTTAAGAAAATATTAATAAAAACAAAGGAATAAAGGATGTTTCGTGCATTACGCTGGTTTCCAGTTAATGTCTTTCTGGAGATCAAGCTTCCATTTCGATACTTCTTCCTTCTAGGTTTTCTCTGGCAACAAGGTTGTCTCCTTTCTCCGTGGATTCAGGATTATTTCAAATTTACAGAAAAGATGTGCCAGACACTTACTAATTTCAGAATATTAATGCAAGTCTTTACTTCAGCAGCGAGAGAGGGAGTATCCCTTTTATTTCCAAGCTGTGACCACTCCTGCCAGGTTCTCTCAAACAGCATCACACAGGAACCAATCACTGACTGTTGTCAGACACAACACCATCCCTGGTCAACTCGCCGGTTGCCAGCCAGCCAATCAAACCAGCTGCCTCCAAAACCAGTTCCTGAGGTTCACTGGGCGCCGATAAGCCTGTTGTCTCCTCTCCAAAATACAAAACCTGGGAACACACTGTCCTGACAAGCAGGTTGCTTCAGCTTGAGTCCTCTGCCCAAAAGCACATTTTGAACATGGGTCCACAGAACAAAAATAATAAAAGAAAAGAAACTGGGAACAAAGGAAGTAAACAGAAAGGACTCTTAAACAATTGTCAATGACAGCTTCATGGTCACCATTACTGAGATGAGCTTTCATTTCCAGGTTTATTAAATGAATTTAAATTCCACAAGCAGCTATGATGGGATATGAACCCATGTTCCCAGAGCCTACTAGTCCAGCACCATTACTAAAATGCTGTCATTTCCGTTTTGTTACACTGAGGGTACAATTTTTTCACCGTGTTACGCCTTGAGCCAATCCCATTACACCAGTTGCATAGCGGGAGAGGCCAAAAATAGGTTTCTTGCTGGACGCGAGCCACACGCAATGCACCTGACCAGCGGTATCTGGCAGGATCTGGCTCATGCCCTCACTGGGTGTGATTCAGATAAGCATATTCAAATGATCGATTAGGCTCATTTAAATATGCGCAGATTGGTTGATGTCACAGTCTCCCGCTCCGGGTATTCACCAGCCGCACCGGCGAGGCCTCACGTCGACACGAATTACTACTGACGAGGTGGCCATGCCGGGGGATCAGAGGCCATTGGAGCCCCAGGGTGGTTGTGGCCAGAGCAGATGAATTTTCCAGCGAGAAACTCCCAAGCTCCAAAACATGACTAAGTGTGGGGGAATACTGGTCTGGATCGCCTCCAAAGACTTGGCGGGAAACATCCCGCCAAACCCACCCAAAATAACACTTAGAGCGCGATTCTCCAGAAAGATTTCCAAGTATGGCAGTGAGCGGGAACGCCTCAAGCTTCCCGGCACTCAGCCCGGCAAGGCTGGCAACTGATCCACTTAACGAGGTCCCACGGGCTTCACACTGCAAATGAAGGCTTGCCAGCCGATTCGCCGGGACCACGCTCGCCAGCACCCCACCTCACACGCACACACACTATCAAGATCGAGCAGCACTTAAACAGCACTTGCACAACCAACCCCACTGAGCTCGCAGCCATGGCGCCGAGACAATTGGCCCCAAGGTTTGGAGACACAGACCTGGGGAAGCTCCAAAATGAGGTGGAGGCCAGGAGGGATATCCTGTTCCCCTGTGGGTCCCGGAGGGTGAGCCACAGAGCAGCCAGTGCCGCCTGAGATGAAGTGGCAGCAGCCATCAGCTCAGGCAGCGTGACCAGGAGGACTGGCCACCAATGCCGCAAGAAGGTCAACGACCTACACCGCGTGGCAGTATGGGTGAGTTGACACCTCCCCCTCTGTAACGCCCTGCCCCCTCAACACGACCAGCCCCCCCAGCCCTCCATCTGCTCCCCCCCTTCCCCTCCCCCTTCTTTCACCCCAACCCTCCCTTCACAGCCTGCCCCTCCCACCAATGTGAACCGCACGTGTAGCTAATGGTGCCGTCTCTTTGTCTCCTCGGGAGAAGCTCTCCCACAACCGCCGGGCGAGGGCCAAGCTCGATGAAAGGGTGCTGGACATAAGAATCCTCATGACCTTCGAGGAACAGACCCTGGAGGTGACGGGGGTGGCCACGGAAAGAACGGTCACCAATGTGGAGGTAGGCACATGACGCAAAGGTGAGGATGCATCAGGCCCCACCTGGATGGACTGGCACACAAGTTGTTGTTGCCATACAGACTGACCCATGCCTCCCACTGACCACGTGTTCACTCCTCCACAGATCCTCCAGCCGACGGCGACGGCCCCTTGCGGGGTGGCCCCCTCCCCTACCTCCCATGAAACCACCTCAGAGGAGAGCTTCAAGGATGCCATAATCGACGCACTACAGCTGTCATCCCACCAGCGCAGAGACAGGCATCTCGATGGGAAATGTTAGTGGACAGGCACCTGGGGCACAATCTGGTGAGCACTACACAGTCGCTGGTGCACATCAGGTGGCGGCAGTAACGCCCAGGAGAGGCAGCTGGCGGAGGGCTGCTGGATCCCAGAACACAACTGCGACCCGGCCAGATACTGAGCCTCTGGAACAGGTTTACCGGAGCTGATGGAGATGTTAGGGAGCGGTCGCGACATCCAGAGGGAGATGCCAGCGACACTCCACCAGATCCATAACCGATTGGAGGAGTCCCAGATGCTACAGGCGCAGGAGATGTTGCCGGCAATTCGTGGCACCGAGGCCAACACTCCTGGGTGGTAACCGCAGTGGAGAGCTTGGTGCACGATATCAGCAGCATGAGTGAAGGTGTCCAAGGCATTGCGCAGTTAGTGACGGCCATGGCTGAGGACCTTGGTGGACTGTCCAGCACAATGGGGAACGTGATCCAGTACCAGGCTGACCTTGGTGAGGCATAGTGGGACACCTCCCTGTCGTAGATGGGCATTGCTGAGTCACTGCAGAGCATGGCCCAATCACTGAGGAGCATCGTCGAGGGTGTTGACACCACGGTGCAGACATTGGGGAGCCGCGAGGGCTGGCAGAGTCAGATGGCACAGGGGTAGCCGGGGCTCGAACCAACTGCACTTCAGTCCAAGATGAACCCCAGGTCCCTATGGGCACTGACCGGGAGGAGGGAGTGCTGGGTGACAACCCGGACCCATTCTATCAACTGGCGATGGTGGCCACCAACTCCCCCGAGTTCCACCGCTCTGGTGGGGCCGTGTCTCACAGCCAGCACACGGAAAAGGGCGGCAGGGTTGTGCATGTGCTGCCAACGAGTGCATCGGGGCCCTCTGACCCCAGAGCCCCCAGAGGACGACGGCCATGGGACGTGGTAAGCAGCTGGCTGCCTCCACCTCTGCTGTTCATCCTGGGGGTACACCTAGATGTCACCATAGAGGAAGGAAGAACAAGTGTGCTGAGGATCACTGAGGGCACTGGTGGGGGGGGGCAAGGGTAGGTGGGGGGGGGTGGGGGGGGGTAAGGAGTGGTGTGTGTTGGGGGGAGGGAGAAGGGCCATTGGGGGAGCTTTGAGGGATGAGGGAGGGAGGGTGGGGATAGTGGGTGGCACCATCAGGATAGTGGAGCAGTGGGTACACTTTTACGAGGAACATTAAAAAACTGATCACAACCAGTATGACTCCTCTGACTCTTTGTTCCATGATGCGGGCCAACCACCAATCACATGCCCCATGATTACCCATCCATTGTTGCCCTTCAGAAGGTGGTGATGAGTTGCCTTCTTGTACCACTGCAGTCATTGAGGTGTAGGTACACCCACTGTGCTTTTAGGGAGGGAGTTCCAGAATGTTGCCCCAGCGACAGTGAAGGATCAGTGATATATTTCCAAGTCTGGGTGGTGAGTGACTTGGAGGGAAACCTCCAGGTGGTGGGGTTCCTAGGTATCAGCTGCTCTTGTCCTTCTAGTTCATAATGGTTGTGGACTGGGACCCAACCCCTTGGTTGATCGAAGGTTGGCCTCTGCCTCTGTGGTGCTGCCTCCCACAATGTTGAAGCACAGTGTCCAAGCATCAAGGTGTGATTGGAATGCTGGGCAATGAGGTTCACATGCTACAGGACCCACCCACCCATGGGAATTCTCTTGAGATGTGTGAAGTGCTCACTTAATTACGATTGCCAATTTTCTACTCGCAATAGCCTTCAGCCGCATGGCCATAGGCCTCAGTAGGAGTTATGGGTGGTCGGTGGGGAAGACAGGCAGGGGCAAGTGTTGCCCCGGTATGGGAACACATGGTCCAGAGGTTGGCATGGCGGACCCACGCACATCCAAATGCCCCCTCAACCCACCAAAGGGGCAGCACGCCCAGTGCCCCTGGGCTCACACTGAGCGAAGATGGCTGGTGAACTCCTCGGTTTCCCGCAGCAGGCTATCTGCCAGGTTCAAGTTTTTCAAAAGGAGTACTAATTGGTGCCAGCCATGAGCACTTGCTGGGGAGGCCTCTGGATCATGGGAGGCTGTTGGGTATGGGGTGGCTCCTGTTAATTATATAGAAATAGGGCTTAAGTGGTGATAAATGGTTCCTCGCCACGCTACGGCGAGATCCCAATTTTGCCTGCAGGAGCGGGCTGGTTGTATCGCAAACAGTTTGGCACCCAGTGTGGTTCTCATTTTCCACCTCTCCTGCTATTCACCGGCCTTGTTTCGTTCAAGCGAGAGTGCAACAAGGACAAAGAATTGTGCTTTAACAGTCATTTTTGGGGAGAATTGCACCCTGAGTTTATGGTTCCCATTGGGGACAGTGGTAGGGTTGCCAACTATGATTAAAGGAATTTCTGAAGGTTTCATCATATGACTTGCCCATGTTGCTAACTTTTGGTTGGTTCAATTGGCTCTGTTTTATAACCTTTGCTCTAGAGTCGCCAGGTATCTTTATGATACCGCCATGAGGTTCAAATTCAAGTAATGATCAATAACTCAACACACCAATTAGTAAGATTCAAATCAATACACACTTATTATACACAGTAAATCGCTACTCATGCATAAACTCTACTTTCTAGGCTATTTCAATCACTAACAGGCCTATACTTAGCTTCAGACTGGCCCACCATGTCAGGGGAACAAATGGCCTTTCGTTCAGGTTCTGAAACTGCAGGATTCAAAAGCTGGTATAGACTGGTAGCTAGGAGCACCTATCTCGTAGCAAGCGTTGACTTGAGACTTACTTTCTTGGAGGCAGCGAGGCAGGTCACTGTCAAGGGTTGGTTCAAGTTGCTGAGTGACCCTGCCAAAGAAGGACGATTTGAACTTGGGGGCTTTACTTTATAGTCCCCAGGGGCTTCCCGCCCTTCGGGGCGGGCCCCGTACCTGGTTTCAAGTGATTGGACTTCATTCCAATCGCTTGGTTCGATTTCTCCAATACTGGAGTTGTTCCCTGATCGTTGGGCGGTCTTGAACCTCTTTAACCTCTTTTGTGTTGGCTCCTGCTGGCGCCGAGGAGTCTGGTTTGACCTTGTTTACCTCAAAATGTTTTGATTGTTCCCGGGGATCGCTCATTACTATGTAGATGGCTGCTACATTACTATGCAGATGGCTGCTTGTATCGATGCTGTCTGGGTTTCTGCAGAGTCTAATACACAGTAAACTTGCACCTGCTAGTTTTTGCCTGTGTTGGCTGAATTTCCCTTCAGCCTTTGCGGTTCTCCATTTTAAGTCGAGAAGTGGCCAACTCAGGTGGCGACACCCAGGATCTAGCAGGTCTTTGGCCAGCACATCCATCCCCGTGATCCCACTGCCTCCCACAGTCCAAAGGTGTGCAGGTTAGGTGGATTAGCCATGTTAAATTGCCCTTTAGTGTCCAAAATGTTTGGTGGGATTACTGGGTTATGGTGATAGGGTGGGGGCCTTGCCTTAGTTAGAGTGCTCTTTCAGAAGTTTGGTGCAAACTTGATGGGCCAAATGGCCTCCTTCTGTACTGTAGGGCTTCTATGATTCTTTTAGGGTCACAAGGTGCCAACCCCAAAATGGAGCGAAAGGTACAAGAATGGGGTGGGGCACCCAAAATTGCATAAACACAATGACAGTATCTCCACCAGCAAGGGTAGCTAAAGGGTTATTCATTACTAGCCAAAAGGTTCTGGTCAAGGCGAAGTCCTAATAAGTACCCTCTGCTCTTCCAATGCTGCCTGCCACTGTGCATCCCTGTCTCTACTCCACCATTGATCATGGAAGCTTTGAGACACTTTGGAAACTTTCATTGCGTTGAAACATTTTAGGAATTTCAATTTATCTCAGTATTAAGAACCAATGAAATATTGGAGTACATCTTGAAAAGATTTGATTATATTTTATAAAAACATGTTGGCGTGAACCTACACAAATCACCAACTACAGATGGAACGGTTAGAGTAATTTTGGGCTCCTTGTTTTCAAAAGTGCATCAATGCATTGGATAGAGTTCACGGAAAAACTGCAGCACTGATTGTAGAACTCTGGGTTCTAGAATCACAGAATTTACAGTGCAGAAGGAGGTCATTCTGCCCATCGTGTCTGCACCGGCCCTTCATGAAGAGGGACTCACATTGGATATCCTGTTTCTCATGAAGAATAGTGTAGAGCAGAACATCATGTAGGTCTTTCAATTACTCGATGATGATGGTTTAAATAGACTATTTGACTTCAACCATGAATACAGAATTGAGGAAAACATGCTCAGTATTAGCAATACTCAAAGGAGGTGGGTAATTAGAAGTAATGGAGAGATTATGAGCATGAACTTTTACTTGGATGATCAAACTCTCATGAGATGCAATGGTTCTGGTGCTGTTGGGCTGTTACCATTGAGGAACATTAGATGGGTAACAGGAGGCTGCACTAAAATAATGGCGGTTTGGATCAGGGAATATTTATGCAGAACATTTCCTGACGAGTAGAACAAATTAACTCCAGGAGAAGGTAAATAGTGCATTCCTCTGGAAAAAAATCTAAAAATAGCCTTCTCACACTGAAGGTTTTCTGTGTCTTACCAAATTCTTCCTTATATGTCCTCCTTGAAGTGAATTAACCTGAGACATATCAACAAATAACAAAATCATATTGCAAAAACGTTAAAGTGTAAGAAATATTATAAGCAACTAAATGTCTGAAATGGAGATCTGGATGAATTGCAGCTCCCAATGTGAGGTTAATAGCTAATGATCCGGAATCACGAACCCAGCCAGGCAGAGTCGTTCATTAAAAATGAAATAAAAATTATTTTAAAAGGTTTTGTACCTTGCACCTTCTTATTGGAACTCTTGAGTACCTTTCCCAGATCTATACCTACACGGGATTGACTCAGCCCTCTCCACACAGTTAGAAGTGTTAGTGATTGGTGAAGGCTCAAGGAAAGAGCCCCCATTCTCTAAATATTTAATTAATGCTTAAAATGTTCAATAGAAACCTCGGGTTTTCACTAAATCTGGTTTGATACCGCTCTGGATTTTTTTGCTTTATTCTTTCATGGGATGTGAACATTTGTTGCCCATTCCTAATTGCCCTTGAACTGAGAGGCTTGGTCAGCCATTTTGGAGGGTATTTAAGAGTCAAGTACATGAATGAAATGAATGAAAATCACTTATTGTCACAAGTAGGCTTCAAATGAAATTACTGTGAAAAGCCCCTAGTTGCCACATTACGGCACCTGTTCGGGGAGGCTGTTACGGGAATCGAACCGTGCTGCTGGCCTGCCTCGGTCTGCTTTCAAACCCAGTGATTTAGCCCTGTGCTAAACAGCCCCGGACATTGCTGTGGATCTGGATTCACTTGTACGCCAGACGAGGTGAGGGTGGTGGATTTCCTTCCCTGAAAGAGCATTATGGAAAAGAATATAGATGCACTGGAGAGGGTTGCGAGAGGATTTAGAACCATGGCTCAGCAATGCATGGCTATACAGATCAGGAAAGAATTGCCAGACTGGGTCTCTTTTCTCTTGATAAAAGAAGACTGAGGGGATCGTCTAATAAAGTGTTAACCTAATAAAAGAATGATTGATTGAATAGAGAGAGAATGTTTCTTTTTGTGAATGGAACATAACTAGAGGCCATCAAAATAGGATAGTCACCAAGAAATCCAATAGGGAATTCTGAAAATAAACGTCTTCACCTGAAGAGTGTTAAGAATATTGGACTCGCTCCAAGTGAAGTGAATAATATGGATCTAATTAAGGGGAAACTAGGCAAACACATGAGGGAAAATGGAATGGAGGGGTTACAATTGTGTATTTAAATGAGAAAAAATAAAAGGAGGCTCCAGTGGAGCTTAACCGCTGGCATGAACTGGCTGGGCCGAATGGACTGGTTCTGGTAAATCTTATGTAAACGGGTAATCCAGACTCTCATCAGGCAATACTTGGTGCAGGCTGTCTGAAACCCCACCTCCTCAACTATCATTATCGACCAAGATCTTTCCACCAGATCAAATGTAAATAATGACATTGCGGATGGAAGCTATTACACATTAAAGTCCATTATTGACAGGTTTAAAGAGTACATGCGTAGGTCTAAATAGCACTTTTGACACCATCTAATTTCAAACTAAATAAGAGGGCACCACTCTCAGTGGCTTGGCTCTGAACTCAGTCATGCGTGGTAACAGCTTCAGCATTACAACACGACTTCAGCATTATGTCACAACTTCAGCATTGCAAGACAATTTCAGCAATACAACACAACTTCAGCATTATGACACAACTTCAGCATTGCAAGACAATTTCAGCAATACGACACAACTTCAGCATTATGTCACAACTTCAGCATTGCAAGACAATTTCAGCAATACAACACAACTTCAGCATTATGACACAACTTCAGCATTGCAAGACAATTTCAGCAATACAACACAACTTCAGCATTATGTCACAACTTCAGCATTGCAAGACAATTTCAGCAATACAACACAACTTCAACATTATGACACAACTTCAGCATTGCAAGACAATTTCAGCAATACGACACAACTTCAGCATTATGTCACAACTTCAGCATTGCAAGACAATTTCAGCAATTCAACACAACTTCAGCATTATGACAACTTAGGCATTGCAAGACAATTTCAGCAATACGACACAACTTCAGCATTATGTCACAACTTCAGCATTGCAAGACAATTTCAGCAATACAACACAACTTCAGCATTATGACACAACTTCAGCATTGCAAGACAATTTCAGCAATACAACACAACTTCAGCATTATGTCACAACTTCAGCATTGCAAGACAATTTCAGCAATACAACACAACTTCAACATTATGACACAACTTCAGCATTGCAAGACAATTTCAGCAATACGACACAACTTCATTCAGCATTATGTCACAACTTCAGCATTGCAAGACAATTTCAGCAATACGACACAACTTCATTCAGCATTATGTCACAACTTCAGCATTGCAAGACAATTTCAGCAATTCAACACAACTTCAGCATTATGACAACTTAGGCATTGCAAGACAATTTCAGCAATACGACACAACTTCAGCACTATGACACAACTTCAGCATTATGACATAACTTCAGCATTATGACACCACTTCAACATTGCAAGACAACTTCAGCATTACAACTTTGACATTACAACACAAAACACAACTTCAACATTGCAGCACAAAACAAAACACAACTCCAACATTACAATACAACTTCAACATTACAATACAGCGGGCAGCACGGTGGCACAGTGGTTAACATTGCTGCCTCACGGCACCGATGTCCCAGTTTGATCCCGGCTCTGTATCACTATCCGTGTGGAGTTTGCACATTCTCCCCGTGTTTGCGTGGATTTCGCCCCCACAACCCAAAAGATGTGCAGGGTAGGTAGATTGGCCACGCTAAATTGCCCCTTAATTGGAAAAAAATAATTGGGCACATTACAATACAGCTTCTGCATTGCAGTGTTGTGGGAAAAATCAACCACTTCAAGAGTCAGACATGCTGTGATCCGATAAATGCAGTTTTATTGTTACACGAAGCTTCGGGAGAAAGTGTATGTACCCCGCGGTACAGTAGCCAGCCTTTCTCCCGGTTTGAATGGCAGTCATTCATTTTATACTTTGGGTTAACAATGAGCCCAGATACAAAACAATTATCACCTTGTTATCTTTAAACATTTTATAGATTGTACATCGCTATCACAATGAGCCCAGATACAAAACAATTATCACCTTGTTATCTTTAAACAGCCACTTCGGGTTCACAATGAGCCCAGATACAAAACAAGTATCACCTTGTTATCTTTAAACATTTTATAGATTGTCAGCAGGAAGGTAGTATCGATTGTCCCTTTGTTTTAGGAAATGGCCCAAGACATTCGTATTAGCATATCATTGTGTACACCTTGGCTGAAGTCAGCTTTATTCAAGTGGTGTCCCGCATTTATGTATTTCTTAATCTTCCTGTCTGGCTTCCTTTCTCCTGGATCTGTTCCTATCTGTCTTACTGGCACCCCGCTGGACTCCAGGCATCAGTTATGTCTGCTTTATTCTCTGTGTCTCCATCTTGTGTGCCAGGCAGCCATCTTCTGTGCCAAGTGCCCTTTTGAACCATTTCCCACTTCAGCAGCACAACTTCAGTATTGCAAGACAACTTCAACATTACATCACAATTTCAGCATTGTAACTTCAGCATTACAACACAAAATGCAACTTCAATATTACAACACAAAACACAACTTCAACATTACAATACAACCTCAACATTCCAACACAACTTCAACATTATAACACAACTTTAGCATTACAACACAATTTCATCATTGCAACACAACTTCATCATTACAGTACAACTTCATCATTGTAATACAACTTCAACATTACAACACAACTTCAGCATTACAAGACAAAACACAACTTCAACATTACAACACAACCTCAGCATTGCAACACAACTTCAACATTATAACACAACTCCAGCATTACAAAACAACTTCATCATTGCAACACAACTTCATCATTGCAACACAGCTTCATCATTACAGTACAACTTCATCATTATAACACAACTTCAGCATTACAAAAACAACTTCAACATTACAACACAACCTCAGCATTGCAACACGACTTCAACATTATAACACAACTTCAGCATTACAAAACAACTTCAACATTACAACAAAACCTCAGCATTGCAACACAACTTCAACATTATAACACAACTTCAGCATTACAAAACAACTTCATCATTGCAACACAACTTCATCATTGCAACACAACTTCATCATTACAGTACAACTTCATCATTATAACACAACTTCAGCATTACAAAAACAACTTCAACATTACAACACAACCTCAGCATTGAAACACGACTTCAACATTATAACACAACTTCAGCATTACAAAACAACTTCATCATTGCAACACAACTTCATCATTACAATACTTCAACATTACAACACAACTTCAGCATTACAATCCAACTTCAGCATTACAATACTTCAACATTACAACAGAACTTCAGCATAATTGAGAAACAAAAACCGCTTCATGCTGAAACTGTTGCTTTAACACACGCTTAATTACATTGCCTTTTGGCACTAGGTGAAACATATGCTCCAACGTTCGCACTTTTAAAATGTGATAAAAAGCTACAGTAAATCAAATTCTATCTTCAGTTAATCAAAAGGCCGCGCCCTGTGTTGTTTACAGTAAGAAAATAACAAGTGTAACTTCTAACACATACATAAAATGAAACACGGTGTGATTTAATTTCTGCCACATTAAACGCGCGTCTAGCTCTGTGTGCCTGCCTGAGCAAACGGTATCGCTATAGTTCCGGCAAGAAACTGGACTGAGGACGGAGTTCTTGTTGCGTTCCGCTACTAATCCGACAACGATTGGGGAATGTGTCTTTCCCGTCCAGTTCCACCGAGTTTTGAAGCAGAAGTTTATGGTCGATCGATTACCAATGAGGACAGCGACATCAGATAAGGGTGCGGTGAAATTTCTTCCCATGGTTTGAACTCCTGACTTGGGGGGGGGGGGGGGGTGCGTGAACTTACTCAGTTGCCAACATTGCAACTCTTCCTGCTTTACGGAAACGGCAAAATACCGGTATTTAAAAAAAATACACACAGGAGACAGTCTAACATTGTGGCGGAATAACTGGGTGTCCATTGCCTGAAGACCTGTCGCTTCCCTGTTTATACTTGCCACAATTCAATCAACCACACACTTCAACCTCTTCAGATTAATTTGGAACCGGGTTTACCGATAACTACGTGACTGCAAATAATATTTAGAAACATTCTTTAAAAAATGGTAAATCGATTGCAGAATTTTAAATGCGTAATTTATATTTATTTTTTATACTTCTCAAATGTGGTGAATTGTCCAGTCCAGTGGACCGTGGAGGCTCATGGAGTGTGTTGGACAGAGATGGATCGAGACATTGAGGACATCAGGGGATATTGCAGGAAGATGGTATTGAGGTGGATCAGCCATGAGCTAGCAGGATATCCGGGCAGGTTCGAGGGGCCGAATGGCTCCTATGTTCCTCGGTTCGCTATCCCGGTTGTTACTTGCCCAATCCGAGGTACAGGGGCAGTCTCAAAGTTTCCAATCCCGCAGATTACATGCAGGCTGACAGCGATTTGTCAGGGGGTGTACGAGTTCCTGGCTGTTATTTGGAACCGCCTTCATGGTACAGGACTGAATTCTGCCTTTTCAAATTAATTTACAAAAATCCAGTGAAGTATACATTTGTTAACTTGTTTCACGCGGCTATGTTTGTGTTAATATTGGTTATTTCTTTGTTGTTTTAAATCAATGGCCCGCCTATTGCCCAGTCCCCCTCCCTTCTCGCTGCTTGTGAAAAGATTTAATTAAAGGTCCAACTCTGAGATTGAAGGTGAAATGTTACCGCCGATCCTATCTGTCACACTCGCCCTATTGGGCAGATTTCTCAATCCATTCGCTGCTGATACGACTACTTCCCAATCGGGAGAATTGACGACTTTGATTTGTCTGAATCCTCGCACAAATAACCAAGCAGCAGAGTTTGTTTAAGGCAATTTCTGATAGCTCCCCAAGTATATAGCCATATTCGAAATCAGATCCCGCCCTCGTCTGCTTAAAATAATGGAATTGTCATGAGTACGTTTCATGTCAATTATTATTTTGGAATCGATTAGACTTTTCAGTAATTCAGGGGTCATTTTCTTTAGCCATTACCAAGAAATGGCGTTTTTGTTTTGTTTTTTAAAAAGCCACTTACTGTTGTAGAAGATAAATGGGACAGTTCATTCCTGTCGAATCTGTTTGAAATGTGATCGTTGTAATTTGAACTCAATCACTTTGCATCGGTGTTTAACGAAATAAAAACGTGACGGACCTCCATAATGAATTACAGTTTTGACCTTATGTATACATTTTAAAAGGCTTTTATACGCTAGCATGCATATGTGCACGTCTACCCACGCATATATGCGCACACACAGATCATACGCACACGTGTACATACATACAGACACGCACACGGACATACACACATACACACTCGACACATAAGCACACAGTCACACACAAGCATACACACACATACACAAATACATACATACAGACATATATGTGCACAAACACACTCGCATATATACACACAGGCACACACAAACCCCCCCCCCCCCCACACACACACACACACAAGAACACGTAAACACACCCGCACAGACAGATACACACAGACACACATATATATAGACATACACACATAGGCACAAACACCCACACGCACATAAACGCATCCACACGGACACATACAGACACAAACACACAGACAAGCACATACACACAAACACACAGGCAATTACATACAAACACATCCGCCACAGATACACACTCAAACACACAAACATATATACACACAAACACATATGCACAGACACAAACACACACGAACGTATATATACACAAACACACACATCTATACACAAACACACACGCACATACAAACACACAAAGATACACGCGGGCACACAAACACATACGCATAAACATACGACACACACATACAGACAAACACACACATATGCACACAAACACACGGACACACATAAACACACACAAACACATAAAGACAGTCACACATACACAAAGACACAGTTACACATATACACACAAACATGGATAGGCACACGTTGACACTTACTCACACGCACACACACATAAGCACACACATGCATAAAAATGCAGTGATCATTTAAAATCGACCACATTGTTGAGTGTAGCATGCAGTCTCGAACTGCCTTGCAATAGTTAACTTTCAAATCCTCTCCGCTCCGTCAAATTTGGGTTTAAATGAGTTTTGTTCAGGGACGGTGATCGATGTGCAAGGAGACAGTGCCCGCTCCTTCAGAGCGCCTGGTGAAAAGAGGAGTGACATGTAATGGATACCCGTGCCTCCTTTCCCCGCAAGCCGCGTGGACCGTATCGAACTGCGGGCCTTCAGCTTGACTTCATTGATAGATAAAACATTTCAGCTTAAAAAGAGAAAGCGCAGCCCCCATCAGCTTGCGCGTTGCTTTTCGCGGCTGTCACAGGTACAGCTTGCTGGAAATATTAGGTCAGTTTCAATAAACCAAACGTATAAACAATTGTTAAAATAATCCCGTTGAAATGGAGAAAGGAAACCGAGAATCTACCGCAAAGCTATCCACATCCTCTCAGCAGCATTTGCTTGTCCACATGCATTCAGCTCCCATGAAAGAAAATATTTTTACATATGGAACCAGTTACACCTCAGTCAGCTGTGTTTCTGTTCCGTCCGAGCCCTATGTTATTCCTACTCTGCCTTTTATTTTGCCTGGCCAGACAAACGCGTGTTAAATTCACCAGTGAAAACACCAGGTCGAATGTTTTTTAAACTGTAAAAACAATGAAACATTATAATCGATACGAGGTGAATCAGTGGTGAATTGTAAACCTTTTTGTTACATATGTTACAAGGTGTCGAAACGAATCCTAGTTCACTTGCATCTGAACAATGCCGAAAATTAAATGAAAACAAAATCCACATTTAGAATATCAAATCATTTCATAAACTAAAACTGATTCCATCAGCAATTAATATTTCAGCACGAGAATCTTTATTAAAGAATCGATCCCGGTATACGTGTCAGGAAAATAGATTTCGTTTGGTACAAATTGCCACCTGAATTTTCCCTGCTGAAATGTTTGGGGAGATTTTCGTGTTTGCAATGAATTGGTGTGTTTGCGAGGTCCAGGAATATAAAGATGCCTTTTTCCTGTTAACGAATACTGCAACAGAACCGATTCGATACCTCCAGCCGTTGCAAACGGGGCCCTGTTCTCTGCGGTTCTGGGTCCGATAGGTTTCTCCCGCCTTTTTGTATCAATCTCATCCTTTGTTCAAATGGGTTTCTGGAAATTGAATTTTCTGGTGAGTCTTAACGATTGCGAGTGGGGGGGGGGGGGGGGGGGGGATTGAATTGTCAAAGTCGATGTCAGCCTCTGACTGATTTGTAACTCCTCTCCACTTGGATTTATTAGTACATACTTCCAGTCAGATTGGAGTTAAGATGGATCCATGCATATACTATATCGACTACGCCCAAACATTGATGTCAAATAGCAGGCACTGAGCATCTCATCAAGAACACTTGTAGAGTATTCTAACTTATTTATTCTTCCCCACTTTCCTCATCCTAATTCATGCTCACGTTCTGCAACAAGACATTTTCATATTAAAGTTTCCCCCCAGAAAAAAACTCTGAAATAACTTTGTGGGGAAAATATACTGATTTTATTTGTTATACAAATCTCTTGACTTTTTTTTTGATTCTTGAAGTCAGACAAATAATTATTCAGCATCTTCATTCTCTTGACGGGTTCTAGCCGCACTGAGAAGGTTGAGTTATTTAGTCGAAAATGTATCTTTTGAAAAAACGCGCACAAGTCTAATCGGAAGAAGGAATGGAATTGAAATGAAAAGTCATGCTCTGAAATTATCTTTGCGAATTTTCTGAGATTATTCGCTTGTTAATGGGGGAGAAAAGAGTCGCTCGAATAATTGTAAAATCAGCTCGCACTAGTTAAGATCGGCAGTTAGACGGATACTTGTGTCTCTGTCTGCTGGTATAGCTGGGCTGGGATCTGAAGGCACTGACCCCGGCGTGTCCCGCTGTCAACACTGAGCTCAATGTTTCAGCAAAAGGGCAGAGAGACAACTCGCCGCGTTGTGAACCAGGGTCTGGCCGAAGTGACAGCGGTTCGTTCAGGCCAGAGCCGGAGCTGCTACAGACTCCTGCTGCTGCTGAAAATACAAACGATACTGGCTGTCAAATGCCCAAGTGGGGTTTCACTTGCTAGTCGCTCCCCCATTGCAATTTCCGCGCCCTTGGGTCCAAGGGGACATTCGCCACACTCCAGCGCCGGAATGAGAGCTGATGATTTTGCTCATGCCCTGCAACCCGAGGGAGCTACACCGCCAAGAAATCTCCTTCCCGGATGCAGACGGTGCAGTTTCTGTGTTGGTTTCGGAGTTCCAGAGCACGGCGTGTATTGATTTCATTTGCATCGTGTAACCTCAACATGGGGACACATTCCTATTCTTAGGATAGAGAGATCGGAGGTCCCCTGTTTGTTATTTCAGGGCCCTGTTCATCAACTCATGGGACGAACTGAAATACGGGGTAAATTGTGTTGCTGTAACTGCGTTAGAAGGAGCAATGGAAACTTCAGAAGATTGGATCTCGTTTCAATGATTATATGGACATAAATACATGCATATCCCCACATACTTGTATATCACACCCATATAGATATACACATATGTGTGTGTGTAGCACACATTATGTGTTCTGTATCTTTTCTGTATATATAGTTGTAGACAGTGTTACTGGAGATTTTCCTCTTATTGGGCCATTTCCCTTTGAAGATGAGTTCTTTGCCAAAGTTGATCTTAACTTGTCACAGGGCTAATAAAACGTGTCGGTGATCTGGACATGCCCATATTTACATATTGTATGGCCGGACAGGCAGGTCTGCCTGCTAGCAATTATCTCCACATCCAGCCAGAGCAAGGATAGGCGCTCTTCCTTGGCTATAATTAGGGAAGCTTCACTCGCCCTTGGCTGCACTGAGGTGTTGCTGCTGGCTTGACTTCAACGGGCCATGAGTCCTAGCCCTCCCGAAGCGCACTTGGCACTGCCGGGAGGGGGTGGGGGGTGACATTGGAGACACGAAAGGCTCCCCCTTGCCCAGGAGCGATGCAGAGAGTCCAAGCCTCCCACTGACTGGAATGGGACTCGTTCTGGAACGCAGAGCCAATCTCCTCAGTCTCCCAGCTGGACCCGGACGCGCCCGCCGTTCTCTCCCCCTCCTCTCGCCCCCGGGACTGGCGCCTCTTGGCCGGGATTGAATGGTAAGGGCCCCCACCCCCCGATGGCTCTGAGTTCCCGCGCTCACGCTTTCTCTGTGGAATCTCTGGTGGGGGGCTCTCAGAAGAGGAAACTTGAAGACACCGAGGATGAGAACGTGAGAGATGGGCTGAAACACCCCGAGAGCTCCAGGCAGAGAGAAGAGGAACAATCTGGTCAGTCAACTTTGTCTAATATTGATCGAAGCGGGGAGACAGACTAACTCGCAGCAAACAATAGCGGAAAATCTCCGCTATCTTCACATTTCTCCACTCTAATTCTGCACAGGATGACTCCAAATAGAAGACTTTGAAATATGTTTCTAATCTAGTTACTATCAGTAATTCGGCTATTATTTTTTATACAAATTCTGCTTTTTACTTCCATATTTTTGTTCTGCTTTTGCTGAATCTATGTTTTAATCTATAATTCAATACCCCCCTTTGAAATCAAGGTTCCATTAAAAAGGTGGGAAGCCGCAATAATCAGAATTTGAAATTATATCTGCTGTCTATACCCCATGAGCAAATTAATGTGGATAACGTTTATTTAAAAAATGATCCCAGATCCAGATTCCAAGTTTCTTGGAACTTTCTAAATGAACTTTATTTGTGTTTTTGTTTCAACTGTAATGTCACTTGCTGGGGTGGAGGTAACGTTCAGCTGGGGATGTTGATGGGGTGTGTGTGTGGGGGGTGGGGGGTTAATATGACAGGGTGTCGAACCCGTGGCGTTGGACATGGTTTAGCTCTGGATTTGTTTTTTTGTTGTAACGGGGACTTTTTTGCCTTTGGTGTTTTGCATTTCGTTGGTGGAGCAGAGGAAGCGAGAGGCCAAAGGACTCAACCTCGCAATTGCCGAGGGGGGGACCCGAGAGGTTTCCAAGTAGACCTACAAGGAATGGAGCTTTGGAAACGATTCCACGAGATTGGGACAGAGATGATCATTACGAAAGCTGGCAGGTGAGAGAGAGAGAGAGACTGGGTCCATGCACGATGCACAGGGAGAGCTGTTAACAGCGATTGTATCAGTGCATTGTATTTCATGTTCTCTGGGCTGTTCTGTCTTCATGTGGTAACTAAATCAGGAAATGTGGATGTTTTCGGGGAACTCGGGTTTGGCAAATTATAAAACAAGCACCGAATAAAAAGGTTGGTTTTGTTTTCTGATCTAGAATGGGGATTCGCTTCTTAATCCCATTCAGATAAAGTTGTGACTTCCAGCCGTCCCCAGATTGAGAGAGTCTCGCTTTCCCTGACAGCCCGTTTGCTTTCAGTTTTGGAAATAACAGGCTGCTAAAAAAAACAAACACACGATTACCTCCCTTGCTGCATGGAAACAGACGCATTAATGATTAATTCGTTTCAAATATTCGGAAGATATTTATGTTTGTGGCGCTGCCTATCAGAGATGGAACGATGTGTTCCTTCCTCGTTTCCAATGAGCAGGGCTGCCGAAGTGTGGTGTTGCTGTAAAACTTACGGGGAAATGTTGGGATTTCCCCCCCTCCTAATAGCAAGGGGAATCTCCACACGTGCCTGATTCAGTCCCAGTTAGTCAATAACCTTGATTAGAAATGGTCAGAATCAGGGATCCGGGTTCTCTGAGGAGGAGCAAAGACTCCCTTCAGTACAATGTTGAAATTCGGAATTTGGGACGGCCTGAGAGCGGAGTAGCGAGATCTAACGGTGCTTTACCTGTCTGCAGGCGCATGTTTCCCGCCGTGCGGGTGAAAATCAAAGGTCTATCTGCCGCCAAACAATATTATATCGCCATGGACATTATCCCCGTGGATTCTAAGAGATACAGGTACAGCAGCACAATATAGTGCCAACTCATTTAGCTCTGCTGACACTTACTCCTTTAACACATATAACACGAATGTCCTTCACTGACATTAGGGCAAGGATTATGTTGTGACTTGCCTTTTATATACTATTATTTCAAAGCCTATAACATTCGATCCGACGATTAAAATTCAACTGTATTGTTTTCAACAGCTAGTTTTTGAAGCAAGTCGCTTTTTAATGTTCGGATTCAGTTACGTGACCGGATTTCACATCCTGAGAGTGGGTCGCTCTGCATAACGCGTGTTGCTCATCAGTTTAGAAATAAATACAAACAGAACTGATAAAGACTGTGGATTCTATACACCCGAACCCCGAGGAAGGACCAGAGGGACCTTGGGGTCCATATCTAAAGATCCCTGAATCCAGCAGGAGAGATAGTAATGTGATTATGAAGGCATAGATGCTTGCGTTTATTATCGGAGAATGTAAGAGCAGGGAGGTTATGCTGGAAGTGTATAAAACGCTGGTTAGGCCACAGCTATGTGTGCAGTTCTGGAATCCACATTATAGGAGGGGTGTGATTGCACTGGAGAGGTTGGAGATTCACCAGGATGTTGTCTGGGCTGGAGAGTTGCAGCTATCAAGAGACGTTGGTTAGACTGGGGTTGTTCTCCTTGGAGCAGAGAAGGGGTCATGATTGAGGGGGACAAAATTATCAGGGGTATAGATAGGGTGGATAGGAAGGAACTTTTCCTCAGTGGCGGGGCACAGATTTAAGGTTTAGAGGTGATGTGAGACAAGACTTTTTCATCCAGAAGGTGGCAGGAATCTGGAATTCACTGCCTGAAAGGGTGATAGAGGTGGGAACCCTCACAACATATAAGAAGTATTTACATGAGCATTTGAAACGCCAAGGCATACAAGACTACTGACCAAGTGCTGGAAAATAGGAATACGCTTGATGGGCCCCAGACATGATGGGCTGAAGGGCCTCATTCTGTGTTGTAGAGCTCTATGACTCTAAAACGGCCACACAGCAGAGGTGCTCAAGGAGATAGATTTGATCATGTTTAAAATGGGGAAGGCGGTTGAGAAAGCAAATAAGACAACACTGTTCCCAGTGGCTGCAGGATCAGCAATCCCAGATGTTTCTCAAAAGGATTTTTTTCTAAACACAAGTTATCATGAACGGGAATGAACGGCGAAGACACTTGCTGGGAACAGATTTAATAATGACTTTCTAAAGGGAATGGATGGATAATTGAAGCGAATGTTGCAGCACCGTGTGATGGATGAGCAAGGGGGTGGGACTAATGGGATAGAACTGACACACGCAGGACGGGCCGAATTCCCTCCTCCAGTGCATTGTTCTATAATTCTCACATCCGTTATCCTTGGCTTCAACCACCTCCCCACCCCGCCCCTTTCAGTCTCCCCAGATGTTCACCGCGTGTGTGCTGCCTGTTTACAGGTATGTGTACCACAGCTCTCAATGGATGGTGGCCGGGAACACGGAACAGTCTCCGCTAACCCCCCGGCTGTACGTGCACCCTGACTCGCCAGCTTCAGGGGAGTCCTGGATGAAGCAAGTCGTCAGCTTTGACCGGGTGAAACTCACCAACAATGACATGGATGAAAAGGGACATGTGAGTATTCAGTGTCCAATCTTAACCTCATCTGAGAAATGCTGGTCCAAAACCATTTTGTTTCTACAACCACAAACAGGGGAAATATTGTTGAAAGCAATAATTTGCAAACGGAGAGTGTGCGCGAGACAGTAATCTGTGTGTGTGTTGTGACTGCTTGTGTTTGTGACAGTGTAGGTTTGTGACAGTGAGTGCATGTTTCTGACAGTTTGTCATAGTGTGTGTTTGTGAATGTGTTTCTTGCAGTGTGGGTTTGTGATAGTGTGTGTTTGTGAATGTGTTTCTGGCAGTGTGGGTTTGTGATAGCGTGTGTTTGTGAGTGTGTTTCTGACAGTGCGGGGATTTTGATAGTGTGTGTTTGTGAGTGTGTTTCTGACAGTGCGGGGATTTTGATAGTGTGTGTTTGTGAGTGTGTTTCTGGCAGTGTGGGTTTGTGATCGTGTGTGTTTGTGAATGTGTTTCTGGCAGTGTGGGTTTTTGATAGTGTGTGCTTATGAATGTGTTTCTGGCAGTGTGGGTTTGTGAATGTGTGAGTGTTTCTGGCAGTGTGTGCTTGTGACAGTAAGTGCGTGTTTCTGACAGTGTGGGTTTGTGATTGTGTGTTTGTGAGTGTGCGTGTTTGTGACAGTGTCTGTGTATTTATGACTGTGTGTTTGTGAATGTGTGTATGACAGTGTGAATGTGTTTGTGACTGTGTTTGTGACAATGTTTCTATTTGTGACAATGTGTTTGTGACAGTGTGTTTGTGACAGTGTGTGTTTGTGATAATGTGTTGTGACAGTATGTGTTTGTGACAGTGTGCGTTTGTGAGTGTGTATTTGCGACAGTGTATTTATATTTGTATTTGTGACAATGTGTGTTTGTGACACTGTGTGTTTCTTACAGTGTGTGTATTTGTGACAATGTTGGTGTGTTTGTGACAGTGTGTGTGCATTTGTGACTATGTTTGAGACAGTGTGTTTTTATTTGTGACAGTCTGTGTGACATTGTGTTGGTGACAGTGTGTATTTGTGACAGCACGCGTGTATTTGTGACAATGTTGTTGTGACAGTGTGTGTTTGTGATGGTGTGTTTGTGACAGTTTGTATTTGTGACAGTTTGTGTTTGTGACATTGTGTGATCGTTTCTGACAGTGTGTTTGTGACAGTGTGAATATGTGTGACAGTATCAGTGTGACAGTATGCCTGTGTTTGTGAGTGTGTATTTGTGATAGTAGATGCATTTGTGACAGTGTGTGTGTGTTTGTGACAATTTTTTTGGTGATTGTATGTATGTATGTTTGTGACAGTTTGTGTTTGTGACAGTTTGTGACTGCATGTGTGTTTGTGACTGCGTGTGTTTTTGTGTGTTTGTGACTGTGTGTGTTTATGACAGTGTGTGTTTGTGAAAGTGTGTGTTTGTAACAGTGTGTGGGTGTTTGTGACAGTGTATAATCTGACAATTTCTGCATGTGGCAATCTGTCATGTGGCAGTGCATAT
Organism: Scyliorhinus torazame; assembly: GCF_047496885.1. Lineage (NCBI taxonomy): Eukaryota > Metazoa > Chordata > Chondrichthyes > Carcharhiniformes > Scyliorhinidae > Scyliorhinus > Scyliorhinus torazame. The sequence continues at coordinate 220,350,314 of NC_092711.1, read as the reverse complement.
GAATGTCTGTTTGTGACAATGTATGTGTTGACAGCGTGTGTTTGTGACTGTGTTTGTGACAGTTTGTGACAGTGTCTGTGTGTGTTTCTTTCAGTCTGTGGCAGTTTCTGCATGTGACAATGTCTGTATATGGCAGTGTGTGTGACAGTCTGTATATTGTGATATTTTGTCAGGCAGACACGATCTCCCCTCACTTTCAGGCCCACCCCCACTTTTTTCATAGAATCATAGAATTTACAGTGCAGAAGGAGGTCATTCAGCCCATCGAGTCTACACCGGCCCTTGAAAGAGTACCCTACTTAAGCCCACGCCTCTACCGTATCCCTGTAACCAGTAACACCACCAAACCTTTGGACACTAAGTGGCAATGTAGCATGGCCAATCCACCTGACCTGCACATCTTTGGACTGTGGGGGGAAACCGGAGCACCCGGAGGAAACCCATGCAGACACGGGGAGAAAGTGCAAACTCTACACAGACCATCACCCGAGGCTGGAATTGAACTCGGGTCCCTGGAAATGTGAGGAGGCAGTGCTAACCACTGTGCCAACGTGTCAATGAGGTCTCCCAGGCATGGCTGGTGTCCCAGGCACCGGGTCCGGGTGTTTAAATGAACCGTTAGACTCATTTAAATATTCAGATCTGAATCTCGCCCAGTGAGGGTGAGATCCCGATAACGCCAGGCAGAGTGAATCACGGGACTCGCAATCGGCCCGGCGACCGACCTGGAGCCCGATTAGGGGCTTGCGTGCGGTTCACCTGTTGCATTTGGATCCCCGACTGTCACAATGGGGTAGGTAGCTGAATCGCGCCCAGCATGTGTTTGTGACAGTGTGTTTGTGTCTGTGACAGTATGGAGGCGATTCTTTGGTCACATTGCGCCCGGCGTCAATTCTCTATATCAGGAGAATAGTGGGTGAGCCCTAAAATGGGAATCGCTTCGAGCACCAAACAGTTTACCATTCTCCTACCCCACTCCAGCTGGCGTGATCAGGATATTGCCCAGAAAGTATGAGAAACTGATCACACCTCATTTACATTCATTTTAATCTCATCAGTGAGATTGCCATTGAGGCAAACGCAGGCTGGAACCTGCACCACATCAGCAGGGGGCTGCACGTGCTCAAGACCCGGCCATCCATCAGACTACGGCGGGTGCCAGAAGGCAAGACCAAAGACGAGTGAGGGTATACAGGACTCGCTGGTCCTACAATGAGCTGACGAACATCATGTGCCGCAGGAGACTGTGTCTCAACACCGGGGCAGTGCAGCACCTGTGTCACGACCTCGCGGACATGGCACCCTGTGGAGGAGGAGGACACTGCAGCCTTTAATTGTGTGTTATTTCACCGTCATCAGCTCGCATGTCGCCGGTGTTGATGGATGCTCTGTATGCTCGGGCATCAGACTATACAACCTCCGACCTGGACCAGGCTCACTAATCCTGCCGCCTGGGATTCCCCAGGTCCAGGGAGCCTGAACCTCCAAACCCTGTGTGACCACTGTCGAAGGGTCATGCACGTGTGCACACTTTCCATAGAAGCGTATAATCCCTACAGTGTCGAAGGGCGCCATTCAGCCCATCAGGTCTGCACCAATCCTCTGAAGCCCACCCTACACAGGTCCACTCCCCAACCTATCCCCATACCCAACCTCAGTTGCACATCCCTGGACACTAAGGGCAATCTTTTCCCATGGCCAATCCACCTAACCTGCACATCTTTGGACTGTGTTAGGAAACCGGAGCACCCAGAGGAAACCCACGCAATATGGGAGAATGTACAAACTCCACTCAGATAGTCATTCAAGGTCATAATTGAACCCGGGTCCCTGGCAGTGTGAGGCAGCAGAGCTAACCATTGTTCCTCCCAAAGTGTCCCCACGTTTCTGGGACCGTGCATGACAGTTACATCCTGGGGCACTTGGAGAACTCCTGTGTCTTTGAGGACCAGCCCAGGATGACGGGCTTAATCATGGGTGCCAAGGGATACCCGCTGACGTTATGGCTGATGATGCCAGTGAGAAAGCCTGAGATGGGAGCAGAGTCCCGCCACAATGAGGCCCACCTGCCACCCATTCTGTCATTGAGCAGTGCATCAGGCTGCTAAAAATGGATTCCACTGCCTGCAATACAGCCCCCAGAACATATCCCGCTTTGTGGTGCTCTGCCCTCTACAACTTGGCACAACAGCAGAGCACCATTCTGGACGAAGAGGAGGAGGAACATGCGGCCTCTGAGGAGGAGGGCCATGAGGGGCTGGAGGACGAGAAGGAGCTGGAGGATTGAGCACATGTGGCGGCAAGGGTCCGGCACTGCAGGAGGACCAGGGAGGCCTTCATAGCCTCCAGATTCGCATGATACAAGGCGGTGTGTCCATCAACTCAACATCCCCCCACATCACCTCGCCTCTTCCCTGATGTCCCTGGTTCTCCTTCCCATATCCCCTTTCACACCCCTCCCCCTCCAAGGATCTATGTTACATCACAGCAAGGTGATGGCCCTGTGTTAGCACAGTCAGTGGGTCACTATTCAATGTAAGAGGGTGATGGCCACTCGCTGTGAGCAAAGCTGTGGTCCTTCTTAGGTTCTGATTAAGTGTGACTCCTGTTTTTCTGCTGCAGTGCGCTGGCTCCCATCCTCATGATGGAATCTGCATCGGGAACTAGTTATTTTGGACCACTGTGGTGGAGGAGGGGTGTGGCGTGGGGTGGACATCTGCATCCAGTGATTGATGGGGCTTGATGTCGGGCATTGTGGATTTCCGAGGCTCTCACCAGTGCCGTTTGTTGGGTGACCTGTAGCAGGAAGTGACTCCAGATGGGGGGAGAAAATGCAGAGCTGTTGCATGTTTCAGGTGTGAAATATTTTACTGGTTTTACAATTATCCATTCCCCCTAACTATGAATACTGAGGGGCAGCATGGTGGCGCAGTGGGTTAGCCCTGTTGCCACAGGGTGCCGAGGTCCCAGGTTCGATCCCGGCTCTGGGTCACTGTCCGTGTGGAGTTTGCACATTCTCCCCATGTTTGTGTGGGTTTTTGCCCCCACAACCAAAAGATGTGCCCGCTAGATGGATTGGCCATGCTAAATTGCCCCATAATTGGAAAAAATGAGTTAGGTACTTTAAATTTAAAAAAACACAAACAAATAAAAAAACTATGCATACTGACCTCCCCAGTGCCCACTCAGTGCTCCCAAACCTTCTTAATTTTCCGTAGTCTTGCGTTATGTTGAGGTGTGTCGCCAGGATGCACATGAGAGGTGGAGGTTGCTGTGGTGATATGCCTGTAAACTATATAGTAGAGAGTTGGTGGTGCGACTTCCAAACAGTAGGTGGCTGTACAGATTCACCATGTGGTCTGGAGACAGTTGTCAGGTGACAAGGCACTCAGATTTAAGTGAGGGCAGATCCCAGTGATCCTCAGACGGTAATAAGACGTACATGAGGACAATCGTACACAAGGATAGTTCCAGGGGAGTATAAAGAAACTCCATGATAACTTGCTCTGTATCAGATCATTACCTCACCTCGCGTGATTCAATAAAGAATCCTGGTTTGGACAAGTCACAAGCAGTTCGGAAGACTCCTTGCTGGACAACGAACACCAAACACAACACTTGCTGCCTTCCATGCTCTGTGGCCTTTAATGCCTAGGCCGACTTACTGATGTCATGGTGTCGCTGTGCCTCCCTGTTCTGCTTGCTGCCCTTGAGATGCGCAGTTGTCAGGAGAGGGGAGGGAGTCTAAAGGATTGGAGACTGCCTGAGTCTCCTTGTTGGAAGGACCTGGGATGGGCTCCAGTGCTTCCTCCTGCCTGAGGAGGTCCGAAGACCCTGGGTGACCCCATGGGACGGAGGTGCAGCTGGTGTGAGCTCTGGCTCTGCCAGACCTGGAGACGCCCTATTGTTTGCACCATGGTGTTGATGCCTTGAGCGGTGGCCCTCTGTGACTGGTTCACACTCTGGAGTGCCTCAGTAATGTCCACCTATGTCTGGGGCATGTCCCTCAGCGAATGAGGCATGATGTCGAGGCCCTCAGCCAGGGTCGCCAGTGACCGAGCCATGCCTGGACACCACACCCATGGCTCGGACATCATGCTCCAGGCTTTCCACTGTGGTCACCACCCTAGCAGTGTTGGCCTGGGTGCCACACAATGCCAGCACCATCTCCTGTACTTGGAGCTTTTGGAACTCCTCCAATCTGCAGAAATGTCACTGACACCCCCTCCTGAACCTCACGGCTCTGGCTTATCATCTGTAGCAGCTCGAGGAGAACCTTGTCCAGAGGCTCGTCATCTGGATGGCGCCCAGCTGAGGACTGGGATCCAGCAGCCCTCCGACTGCTTGGATGTTCCTGCCTCCACCTGTTGTGCATCAGCAGGCCTGTGGTGTTCACCGGATAGTCTGTCTGCTAATGTGGCCCATCGAGTGTGTATCGCTGTGATGGTGGAAGGTGCAGGTGATGCATTGTTGATGTTCTCCCCAGAGCTCTCCTCTGAGGTGGTCACTTGGGTGGCAGAGGGAGGGGTGGCAGAGACTTTGAATGATCCAGCCTCATCAGATGGTGATCTTGCAAGACAATGGATATGGGTTCAGTGAAAGGAAAGGACAAGGGTCTTCTGAATAAGCAATTCAATTGAGACAGGTCATCTGGATGAAAGTGTAGTAGATGCTCACTTCACTGGTGCTGGTAAACCTCACTGTCGGTAACTGCTCGCTCCTCGGGCAACCTTGCGATCTCCAGGGTTTGTTTCCCATAAGGGGGTGAGGACTCAGATCTCTAGGGTTTCGCTCTTATTATGGTTATCTTCTCCTGTGAGGACAAAGAGTGGAATTGTGAGCTGCATGACTGATGGGTCAAGGTTTTGTATAGTAGGTGGCATGTGTGGGCACCGCATGTAGACATAAGGGGTTGTGATGGTGAGTGCCAGGGGGTTCTGAGGAACAATCTTGGAGGTTGGATATTTGGAGGGTGCAAGTTGTCAGCCAGTGGATTGGGGGAAGGGGAAGGGGCTTGGGAATTAAAGGGTGGCAGCTGGGTCTGATGCCAGGAGGAGAGAGGTGCAATTTACCCTTACAGCTGACAGGAACTCGTTCATCTTCTTCCTACATTGGATGGTGGTCCTCCTGGTCATGCTGCCTGCACTAACTGCAGCTGCACCGCCTCCCAGGTGACATTTCCCACCATGCTGTTGGGTTTCCTACCTCCGCAGGGGTACAGGGTGCTCTGACTCGCCTCCACAGCAACCAGAAGCTTGGCCAGGTCGGAATCCAGAAATCGAGGAGCAGATCTCCACGCTGACAACCTCCTAGTTTGACTGGGAGTGAGTGTTGAGGGACCATTTAAATGCTGCTCTCCCTCGTTCACAGTGAACCGAGTCAGGCGAATCAGATGCCTGGGGACTCTGACTCGCTGTGTTTTACGTGGGGGTGGTCATTGTTTGCACTTCTTTTTAAAAAAATCCAAATTTAGAGTACCCAATTCATTTTTTCCAATTAAAGGGCAATTTAGCATGGCCAATCCACCTAGCCTGCACATCTTTGGGTTGTGGGGCTGAAACCCACGCAAAGAATGGAGAATGTGCAAACTCCACACAGACAGTGACCCAGAGCCGGAATCGAACCTGGGTCCTTGGTGCCGTGAGGCAACATTGCTAACTACTGTGCCACCGTTCTGCCCCATTGTTTGCACTACTAAGTGTGGGTGAATTGCGATCTGGATCGTGCCCATACACCCGGCGGGAATCACCCACAATTCTCACCCAAAATGGCACATAGTCATTTTTTGCGACAATCCCGCCATATGTGTTTCTGACAGAGTCTGTTTGTGACATTGTGTGTTTGTGAGTGAATGTGTATGTTTGTGATAGTGTATATGTGTTTCTGACTATGTGTATTTGTGACTGTGTGTGTGACAGTGTGTGTGTGTTTCCGACAATCTGTTTGTGACAGTGCTTGTTTGTGACCATGTGCATTTGTGACAATGAATGTGTATTTTTGGGACTAGATGTGTTTGTGACAGTGAGTCTGTATACTTGTGACTGTGTGTTTCTGACTATGTGTGTTTGTGACCATGCATGTTTGTGACAGTGTGCGTGTGTGTGTGTTTGTGACAAAGTGTACATGTATGTGACTAAACACCACCAAATCACCAATGTACATTGCACAGATGTTTAGTCCAAAAATGACCTTGTTGGTTAATCTTTGGAATGTTGCTGGCTTATTCTTCATTCCAAATGGCATAGCTTTAAACTGATACAGACATTTTGGCATCACAAAAGCTGAAACCTCCTAAGTTCTGTCTGACAGAGGTACTTGCCAGTCTCCTTTAAGTAAGAGAAGTTTGGTAAAATTCAGTTGTCTCACCTTTTCAACAGTCTTCCAAATGAGAGATAGGGTATGAATCTGACTTCGTAACTGCATTGACTTTCCTATAGTCCACACACAATCGTTGCATTCCATCTGATTTTGGTACCATCACAATAGGTGAGCTCCAATTCCTTCAACTCACTTCAATTAGATCATTCTTAAGCATGCTTTCAATCTCATTTTGTACCTGTGTCAACTTTAGTGGATTGAGCCTATATGTATGTTGCTTAATTGGAGTAGTGTTTCCTACATCTGCATCATGTATAATTGCTTTGGTACTTCCTAATTTGTTCTCACATGTAGCTCTATATGAATGCAATCACACTTTCAGGTCACTTTGACTTTCTCCCGGAAGGAAACTCAATAATTTATCCCAATTTCTTATCACTTCCTTATCGTCCAATCTAATTTGAGGAATGGCAAATTCAGAACCATCTGATTATCTCTTCTCCCTGAGTTTCAATGATTATTACCTCCTCCTTCTTTCCTTCTATATCAGAATACCTTTTGAGAATATTACATTCTGTGAGTTTACCTTCCATTCTTGTCAATTAATTCATCTCACTCAATTTCTTTTCAATTTGATAATGCCCACTAAATCTTGCTTTTAATTGTTCACCTACCATTGGTAACAATATTAATACTTGCTCTCCACTAACTAAACCACAAATTTTTGATTTCTTATCCATCACATTATTTTCAACACATGCTGTGACAATTTTAAATGTTTTCTAGCCAACTCACCAGCTCCAGTTAATCTCTCCCTAAAGTTTGACACATAGTCCAACAATATAGTCTCCGACCATTGACTCATCAATTTCGCTTTGATCAATTTAAGTGGTCTTCTCACCTCATGAGGAGTCACCCGCGAGGCTTTGGCCGTAGAGCCATCCAACTGCGGAGGCTCACGTAATGCCTTCACCCACCAAAATTATTTAAAGTCTGGATTAGGAGTGTGGCCTTCAAACCCATCTGATAACCCCACAATACGTAGGTTCTGTCATCTGGATAGGTTCTCCAGGTCACCGACTCTATTCCACAGCACCATATTCTCTTTACTCACCACAGTCATCTCAGACTCCAGTGCGTTGATCCTGTCGCTGCGGTCATAGAGGGCCGTCTGCAAATCACTGAAAGTGGTGCCGTGGGAGTCAACAGTTGCGCGGGTGGAGTCGAGGGAGGATCAGATGGAGGACAGCCCCTCCTCCGGCGAATCTGTCAATTCCAGTGCTAAATATTGTCAGACACACACTATCACATACACACACTGTCACAGACACACACTTTCACAAACACACACTGCCACAAACACATGCACAAGACTTGTCCAGCTCGGCAATCAGAATTTTGCTAAGAGTGTCGGATGTTAGTACCATGGAACAGGCAGCCAACATCTTAGTTGCGTCTGAGTCGACAGAGGTATCTATTTCAGTCAAAGATGTTTGGCTAAAATTTGTTACATTTTTGATATTCTTAGAAGAAGTTTGTTGGTTACTCGTCTACAACAGTTTTTGCGGTCTCAACAGTCGATTCACTGTGCCATAAAAAGGAAATAAAGCAAGAATGTTGGAGAGAGATACCACGTGTGTGTACTTCAACTACATCACGGAAGCCAGTTTTTGTGTTTCTAAAAGTTTCTGCATGTGGCAGTGTGTTGTGACAGTGTTTATGACAGTGTATGTGTGTCCGACAGTGTGTGTAGGTGACTGTGTGCTGGTGACAGTTTGTGTGGCAGTGTGAGTTTGTGACAGTGTGTGTATGTTTGTGACAGTGTGTGTGTTTGTGACCATGTGTTTGTGACAGTGTGTGTGCGTGACAGGGTTTGTGTGTGTGTCTGTGCCAGTGTAAGTGTGTGTGACAGTGTATGTGTGTTTGTGACAGTGTGTCTGTGTGTTTGTGAGTGTGCATGTGTGTGACAGTGTGTATTTGTGAGTGTGTGTGTGTGACAGTGTGTGTATGTTTATGACAGTGTGTGTATGTTTGTGACTGTGTGCATGTGTTTGTGACAGGGAGTGTGTGACTGTGTGTTTGTGACAGTGGGAGGATGGCACAGTGGTTAGCACTGCTGCCTCACAGCGCTGAGGACCCGGGTTCGATCCTGGCCCCGGGTCATTGTCCCATTGTGGGGGTCTCACCCCCACAATCCAAAAAGATGTGTAGGGTAGGTAGATTATAGATGATAAATTGCCCCTTAATTGGAAAATAAGAATTGGGCACGCTAAATATATATTTTAAAAAAGTGTTTGTGACAGTGTGTTTGTGACTGTGTGTTTATGACAGTGTGGGTTTGTGACAGTGTGTGTTGTGTGACAGTGTGTGTGTTTGTCACAGTGTGTGTTTGTCACAGTGTGGGTACATGACAGTATGTGTGTGTGGCAGTGTGTGTGAGACAGTCTGTGTGTCTGACAGTGTGTGTGTGACACATTGTGTTTGTGATAGTGTGTGTGGCAGTATGTGTTTGTGACAGTGTGTGTGTGACAGCGTGTGTTTGCAACCATGTGTGTTTGTGATGGTGTGTGTTTGTAACAGTGTGGGTATGTAACAGTGTGTGTTTGTGACAGTGTGTGTGAGTGTGTGATAGTATGTGTTTGTGACAGTGTGTGTGAGACAGCGTGTGTTTGTGACTGTGTGTGTTTGTGATGGTGTGTTTGCAACAGTGGGTATGTAACAGTATGTGTTTGTGATAGTGTGTGTGTAAGACAGTGCATGTGTTTGTGACACTGTGTGTGTGACAGTCTGAGTGTGTTTGCGACTGTGTGTGCGTGACTGTGTATGTGTGTTTGAGAAAGTGTGTTTGTGAGTGTGTGTGACAATGTGTGTATTTGTGACTGTGTGGCAGTGTGTTTGTGACAATGTGTGTTTATGATAGTGTATGTGTGTGTGTTTGTGACAGTGTGTGTTTGTGACAGTGTGTGAAAGTGTGTTTGTGAAAGTGTGTTTGTGATGGTGTGTATTTGTCACAGTGTGTGTATGTCAGTGTGTGTGGTTGTGATGGTGAATGAGTGTATGTGACAGTGTGTATGTGTCACAGTGTGTGACAGCATGTGTTTGTGACCGTCTGTGTTTGTGATGGTGTGTGTTTGTGACAGTGTGGGTATGTAACAGTGTGTGTTTGTGACAGTATGTGTGTTTGTGACAGTGTGTCTGTGACAGTGTCTGTGTTTATGACAGTGTGTGTTTGTGATGGTGTGTTTGTAACAGTGTGGGATGTAACCATGTGTGTTTGTGACAGTGTGTGTGTGAGACAGTGTATGTGTTTGTGACACTGTGTGTGACAGTCTGAGTGTGTTTGTGACTGTGTGCGTGACAATGTGTGTGTATGTTTGTGACAGTGTGTTGGTGTTTGAGACAATGTGTTTATGAGTGTGTGTCTGACAATGTGTGTGTATTTGTGACTGTGTGTTTATGACAATGTGTGTTTGTGATTGTTTGTGTGTGTTTGTGACAGTGTGTGAAAGTGTGTCTGTGAAAGTGTGTTTGTGATGGTGTGTATTTGTCACAGTGTGTGACAGTGTGTGTGTGTTTGTGATAGTGTGTGTGTCAGTGTGTGTCACAGTGCGTGTGTTTGTGTGTGTATGTGACAGTGTATATATGTGTTTGTGAGACTGTGTGTGTGTGTTTGTTACAGTGTATGTGACAGTGTGTGTTTATGACAGTGTGTGTGACAGAGTGTGTGGTTGTGATGGTGTATGAGTGTATGTGACAGTGTGAATTTGTCACAGTGTGTGACAGTGTGTGTGTGTTTGTGATAGTGTGTGTGTTACAGTGCGTGTATTTGTGTGTGTATGTGAGTGTATATATGTGTTCGTGAGACTGTGTGTGTGTGTGTTTGTTACAGTGTATGTGACAGTGTGTGTTTATGACAGTGTGTGTGACAGTGCATATGTGTTTCTGATAGTGTGTGTGTGACAGTGTTTTCGTGACAGTATGTGTGTGACTGTGTGTTTGTGCGTGAGACAATATGTATGTGTAATAGTATGTGTGTAACACAGTGTGTGTGTGTGTGTAACAATGTGTGTGAGACAGTATGCGTGTGTAATAGTGTGTAACAATGTGTGTGTGTGACAGTATGTGTGTGATAGTGTGTGTATGGGTGACAGTACGTGTGTGTGACAGTGTCTGTCTATATTTAATTGTGTATTTGTATGTCGGAAACAATAGGCGAAACTGTGTAATACTCAGATATTTATGTGATGATTTGGAATGCACACCTGAAATGACAGTGGGAATAGATTCATTAGGCAAAGCGGTGGCATAGTGGTATTGTCACAGGACTGGTACTCCAGAGATCCAGAGGTTCCCAGGTTCAAATCCTGACACTGCGGATGGGGAAATTTGAATTCAATAAAAAACCTGGAATTAAAAGTCTAATGAACCCATCTGGTTCAATAATGTCCTTTAGGGAAGGGACTTCAGACCCACAGCAATGTGGTTGACTCTTACTGCCTCCTCAAGTACAATTAGTGATGGGCAATAAGTATGCTCTAAAATTGATAATTCTGATACCTGGTTTAAAATAAACTGCATGGGACACATTTCCTCAGCAATGAGATGTTGTCTTATCCCTGACAGAACTTGCATTTTTGCATTATCCTGCAGGTTTGCAGTCTCGGTTCCCATGATAATAGTGAATAAATTCAGACAGCTCAGACTGTGATCTTTTCAGTCCCAAATTTATCCGCTCTAGCGATTTATCATTAGCTTGGTTTCAAACATATGCATATTAATTAAAAACACAATTTATAACTGGAAGGAGATGAGATCAGTGACCTGTTCAACAAATTGTAGATTTTGATAAATTGCACCTTTAAAATACTTCTCTCACTATTTCCAGATTGTTCTCCAATCTATGCACAAGTACCGGCCGCGAATCCATGTGATAGTGAAAGAGGCGGATGAACATATCTCTGTCAATCAGACCCTCCCAGCTAATGGAGTCCACACATTCGCTTTCCCAGAGACTGAATTCACAACTGTTACCGCTTATCAGAACCAGCAGGTAAGTTGCGAGAAGGTCAGCGATACGCAGGAGAGAGAGTGAGAGTCGGACAGGTAGCGAGGAGAGAGAGAGACTGACAGATAGGGGAGAGAGACTGACAGATAGGGGAAAGAGACTAATAGCAGGAGAGAGAGAAAGAGAGAGAAACTGACAGGTAGGAGAGAGAGCAAGAGAGAGAGAGAGACTGACAGGTAGGAGAGAGAGCAAGAGAGAGAGAGAGAGACTGACAGGTAGGAGAGAGAGCAAGAGAGAGAGAGAGAGACTGACAGGTAGGAGAGAGAGCAAGAGAGAGAGAGAGAGACTGACAGGTAGGAGAGAGAGCAAGAGAGAGAGAGAGAGACTGACAGGTAGGAGATAGAGCAAGAGAGAACGAGGGAGAGACTGACAGGTAGGAGACAGCAAGAGAGAGAGAAAGGCAATCAGGTAGGAATCACAGAGAGAGAGACAGAGAGAGACTGAGGTAGGAGGGAGGGAGAGAGAGAGACTGACAGGTAGGAGAGAGAGAGAGACAGAGAGAGACTGAGGTAGGAGGGAGGGGGAGAAAGAGAGAGAGACTGACGGGTAGGAAAGAGAGAGAGAGACAGAAAGAGAGAGACTGGCAGGAGAGAGAGAGAGACAGGCAGAAGAGAGAAACTGACAGGTAGGAGAGGGGTGGAGAGAGAGACGGGGAGAGAGAGTGAGAGAGAGGGGAGAGAGCGACTGACAGGTAGGGGGAGAGAGAGAGACTAATAGGTAGGAGAGGGAGCAAGAGTGACAGATGGGTAGGAGAGGGGGAAAGTGAGAGAGAGCGAGACTGACAAAGACAGACAGGCTGGCAGGTGAGAGAGAGAGAGAGACATTGACAGGTCACAGAGTGAGAGGGACTGGCAGGTTAGGGGGAGAGTGAAATAATATTGACAGATCAGAGAGAGAGCCTGCTGACAGATAAGAGAGAAATAGATACACACAAACATTTGAGCGTGTGAGATACTGAGGGGCAGGGAACAGGAACACGGTCTCCCTGGAGTGGCCCGTTCTGCCAACAGGAAACTGAATTGCAGATACATAGCAATTATGTGTAGAAATCTGTGGATGTACTTCACAATGTACATTGTATATATATTTATATTAATTATGCAGATGTAAGTCGCATTCTCTGCATCTTAAAAACAAATTACTGAGGATGCAACCAAAACAGAAAATACTGGACAATCTCAGCAGGTCTGACTCTTAGTCTCTATCCTTAATCGATGTATAATTATTATTAATGGCCCTATATTCCCCAGTGGCTCTTTACACAATGTTGATTTCAGCTTTCTTGCTTCACAGAATCTCAGATGTACTCTGTTAATTTTAAGCACACATTTCTCGGTATCTTCTCAAACCAGCATTGATAACTTCGAATCCCACATTTTATCTGTCCGGTTCATACCCCATTTGACTTGAATTCCACGGGCGGGATTTTCTGTTGGCCGACACCATAATCAGGGCGTGCGAACAGGTGGCGAATAGCTCCCAACGGTAAAATCGTGGTAGGCGCCGGTTTGACGCCGAATCGCGATGCTCCGCTTCCTTGAAAATGGCGTCAATGCGATGCACGGCGTGCGTAGTTGAAACACCGTTCGCATATCATTAGTGGGCCCATCCACGTTTCTCCGCTCCTGATGGGCCGATGTGCCAGCACCGCCATACTTTGTCAACAGCCATGCCGCTGGCTGGGGGGAGTAGTGGGGGGTGCCAAGGAGGTGGGCTGTGGGGTACAGGGTGGAAGGGTACACAATACCATTACCACAGCTGGCAAGGCAGCCATGCAGCTTTAATCCTGGTGCCCTGGGTCATATAGGTGACCCCTGTTGCTAACTTTGGATGGCTCTTAATTCGTTGCTCGTTGTGTCTTTACATAATTTGCTCTGTTTCTATAACCTTTGCTCTAGAGTCGCCAGGTATCTTTATGATACCACCACGAGGTTCAAGTTCAAGTACTGATCAATAACTCAACACACCAATGAGTAAGATTCAAATCAAAACACATTTATTATACACAGTCAATCACTACTCATGCATAAAACTCTACTTACTAGACTATATCTATCACTAAAAGGCCTATACTTAGCTTCGGAACTGGCCCACCAGGTCAGGGGAACAAATGACCTTTCGTTCAATTCTGAGTCTGCAGGATTCAAAACTGGTATGGACTGGTAGCTAGGAGCGCCTATCTCGTAGCGTGCGTTGACTGGAGACTTACTTGGTTGATGCGGCAGCTAGGCAGGTCACTGTCAAGGGTTGTTTCGCGCTGCTGAGTGACCGTGCCAAGAAGGACAAATTGAATTTGGGGACTCTACTTTATAGTCCCCAGGGGCTTCGCGCCATTCGGGGCGGACCTGTATCTGGTTCCAAGTGATTGGACTACGTTCCGATCACTTGGATCGATTTCCCCAATACTGGAGCCGTTCCCTGATCGCTGGGCGGTGCCTGAGTGTCCGTTGGCCTTCCTTTGCCTTGGCTCCTGCTGGCGCCGAGGAGCCTGGCTTGGCCTTATTCACCTTACATGTTTCAATTGTTCCCGGGGATCGCTCATTAGTATGCAGATGGCTGTGAGTTTCAGTGCTGTCTGGATTTCTGCAATTTCTAATACGCAGGAGACTTTGCACCTGCTAGTTTTTCCTGGCTTGGCTGAATTTCCCAGCATTCTTTGCGGACCTCCATTTTAAGTCGGGAAGTGGCCAACCCAGGTGGCTACACTCCCACCTTGTGATCCCTAACACGAAGCGTGAAGGATCACATAACTGCGTCGTCTTCACTTCCTGATCCAGCGAGCACTCTTCCATGGCCTCTACACTGACCATAACTATGTAAAATTTTTAACTAACAATTCTAAGTGGCGCTGTGTCACAACAGGGACATACATTACAACATAAAAAAACGGTACCTCTAACTATCCTCAATAAACTATCCTCACTCAAACAATCAAAAATAATCTACAACACTTTAAATGTACAAATAGCAGCAACACAAGTTTCTCTGGCTTGGCAGTCAAGCACAGAGTTTTACATTCTCTCAGTTGTCTTTATTCACAAAATGACGCAAACGAATGTCCTTTATTGTAGATCAAGGGGTTTGGGGGCCTGGTGAAAACCGAAGATAGAGGATCTCATCCTGTATACCGGGGTGCGAGAGCGGTAGGCTCTCCTTCACCATTTCCTCATGCGGATAGTCTGCACGATGCTGCAGAATATCGCCAGTACTAGAAGGGATTCAATTACGTATGAAAGGGAGTATCATGTTATAAACCTATCGCACCATGATGGTGTGTTGTTACTTGTCACTGGGCTCTGGGTGCTATGGGGAAGTGAATCATTGACGGCCGGGGGGGGGGTTGGGGTCAGGGGGTTCACGTCCGCGTGGAACCGGATACAAATTACAACAGCGACGAAAGACACGTATGACGTCTTCATTGTTTTCTTCTTTTCCTTTCTTCTCTTCCTCTTTTTCTTCCTCTGGGGTTCCTGAGGTTCTGGAGTTCTATGGACACAAGCATAATATATGTTACTATCTTGTGTAATATCTTGAATGTTAGCATGTCTGTCTTTTAGTACCAATTTCCCTTTATAATTGTTCACTGTATGTGACTCCCTCATGATTTTTTTTTTAATCGAAAATTTGGACTAGACATCTAAGAAAATACTGCCGTACTATGAGCCGTCTCGCAGCCTGTGTGATTTACCATCCTAGCGTTTGAGGATGTAAATAGCAAAGGGAAGCAACCATAGGTTGCCAGAACCAAACAAAAGAATTTTGAACATAATGAGCCGAAAATGGGGTTCGTATGTGCTGCGGCGGGTAAGAGTTGGATGGAATCCCCGGGTAGGACGATGATCAATGCCGTATGTGCTCTACCTGAGCGTAGTTGACCAGGGGGGGGTTCCTCAGGCAGGGCAGAGACCAATGCCGTTTCTCCACTGCCTGAGCAACCGGCAAGAACAGGTACGAATGTGGTCATCGTGGGGGGTTACTGTAAAGGTTCTACCGTCGAACCAGAAGAGCAGTTATGAACGGGGGTCTTGGCAAGCTCTCAGCGGTTTCTGCCGATAAGCGTGCTGGCAAGTTTCACAGGTTACTGCTGCCAAATATTGCGTGTGGCCGTGGAAGCGGTTTAAACTGAAACAAAGAACATTAGGCAAACATAACTAACAAACATGCAACGAATATCGTGCAGGTTCCAGCAGAAAGGACACCGTTTCTCCCAAGCGGTTCCTTTTAAAACATCATCTGGACACCTCAGTTATCAGTTGCGAACAGGGTCGCAAAGGGGTTCTCGTTTTGGGAGTCAGACACAAAGTCGTCATCTTCTCCCGGATGCCATACTCTGGGATGGATGAGGGTTGATAAAGCTGCATGGTGTGACTTAGGGTCCATCTCGGCCTTTCGGCCGAGCCTGTATGAATTGTCACGGTGCCAAAAAGTTGTGTCTAATTCTGTAGGAACGGAGTCGGGGTCGTCATCGTAGGGCGATGGTCTTTGGTGAGGTTTGTTGAGGAATGTGATCAAGAAGGGATCACTCGAACCGTGTTCAGATTCGCTGGGTGTGGGTCCTGTTGCATGGGGATAGTAGGGAGGCGTGCTGTGGCTATTGTCTGTGTCACAGTCGCTGTCGCTGCTGCTGCTGTCTGTGGGCATTCCGGAGCGGAGTCCAGAGTTTGGGGGTGGAGTCGAGGTCGAGTCCGTGGATGGGGTGGACGTGTTGGGGGAGGGTGGGGATACGTGGGCTGTGGGCGGGGCTTGGTCTGCTGCGTCGAGCATGACGTGTTGTGTGTGGTTAGACTGCGAGCCATATGCCTTGAGCTGGTTAATATGGAACCACACGGTCTTCCCGTTGGGGTACTTAATTTTATACACGGAGGGGCTTACTTTGTCCGTAATGGAGTACGGACCCGAATACTTCGGTGACAGGAACGTGCTGGGGTTGTAAATGGAGAGCATGACCTGCTGTCCTATATCAAACTCAGTCGCATGCACTGTCTTGTCGAGACAGGTCTTGCTCTGTTCCTTCCTTGTGCCTAATTTTACTGCGGCTGCTAGCTGAGCCGGTTTTACATTTTCAACTAGTTTGTTTCACTGCGTTCTCGTGTGTGAGGGCCGTCACTTCGGGGCTGGTCAAGTCAAGTCCTAATAAAAATTCTGTGCCTTTCATGGGCCGTCCGGTCATGAGAGTGTGTGGGGTGTATCCTGTGGATGTCGAAACAGTGTTACGCAAAAACATTAGTGCAAAGGGAGGACTGAATCCCAAGTGGTGCTGTTTTGTTGGACCATTTTCCTGAGGGTTGCTTTTAGGGTCCGATTCATTCGCTCCACGATACCACTTGACTGAGGGTGGTATGCGATGTGGAATTTTTGGGTAATGCCAAATATCGTGAGGACGTTCTTCATGACACGTTCCATAAAATGGGAATCTTGGTCGGATTCAATGCTGCGGGAGAGTCCCCATCTCGTAAAGATGTGGTGGGTTAAAATCTTTGCTGTAGTCTTTGCCATGTTTGTTCTCAATGGGAATGCTTCTACCCATTTTGTAAACATGTCTATCACAACTAACACATACTTGTGACCATTCCTGCTAGGGGGCAATGGTCCTATAAAATCAATCTGGAGGTTAGTCCAGGGGCCAATATCGGGGCGGGTGTGGCTAAGCTGAGCTTTCTTCGCATATCTGTCCGGATTGTTTTGGGCACAGATAAGGCAATTTTCAACTTAGTGCGTGACGTTGTCCTTTAAATTCGGCCACCAACAGAGCTGCCTGAGGTGGGCTGTAGTGGGGTCAATTCCCTGATGCCCATGGCTATCAGGGAACAAACAAATAAGCTGATTCCTGCCCTGTTCAGGAACCACATAAAGGGTGTCTTTTAGGACCACACCGTCATGTGTGGTCAGTGCATTTTTAAACCTATCGTATGGGGCTGGAAAGTTTCCTTTTAAAATCTCCCTGAGATTACTGTCTTGCTTCTGGGCCTGCACTAAATCCTCGATATTAGTCTGTGAGACCTGAACTGCATTCACTGGGGCGCTTTCGGGGGGTGTCCAAAAATGTCCGTGTCTGGAACCTGCTTTAGCCAGTGCATCGGCTTTTACATTTCCAGGTGGGGAGGAACGGTGGTGACTTCGAACTTTAACAATGCCAAATATCCTATCCTGTGCTTTGTCTAAAATGTGCCGGAGCAATGGGGCTGAAGGGAGGGGTTTTCCGTACACGGAAACACATCTTCTTGCTTTCCAGAGGGGTAGGAATTCTGTGAGGCCGTTACAGACATAGAGGCTGTCCGAGTATATGTCTGCTGGGCTGGGGAAGGAATCTGGGTGATCTATAATGTACGCAATGACTGCTAGTTCTGCCGCCTGCGCGCCTAAGTGCCCTGGTAGTTTTAAGGAGATTTCTTCTCGGGCACATCCCTGCACGTCCTCAACATAGATGCCGCATCCTGTAATGCGCTTCCCGTCTAATACAGTGGAAGAACCATCCACATATATTCTCAAAGGTGCGCACGTGTCTGTGTGCTGGGGGCTCTGGGGTGAACTACCTATCTTTTTTTGGGGGGGGGGGGGTTGCGATAAAGGGGCCTGTGTTGTGATGCAGTGAGATGATTTCACATTCGTGGGGGGTGCCTGTACTGAAGGTTGTCGGCTAGGAAAGTGTGGGTCTTGGTCTTTTTAACAGTGATGTCCCGTCCCTGCAAAAGAAGGGTCCATCTGGCTGCTCTGATCTGGCTTACTGTACCATCCTTAAGTCGTCCGTCTAGTAAAAGTTGGGTGGGGGTGTGTTCCGTGAGGATTGTGATGGGGTTTAGTCCGGTGATGTATGAAAAGTATTGAACTGCCCAGAAAACTGCGAGCAGATGCCTTTCACAGGCCGAAAATCCCTGCTCCACAGGATCTAAAACTCTGGAGGCGTAAGCCACGGGTCTTAACTGTTCGTGCCGTTCCTGGAGGAGCACGGCCGAAAGGGTGCGGTCTGTGCTAGCTATCTCTATAGCATAGGGGGAAAATGGGTCTGGAACCTGTAATGCAGGGGCTACAATGAGTGCACGCTTTAAGGCATCTACAGAATCCGTGCGCTGCGGAAGCCATTCCCGGGGGCTCCTTTCTTTAGGAGGTCTGAGAGGGGTGCTGCCTTGGTGGCGAAACCGTCAATGTGGTTTCGGCAGTAGCCGACCAGTCCTAAAAACGACCGGAGGCTGAAACATTCTGGGGAAGGGGCAATTTGACAATCGAGTCAATTCTTTTATGCTCGATCTCGCGTTTACCGTGCGTGATAATCGTACCCAAATATACCACTTTGTCTTCCAAAAGCTGGGCCTTTTTGGGTTCACTTTACATCCAATCTGCTGTAGGAGTTCCAGGAGTTTGGCCAGGAGCTCGATGTGCTCTGCCTTGGTGTCTGTCTGCAGTAATAGGTCGTCCACATACTGGACCAGACATTCGGGGCGAGAACATTTTGATAATCCATTTGCCAGCTGTCGGTGGAAAATGGAGGGGAAGTTGTGGAATCCTTGTGGAAGGCATGTCCACGTGTACTGCTGATTTTTAAAAGTGAAGGCAAATTTATACTGGCATGCTTTTGCCAATGGAATGGACCAGAATCCGTTACTGAGGTCCAAAACTGTAAAATATCGTGAGTTTAGTCCCTGTTTGAGCATGGTCTTGTGACTTGTGGCTACCGTGGGGGCTGCTGCGGGGTGACTTTGTTGAGTTCCCGGTAATCGATGGTCAGTCACCATGATCCATCGGGCTTTCTCACTGGCCAAATTGGGGCATTATTAGTGGAGGCTACTGATCTAAGTAAGCCCTGTTCTAATAAGCTATCAATAACCTTTGAGATTCCTCCCTCTGCCTCTTGGGGAAATCCGTATTGCTTCTGGGGTCTAGGGTCAGGTCCTATTATTTGAACCGAACCAGCCATTCTGCCGCAGTCATGTTTATGACTTGCAAATGCAGTCCTGTTTTTCTGAAGAACTGCCCTACCCTGTTTGTCTGTGCTAATTGTGGTCGGGTGAAACCAAAAATCGCTGACTGCGCTAATCTTGTTTGCATACTCACCTACTGTGAGCATTGCGGGGGCTCTTGCTGACTTTGTCATTTTCCAGACACATTCATTACTGGGTCAAATGAAAGGTTATGGGAGATCATGAAATCAATGCCCAAAATGTGTTCTGCTGTGTGGTCCAGATCGACCAGAACTATGGGGTGTTTTGTGGTAATATTGCCGATTTGAATGGGTACAGGGTCTGTGATGTGTCCCTGCTGTGAGTGGCCTGTGAAGCCGCTGAGGGTGATTGTGCTGTAGTGGGCCACGTGTCTTTTTGAAACATGGTGGAGGAATTGATTGTGGTGCAGGACCCTCCTGTGTCCCAGAGAAATTCGATGGGCTGACCCCTTATTTTCGCTGCAACGACTGGTCGGCCGGACCTATCCCAAAAGGTGTCGCAGACACAACTGGGGGAGCCCGAACACCATCGGTCAGTTCCGTTCAGGTCTGTCTGGTCTGAACGGGTGCTCACACTATGTATGGGCTTTGTCCTGTTACTATTCAGAGTGCCTGCCTGCTGGGCTCTCTGTGGCTTTTGTGGGGCATTGCATTCTCGTGCAAAGGGACCTAACTGTCCACAGTTGTAACACTCCTGTGGTTTCTGTGGGGGGCTGTTCATGCCTTCGTTCACCCATGCGGGGTTCTGGTGCGCTTTCACTGCTTGGATATCTGCCTCTGCCTGCTGTTCTTCGGGTTTCATAATTGCATGTTTGTTTTGGACAGATTGCTCCCAGGAACGGGACAACCTTTTTAAAACCCATTTTTCTGTTGTGCGCTTCTTCCGAGGGGTCATAATTGGTACATGCGTTTTGTCCTGCCTCTGTGGCGTGGGAGATAAGGGTGCAGGTCCATTTGGCCATGTTGTCTTGGGACAAATGGGTGCATTCTAAGTTCCCAAAAACGGCTGTAAAATGAATCCACAGGCGTCCAGCAAACGCTGTGGGGTGTTCTGTCTTCTTCTGCCTGCACTTATTCAGGCCTTCTACTGGGTCACCTCTGTTGTAACCGATCGCGTCTAGGATCGCCGTGTGTATCTTCAAGGATGCCTCCTCCTACATTCTGTGGGTCGGGAAGGGCTGCTATGACCGAAGGGTCTAAGCTTAAAACTGTGAGCTTCACTTGTTCACGCTCATCCAAGCCGTACATGGTCGCCTGCTGCTTTACTCTAGCAAAGAAGTGATGGGGGTCTGAGGTGGGGAGGAACGGTGTGATATTTTCGCACACGTCCCGTAATTGGGTCACGGTTAAGGGGGTGGTGTAATGGAATTCCGCTTCTCCGTCCGATATGACTGTGCGGTGGGTAGTGACTGGATTCATGGGTGCCTGATCTATCTGCTCTGTGGTGAGTTGGGGTGCTTTTCTCCTTTGGGGCTTTACTTGCGCAGATGTTCCCTGTACATATCTCCGCGCGGTTTCGTTTAGTTCTTGCCAATCAGGGCCGTCTTCTTCATCTAATTGGGATCCAAAGGTGCTTTGAAACCCATTTTGCACTGAAAGCAAAGACTACAGTTCCGCAATCTGCTTCCTGCATTTCACATGATCCACTGAGCTTTGTCTGTGCTCCATGGTGGCAGCATGCAGTGCTCTTAACCCTGCTTTTAGATCGCTGCACTGCCTTTGCAATGCCTCTACCTGTTTCTCTGTCTCTTCTCTTACCAGGACTGCACGTTGTGTGTCCTGATAGGCCTTATCGTACTGCATTTGGAAGCTGCTCAGATGCGCTAGACAAGACTGTTGTGCCAACTTGGCATCATCCACCGCTCCGTCCTTTGCTACCAACTTCCTTCTTAATTCTATATTCTCTCTCTCAATCTCACTAACATCGACCTTGCTCATTCGATGTCTCTCTTCTATCTCTTTGTGGAGCGTCCGAACGACTTCCTCTGTGCCTCGCAATTGTGCCAGACAGGACATGATTGCCATTGGCTTGCAAGCTTTCCCTAAGCTTTTCTTATGGATCTCTGACAGGTTCTCCCACCAAGTATGTCCTATACTCCCAGGTCCTGTTTCCTCATTATCACAGAATTCACTCCAAAGGGGCCATCCTTTCCCTTTGAGATATTTTCTGATCTCTTCTTCCCAAACGGGACACTGTCCTATTCTGCTGTAATTAACCTCGAATTACTGGGGGTTGATAAGGCATTCCATTGCCTTCATTGCCATTTTTCTCTATCTGAATGCTCTTTTAAAATTTGGAACGAGGGGTACAAAGGCGGTGCTGTAAACACGGGTACAGCGTTCGCTATTTTCCGCAATACAAACTCCCGACAGTTTTTCGCAACAAAATCTATCAGTTTTACCGTATAGCTCTGTTAGTTACGCATGCATTAACACGCTTCCGAATTATGAAGATTGATCAGAACTGCTTGAACACTTGTGGTTTTTTTGTTCCCAATTGGATTCTAATTCAAATTTGGGTTCTCCTGGAGTGGTTAGGCCACTTCTAAATCGGGTCCCGTCAGGATGTCGCCAATAAATGTTGCTAACTTTGGTTGGCTCTTAATTCGTTGCTCGTTGTATCTTTTATTAATTTGCTCTGTTTCTATAACCTTTGCTCTAGAGTCACCAGGTATCTTTATGATACCACCACGAGGTTCAAGTTCAAGTACTGATCAATAACTCGACACACCAATTAGTAAGATTCAAATCAAAACACATTTATTATACACAGTCAATCACTACTCATGCATAAAACTCTACTTACTAGACTATATCTATCACTAAAAGGCCTATACTTAGCTTCGGATCTGGCCCACCAGGTCAGGGGAACAAATGGCCTTTTGTTCGATTCTGAGTCTGCAGGATTCAAAAGCTGGTATGGACTGGTAGCTAGGAGCGCCTATCTCGTAGCGTGCGTTGACTGGAGACTTACTTGGTTGATGCGGCAGCTAGGCAGGTCACTGTCAAGGGTTGTTTCGAGCTGCTGAGTGACCCTGCCAAGAAGGACGAATTGAACTTGGGGACTCTACTTTATAGTCCCCAGGGGCTTCGCGCCGTTCGGGGCAGACCCCGTATCTGGTTCCAAGTGATTGGACTACGTTCCGATCACTTGGATCGATTTCCCCAATACTGGAGCCGTTCCCTGATCGCTAGGCGGTCCCTGAGTGTCCGTTGGCCTTCCTTTGCCTTGGCTCCTGCTGGCGCCGAGGAGTCTGGCTTGGCCTTATTCACCTTACATGTTTCAATTGTTCCCGGGGATCGCTCATTAGTATGCAGATGGCTGTGAGTTTCAGTGCTGTCTGGGTTTCTGCAAGTTCTAATACACAGGAGACTTTGCACCTGCTAGTTTTTCCTGGCTTGGCTGAATTTCCCTGCATTCTTTGTGGACCTCCATTTTAAGTCGAGAAGTGGCCAACCCAGGTGGCTACACCCCCTCTCCTGGGCACCCTCCTGGGTCCCCTCTGGCCCCAACTGACCCATCAGCTGTTTGGGCCCTCCAGCACAACTTGCCCCATCCATTCGGCCCTGATCAGTGTGTGGGTGGTGAATGTATTGTTTAAGCATGGCTGCAGCTCTGCGTGTGTCCATCATGGACACAGCGATTCCCGGGTTTGGATGGTGTTCCACGTGGCGCCGGTGCTAGCCCCTCACCGGTAGCAGAATTGGTGTAGGTGTGGCGCCGATTTTTCTGATGTGTAAGTGCACGGATTCTCTGTTGGCATCAGCACTTAGACTCAGAAACGGAGAATCCGGCTCCACCTTTCCCAAACAGTTTGAACCGTGAATTAACCCGCGGTGTTTTTCATTTTCATCCACCAATGCTTATTTGTAACTTCACATTTTTGTACTTTTGTAGATTACGAGGTTGAAAATTGACCGAAATCCTTTTGCCAAAGGTTTCAGAGATCCCGGGAGAAACAGGTAGACAAAAACACCCCAAACCTCAAATTTCGAACAGGCGGAGAGATATCACAGTCACAGTTCGATTCACAGATCCACCGTTAACCAAGAGAACAACCTCTGGTTTTCGTTGTGGCTGTAGAATGTCATGAGTTATATTGTGGCTATTTAGTGGCTGCAGTAATTATTAAATCCTTTTGAGGTGTCGCTATTTTGTTAAAATAGTCAAGATCATTAAGCCGAGAGCGCTGAGGACTATTCATTCCACTGTCTGTGCGGAGTTCTCCCCGTGACTGCGTGGGTTTACCTTTTTACTCCGGTTTCCTCCCACAAGTCCCGAAAGACGTGCTTGTTAGGTGAATTGGACATTCTGAATTCTCCCTCTGTGTACCCCAACAGGCGCCGGAGTGTGGCGACTCGGGGCTTTTCACAGTAACTTCATTGCAGTGTTAATGTAAGCCTACTTGTGACACTAATAAAGGTTATTAGTATTATCTTGCATTTTACTGAGAGCTCTGAGGACTATTCAATCTGCAACCTGTCACCTTGTATTTTAGGGTGAATCTGGACAGAGTGATGGGTAGTTACCCCTGGCGACCTGTGGACTGTCGACCACCCCTAGACTTTCAAAACTTTAACGTTCAAAAGCCAGCAGGTATGTGCATTGACTCTGAATCTGTGTAATCGAAGTAAGGTTAATTAAACATATAACTCAAAATTAATATCCACCTCTTTCAGATCTCCCTTGTTAACTGTGTGGGAGTCTCACCTCCCTTTGTAATAACTATTCATTCAGTGTGAGCCGAGTCCTCAGACAGTTTTTAATAGTGTGTTTCTCTTCATTTTCCTCCCCCCAGTTGGGTACTCTGATTCTCTGGGAAGCTCTTGCACTGGAACTTCTTCTCCTTTCGGCTCAGTGCTCTCTCCGCCCTGCTCTCCGCCCTTGTTCCACGTGGCTGCAGCCTCGCTGAGGATGGGCTGCCGAGACCGGGAGCTGTGCAGCGTGGACGACCCGCTGTGTTACAGGATGGGTCCAGCTCGAGGCCCGGCACCTCAGCGCCTCACCTTGCCACTCTGCCCCCGCCTGAGAGGGGCCGGCTCGCCGCCCGCCGACATGCTGCTGGCTCACCGGACTCCGCCTCTCCTGTTCCGCCTCCCCTCTCTGTCCTCGCTCGACGCTCTGGCCACCAAGGACTTGCAGCTGCCGGCTAGGGGGGCGCTGTCGCACCTTCGCATGGTTCACCCGGGCTGTAGCTTGGCTCAGGACAGGCCACTGCACCAAGCCATGTACAGCCCGACTGCCCGGCGCCCTTACACCGTCCATGGCTGGAACCTGACGGGCAGTCCGCTCAAACTGATGGCTCACAACACTTCACCCTCTCCCAGCACGGCCACCCTGGCAGCCGGGAAGACTTTCAGAGATGGGAAAGCAAGGCCATGGCCACAAACTGTCAACCACTGTCTCTGATACCACGATGTGGAGATGCCGGCGTTGGACTGGGGTGAGCACAGTAAGAAGTCTTACAACACCAGGTTAAAGTCCAACAGATTTGTTTTGAATCACGAGCTTTCCTTCATCAGGTGGGACGGTGATACCACGGCACAAGGGCGGGGATCTGAATCTGAGGGTTACAATCTCGAGACCAGACTCCAGGCACTGACATTGCAGGAAAACTGGTGGAGGCACTGGGGAACAGGGACCCAGATTTGTGGCTTCCAGGCTGGCTGTGAGCTGGCATACCGGAACTGATTCGGGAATCACAGTGGAAATTCATTGTAAATAACCATGTCCAGGTTTCAATTCGCCAAATGGGATTTCTTTTGAAAATTCAGCAAATAGCAGGCGGCTGGAAACTACAGTGTTGGCTTGGAAAAAACATCGTCTAGAGGACGAGCAGAGTCTGATTTTCATTACAACCGGCATTTGGTTCCACTCTCAAAGGTTCACAGGAATCCTAAACCAAATGGAGCTCCCTCCCTAACAGCACTGTGGATGTACCTACACCCCATGAAACTCCCTCCCTAACAGCACTATGGGTGTACCTACACCCCATGAAACTCCCTCCCTAACAGCACTGTGGATGTACCTACACCACATGGGACTCCCTCCCTAACAGCACTGTGGGTGTACCTACACCACATGGAACTCCCTCCCTAACAGCACTATTGGTGTACCTACACCCCATGGGACTCCCTCCCTAACAGCACTGTGGGTGTATCTACACAACGTGGAACTCCCTCCCTAACAGCACTATTGGTGTACCTACACCCCATGGGACTCCCTCGCTAACAGCACTGTGGGTGTATCTACACAACGTGGAACTTCCCTAACAACTGTGGGTGTATCTACACCACATGGAACTCCCTCTAGAACAGCACTGTACCTTTACACATAGAATTCCTACAGTATAGAAGGAGGCCATTCGGCCCATAGTCTGCACCGACCCTCTTAAAGAGCACCTCACCTAGGCCCACACCCCAACCCCATAACTCTACCAAACCTGCATATCATTGGACACTAAGGGGAAATTTTAGCAGGGCCTGTCCACCTAACCTGCATATCTTTGAACTGTGGGAGGAAACCGGAGCACCCAGAGGAAATCCACGCAGACGCACAGAGAATGTGCAAACTCCACACAGACAGCCACCCAAGGTCGGAATTGAACCAGGTTCCTGGTGCTGTGAGGCAGCAGTGCTAATCATTGTGCCAACATGCCACCCCATGGAACATTCTCCTAACAGCACTGTGGATGTACCTTCACCTCATGGAACTCCCTCTCTAACAGCACTGTGAGTGTACCTACACCACATGGACTGCAACGGTTCAAGGAGACAGCTCACCACCACCTCAAGGGCAATTAGGGATGGGCAATAAATGCTGACCTAGCCAGCGATTTCACACATCAGGTGAATGAATTTAGAAACAAACCTTACCCTTGATTTTATAAGCCAATCTGTTTCCAAAATTGTCCTTCGGGCCTACCTCAGCAAAGTCCAAATAGTTAATATAAATTTGCAGTAGGATCAGATGTCGGTTCCCCTCTTTACAAAACTAGTTAGTCAGCAACACTCCTTTAATCCAGCTCACACCTTGCTGTGAGGGATCACTATCCAACCACAAGAGTTTATAAAGCATGGTGTATCATTATCTCGATCTTGATGTATTTTATGATCATTCTATATCTGAGCTTTTAACATTTTGTGGCCATATTTTTTGACTGTGTACAAATCTCCGCATCCTTCAGACATACACTTTAACACTCAGAGAGTGTCGAGAGGCAGCAGCAGTATCGAATCTACTGTTTCAATCTCACCTCTTGTTTGTTTCTGGTAATCAATGCTTTTTAGAAATGCAGCAACTGTTAAACCTTATCCTGGTGCGTGACAGTCTACATGGCAATATATTGAAGAGTAATAAATTAATTTATGTTTGCATGTACAACCGGCTTCAAAGAAATGCCTGGTTTTCTGGGGGCAGAGTCCCCATCTGGCTGCATAAGAGATGACTCACTCCCAATGCAACTTCCCATTCTTCAGAGATCACACATTTAAAGTGCTAGGAGCGTACTTTACATTAAAAGTAATTTCATATCACTGATAAAGACCCTGCCAATTTGCAAATCCCCTTCACCAACTGCAAGTTACTTTTAACTGAATTATTCACAATGCCATTTTGTGACTTTAAAGTGTCGAGGGAAATTGCAGGTTAACAGTAGCCTTAGATCATTGGATATCAGAGGGTGTAACACTGGCCATTGTAAAGTCTGTATTATCTTCCTTACTATGGCAGACAGCTAGCCAATCCCACAAAACTGTGGTATCAAAATATATATACTTTCTCCACCTCTTCTTGAATCCTCCTAATCTCCTTGGAAATTATTAGGGGCAACCCTCGGAGGACATCCAAGTGTCAACTTGTTATGGGTTACTTGCAATGGAAACCTGAATCATTGACAGAGTAATTTCCCCGAGTGCAAAGTGTTTGCTTTTAATTATTGAAATAGGGAATGTGCTTGTTTTCTTTTACTAAGCTATTCTTGCATCCAATTAAAGTGTACATTAAAACAATAAAGATATTGGTTCTGAATGCCAGTGATTGCAATGCTCTCCGTGTTTCTGGTCCAGTTCTCCTGCTGCTGAGTAAACAGTGGGTACACACACTGAGGTAGGCGCCTGCTGGAAGGCAATTTGCTCTGAGACGGCTACATGGTTCGGCTACAATTTAAACTCAGGTGGATCCGAAAGTGGTTACTGGGTTTCTTGGAAGTGAGTGACAAAAAAACCATCAAGATCATGGGCGCGATTCTCCGCTCCCGCGACTAAGTGCCCATGCCGTCGTGAATGACGTTGAGGTTCACGACGGCGCAAAACGGCCCCGATCTCGACCGATTCAGGGCCCGAAAATGGGCTAGGATCAGAGCCGCGAGAAACTCGGGGGGCGTGTCGCGAAAGCAGCATCGTCAGCGCGCACCGGGCATTGGCGCCGCATAAAAGTGGCGCCGCGTCATCCGCCACGTAACTGGCGTCACCCGCAACCCACGCATGCGTGGTTGCCGTCCTCCCCGAGGCCGCCCCGCAAGAAAATGTCAGATGGATCTTGCGGAGGAAAGGAGGTCCTCCTTCAGCGAGGCAGCCCGCCGATCGGTAGGCACCGATCGCGGGCCAGAACACTTTTGAGTCCTACCCCAATGAAAAAACCCCCCTCACCCCTCCGCAGGCCGCCCCACCCAGCGTTCCCACACTGTTCCCGCCGGCAGCGAACAGGTGTGGATGGCGCCGGCGGGAAGCCGTCGTTTTGGGCAGGCCGCTCGGCCCATCCGGGCCGGAGAATAGCGGGTGTAGCGGAGAATCGCCATTTTAGGCGTCCCGGGCGATTCTCTGGCCTGCCCCGCGCAGAACTCGATGGGGCCGTTTTCGCCGCTTGGGTGAATCGCGGGAGGGCGTCAGACCGGCGTCGCGGGGAAAAATGGCGCGCCAGGCGATTCTCCCAACCGGCGCGGGAGCGGAGAATCGCTCCCCATGTTTCTAGGAGCATTGCAGCAGACATTGCATTTTAAAGTTATTCGTTGTGTGCCAAGTCCTTTGGGACCCTGGAGATGTGATATGGCACAATATAAGCTCCTTGTGACTTTTCTTCTGATCTTTAGCCCTGGTTTAAAGGGATACATTCGTAAGATATGAGCCCTTACGATGATGAATCCTAAAATCAGCTCACCATTCAGTATGTTACAACACTATTCACTTCAATAGCTGCAAGGCAACTTAGGGTTCCTGAGGCAGCTGACAACTTAATTTAAATGGTGCATTTTGCAGGAGGAGGTGGGGATACACTGATAGGGTTCGACAAAGAGCAGTGAGAGGAACAAATACCCTGCCATAGATCAGCTGACAGGGGAGGCAAAACATCCCAATGAATAGGTAGGACAATGGCTCAGAAGGCAGAGGCCAGCAAGATACATGACACATCCAAGGTACTGTCATGATGCTGAGGTGACTAGCGAGCTGTGGAGAGGCAGGGGCTTCACACAGTACAAGCCCCAAATGTAAAATCATTGTCACAACATCAAGAGCAGTAACAAGCAGGACGAGGGGGAGTCCTGCTGTGATTCGAGATGAGGCCAGCATTGTTTTAAAAAGGAGCTTAACATATCTTGTCACATTTTGTTTTCTGTGCACACTATTGTGGAATGCTTCTCAATGGAAAGAAGTCGGAACCGGTAGATAATGAGGATCAGTCATAGAATCATAGAATTTACAGTGCAGAAGGAGGCCATTCGGCCCATCAAGTCTGCTCCGGCCCTTGGAAAGAGCACCCTACTTAAGCCCCACGCTTCCACCCTATCCCCTTTATCCCCGTAATCCAGTAACCCCACCTAACCTTTTTGGACACTAAGGGTAATTTAGAATGGCCAATCCACCTAACCTGCACATCTTTGGACTATGGGAGGAAACTGGAGCACCCACGCACACATGGGGAGGATGTGCAGACTCCGCACAGACAGTGACCCAAGCCGGGAATCGAACCTGGGACCCTGGAGCTGTGAAGCAACTGTGCTAACCACTGTGCCACCGTGCTGCCCACTATCGATTCCCCTGAATCATCACTGTTGGTCTTCAAATATAACATAAACTTGGTTATAATTTTGTTCGCTGTGGATACCATTGAACTGAAGACCGGGACCAACAGAAATGTGACCAGTAAAAGCAAGGATTCAGCTGGACTGTCCACCTGTCTTCATATTTTAAGGCAGTGTTTCGCATTGGGTGAGGCGGTGGGCTGGTAGTATCCTGAAACCCAGGGTAATGTTGTGGGGACCTGGGTTCGAGTCCCACCACAGCCGACTACACAATTTGAATTAAATCTGGAATTAAAAGTCTAAGGATCATCATACACCCATTTTTGATTGTTATTTTAACGTAAAACATCTGGTTCACTAATGTCCTTGAGGGAAGGAAATCTGCCCTCCTTAGCCGGTCTAGCCTACATGTGACTCCAGACCCACAACAATCCATAGAATCCCTTCAGTGCATAAGGAGGCCATTTGGCCCATCAAGTCTGCACTGACCTACCGAAAGAGCATCCTACCTGGACCTACACGCCGCCCTATCCCCGTAATCCCACACATTGATCATGGCCAATCTACCTAACCTGCACATCTTTGGACACTAAATGCCAATTTAGCATGGCCAATCCACCTAACCTGCACATCTTTGGACACTAAATGCCAATTTAGCATGGCCAATCCACCTAACCTGCACATCTTTGGACACTAAATGCCAATTTAGCATGGTCAATCCACCTAACCTGCACATCTTTGGGCTATGGAAAGAAACTGGCGCACCCGGAGAAAACTCACGCAGACACGGGGAGAATGTGCAAACTCCACCCAGACAGTCACCTAAGGCCGGAATTGAACCCAGGTCACTGGCACTGTGAGGCAGCAATGCTGACCACAGTGATCACTCTCAAATTCTCTCTGACATTAAGGATTGGAGAAACAATGTTGGTCCAGCCAGTAATGCCCACATCTCGTGAACGAATCTTAAAAACGTTGCCCAGTTGAAAATGAAGGGAGACGCATGCCAACCATGGAATAGATTCGAGTTGACTTCAGCCAAAATGCAAAAGGCTGCAGTTAATAGATAAAGCTTCAATTTGAGATTTGGGAGATTTCCATTGTGGGGGGGAAAGAACGCATGAAATCCGTTGTCTGGTGGGGAACATCCTTTGGCTGTATTTTAATAAAAGAGGACTACAATTGAGGAACAAGTGGCCAGGGAAGCTGGTGCTCATTAAAATCAAATTTTACTGATACCCACCAACACACTCCTGGATATTTTTTAATGAATTAGTAAACATAAACAAAATCCTTCTGTACCTGAGGAGAGAGAAAAAAACGGACCCTTTTTCCATTCTTTAAATCTTGGATCTAGAGATGGATTTATTGGATATAAGACCTCAGCACACACCCTTAACCTATTCTGCACATTATACTGGAATACAGTTAGTATGTCCTTACACTTCTGGCCCTAATTCTTGGCAGAAAAGTAAATGAGTTCTTGGAGTTAAACAGAAAAACCCAGAAAAGCTTATTGGGTCTTGATGCAAACTATATATAGATAGGTGGCAGCGGGAGAACACATGGTGACCACACTGATTGTTCCCCAAGCTCATTGAATCAAAAGCCGGGTTTATTACAATAATAGGTCTTTTTTTTTATTTTAAATATATTTTTATTCTCCTTTTTCACATTTTCTCCCACATTTACACCCATCAACAATAAACAATAATCAGTAAGATATGTCAATCCCCATGATAACAACAATCCCATCTGCCCACCAACCCCCAAACATCAGCCCGCATGTTTACATAAACAAATGACAAAAAGGAATCAGGGATTACCCGTACACAGCCCACCAACCCCCCCAACTAATGTTCGATGTTATCCAGTTCTTGAAAGTGCATAATAAATAGTGCCCATGACTTGTAGAACCCCTCCGAGCTTCCCCTCAGTTCGAACTTAACCATCTCAAGGGTCAAGTATTCCAACAGGTCCCCCCGCCACGCCAGGGCACTGGGTGGAGAGGCTGCTCTCCATCCCAGCAGGATCCGCCTTCGGGCGATCAACGAGGCGAAGGCTATGATATCTGCCTCCGCTCCCGTTTCCAACCCTGGCTGGTCCGACTCCCCGAATATGGCCTCCTGGGGACCCGGGTCCAGTTTCACACGCACCACCTTGGAAATTACCCTAAACACCTCCTTCCAGTACTCCCCTAGCTTTGGACAGGACCAAAACATATGAAAGTGATTCGTGCCCCCCCCCCCGCAACGCTCACACACATCCTCTACTCCTTCAAAAAATCGGCTCATCCTCGCCCTCATGAGGTGCACTCTATATACCACCTTCAGCTGTATCAGCCCCAACCTCGCACATGAGGTGGAGGCATTCACTCTCCGGGCACCTCACACCAGACCCCCTCCTCTATAACCTCTCCCAGCTCTTCCTCACACTTTGCTTTGATCCCTTCCAGTGGTGCCTTATCCTCTTCCAGAATAGCACCGTACACCGCTGACACTGCCCTCTTCTCCAGTCACCTTGTCGTCAACACCTCCTCCAGCAATGTGGA
Organism: Scyliorhinus torazame; assembly: GCF_047496885.1. Classification (NCBI taxonomy): domain Eukaryota; kingdom Metazoa; phylum Chordata; class Chondrichthyes; order Carcharhiniformes; family Scyliorhinidae; genus Scyliorhinus; species Scyliorhinus torazame. Next base: position 220,318,425 of record NC_092711.1, on the reverse strand, counting down.
GGCCGGTTCCTCTGGGAAGCTCTGTATCTCCTTCCTGGCAAAATCCCGAACCTGCATGTACCTAAACACTTCTCCCTGCTCTAGCCCATACTTCGCTTCCAGCTCCCTCAATCCTGCAAACCGACCCCGAAGAAACAAATCTTTTAGCGTCTTAATCCCCTTCTCTTCCCATTTCCGAAAACTTCCATCCCACCTCCCTGGCTCAAATCTGTGGTTCCTCCGAATCGGCATTTCCCTTGACCCTAACCCCAACCCGAAGTGTTGGTGAAACTGCCTCCAGATTTTCAATGAAGCTATTATTACCGGACATCCTGAATATTTCCATGGAGCTATCGGGAGCGGCGCTGTTGCAAGTGCCTTCAGCCCCGACCCCCTGCACAAACTCTCCTCCATTCTGACCCACCGAGAATCAACCCCTCTGACCCAGCTCTGCACTTTCAGGTCATATTTTATTAATGCATTCCTTTTAAATTGAACGACATGTCATAATTAGAGTGATCAGAAGGAACTTGATTTATGTGCCGACCATCACATCTCCAATTTCCCAAAAGGCTTCATGCTACTTTGAAATCATTCCACCCCACTCCGCCTCCCCCCACCCGTGCGTTTACTAATTCACCAGTTCCAAACCATCCATAAATTTATCTGTGAAAATAATTGTTTACTACCATTTCTAACAGCTCTCCGCCAGTTGTCTGTTAACCGCTATAAAGGACGGAGCACAACAAACCCTCACAAGTTCCATGTAAATCTAGATCGATATTGATGAAGATTCTGCCGCTGGGATCCATGAAGGTGGTGTCCATGAATTATGTCAATTATTTTTAGGCCGACATCTTTGAACAAATAAAGTGATTGCTTGTCATATTGAGCCTTAGCAGCATTGAAAAATAAAGCTTTATTGACATCTTGCAATTTTATTTGACATTTTTGAGGCTCCAATTTTGTCTAATTTTTAAATCTTAAAGGCAGAAACATACCAGTATTTTCAAATGCCACCTTTTAAACTGACCGCAGTAATTCTTAAATAGTTAGTTAAGGGGCGGCACAGTGGCACAGCAGTGAGCACTGCGGCATCACAGCGCCAGGGAGCCAGATTCCTGAAGACTACTTTCCCAAACGAGGACAAATAATCTGGGGATAGTAACTATCTGCTGGATTTAGCTCATAGAGTTATATAATATTGGACGTTGTTTGGGAAAAGGGGCATACCTCAGAGTTCAAGAAATATAGGTAGTTGGGAACAAGGGGTAACTTCATGTGTTTGTACAGCCATCAGTGTAGTTAAGTGTCCTCTTGTAGTGTATTGTCATCTTGGAATGTGTTTTCTTTTAAGTTAATAAATTTTCTTTATTGAAATTGAAATTGAAAATCGTTTATTGTCACAGGTAGGCTTCAAATGAAGTTACTGTGAAAAGCCCCTAGTCGCCACATTCCGGCGCCTGTTCGGGGAGGCTGGTATGGGCTGGTATTAATTGTTCACACAACGATTGGACCATTCATCTCTGGTTCACATATTTTTCTCACAGTATACCAAATTGCATACATACACCAAGTTACTCTTCTGGGTTTTGAGATACCCTCGTATTTAACATCAGTGAGGTTTTAACTAATGTAGAACAGGCTTGAAGAGCAGAATAGCCTACTCCTGTTCCTGTGTCTATTGTCTCTTCACCTTGTAGAAAACCAGGTTAATAGGCCTCAATTGCATTTAGTAAATTTTAGGAAGGTGTAAAAGTACAACTGTGGTGTCATTGTGAAGGTTATTATTCGATTTATTTCTGGAATAAGGACCAATTTTGAATTTCTGCACATTTTGAAGAAGTAATGGTAAACTACAGTATGCTGTTGTTCACTGCTCCCATTAGGGTAGTTATTGATGGAATAATAAGTTATGCTGAAACAAAAAATGTTAGGGATGTGTACTGTACATAGTATACTTCAAGCCCAGCTCATGTCTACAATGCAGTTGGCCAATTTGGGAATTGCCAGAACCTGTCTATTCTGTCTTCAAGCTGTGACAATATGTTTGTAGATGTCTCTGTTTCGATTTACTCTCTATAAACATTAGCTGCAAGTTAACATGATGGGTGGCCTAGGGGGCTAATTCTTGTTTTAAGTCTTCAATTATTGCATTGCGTCATCTCTGAGTTTACTAACATCACACACACAAGAACTGACCTGAGGTGCATGTGTATACAAATGGAAAATATGCAACATTACATTGAAATGGCATCTAAATTGAGGAAGTTAATTTTGTCTGTCAGGCTCTGAAAATCCACAACAAATGGAATTCGGTGCTCTAAGATGTTGCAGCTCAGCCAGTCTCCCAGGGTCAATGGTTTGTTGGGTGTCTCGTTTCAATTTTTGCTTGTTTGTTTCCCATATGGAAGTGATGATAAAGAATCTGTCAGGGGAAGACTCCTCAGGTTTTTGAAATGCAGTCAAGGTCAGGATATGGTGACATTAAAGAATCTTTGACGCTGATTTTCACTTCACAATACTTTCACCGCATTAATATATCCCCAACATGCGCACAGACACAACCATATCACTTAAAAGTCGCCATTATCTTTAGAGTTGCCAACTACGATTAAATGTATAAAAGCAAATTACTGCAGATGTTGGAACCTTAAACAAAAACAGAAATTGCTGGAGAATCTCAGCAGGCCTGACAGCATCTGAGATAAGGATTCGCGTCTGAATGACTCTTTGTCATTGACAAAGAGTCATCCAGACTCGAAACGTGAGTGCCGTTCTCGCTCCACAGATGCTGTCAGACCTGCTCAGATTGCCCAGCATTTTCTGTGATTAAATGTATTCCTGGAGGTTTAATCACCTGACTTTCTCCCACCCTCTAACCATTATTTGGCCAACATACCATTCCTTGTGACTCACTACCTTCCTATGCCAATTGGAAAGCAAAGGACTCACTACTCAATCAGATGATGCTTGACAATCAGCCAAGCAGTCTTTTTTTTTTTACATTCCCCCATTTTCAATACTTTCATGAGAAATTGCCAAAGAAAAGGAAAACAAAACAATCCTTTTTAATGTCCTGATGATTTTTCTCCATTTAGCACACAGCAGTGGCCTGGAGGTTGATCTTCAATTCCTGTCAGACTCCAGTCCAATCCTGGAAAGTTGGCAACCTTAGTTATCTTGCCGGTCTGATACTGTTGCCCATGGAGAAGTAAACTATTGACTTTGCAGTAGAATTGTCATGTCTAAGCCAGAAAGTGCAGTGTAGAAACCCTGAGCTAGAGAATCCTGGTGAGTGAGGAATAGATTTTTCCTAACAGCAGAAAAATGCTTGTTTCTGGTGGGTAGCTCTCACTCCTCATTTAGGGTTTGGGAATCCTCGAAATCCTTCAATCCTATTTACTGGTATGAAGATGGTTAAGTCAGTGGAAGGAGAATTCAACAGCTTGTGAACCCGTCCCCTCTGAGGAAAAATAAATCAAATAACAGCAACCTGTAGGGTGCAATGTACAGCCTGCAGATGTGAGTAAAACCGTGTGAAACAGCTGGCTGGCTGACAAGCTAATATTTGTTAGGAAGAAGCCAACAAGAATATGGGCTTTCCAAAGTTCCCAAGGAAGCCCGTAAGGGACTGTCGTTATATTGAAATAATAATAGAATATTCTGGAACCATTCAGTGGGCCCAACCCTGGAGAAAGAAACAGAGGGCGTGATCTACCAAATTTGTTTCAAGTGTGACAGTGAGCGGGAAATGCCACGGGTTTCCCGACGGCCGACCCAGTGAGGCCGTCACCGGTTTATAACGTTGATCGGCCCACTTAATGAGGCTCCATGCCGCAAATGACTGTCCCACCAGCTGATTAGCCGGGACCGCATTTGGCAGATCCCCGCTAACGAAGGAGGGCAGCGCTGAAACTGATCCCACAGAGCAAACCCCAGACAGCATGCAGCCATGCCACCGTGTAGACCAACGGCACGATTCGGGGATGCCGACCTGGCTAGGCTCAAGGATACGGAGCAGTCAAGACGGAATCCCTGTTTCCCTGAGGGGGTTGAAGGGTCACTCACAGGGCAGCCAGTGCAGCCTTGGAGGCAGTGGCATGTGTCATGATATTCAGATAAACATCATGGTGCAAACATACATATACACTGATGGACAGATCAACGGATCAATCAATACACACACAACATCACAACCAATCACAGGCAAGAGCATACACACTATAAAACGGGGAACATGACACATCCCGCTCATTCCAGCAGGGGACAGCTCAGGGCACAGAGCTCACAGCGTGCCACTCAGACATTCACCATGTGCTGAGTGCTTCTCCAAGATAGTGTTAGGGCTAGGTCCACAGGTTAGAGGATAATGAACGAACCACAGTAACCAGTTTACAGATGTTGTTATTGTTAGTAATAAAACTGAGTTGTACCATCCGCAACCGTGTTGGTTCGTCTATGTAGCAGAGCACCCAACACGACATAGTACCAGGATTGGAACCCAGTAACTGTGAGACCTACCTACGCATCTTAAGGAATCCGCCATCCTGCGCCACGGACACCATCAGCCCGCCGCAGCCGCTCCAAATCGCTGGAAACCTTGGCGTTAACTGGAATCTGTTTAAACAGCGCTTCCAGTTCTTCCTAGAAGCCACAGAAAGGGAGAATGCTTCGGACACCAGGAAAATCGTCCTCCTCCTCTCCACGGCAGGGCAACACGCCATCCACATCTACACCTCCCTGGTGTTCGCGGAAGGTGAAGCCAAGCCGAACTACAAAACGGTCCTTCTCAAACTCGAGCAACATTTCAGCGTCGAGGTAAATCAGAGTTTCGAGAGGTACCTCTTCCAGCAGCGCCTGCAGGGTAAGGATGAGCCCTTTCAATCTTTCCTAACACACCTCCGTATCCTCGCGCAGTGTTGCGGTTACGAGGCCACCTCCGATTCTATGATTCGGGACCAGATTGTTTTTGGGGTCACCTCGGGCACCCTACGCCAGCAGCTCCTCAAAATTAAAAGCCTCACCCTAGCCACCGCCATCGAAGCCTGCGTCCTCCATGAAAACGCGACCAGCCGCTACTCCCAATTTCAGGCGGCCGAATCGGCATGGCAGGGGTCCTACGCGGCCGAATCTGCAAGGCAGGGGTCCTACGAGGCCGAGCGGGTCCAGTCGATCGAGTCCCTCCCAGCCCGCGGCCCGGACGAGGGTGGCCATTTCCCGCGCTTTCCGCGGCCTCCCGCACTTGTACGCGCCAAAAGAGACGTCGACGCAGAGGGGCGTGACGCGCAGGCGCACTCTACGCCGGTCCGAACTGCGCATGCGCGATGGCGCAACGAACGCCATGATGTGGCGACATGCGGTAACTGTGGATCCGCACATTTAAAGCGGCAATGTCCAGCAAAGAACCGACAAAGCCTCCACTGTGGCAAGATGGGCCATTACACTGCCTGCTGTCGAGCAGCTCAACCTGCCAACGCTCCCCAATTCTGACAGCCTCGCAGGGACGTGCGGACCATTCAGCCGCCGTACTCCGAGTCATACCCTGACGATATACAAACCGGTGATACAGACGACCGGGAAGCCTTCCGCGTTGCGGTCATTGACAGGAACCGGATGTCTCCAAGCAGGACCCACCAGCCGATGCCAGTGAACAGTGTCAATCCGGGTGATGAATGGTGTGCCACCCGAACGGTCAACCGATCACCAATAACATTCTGTTTGGACACTGGTGCCTCCGCCAACCTAATAGCATGGTCAGCCTTCTACGCCTTGAAGGTCAATTCGGCCATCCCGTTGTAAGATGGTCGACTACAACGGAAACGTTATCCCGGCCATGGGATCCTGCCAGTTCCAGGTGACACACAATACATACACGGCCACACTGTCCTTCGAGATAGTTGGATCATCGAAGGACTCCCTGCTAGGCACACAGGCGTGCAAGGTTGACTTCGTTCAGCGGGTACACGCTCTGTCTCCAGAAGGCACATCAGAATTCCCGGATGCAGAATTTAGGGCACAGCTCCACTCGCTCCTCACCCACAACCAGGAGGCATTCGAGGGCATGGGCACACATGCCCTATACCTACAGAATACGGCTCAAACCGGATGCCACCCCGGTCATTCACGCACCTCGCAGGGTCCCAGCGCCACTCAAAGACCGCCTCAAGCAGCAGCTGCAGGATCTCCAGGACCAAGGGGTGCTTTCCCGGGTCACGGAGCCCACGCCATGGGTCAGCTCCATGGTGTGCGATAAGAAGCCCTCTGGCGAACTCCGGATCTGCATCGACCCGAAAGACCTGAACAACAACATCATGAGGGAACACTACCCCACACCCAAATGGGAAGAGATCACAAGCGAAATGGCCCGGGCTAAAGTTTTCACAAAGCTTGATGCCTCAAAGGGTTTTTGGCAGATTCAACTGGACCAGTCCAACAGGAAGCTGTGCACCTTCAACACTCCTTTCGGCAGGTTCTGCTATAACAGAATGCCGTTTGGCATCATCTTGGCAACCGAGGTATTTCACAGAATCATGGGACAGATGATGGAGGGCATCGAAGGGGTGCGCGTATAGTTGACGACGTCATCATCTGGTCCACCACACCACAGGAGCACACCAGTCGTCTCCAGCGTGTCTGCGCGGATACCGGAACACGGCCTGCGCCTCAACCGAGCCAAGTGTTCTTTTGGCCAAACTGAGCTAAAGTTTCAGGTGGACCACATATCCCGGTCAGGAGTGCGTCCGGATGCAGACAAAGTGAGCGCCATTACAGCCATGCCGCAGCCGGCAGACAAGAAAGCAGTGCTACGCGTTCTAAGCATGGTCAACTTCCTGGGGACGTTCATTCCCAACCTTGCGTCCCGCACAACGGCTCTTCGTCACCTAGTAAAGAAGTCCGCGGAGTTCCAGTGGCTGCCCGCATACCAGAAGGAATGGGAGGAGCTCAAAATTAAGCTCACCACAGCCCCGGTATTGGCGTTCTTCGACACCTCTCGTGATACGAAGATCTCGACTGATGCCAGCCAGTCCGGCATTGGGGCGGTACTCCTGCAACGGGATGACACTGCATCATGGGCCCCGGTCGCCAATTACTCGCGGGCCATGACCCCCACAGAACAGCGCGATGCGCAGATCGAGAAGGAGTGTCTGGGTTTGTTAACCGGCGTAGACAAGTTCCACGACTCCGTGTATGGTCTCCCCCAGTTCACCGTGGAAACCGACCATCGCCCCCTGGTCGGCATCATACATAAGGACCTGAACGAGATGACCTCTCGCCTCCAGTGCATGCTGCTCAAGCTCCGGAGATAGGACTTCCAACTGGTCTACACCCCGGGAAAGGGCCTCATTATTGCGGATGCCCTATCCAGGGCAGTGAGCACACCGCCCGACTCGGAGGGGTTCGTCTGTCAGGTCGAAGCGCAGGTGACCTTCACATCGGCAAATCTGCCAGCTGATGATTCAAGTCTGGTCCTTATTCGCCGGGAGACTGCGGCTGACCCCCTTGTACAACGTGTGATGCGCCACATGACGAGAGGGTGGCTCAAAGGACAGTTCCCACAATTCTATAATGTCCGGGACACTTGGCCGTCATTGACGGTGTCCTCCTAAAGTTGGACCGGATTGTGATTCCACACAGCATGCACAAGTTGGTCCTCGACCAACTACACGAAGCCCATCTGGGGATTGAGAAGTGCAGACGGAGGGCCCGAGAAGCTGTATACTGGCCGGGCATCAGCGATGACATTGCCAACATGGTGCCCAACTGCCCCACCTGCCAAAGGTTTCAGCCGGTGCAACCCCCTGAGATGCTTCAGCCCCATGAGTTGGTGACGTCCCCCTGGGCGGAGGTGGGTGTGGACCTTTTTCATGCGCTTGGCAGGGACTACGTCATCATCATAGATTACTTTTCGAATTATCCAGAGGTCATACGCCTGCACGATTTGACATCGTCCGCTGTCATCAGGGCCTGCAAGGAAACCTTCGCTCGCCATGACATTCCGTTTACTGTCATGTCGGACAATGGGCCCTGTTTTGCGAGCCATGAATGGTCTTCTTTTGCTGCTTCGTATGGCTTCATACACGTGACGTCCAGCCCTCTGCATCCCCAGTCAAATGGCAAGGCGGAAAAGGGCATTCACATCGTCAAGCGGCTCCCCTGCAAGGCTGCTGATGCCGGATCGGATTTCTGCTTAGCCCTTACTGGCCTATCGCTCGGCCCCACTAGCCACTGGCCTCTCACCAGCCCAGCTGTTGATGGGCCGTGCCCTCAGGACCACTGTGCCATCCATTCTGGTCCCTACACCCAACTATGCTCCAGTACTGCAACGGATGCGACAGCAGCGTGCTCAGCAGGAAGTGGCACATGACACTCGGGCAACTGATCTTCCTGCCCTGGCGCCTGGAGACAACATCCGCATCCACCTACCAGAGGGTGGCTGGTCGGCAACTGCCGAAGTTCTCCAACGCGTGGCTCCCCGCTCGTTCCTGGTTCGCATGCCTGATGGCTCCATTCGCAGGCGCAATCGCCGGGCTCTTCGCCTGCTTCCGCGCTCGCTACGTGATCATACACCAGTGCCATGCCCTCCTGTTGTTCCTGCTGTCGACTTCGTGGAGCTTCCTGCCACCATGCCCATTCCTCTGTCGCCTGTGGCCAGGCCCATTCCTCAGCCAGTGGATCCTGACCCACCCTTGAGGCGGCCAACCCAAATTCGTCGCTCACCTACCCGGCTGGACTTATGAACCTGTTTGAACATTGAACTCACTGATCTATTATGCCACAATGTTAATATGTTTCTCTTTTGTCGTTACAGGAGTTCGTTTTGATGCTTGATGTTTACACGTGTTTTGTTTATGGTACAACCTCGTTGCTATGTTGCACCTGACACCTTCCTATGTATATAGTTTAGCCTCATGTACATCTTGTAGATATTGCACGCGCACATTCAGCTGCACTCAGTACACATCTATATTTATTACCACATAGGTACATATTCTTTTAAAAAAGGGGATGTCATGATATTCAGATAAACATCATGGTGCAAACATACATACACACTGATGGACAGATCAACGGATCGATCAATACATATACAACATCACAGCCAATCACAGGCAAGAGCATACACACTATAAAACGGGGAACACGACACTTCCCGCTCATTCCAGCAGGAGGCAGCTCAGGGCACAGAGCTCACAGCAAGCCACTCCGACATTCACCATGTGCTGAGTGCTTCTCCAAGATAGTGTTCGGGCTAGGTCCACAGATTAGAGGGTAATGAACGAACCTCAGTAACCAGTTTACAGATGTTGTTATTGTTCGTAATAAAACTGAGTTGTACCATCCGCTACCGTGTTGGTTCGTCTGTGAAGCAGAGCACCCAACACGACAGCATGGACCGTCAGCTCAGGGAGTGTGACCAGGAGGACCACCACAGAACGCTTTTGGGGGGTGGGAATGGGAGAGGGGGATGAATGATGGACAAAGTGATGTTTTATCTGAAGACGGCGCGGTTGAGGCCTCCATGGCCCTTTGGACATACTGGAGTCTCGCTACCGCCGCTTAGCCTTCAGCTGGTCAGACGGGCCCACTCCGGATTCGCCCCAACCCTGCATGGTTCTGTTCCTCCTTGGAGATGCCACATGTTAGTCCTCCTCCACCTCCAGCACGTCATCCCGCTGCTGTGCCAGGTTGCAGAGAGCGCAGCAGTCCACCAGAAAGCAGGCGACCCTGCACTGTAGTGTACTACGGAATAGTATATTGAGCAGTCCAATATGATCCGAGGGGTGGCATGCTGGGCCCATGGGTGCAACCCCCATGCCCGGGGGCCCAGCTCCCCCCACGCTTACGGAGCTCACCCAATGGTCCCAATGCCCCCGCCCACGGGACACGCCGGCGTAAATCAAACCACCTATTTAACGGTGTCAACCAGGGGGTGGGGGTGAAGGGGGTTGCCGGGGGGGGGGGGGTGAGTGCATGGCGGGGAAGGGGATGAGTGTGAGTGCTGGGGAGGAGGGGTGAGGGTGTGCCGGGGAGGGGGGGGGGTGAGGGTGTGCCGGGGTGGGGAGTGAGTGTGAGTGCTGGGGAGGGGGGGGTGAGGGTGAGTGCCGGGGAGGGTGCGTGCCGGGGATGGGGGGTGGTGAGGGTGAGTGCCGGGGAGGGGGAGTGAGGGTGAGTGCCGGGGAGGGGGGGTGAGGGTGAGTGCCGGGGAGGGGGGGTGAGGGTGAGTGCCGGGGATGGGGGTGAGGGTGAGTGCCGGGGAGGGGGGGGGTGAGGGTGAGTGCCGGGGAGGGTGCGTGCCGGGGATGGGGGGGGGGTGAGGGTGAGTGCCGGGGAGGGGGAGTGAGGGTGAGTGCCGGGGAGGGGGGGTGAGGGTGAGTGCCGGGGATGGTGTGTGCCGGGGATGGGGGGGATGGGTGCCGGGGAGGGTGCGTGCCGGGGAGGGGGGTTGAGGGTGCCGGGGAGGGTGCATGCCAGGGAGGGGTGGGGTGTGCGTGCCGGGGAGGGGGTGGTGCCGGGGAGGGGGGGTGAGGGCGAGTGCTAGGAAAGGTGGGTGAGGGTGAGTTTCAGGGATGGGGGATGAGGGTGAGTGCCGGGGAGGGGGGGGGGGAGGGTGAGTGCCGGGGAGGGGCTGTGAGGGCCGGGTATGGGGGGTGATGGGAGGGCCGGGGAGTGTTAGTGCTGGAGATGGGGGCGGGGGGGGGGGGTGGGGGGGGGGGGGGTGTGAGTGCCGGTGAGTGGGGGTGAGGTGAGTGACTGGGTGTGGCCCGTCGGCGTCGCCGCACTGACTCAGGGTGGGGGCGTCATATGCCTGTCACTCCGGGTCTGTCCTGTCTCGTGGGCAGCTTGGCACGTCCTGGGGTTGGTCGGCATCCGCAGGGACGGGTGGGTCGATGTGTGGTCCTGCAAAACACAGCATGCATGGTTAGACACGTAGAGGGGGGTGGGGGGTGGGAGGAAGGCGGAAAGGGGGTATGGGGGAAATGGGGAAGGTGGGATGGGGAAAGGGGGGGAATGGGGGTAGGGGGGAAGGTGGGATGGGGAAAGGGGGGAACGGGGGAAGGTAAGATGGGAAAAGGGGGAATGGGGAAGGGGGAAGGTGGGTTGGGGAAAGGGGAGAAGGGGGAATGGGGAAGGGGAGGGTGGGACGGAGGAAGAAGGAAAGGAGGGCAAGGTGGGATGGGGAAAGGGGGGAAGGTGGGAAGGTGGGATGGGGGAAAGGGGAAGGGGGAAGGTGGGATGGAGAAAGGGGGAAAGGAGGGGAAGGTGGGATGGGTGAAAGGGGGGAGGGGGGAAAGTGGGATGGGGAAAGGGGGGAACTGGGGAAGGTAAGATGGGGAAATGGGGGAATGGGGAAGGGGAAGTTGGGATGGGGGAAAGGGGGGAAGGGGGGACTGGGAAAGGGGGAAATGGGGAAGGGGAAGGGGAAAGGGGGGAAGGTGGGATGGGGAAAGGGGGAAAGGGGGTGGGATGGGGAAAGGAGGAAGGGGGAATGGGGAAGGAGTGAAGGTGGGATGGGGGAAAGGGGGAAAGGGGCACTGGGGAAGGTGGGATAAGGGAAAAGGGGGAAGGGGGGAAGGAGAAAGGGGAAAGGGGGCAATGGGGAAGGGGAAGGTGGGATGAGGGAAGGCGGGAGGGGGAAGAGGAAAGTGGGGAATGGGGGAGGGGGGAAAAGGGGGAAAGGGGGGAGGGTGAGAAGGTGGTATGGGGAAAGGGGGGAAGGGGGAAGGTGGGATGGAGAAAGGGGGAAAGGGGGGGAATGGGGAAGGGGAAAGGGGGACTGGGGTGGGGGGAAGCTTGGATGGGGAAAGGGGGGAATGGGGATGGGGGGATGGGGAAAGGGGAAAAGGAGGAATGGGGAATGGGGAAGGGGTAGATGGGATGGGGAAAGGGGGAAGGGGGAATGGGGAAGGTGGGACGGGGAAAGGGGGAAAGGGGGAAGGGGATGGGGGAATGAGGAGAGGGGGCAGGCAGTTGGGGGTCTCACTTGGTGGTGCGCCCCCGACTTCTGCATCCGCAACCTCCCGGTCCTCGAGTCCGCCTACAAGGTCCAGGGCCCTCTCTTCGTGAACGGTGAGGGGTTGCAATTCAGGTGGACCCCCTCCGGTCCTCTCGCGCTCCCGGTTGTTATGTGCGCGTTTCTCCTGCGGGGGGTGGGGGGGGGGGGTGGGGGATGAAGGGCAATGGTGTTAGGCAGAATTATACATGCAGACCAGCGGTTGTGTGTATGTTGGCATAGGTTCACACCCCATTCTGCCAATGCAGCCTGCATGGCTGGGTGCAGCCATGTCGGTTTCAGGTATGGGTATCCCGCCCATCCGGGGGGGAGGGGGGTAGTCACCCTGGCTCCCCTGACTAGGTCATTGACCTTCTCGTGGCACTGGATGCCTGTCCTCGCTGTTATGGGCACGGCGCTGACGGCCTCTGCCACCTCCCTCACCCTCAGGCGCCGGCTGAGCTGTGGTGTGACCTTGTGGCAGGGTCCGGGGTACAGGGCCTCCCTCCTCTGCTCCACTGCGTCCAGGAGCGCCTCCATGTCGCACTCCTGGAACCTCGGAGCTGCGAGGCGGGTGGCCATTTTGCCGTGTCTCCGGAGGGGGCGTCTTTGTGGTGCGCGGTGACGGGTGACGCCGGCGCGAATGGCGTCACATCGCTACTAGCCCCTTCCTGGCCGGAGGATTTTGGACGTTACGGGCGGCCCGACGCAGGAGTGGTTCGCGCTGTTTTTGATGCCGGCATCGGGCCATTGCACCGATCGTGGAGAATCCCGCCCGTGGTCTTTCACGCCAGAAAAACTGGCGTCAAAAAGCCACAGATTCACAGCCTTGCAGGGGGCTAGCAGGCAGCTGCCATGGAGCTTGCAGCTCCAGCTGCCGACACTGCCCCCCACACTTCCAGGTCAGAGGCCACGCATGTGCACAGCGGCAGCCTCAGACCACCGACCTGGACCGTGGAAATAGTGCCCCCGATCGGCCGCACGCCCAACCTGGACCGCCCACAGAATAAAAGCCCAGTCCTGAATGAGGCCCTCTCCTGCCCTCTGATCGGCCCAACCCCAGGCTGTGGCAGCCACAGACTGAGTCCGCAGCCACCTCGTGAGTGTCCCGAACGGTGGGACCATGCGTGGTCCACTCCGTTGGGAATTCGGCCGGTCGGGGGCAGAGGATAGCGGAGCGGGCCTCAGGCAATGGCCTTCGGCGGTGGATAATCGGCGTGGCGTATTCCCCGAGTACACCGTTTTCCACGGCGGGGGGGGGTGGGAAATCGCTGAACTGGCGCCGGTCCCGATTTCATGCGGGAAACTGGATTCTCAGCCCCGTCGCCTAGCGCGATATCGGTGTCGGGGTGCAGCTAATCCAGCCCAAGGTTCTTGTGCCCAGTTGATTCGAATTGGAGTTTCTGAGGTAAAATGCCTTGTCACCAGTTCAGTGTCGGAACATTATTGTTACAACTAACAATGTGGTTATGGTGACGGACTACTATCAAAGTAGGGGTGCTTTTCAGTTGATGTTAATAACTGTCAATGGCTCACCGTTAGGAGTGAGTGCTTTTTATTCTGCTCCCCGAGTTCATTATTTGAATTTCTAATTTTGTATTTAGAAAATAGAAGAGCATGCGAAGCACTGGCCTTACTTCACAGTCCAACAGATTTCCGTTAGGTAAGGAAGTAATGGCGGGTAAGTGGAGTTGAGTTCCATTGTCAATTACTGAATGCTGGAGTAGGCCCAAGCGACAGAACAACCTTTATGTGTACCTAATGTCCTTCAGTTCATTCAGGAACTCTGATGGAGGAATTCACCTCCGAAATGCAACTGGGTCTACATTTGAAACAAGTGAGCTTGGGGGTTATCCTGGGAAAACCCAAAATGCATATTGTGAACAGGTTAGTGTCAGTTGAATTGCCTGATGGGGCAGCAACTGGCTGGCTTGGATCAGTCCTTGCCTTTGTGGACAAAATTCCACATTGTTGGGTAAATGCCAGCAATGTGGCTGCAATGGAACAACTTGGCTAGAGGCACTGTAGAGGGTAACGTCAGAAGCATACATAATGCTGATGTAATAATGATGTCCAATCAAATGATTGAGAAGGAAGTGAGACCTGGAAGGAGGAGGAGCTCCAACCTCATGTAAACACTTGCTGCACGTAAAAAGTAATGATTTTGAGAAACTTGTCGCACAATCAATCACTCACGAGACAAGATGAGAAGGAGTCAATCGATGGCTTTACTACGCAGACTTGTTCCCCAGCAGCACAGTTACAGAATGCGGCTGCTGGGAGAACCCGGGCTCTTATACTCCGCCTTACAGGGTGGAGCCAGTAGGTGGCTGATCCAATCGGGACCTGGCATCTATCCACCAATAGCCTCTCGGCATCACAGGGTACCGTAATACCCCTAATGCATACCACCACATTCACCCCTTGTTAAAAAAGAACCCGGCAGGGGTAGTGGGCCGTATGGAGGTAGGAGTTTACAGAGTCGGTACCTGGGATGCCACTAACACAGCGGCTATGCTCTGATATCAAACTACTAGCACTATTTACAATGCCGCTTTTACTGGGCAACTGAATTATTTACAGAGGCATTTCTTGCTTTGTTATAATGATTCGATGAGTCGAATGGGTGCCCTGGTCGTCCTCCCCGATCGTCTCAGCCCCAGCGGTGATGCAGGCGCTGGCTCGAGCACCGTTGTCTCTGGGAGCATAGCGATGTCTCTTCCTGCTTCACTACCCCTGAGCGGGCACGGGAGAAGGAGCGATCCACCCGGGAAGGGAGTGGCTGTGGGGTGCGCCGGCGGGAGGGAGGGGGTGATTGGTGTTGGGGGGATGTGGGGAACTCCGGCAGGCGCTAGGTCCCGCAGGGAGACCGTGTCCTGTCGGCCGTCGGGGTATGCCACTTAGGCGTATTGAGGGTTTGCGTGGAGGAGGTGAACCCTCTCGACCAACGGGTCCGTTTTGTGTACCGCACATGTTTTCAGAGCAGGATGGGTCCCGGGGCTGCCAGCCAGGTCAGGAGTGACGTTCCGGAAGAAGACTTCCTAGGGAAGACAAGGAGGCGTACGTGAGGTGTTTGATTTGTTGTGGTACACAGCAGCGACCGGATGGAGTGAAAGGCATCCGGGAGGACTTCCTGCCAGCGGGGGACTGGGAGATTTCTGGACCGTAGGGCCAGCAGGACAGTCTTCCAGACCGTTCCATTCTCCCTCTCTACTTGTCCGTTACGCCGGGGGTTGTAACTGGTCGTCCTGCTCGAGGCAATGCCCTTGCTGAGCAGGAATTGACGCAGTTCGTCGCTCATGAAGGAGCGATGTATCGCTATGTATGTAGCGGGGAAACCAAACAGTGTAAAGATGGTGCAGAGGGCTTTAATGACCGTGGCCGTGGTCATGTCGGGGCAGGGGATGGCGAATGGGAAACAGGAGTGCTCGCCAACCACGTTCAGGAAGTACGTGTTGCGGTCGGTGGAGGGGAGAGGGCCTTTGAAGTCCAGACTGAGGCGTTCAAAGGGACGGGAAGCCTTTATCAGGTGCGCTTTATCTGGCCTGTAGAAGTGTGGCTTGCAGATTTGGCAGTCCCTGGTGGCTGTTCTGGCCTCCTCGATGGAGTAGGGCAGGTTGCGGGTCTTCACAAAGTGATAGAACCGAGTGACCCCCGGGTGGCAGAGGTCCTCGTGGAGGGTTCGGAGGTGGCCAACTTGTGCGTTGGCACATGTGCTGTGGGATAGGGCATCAGGAGGCTCGTTTAGCTTCCCGGAGCGATACAAGATCTCATAATTATAGGTGAAGGGTTCGATCCTCCACCGCAAGATCTTGTCGTTCTTGATCTTGCCCCGCTGTGCGTTATCGAACATGAAGGCAACCGACCGTTGGTCAGTGAGGAGAGTGAATCTCCTGCCGGCCAGGTAATGCCTCCAATGTCGCACCGCTTCCACTATGGCCTGGGCCTCCATTTCCACTGAGGAGTGGCGGATTTCTGAGGCATGGAGGGTGCGTGAGAAAAAGGCCACGTGTCTGCCCGCTTGGTTGAGGGTGGCCGCCAAAGCTATGTTGAACGCGTCGCTCTCGAATGGAAGGGGAGGGACTAGTCGATGGCCTGCATCCTGGCCTTTGCGATATCCGCTTTGATGCGGCTGAAGGCCTGGCGGGCCTCTGTCGACAGGGGAAAGTCAGTGGACTGAATTAGCAGACGGGCCTTGTCCACGTAGTTGGGGACCCACTGGGCGTAATAAGAGAAAAAACCCAGGCAGCGTTTCAGGGCCTTAGAGCAGTGAGGGAGGGGGAACTCCATAAAGGGGTGCATGCCTTCTGAGTGTGGGCCTATAACTCCGTTTCGCACTATGTAGCCGAGGATGGCTAGATGATCGGTTGTATGTGAGATTCAGGGCATTTGCGGTCTGGAGGAATTTTCAGAGGTTGGCGTCATTGTCCTGCTGGTCGTGGCCGCAGATGGTGACGTTATCGAGATACGGAAACGTGGCCCGCAAACTGTACCGGTCAACTATTCGGTCCATCTCCCGTTGGAAGACCGAGACCCCATTAGTGATGCCGAATGGAACCCTTAAAAAGTGATAGAGCCGCCCACCTGCTTCAAAAGCAGTGTATTTGCGGTCGCTCGGGCGGATGGGGAGCTTGTGATAGGCGTACTTAAGGTCCACTGTGGAAAAGACCTTGTACTGTGCAATCCGATTGACCATGTCAGATATGCGGGGGAGAGGGTACGCATCCAGCTGCATGTACCTATTGATGGTTTGACTATAGTCTATGACCATCCTCTGCTTCTCCCCGGTCTTTACAACTACAACCTGAGCTCTCCAGGGACTATTGCTGGCCTGGATTATGCCTTCCCTCAGCAGCCGTTGGGCTTCTGACCGGATAAAGGTTCGGTCCTGGGCGATGTACCGTCTGCTCCTAGTGGCGATGGGTTTGCAATCCAGGGTGAGGTTCGCAAACAGGGAAGGCGGGTCGACCTTGAGGGTCGCAAGGCCGCAGATAGTGAGTGGGGGTAGAGGGCCGCCGAATTGAAACGTTAAACTTTGGAGGTTGCACTGGAAATCCAACACCAGGAGTGTGGCAGCGCAGAGGTGGGGAAGGACGTAAAGCCGATAGTTCTTGAACTCCCTCCCCTGCACCGTGAGGTTCACGATGCGGAACCCTTTGATCTCTACAGAATGGGATCCTGCTGCCAGGAAAATCTTTTGATTACTCGGGTGGATCGGAAGGGAACAGCGTCTTACCGTATCGGGATGTATAAAACTCTCCGTACTCCCAGAGTCGATCAGGCAGGGCGTCTCGTACCCGTTTATGAATACCGTCGTTGTTGCCGTTTGGAGCGTTCGGGGCCGCGACTGGTCCAAGGTCACCGAAGCCAGTTGCTGTTGCTGCAACGGGCCGTTTTCCTCAGGCCCCGTGGGGCCGTCCATCCCGGGGTCCTTAGCCGTCGGCCAAGGTGGCGGCGTCCATGGGTTGCACACTGTCGGGGGTGGACAAGATGGCGCCGCCCATTGATCGCACGTGGCCGGAGGAGCACAAAATGGCGGCGCCCATCCCTCCCGCATGGAGTCCAGGACCCAAGATGGCGGCGCCCGGTGGCCGCACATCAATCGTTGGGGGTGTTGAGGTTGGGGTCCTGGTTCTCCCCCGGAGTTTGCTGCGACCCCCCCGGGTCTTGCACACTGCTACAAAGTGCCCCTTTTTGCCGCACCCTTTACAGAGGGCTGAGCGGGCCGGGCAGTGCAGTCGGGGGTGTTTCGCTTGCCCACAAAAGTAGCAGCGGGCGCATCCGGGTGATCTGGTGCTCTGGCAGCACAGCCCTGCGGGGGAGCAGGGGGTGCCGGGGGTTCAATCGCGGTGGGGTCCACGGTGCCTAAGGGGCTGCCACGCGGTCGGGGGCGTAGGCACGGGCGTTCTGCGATGCCACATCGAACGAGGCAGCAAGGGCCGGTGCCTCCTTGAGGCCTAGTGAGTCTCTTTCCAGCAACTGCTGGCGAATTTGGGACGAAAGCATACCTGCCACGAAAGCATTCCAAATCAGTAGCTCCGTTATGTTCATTAGCCGGAACCGGTGGGCAGTTGCAATTTCTCCCCAGTATTAGTAGCGCACTGTAGAATTCGTCCAGCGATTCCCCGGGGATTGGCCGTCTCGTCGCGAGCTGGTGGCATGCGTAAACCTGGTTGACGGGCCGAACATAGAGTCCTCTCAGCATGGCGAGCGCCGCCTGGTAATCGTTGGTGTCCTCTGTGAGAGTGTAGATTTCCAGGCTCACCATGGAATGCAGGACCAGCATTTTCTGGTCTTCTGTAGGTACACAGGTGGCCGTTCGGAGGTATCCTTCAAAGCACGCTAACCAGTGTTTAAAAGTGGCCGCTGAGTTTGCCGCGTGGAGGCTGATTCTCAGACACTCTGGAGTGATTCGGAGCTCCATATTCTTTAAAGTCTGCAGAATGAATTGTAGCACTGTTGGTGGCACCTTCTATGACATTTATAATGAATTGCCTGATGGGGCAGCAACTGGCTGGCTTGGATCAGTCCTTGCCTTTGTGGACAAAATTCCACATTGTTGTGTAAATGCCAGCAATGTGGCTGCAATGGAACAACTTGGCTAGAGGCACTGTAGAGGGTAACGTCAGAAGCATACTCTTTGCATCAGTATTCACCAAAGAGAAGGAATTGGTAGATGTTGAGTCTGGAGAAGGGGGTGTAGATAGCCTGGGTCACATTGTGATCCAAAAAGACGAGGTGTTGGGTGTCTTAAAAAATATTAAGGTAGATAAGTCCCCAGGGCCGGATGGGATCTACCCCAGAATACTGAAGGAGGCTGGAGAGGAAATTGCTGAGGCCTTGACAGAAATCTTTGGATCCTCGCTGTCTTCAGGGGATGTCCCGGAGGACTGGAGAATAGCCAATGTTGTTCCTCTGTTTAAGAAGGGTGGCAGGGATAATCCCGGGAACTACAGGCCGGTGAGCCTTACTTCAGTGGTAGGGAAATTACTGGAGAGAATTCTTCGAGACAGGATCTACTCCCATTTGGAAGCAAATGGACGTATTAGTGAGAGGCAGCACGGTTTTGTGAAGGGGAGGTCGTGT
Organism: Scyliorhinus torazame; assembly: GCF_047496885.1. Classification (NCBI taxonomy): domain Eukaryota; kingdom Metazoa; phylum Chordata; class Chondrichthyes; order Carcharhiniformes; family Scyliorhinidae; genus Scyliorhinus; species Scyliorhinus torazame. Next base: position 220,299,365 of record NC_092711.1, on the reverse strand, counting down.
CTCACTAACTTGATAGAGTTTTTCGAGGAGGTCACTAAGATGATTGATGCAGGTAGGGCAGTAGATGTTGTCTATATGGACTTCAGTAAGGCCTTTGACAAGGTCCCTCATGGTAGACTAGTACAAAAGGTGAAGTCACACGGGATCAGGGGTGAACTGGCAAGGTGGATACAGAACTGGCTAGGCCATAGAAGGCAGAGGGTAGCAATGGAGGGATGCTTTTCTAATTGGAGGGCTGTGACCAGTGGTGTTCCACAGGGATCAGTGCTGGGACCTTTGCTCTTTGTAGTATATATAAATGATTTGGAGGAAAATGTAACTGGTCTGATTAGTAAGTTTGCAGACGACACAAAGGTTGGTGGAATTGCGGATAGCGATGAGGACTGTCTGAGGATACAGCAGGATTTAGATTGTCTGGAGACTTGGGCGGAGAGATGGCAGATGGAGTTTAACCTGGACAAATGTGAGGTAATGCATTTTGGAAGGGCTAATGCAGGTAGGGAATATACAGTGAATGGTAGAACCCTCAAGAGTATTGAAAGTCAAAGAGATCTAGGAGTACAGGTCCACAGATCACTGAAAGGGGCTACACAGGTGGAGAAGGTAGTCAAGAAGGCATACGGCATGCTTGCCTTCATTGGCCGGGGCATTGAGTATAAGAATTGGCAAGTCATGTTGCAGCTGTATAGAACCTTAGTTAGGCCACACTTGGAGTATAGTGTTCAATTCTGGTCGCCACACTACCAGAAGGATGTGGAGGCTTTAGAGAGGGTGCAGAAGAGATTTACCAGAATGTTGCCTGGTATGGAGGGCATAAGCTATGAGGAGCGATTGAATAAACTCGGTTTGTTCTCACTGGAACGAAGGAGGTTGAGGGGCGACCTGATAGAGGTATACAAAATTATGAGGGGCATAGACAGAGTGGATAGTCAGAGGCTTTTCCCCAGGGTAGAGGGGTCAATTACTAGGGGGCATAGGTTTAAGGTGAGAGGGGCAAAGTTTAGAGTAGATGTACGAGGCAAGTTTTTTACGCAGAGGGTAGTGGGTGCCTGGAACTCACTACCGGAGGAGGTAGTGGAGGCAGGGACGATAGGGACATTTAAGGGGCATCTTGACAAATATATGAATAGGATGGGAATAGAAGGATACGGACCCAGGAAGTGTAGAAGATTGTAGTTTAGTCGGGCAGTATGGTCGGCACGGGCTTGGAGGGCCGAAGGGCCTGTTCCTGTGCTGTACATTTCTTTGTTCTTTGTTCATACATAATGCTGATGTAATAATGATGTCAAATCAAATGATTGAGAAGGAAGAGAGACCTGGAAGGAGGAGGAGCTCCAACCTCATGTAAACACTTGTTGCACATAAAAAGTAATGATTTTGAGAAACTTGTAGCACAATCAATCACTCACGAGACGAGATGAGAAGGAGTCAATCGATGGCTTTATTACGCAGACTTGTTCCCCAGCAGCACAGTTACAGAATGCGGCTGCTGGGAGAACCCAGGCTCTTATACTCCGCCTTACTGGGTGGAGCCAGTAGGCGGCTGATCCAATCGGGACCCGGCGTCTATCCACCAATAGCCTCTCGGCATCACAGGGTACCGTAATACCCCTAATGCATACCACCACAAAACTAAAGATTTGAGCAGCATACTTGGGGAAAATTGACAATCCCCAAAACCCCTTACTAGACCCTGACTGCGCAATGGAACAGGCACAGCACTAAAGTTGGGCTGCCATCACAGTCTTTTGCTGTTTCCACTGTGCTCAATTATTTCTCGATACCATGCGGAGTGAATTTAATTCCTTTATAAGTGATGGTACCTCAACTGCATATCTGAGTGCTTTTTTAAATGCAATGAGAATTCTTACTTCTACCATCCTTTCAAGTAGTGATTTCCAGATCCCACTACCCCCCAGAGTATAAAGATTACTCTGAAGCTCTCCTCTAATCCACCTACCAATTATTTTAAACCTACTCCCCTGGATTGTTTCCTCTGCTCAGAAATATGTCCTTCCACTATCCACTTAATTTCAGCGCCTCATAATTTTATGCACCTCAATTAAATCTCCCCTCAGCCTCTTCTGATCGAAAGAAAACAAGTCTTCTTATCTATTCTCATTGCTAAAACTTTCCATCAACACCATCCTGATAAATTTCCTCGGTATCCCCTTCAGTGCGATAACATCCTGTTAAGGTCACAACTGAACTGGAAATATTCAGCTGACCAGGCAGCAGCTGTGGGGAGAGAAACAGAGTTGACATTTTTTGGATCCAGGCAAAAATTTAGGACAAGATCTTCTGGCTGTCCACGTCGATGGGATCTTGCGGTTCTGCCGGTGGTACACCCCCTCCGTGGGTTTCAACGTGGCGTGGGGTGGGTTCAATGGGAAATCTCATTGACAGCAGCAGGGCCAGAAGATCTCGTCCCTGGCCAATGGCGTGGTGCCTCCCGCCGCTGGAAACACGTTGCGGTGATGCCAGAGAATCTCGCCCTTCGTGTCCCGAATTCCCAGGTCACTGAACATCTGATCAAGTTTAATGAACGCAAGATTAAATCCATCAAGAAACTAATCCTGCCCATTGTGTTTACTGCAGATTCTGGCCTCACAGTGCAAATACATCACAGCCATGATTACACTTGTACACGGTCTTGCAATTCAGATTGGAGTGACAATTCATACATGATGTGTTGGGTACTCTGCTACACAGACGAACCAACACGGTTGCAAATGGTACAACTCAGTTTTATTGCTAACATTTATTTACAGTGGTAAACTGGTTACTGAGGTTCGATCATAACCCTAGAATCTGTGGACCTATTCCTAATACTATCTTGCGGTTGCACTCAGCACATGGTGGATGTCTGAGTGGCTTGCTATGAGCTCTGTACCCTGAGCTGTGTCCTGCTGGAATCCCCGGGAAGTGTCATGTTCCCTGTTTTGTACTGTGTATGCTCGTGCCTGTGATTGGCTGTGGTGTTGCGTGTGTGCTGATTGGTCCGTTGATCTGTCCATCAGTATGTATGTGCTATGATGTTTACCTGAATATCATGCCAATACATTTATTCAGAAAGTACAGAGTCAAATTTGTTAGAATTGAGTTGAATGGACAATTTTACTATTGTTACCTCAGGGGTAGCTACCATCTGTCAGCAGCACTGTGTTCACACTTTCCAATCAGTATCCGTACTTTCCCCAATGTTTCCTTTCGGCAAATGGAATGTGCCTCAATTGTCACTCACGGACATCTGAAAACTGTTAAGCACTGCATTTTATTTTGTGTCAACAACTTACTTTCCTGTATTTTAATGCACGTCAAATTCTAATTTTTTAGCCTATAACGGATTTGCTGCATGACCCACAGAATAAATGTTAGGTTTCAGTTGGTCTGGATTTGATCCAAACAGTCATTAGAATTAATTGTTTCAGTGACTTTAACATAAGTTAAATGAACACCCTCTGGCCAGTAATGCACAAGCTCTGGGCTCTTGGCTTTGAAGATGTTTTGAGGAAAATCGAAGCAATTTCTTGATTTTAAAAAGTGCAAGGTCATGCGAGTGAGCATACAAGGGTTAAGTAAATGGGGGACTGTATGATACCTTTGAACTTCAAGAGGCTGAGTTCAAATCTGGTCTAATTAGGGACCATGAAAGTCAGTTCACCAAATTTCAATGCACACCAGACTTCAGGCGAAAAGCAACAGATGGAAGTCCCCTATCTCTCTATTCCACGCTTTGATACAAAGAAGAGCGCGTAAGAAATAAAGGAGATGTATGTGGTCCTTTCAAATAATTCAGCAGATACTGAAATAAAGGTGATTAAAATACAGCAACGTCTCTTTGAGAATAATTTTAAAAAACAGATTCGACCTCCCCAAAACAATATGAAAGATGGACTGGAAATTGTAAATTGGGAGTGTCAATGGTTCAAATACATTACATAAGGTAACAGATATCAATGGGTGCGTTAAAGGATGTGAGATTCCCAGATTTCATAGAGGGCTCATCAATTACTTCAACTTCATGCTTTCCAATATCATTTCAACTCTTCCTTTGGCTTACAATGTAATCTGTTCGAAGCCCTCCATTAATTTATACGTTATATTTAAAGTTGCCTCAACAGAATTGCATGTAGGTTGGTATAATTCTGTCGGTCAATATTAGGACTTCAAATTATGCTGTTAGAACCAAGTGTAATTTGTGCTCAGGGACTGGCTATATTAGTAGTACAGAGAAACTTCCTGTACATTTCAGGGAGGTGTTAAGGCCACATCTGGGCCTTATTCCCCATCGAGAAGAATGGCGACATGTATGCTTTCATTTTGTCATGTTTGTGTTTTATTAAATTAGTTCATCTGGTTATGGTATGGGGCCACCTGCAAAGACCTTGGAATGTGATCTTCCCTCTGCATGTTAAGAGCAATACTGCAGTAATCTCTTCACTATTAAGCATTTGGAAAGTGAAACGTTTAAAAATCAGCCCTTAGATTTGCCACGTACAAAAGAAATTCCTTGAAGCAGAGGTCAAAGCCACTGTTACAAATATTGTACTAAATCTTCTCATGGATTAAAGTAATGTTTCATTCAGCAAATGGAGTTAACAGGTTAATGGAGTTAATTATTGAAGCAGTTAGTAAATTATATTTGGAATATATTCCTATCCGTAAGTCAGAATTTAGCAGCTCCTTGGGTATTCAAGTGCTGTGTCTGGCCTACAATGCTTTTCTTTATCAATTAAGGGGCAATTTAGGGTGACCAATCCACCTAACCTATACATCTTTGGGTTTGTGGGGGTGAGGCCCACGCAGACACGTGAAGAATGTGCAAACTCCACACGGTCAGTGTCCCGGAACCAGGATCGAAACCGGGTCCCCAGCGCCGTGAGGCACCAGTACTAGCCACTGCGTCACCGTGCAGCCTCAACCTACAATGTGTTCTAATAAAGTCCCAAAGCACTTCTAGCTCTCCATGGAGTTCCTCACTTTTCAGAAAACCTCATGATATCAAACCTGATTCACGGCGCCGAGGACCCGGGTTTGATCCCGGCCCTGGGTCACTGTCTGTGTGGAGATTGCACATTCTCCCTGTGTCTGCGTGGGTCTCACACCCACAACATAAAAAGATGTGCAGGGTAGGTGGATTGGTCACACTAAATTGCGCTTAACTAGGGGAAAAAAATTGGCTACTCAAACTCTATATTAAAAAGATTATATCAAACCTGATGTCTGCCTCCAGCTGCCAACTTTATTAGTCACTGCACAGGGAGGTGCTGTCCTTCCCCCTATCCCATTAGAAGTGTTTTATTAACATCGGCTGCTGACTATGTATTAGGAGAGGTACAGTTCCCATCTTTGTCGCCTAGTTTTCTCCCCTTTACCTCCTGAGGGCACCAACTTGTGCAAGGGGACAATTTTCCGATGTTAGCAAGTGTGTACATTATCCGTGATAGATTTTATCCCTGTTACTATTCTTTATAGCCTGGTTACTAATATTAGCTGCCTAACATGTTTGTATAATATTCATTTGCGTGCTGTTAATGCAAATGTTATAATACGTTCAGCTAAAAGTGGCCTAATGCCTCCACTGAAATAGTGGAATGCTATTTGACAAAGTTCCGCATAAGAGTTTATTGTGCAAGATTAAAGCGAATGGGATTGGGGGAAGTGTATTGAGGTGGAAAGAAAACTGGTTGGCAAAGAGGAAACAGAGAGTAGGAATTAATGGGTCCTTTTCAAAGCACTGGGACCCCAGCTATTCACAATATATATCAATGATTTGGATGAGGGAACAAAATGTAATGGCCGGGATTCTCCAAATTCCGGCCAAGTGTTGACGCCGGCGTAAACGGGCCTCCTGGCCCAGAAATTCACCGCTGTTCAGGGGCAAGCATGGCGCCAGAGAGCTGCGCGCTGCTCCGGCACCGAAAGGCGGCTATGCACAGCCGACGTGGGTCTGCGCATGCACGTGACGGCCGTCTCCACGGCGGCGCATGCGGTGATTGCTGTCTTTGTGCCGGCGCGGAGCAACATGTTTAGGACTTTACCGCGTGAAAGGAGGTAGGCTCCTTCCAGATCGCACCCCCCCCCCCCAGAGTCATATCCCTCCGCCCCCCCTCACCAGGACGACCACAGCGGCCGCGGGTCCGACCTCCCGCCGGGTGGGACCAGGTTCGAACCACGCCGACAGGACTTGGTGGAACTTGGCGGGGGTTCGGCCCGTCGCCCGCGGAGAATCGCCGCGGGGGCCTATTTCAGCGGTTCCCGACCGTGCCACGGCGACGATTGGTGCCGATTCTCCGGTCCCAGAGAATCAGTGGCCAGGCGGGAATTTCCCGTGCACCCGGCGATTCCCCAACCTGGCGCGGGCTCAGAGAATCCCGCCCATGATCTCAAAATTTGCAGATGATACCAAGTTGGGTGGGAGGGTGAACTGTGATGAAGATGCAGAGATCCTACAGCATGATCTGGAGAGGTTGGGCAAATGGGCAAATCAATGGCAGATGCAGTATAATTTGGATAAGTGTGAGGTTATTCACTTTGGAAGCAAAAACAGGAAGGCAGATTACTACATAAATGGTTGTAAATTGGGAGAGGGGAGTGTGCAGAAGGACCTGGGTGTCCTTGTGCACCAGTCGCTGAAGGTAAGCATACAGCTGCAGCAGGCGGTATGTTGGCCTTCATTGCGAGAGGTTTCGAGTACAGGAGCAGGGATGTGTTGTTGCAATTATGCAGTGCCTCGGTGAAGCCACATCTAGAATATTGCGTGCAGTTTTGGTCTCCTTTTCTGAGGAAGGATGTTCTTGCTCTTGAGGGAGTGCAGCAGAGGTTTACCAGACCGATTCCAGGGATGACGGGACTGTCATAGAAGGAGAGATTGACTAGGTTGGGATTATTCTTGCTGGAGTTCAGAAGAATGAGGCAGGATCTCATAGAGACTTATAAAATTCTAACAGGTAGATGCAAGGACGATGTTCCCAATGACGGGTATGTCCAGAACCAGGGGTCACAGCCTGAAGATTCAGGGTAAACCATTTCGGACAGAGATGTGGAGACATTTCTTCACCCAAAGAGTGGTGAGCCTGTGGAATTCATTACCACAGGAAGTAGTTGATACTAAAACATTGAATATATTCAAGAGATGGCTAGATATAGAACTTGGGACCAATGGGATCAAAGGTCATGGGGAGAAAGCAGGATTAGGCTATTGAGTTGGATGATCAGCCATGATCGTGATAAATGGCGGAGCAGGCTCGAAGGCCTTCTTCTGCTTCTATCTTCTATGGTTCTATATATTGTGCCCATTCCCTAATAACTTCAATATCTATCTCCAGGTTCATGTTTGAGGGCGGAGAGGTCACCATTGGGAAGATCATAGCAGATTCAATTCTCCTGGTGTCGACAGGCATCGACTACATCTTGCAGTGTCACATAACTAGAAAAGCTTCTGAAGTAATCACCCTGCCTGACACCCTCCTCCTCGCTACCTCAACACCGTACTCTTATATTGAAATCACTGGATCATTTATTACCGCTATTATCATCATTTATGAATTCTGCATTGTCTGGATTCTAAAGTTTATTTGAATAAAAATTTCCACTAATTTTATCTCCATCACACAGATAAGTACAGAAGAGAAAGAAAGAACTTACCCTTGTACAGTACCTTTCATGGCTTTCAGGACGACACAACGCACTTTACTGCCAATGATGTGCTTTCATATGCAGACACTGTTAGAAAATAGGGAACCATAACAACTGCTTTGATTCTGCTGCCACAAACAGCAATGAGGTAAAGACCATATAATCTGTATTTTCAGTGGTCATTTGAAGGATAAATATAGATCAAACCAGTGGGGAGAAATATGCTGATCTTTTTTGAGTAGTGCTATTGGATTTTTTATTTCGACCTGAGAGATCAGGTGAGGCCTCAGTTCAACACCGAATCAGATAGGGTGACCCTCCGGTAGTGCAGCACTTGCTCAGCACTGCACTGGAGTGTCAGTCTAGATTGTATGATGACATCGATCACCTTTTGGTATATATTTTCTTAAATCTTCTTCGTCTTCTTTAGCGATCACTTGCTAACCAGTACGATTGTCCACCTAAGAAACTCCGGGTTACTGATCTTAGGTTCTGTGAGTCCTTGCGTGGCTGATGAGCTGGACCATCGAGCCGCGTCTTCATCCGCACACTTGGTGGGTGTACCGGTGGAGTGGGATCGGTCCTTGGACTCTAGATCGCTGGTATTCCTTGCGCAGGCTCAGTTCCTGGGCCTCCAATCAAATTTCTAATAAGCGATGGTCCTTTCACTGTGCCTGACCTGGCTCAGTACATACAACTAGACTGTAGGAGGAACACATTGGACTTAGCACACTGAGGCATTCCAAAGAGGAATTCCTAATTGCTTCTCAGCCATGATGGTGGTCTCTATGGGGGGGGGGGGAGAGACAGCTTTTGAGCAACGAGTGTAATAATGACATTGCAAACCCATCCGCTAGAAAGGATTTTGTTAGAAACAGTCAACCTCCATTCTGAAGATAAAGACTTGTTAAAAGGCAGCTTGATCTGCCGAAAAGGAACAGAAAGACTGCTCTGAGAGCTATTATTGAGAAAGGCATTATCTTGCCTTTGAATTGCTCAGGGAAAAATACCTTGCTGCTGAATGATGCATTGAGGTGGGCAGCCAGTTAACTCTTCTCTCAATCCCATGGTAAGAGGTGAACTGAGGTTATCCGCAGTTAAATCCACAGACTAATACTTGATTGCCATGTTGTCACAGAAGCCAATCCATTGAAAGAAGTGTTCAAGGATCAGGGGAGGGGTGGGGGAATTCCTGGACCTCCATTTTGTCTTGAACTAATCTTTAATTATGAGAGATTATTAGGGCCTCAGCATAGGTGTAGTTTATTTAAACTGAGTCTGCAGTGTTTGATACAGGGGCAAGACCTGTTTGATGTAATGAGATAGTAATTGACTTTGTGCAATAGTGTAAAGCAAATGATGGTGAATCAGCAGCCCTTTTGAAGTCAATAGGAGTAAACATTGGGAGAGATCTAATTCTAATTACCCGTTGTACACTATTGCATAAAGTCAGAATTACCACAGAATCACTAGGACTTACAAAGTTTGCAACAGATACAAAATATTCTAAGAACTCAGGCACCTTCGATGATGGGTTGCAAACCAACAACGTCAGTTTTACATCTGGCTGACAAGTTGAAAACATGTGTTTTCTATGTGTCCAAAGTTTTAATGAGTTCCTGTATAAAGTGCAAAGTAACCAAACTTGATCAGACTAATTAAAACTAAAGAGTGTTAGCTGCCTGCAAAAATGTGCAAGCAAGCGATATTTCCAGCAAAACCCTTTTGAACATATGACTTCCTCAGTAGCAAAAAATGTAGGGAATTATCGATTCTGTTTGCACTATTGTTAGCCTGGATGAGATCTCATGCTTGTGATTCTCTATTTATCTATAAGTTGCAGTTAAAACTGTTAGATCACTTCTTTTACACAATAAAGTTTACCTTGGCAAATCAAAGTTGAATCTTAAAGATACTTAATTGCTTAACTTGAGATCAAAATTAGGAACATGTTTGGGTACTTTGAGCAAGGAAACATTTCCTGTCTTGAAATGATCAATCATTTTTCAAAGCTTCAAAGTAGCAGCAACCAGAAACTAACACAGAATGGCAATCTGAGGTCGCGTTCAAGGTCAAGACCATAATTGTTCTGTTACACAAGATGTTCGGCCACTGGTTATTGGGTGAACAAGGTCAGTCATGTTCTAGGGACGCCATAATTGTCATTCTCTCCACCCACATCCACCCCAACTTCAAATGTATTAGTTCGCGGCTAAAAATAAGTCTAAAGTTGTTCCAGTTTTTTTTAAGCAGCCTGAAGGTTGTCCTTTACAAAAAAAGAAACAAAATACTTCTGTCCATCATTACTTTGTTGCAGGGCACCCAATCCTTTAAAGGTGACCATTTCCATACACACCATAAATTAGGTGGGCTGTGCAAAGGGCGGCATGGTGGCACAGTAGTTAGCCCTGTTGCTTCACAGCGCCAGGGTCCCGGGTTCGATTCCTGGCTTAGGTCACTGTCTGTTGGGAGTTGGCACATTCTCCCTGTGTCTGCGTGGGTTTTCTCCAGGTGCTCCGTTTTCCTCCCACAAATTTCAAAAGACGTGCTTGTTAGGTGAATTGGACATTCTGAATTCTCCCTCAGTGTACCCGAACAGGCACTGGAGTGTAGCGACAAGGTTGTCATGATATTCAAACACACACATCATGATGGATAGACCAACCGATCAATTAGCACACATAACACGAAGCCAATCACAGACAAGAGCAGACACAGTATAAGACAAGAAACACGACACCTGGTGGACAGTCCATCTGGAGACAAGGACAAGATTAACAAGACACTCACACAGTCACCACGTGCTGAGTACCAAGACAGATCTGTAAATAACAAGTTGGAATAAAACTGTGTTGTACCAATCGCAACCGTGTTGATTCATCTGTACCTCAGAGCACCCAACACCACAACGGTAACTTCATTAATGTAAGCCGACTTGTGATACTAATAAAGATTATTATGTGTTCTACACCACCTGAGGAATTGGCAGGGGTCCCTTTGCCACTCTTGGTCGGGCTAATCTGTGTGGAATTGGTGAGCTGCCGCCATGAAATGTGCCCCCAGGAACATTACTGGTTGGGAGAGCAGGAAATCTGGTGGAGGGGGCATCAGCCACTTGATTCACAAATGGCAGGTCCATAGATGTGACTTATGTCCCAAGCAGGCATGGTAGAGAATTCCAGAGCTGCAGTGATTGCAAAAGGTAAGTGTGAGTTGTTGGAGTTCATCTCAGAGCTTGTTGCTGCAAGTGACGCAAGCCTGTCAAAGCATCCATAGAACCATAGAAGCACTACAGTGCAGAAGGAGGCCATTCGGCCCATCAGGTCCACACCGACCCTTTGAAACAACACCCCACCCCTGCCCTATCCCCGGGTCCCTGGCGCTGTGATGCAGCGGTGCTAAACACTGTGCCTTGGCCAAGCTCGTGCACTGCTCCTCACCAAACTCTGGCTATGCGTCCTGCAACTATCAGGTCTGCTGTGAATGTAAGGATCCCTCAGCCATGTCTCTGGCAACTCTCTTTGCTACTGCTCCTCCGACTGCTTGACTGGAATTTCCCAGAAATGCCGAAAAGAGAAAGATTGGCCTACTGACAGGGAAGTAAAACCACAGCCTAACACAAGTAAAGTGTCTACATTTAACACTGTTTCACCCGAGAGCGGCTGATGAATCTCTCTGAATAGGACAAGAAATGGCCGCCTTTCAGACTCACGGGGGCCGCCATCTTGGCCGCCATCTCCCACAAGGCCTGCCATGTGTGACTCATGGAGGCCGCCATCTTGGTAGCCATCTTCATCGCCGCCCGACACGTGCGACCGATGGGGGCCGCCATCTTCATCGCCGCCCGAAATATGCGACCGACGGGGGCAGCCAATCTTGGTACCACCCCACCACCTCCGACCACGCCGGCTACCCGCAACTCAGCGCGGTGATCCTCGACCAGTCACGGTGTTGTGTTGGGCGCTCTGGATCCGTGGAACACATACAGGTCACCAACACTTGAAATAGTGCTACACTATTTTATTGAGTCATTAACAGCTTAACATACTCTCACTGTGGGTTAACACAATACTAGCTTTAACTAAAGACCATTGCCTTGTCCTAACCAGTCGATGCATTCAGCACATGGTGAATGTCTGTGAAGCTCTGTCCTACTAGGAAGCTGCAGCTCGAATGAGCGGGAACTTTGATGCCCCCTATCTTTATAGTGCGTATGCTCTAACTGGTGATTGGCTGTGGTGTTGTGTGTGTTGATTGGTCCCACTGTGTGTCCATCAGTGTGTGTGTCTGCACCATGATATACTGGTGTATATTATGACATCCTCCCTTTTATAAAAGAATGTACATGTGTGGCAATAAAGTGTATGGTGAGAATGTCCCTAACTACGTGTGTGTGAAAGACATATTTACAGGACTATGTATATGAGAACTGAGCTATTTACATGGGACGGTGCCTGGTGCAGAAAAACAGTATGCAACAAGAATAACGAGAGGAACACTATATACAAACAATGTAAACGATCAAACGGAAGAACAGAACAATTCAGAAAGTCTATAAGTCCACAAAGTTCACAAATTAAGTCTCTGAGGTGGGCGACAAATTCTGGTTGACCGCCTCAAGGGTGGGTCGGGAGCCGCCAGCTGAGGAGCGGGCTGGACTGCGTCAGAGTGAGGAGTATGCAGAGTGACCGGGATCTCTGCATAGTCCAGGTCAGGGTCAGCAGGAGGGAGAGGTGACAGTGGAGGATTACGTAGCGAGCGTGGAACGAGACGAAGGGCGTGTCGATTACGGCGCAGAATGGAACTATCCAGTTGACGAACCAGGAACGAGCGGGGGGCCACCTGCCGAAGGACAACAGCGGTTGCAGACCAGCCACCATCCGGAAGATGGATGTGGACTTTGGCATCTGGAGCCAGAGAAGGGAGATCAGCTGCACGGGAGTCATGAGCTGCCTTGTGCTGTGCATGAGACAGCTGCATCCAGCGAAGGACCGGAACGTGGTCGAGGTCTGGGACATGAATGGACGGCACCATTGTCCTCAGGGTGAGACCCATGAGCAATTGGGCTGGCGACAGGTCAGTGGACAGTGGGGCAGAGCGATAGGCCAGCAAGGCGAGGTAGAAATCGGACCCAGCATCGACAGCCTTGCAGAGGAGCCGTTTGACTATATGGACTCCCTTCTCCGCTTTGCCGTTGGATTGGGGGTACAGGGGACTGGATGTCACATGGGTAAAATTGTACCGCCTGGCAAAGTTGGACCATTCCTGGCTTGCGAAGCAGGGGCCATTGTCCGACATAACCGTGAGTGGGATGCCGTGTCGAGCAAAGTTGTCCTTACAGGCACGGATGACTGCAGATGATGTGATATCGTGCAACCGTATCACCTCCGGGTAATTTGAAAAGTAGTCCACGATCAGGACATAGTCTCTACCCAGCGCGTGGAACAGGTCGATGCCCACCTTAGTCCAAGGTGACATGACCAACTCATGGGGCTGCAGGGTCTCACGTGGTTGGGCCGGCTGGAAGTGCTGACAAGTGGGGCAGTTGAGCACTGTGTTGGCTATGTCTTCATTAATGCCGGGCCAGTACACTGCCTCTTGGGCCTGTCGGCAGCACTTTTCCACGCCAAGATGGCCCTCGTGTAGCTATCCCAGGACGAGCTGGCGCATGCTATGCGGGATGACAATGCGGTCCAGTTTCAGAAGCACCCTGTCTACTACCACCAGATCATCTCTGACATTATAGAACTGAGGGCATTGGCCCTTGAGCCACCCGTCCGTTAGGTGGCGCATGACACGCTGTAGCAAAGGGTCAGCCGCCGTCTCGCATCGAATTTGGACGAGGCGTTCATCCGTGGCAGGTAGATTGGAGGCCACGAAGGCCACATGGGCGTCAACCTGGCAGACGAATCCCGCTGGGTCACACGGAGCGTTGACTGCCCTGGACAGAGTGTCGACTATGATCAGGTCTTTGCCTGGGGTGTATACCAGCTGGAAGTCATATCGCCGGAGCTTGAGAAGAATATGCTGGAGGCGAGGCGTCATGTCATTCAAGTCTTTCTGTATTATATTGACCAGCGGGCGATAGTCGGTCTCGACGGTGAATTGAGGAAGTCCGTACACATAATCGTGAAACTTAACCACACTGGTCAGAAGGCCCAGGCATTCCTTTTCTATCTGCGCGTAGCACTGCTCCGTGGGGGTCATGGCGCGTGACGCATATGCAACGGGGGCCCATGATGAGGCCTCAACGCATTGCAGGAGCACTGCCCCAATGCCAGACTGGCTGGCATGGTTGAAATTGTGGTCTCTTTTGCTGGATCAAAGAAAGCTAAGACCGGGGCCATGGTGAGTTTGGCTTTGAGTTCTCTCCATTCGCGCTCATGGGCAGGCAACCATTGGGAGTCTGTCGTCTTCCTGGCCAGGTTCCTGAGAGCCGTGGTATGAGAGGCGAGGTTAGGGATGAACTTCCCTAAAACATTGACCATGCCCAGAAATCGGAGGACCGCCTTCTTGTCCTCTGGCGCTTTCATAGCTGTGATAGCAGCCACCTTGTCCGCATCTGGCCGCACACCCAACTGGGAGATGTGGTCCCTGAGGAACTTGAGTTCCATCTGACCAAAAGAGCATTTGGCCCTGTTGAGGCGGAGGCCCTGCTCACGTATGCATTTGAACACGCGCTGGAGGCGACTGACATGCTCCTGCCGGGTGGTGGACCAAATGATTATGTCATCGACATAGACCCGAACACCATCAATACCTTCCATCATTTGTTCCATAATCCTATGGAACACTTCTGAAGCAGATATGATCCCAAACGGCATCCTGTTGTAACAATATCTGCCAAAGGGGGTATTAAATGTACACAGTTTCCTGCTGGATCTGTGAGCTGGATTTGCCAGAGTCCTTTTGAGGCGTCAAGTTTGGTGAAGAGCTTGGCGCGAGCCATCTCACATGTGATCTCTTCGTGCTTGGGAATTGGATAATGCTCCCTCATGATTTTGCGATTTAGATCCTTGGGATCAATGCAAATTCTCAATTCGCCGGAAGGCTTTTTTACACATACCATGGAACTGACCCAGTCTGTTGGTTCCGTGACTCTGGAGATCACTCCTTGGTCCTGGAGGTCCTGCAGCTGCTGCTTGAGGCGGTCTTTGAGGGGTGCTGGGACCCTGCGAGGTGCGTGCACCACAGGCATGGCATTCTGTTTCAATAAGATCTTGTAGGTATATGGGAGCGTGCCCATGCCTTCGAAGACGTCCTGGTGCTGGCTGATGATGGCGTCGAGTTGCGCCCTGAAGTCGGTGTCCTGAAAGGCAGACGTGTCATCAGGAGAGAGAGAGTGAACTTTCTGAACTAGGTTCAACAGCTTGCATGCCTGCACGCCAAGCAGGGAGGCTTTCGAGGAGCCCATGATTTAAAAAGGAAGGATGGCTTTGCGTGACCAGTGCGTCACTTCAAGTTGGTACGAGCCGCTGGCATCAATGGCATTGCCATTGTAATCCAATAGCTGGCAGGCTGATGGAAGGATGGCTGGTTTGACACGAAGGCTTTGGAAGTCAGACTGCGCAATGAGATTGGCGGAGGCACCAGTGTCCAGGCGGAATCATATTTGGGACCGGTTGACCGTCAGGGTGGCACCCCACTCATCGTCTGGATCAATGCTGTATACTGACAGCGGCTGGTGTCTTTGCTTCGGGGACACCCTGTTTTTTGTCACGATATCGACTCGAAAAGGCACCTTCGAGTCCTCGGTGTCACTGCTGTGTGGGAGGTCCGCATCGGACTCGGTGACCGTGGGTTGAATTGCCCGGACATTCCTGCGAGGCGGGCTGAAGCAATATGAATTGGCAGGCTGAGCTGCTCGGCATAAGGCAGCATAGTGGCCAAGTCTGCCACATCTTAGGCGTTGTCGAGATTTGGCAGGGCATTGCCGCTTTAAATGGGCGGAGCCACAGTTGCCGCACGTCGTGGCGTCAGCACGTTCGCTGCGCCACCGAGTATACGCGGTGCGGTCGTGCGTGGTGCGCGCCTGCGCATTACGTTCTTCGACATCACCGTCCCCTCGTTTGGTGCACACAAGCGCGGGAGTCCGCGAAATGGCCGCCCTCATCCAGGCTGAGGCCCTGGAGTTGCTCAAATGCTTGGACCCGTTCCGTCTCGTGGGGACCTTGCCGCGCCGTTTCAGCCGCTTGGATGTGGGAATACCGACTCGTGGCGTTTTCGTGTAGGACACAGGTCTCAATGGGGGTCGCTAGGGTGAAAGAGAAAGAGAGAGAGTGGAAAAAGAAAGAGAAAAAGAGAGTGTGGAATAAGAAAAGGAGAGAGAAGAAAGGAGAAAAGAAAGAATAGCGCTAGAAGAACAAAAAGAAAAAGAAAGGGAGATACAGATCAGGGGAAAAGATAACTTCAGAAAATGGCCATGAAACATGACAATCATTTAAAATTGACAGTGTTGCTAACTTTGCCTTAGTTTAATTGCTCTGTTTTATCACCTTTGCTCTTGAGTCGCCAGGTATCTTTATGATACCGCCACGTGGTTCAAGTCCGAGTAATGATCAATAATCCAATACACTGATTAGTAAGATTTAAATCAAAGCACATTTATTATACACAGTAATCACTACTCATGCGTAAATTCTACGTCTAAGCTTCTTCTACAACTAACAGGCCTATACTTAACTTGGAACTGGCCCACCAGGTCAGGGAAACAAATTGCCTTTTGTTCGGGTTCTGAGCCTGCGGGATTCGAAGTTGATACAGATTGATAGCTAGGAGCGCCCATCTCGTAGTGAGCGTTGAAGTAAGACTGGGCACATATAAGCCAATTCTCGATGTAATGGTTTACATCTTCCTTTAAATTCGGCCACCAACAAAGCTGCTTGAGATGGGCTGTAGTGGGATTGATTCCCTGATGTCCATGACCGTCATGGAACAAGCAAATCCTGATTCCTGTCCTGTTCAGGAACCACATAAAGGGTGTCTTTTAACACCACACCGTCATGTGTGGTCAGTGCATTTTTGAACCTCTCATAGGGTGCTGGATATTTTCCTTTTACAATCTCCCTGAGATTGCTGTCCTGCTTCTGGGCCTCCACTAGATCCTCGATCTTTGTCTGTGAGACCTGATCTGCACTCACTGGTGCGCTTCCGGGGGGTGTCCAAAGGTATCCATGTCTGGAACCTGCTTTGGCCAGTGCGTCGGCTTTCACATTTCCAGGGGGGGGAGGAACGATGGTGACTGCGGACTTTGATTATCCCAAAAGTCCTGTTCTGGGCTTTCTGTAAAATGTGACGGAGCAATGGGGCTGAAGGGAGGGGTTTTCCGTCTGCGGGAACAAATCGTCTTGCTTTCCACAGGGACAGGAATTCTGTCAGGCTGTTGCAGACATGGAGGCTGTCCGAGTATATGTCTGCTGGGCTGGGGAAGGAATCTGCTGCCTGCGCGCCTAAGTGGCCTGGAAGTTTTAACGATATTTCCTCAAGGGCGCGTCCCTGCGCGTCCTCGACATAGATATCGCAACCTGTTATGCGCTTCCCATCCAAGACTGTGGAAGATCCATCCACATAGATCTTTATGGGCTCACACGTGTCCGTGTGCTGGGGGCTCTGAGTTGAAATATCTATCTATCTGGGGGGTGTCTTAGCGATAAAGGGGCCTGTGTTGTGGTGTGGAGAGATAATCTCACATTCATGGGGGGTTCCGGGGTACTGTAAGTTGTTGGCTAAATAGGTGTGCGTCTTTGTCCTTTTAACAGTGATGTCCCGTCCCTGCAAGAGAAGGGTCCATCTCGCTGCTCTAATCTGGCTTACAGTACCGTCCTTGAGTCGTCCGTCCAGTAAAAGTTGGGTGGGGGTGTGTTCGGTGAGAATTGTAACGGGGTTCAGTCCGGTAATATATGAAAAATACTGGACTGCCCAAAATACTGCGAGCAGGTACCTCTCACAGGCTGAAAATCCCTGCTCCACAGCATCTAAAATTCTGGAGGCGTAAGCCACGGGCCTTAACTGGTCGTGCCGTTCCTGGAGGAGCACGGCCGAAAGGGTGCGGTCTGTGGTTGCTACCTCTATGGCGTAAGGGGAAAGCGGGTCTGGAACTTGTAGAGCAGGGGCGGCTATGAGTGCCTGTTTTAAAGAGTCCACAGCATCCGTATGCTGCGGAAGCCATTCCCAGGGGGCTCCTTTCTTTAGGAGGTCTGAGGGGGGCGCTGCCTTGCTGGCGAAACCGTCAATGTGGTTTCGGCAGTAGCCAACCAGTCCTAAAAACGACCGGAGGGCTGAAACGTTCTGGGGAAGGGGCAATTTAGCAATCAAGTCAATCCTTTAAGCTCGATCTCGCGTTTACCATGTGTGATAATTGTTCCCAAATATATCACTTTTTCTTCCAAAATCTGGGCCTTTTTGGGGTTGACTTTACAACCGATTGAGTGTAATAGTTCCAGGAGTTCAGACAGAAGCTCAATGTGCTCTTCCTTGGTGTCTGTCTGCAGTAGTAGGTCGTCTACATACTGAACCAGACATTTGGGGCGAGAGAATTTGGCTAAACCATTTGCCAGCTGTCGGTGGAAAATGGAGGGGGAGTTGTGGAATCCTTGTGGAAGGCATGTCCACGTGGACTGCTGTGCTTTAAAGGTGAAGGCAAATTTGTACTGGCACGCCTTTGCCAATGGAATGGACCAGAATCCATTCCTGATGTCCAAAACCGTGAAGTAGCGGGAATTGAGTCCCTGTTTGAGCATGGTCTCGGGACTTGTTGCTACTGTGGGAGCTGCTGCGGGGGTGACTTTGTTGAGTTCCCGGTAATCGATGGTCAGTCGCCATGATCCATCGGGCTTTCTCACTGGCCAAATCGGGGCATTATTAGTGGAGGCTACTGATCTAAGTACGTCCTGCTCTAATAAGCTTTCTATTACCTTGGAGATTTCTCCCTCTGCCTCTTGGGGAAATCCATACTGTTTTGGGGGTAAAGGGTCAGGTCCTGTTATTTGTACGGAGCCAGTCATCCGTCCACAGTCGTGCTGGTGGGTCGCGAATGCTGCCCTGTTCTTTTGCAGAACTGCCCTAACCTGCTTGTCCATACTAAGCGTGGTCGGGTTGAACCAAAATTCGCCTACGGCGCTAATTTTGTTCGCATACTCTCCTATGTTGAGCGTTGCGGGGGCTCTTGCGGATTTTGCCATCTTCTAGACACACTGGTTGACTGGATCAAATGATAGATTGTGGGAATTCATAAAATCGATTCCCAGAATGTGTTCTGCTGTGTGGGGCAGGTCAACTAAAACTACGGGGTGCTTGGTGGTAATGGTACCGATTTGAATGGGTACAGGGGCTGTGATGTGTCCCTGCTGTGAGTGGCCTGTAAAGCCGCTGAGGGTGATAGTGGCTGTAGTGGGCCACGTGTCCTTTTGAAACATGGTGAAGGAATTTATTGTGGTGCGGGACCCTCCTGTGTCCCAGAGAAATTCGATGGGCTGTCCCCGAATTTTTGCTGCAACTACCGGTCGTCTGGACCAATCCCAAAGGGTGTCGCAGACCCAACTGGGGGAGCCCGTACACCGTCAGTCTGTTCCGGTCAGGTCCGTCTGATCTGAACGGGCGCTAATGCTATGTATGGGCTCTGTCTTTTTCTTACTCAGAGTGCCCGTCTGCTGGGCTCTCTGTGGCTTTTTAGGGGCATTGCACTCTCTTGCGAAGTGTCCCAACTGTCCGCAGTTGTAACACTCCTGTGACTTGGGTGGGGGGCTGTTCTTTCCCTCGTTCACCCATGCGGGGTTCTGGTGTGTTTTTACTGCCTGCATATCTGCGCCGGCCTGCTTTTCCTCGGTATCCTTAACTGCGGGTTTGCTTTGTATAGATTGCTCCCAAGCGCGGGACAGTCTTTTCACTACCCACTTCTCGTTATGAGCCTGCTCTGAGGGACCATAACTCGCGCAAGCATTCTGTCCTGTTTCTGTGGCATGGGAGATAAGAGTGCGGGTCCATTTGGCCATGTTGTCTGGGGACAAATGGGTACGGTCTACGTCTCCAAAGACTGCTGCAAAGTGGATGCACAGGCGTCCAGCAAACGCTGTGGGGTGCTCGGATTTCGTTTGCCTACATTTGTTGAGGCCATCTACGGGGTCACCCCGGTTATACCCGATCGCATCCAGGATCGCGGTATGCATTTCTGCAAGGGTGCCTCCTCCTACGTTCTGTGGGTCAGGAAGGGCTGCTGCTACTGATGGAACTAAACTTAAAACTGTGAGCTTTACCTGCTCTCTCTCATCCAGGCCGTACATGGTCGCCTGATGTTTAACTGTGGCAAAGAAATGGTGGGGGTCTGAGGTGGGGAGGAACGATGTGATCTTATCGCACGCGTCCCGTAATTGGGTCACTGTTAAGGGGGTGGAGTATAGAAATTCCGCATCATCCGATGTGGCTGTGCAGTGGGTGGTTACTGGGTTCATTGGAGCCTGAACTATCTGCTCTGTGGGGGGTTGGGGCTCTTTCCTCTTTTGTGGCTTTCCCTGCGCACATGTTCCCTGAACATATCTCTGCGCTGTTTCGTTCAATTCTTCCCAATCAGGGCCATCTTCCTGATCTAATTTTTCTCCAAAGGTTTCCTGGAAACCTTTCTGAACAGAAAGCAGCGATTGCAGCTCTGCAATCTGCTTCCAGCACTTTGTGCGATCTAGCGTGCTTTGTCTTTGTTCTGTGGTGGCACCATGGACTGCTCTTAATGCTGCCTTGAGTTCACTACACTGTTTCTGTAATGCCTCTACTTGTTTTTCCGTTTCCTCGCATACCAGGACTGCACGTTGCGTGTCCTGATAGGCCTTTTCGTATTGAGACTGGAAGCTGCTTATGTGCGCCAGACAAGACTGGTGAGCCCTTTTGCCATCATCCACCTCTCCATCTTTTGCTGCCAACTTCCTCCTCAATTCCAAATTCTCCTTTTCTACCCCGCTTACATCGACCTTACTCATTCAATGTATGCCCTCAACTTCTTTCCGGAGCGTCCTAACGACCTCCTCTGTGCCTCACAATTGTGCCAAGCAGGACACGATTGCCATCGGCTTGTGCGCTTTCCCTAAGCTCTTTTTGTGGATCTCGCTCAGGTTCTCCCACCAAGTATGTCCTATACTCCCGGGACATGATTCCTCGTTGTCACAGAATTCATTCCAAAGGGGCCATCCTTTCCCTTTGAGATATTTCCTGATCTCTTCCTCCCAAATGGGACATTGTCCCACTCTACTGGTGCTGGTCACTGCGACCGCAAATTCCTCTGGGTTCATTAGGCGCTGCATTGCCTGCATTGCCATCTTTCCTATCCGAATGCTGCTCTTCAAATTTGGGACAGGGGTATTAATCTGAATGCCGCTCTTCAAATTTGGGACAGGGGTATTAAGGCGGTGCTGTAAATACGGGTATGGCTTTCGCTACTTTCCGAAATACAAACTTCCGACAATTTTGTTGCAACAAAAATCTATCAGTTTTACCTTATCGCCCTGTTAATTATGCATGCATACACACACTTCCGAATTCTGAGTATTGATCAGAACTGCTTCAACACTTGTGGTTTTCTGTTTCCAATTGGATCTCTAATTCAAATTCTGGGTTCTCCTGGAATGGTTTTCCACTTCTAGATCGGGTCCCGGCGGAGTCGCCAAATAACGTTGCTAACTTTGCCTTAGTTTAATTGCTCTGTTTTATCACCTTTGCTCTTGAGTCGCCAGGTACCTTTATGATACCGCCATGTGGTTCAAGTCCGAGTAATGATCAATAATCCAATACACCGATAAGTAAGATTTAAATCAAAGCACATTTATTATACACAGTAATTACTACTCATGCATGAATTCTACGTCTAAGCTACTTCTACAACTAACAGGCCTATACCTAACTTGGAATTTGCCCACCAGGTCAGGGAAACAAATGGCCTTTCGTTCGGGTTCTGAGCCCACGGGATTCGAAGTTGGTACAGATTGATAGCTAGGAGTGCCTATCTAGTAGTGAGCGTTGAAGTAAGACTTACAGGTTCGATCGGCTGCTGAAGAGTGACGAGAGCTGGAAGAGCTGGAAGCGAGCCGAAGAAGAAGAGAGCGACTTGAACTTGGGGCTCAATTCATATAGTCCCCAGGGGCCTCCCGCCTTTCGGTGCGGACCCTGTACCTGGTCTCAAGTGATTGGACTTTGTCCCAATCGCTTGGTTCAATTTTCTCCAATGCTGGAGCGGTTCCCTGATCGATGGGCGGTCTTGAGGTGGTCGTTCACCTCCTTTTGTGTAGGCTTCTGCTGGTGCCGAAGAGTCTGGTTTTGTTTTGTGTGTCTAAATGTTGCTTATTGTTCCCGGGGATTGCTCATTAGTATGCAGATGGCTGTTGTTTTGTTATGCTGATGGTTGCTGGTATCGATAGTGTCTGGCCTTTCCAGAGGTAAATACACAGCAACCTGCAGCTGCTCGTTTTTGTCTTGTTGGCTGACTTTCTCATCAGCCTTTGCCGTTCGCCATTTTGAATCGGGAGTTGGCCATTTTAAGTGGCTACACCAGATGTAAAGGGAAACGTACAGTTGGATGATAGTGATGAGGATAGTGAGAAAGAGCGTCATAGTCGAAGGCTTGGTGGGAATCTATTTAAATATGTCCAAGCATTGCCAAGGTTTGACGAGAAGGAAGTGGAAGCCTTTTTAATTTCATTTGAGAAGGAAGCTAAACAAATGAAATGGCGCCAGGACATGTGGGTGTTACTGATTCAAACAAAGCTGGTCGGTAGAGCTAGTGAAGTGTTTGCATCACTACCGGAGGAGGTATCTGGAAAGTCTGTGAGGAGGTGAAGAAATCCATCTTAAGTGCATATGAGCTAGTGCCTGAAGCTTACAGACAAAGGTTTAGAAATTTAAGGAAAGAATTTGGTCAAACATACATAGAGTTTGAAAGGCTCAAACAGAGTAATTTTGATAGGTGGATAAGGGCTTTGAAAATAGAGCAAACGTATGAAGCTCTCAGAGAAATTATACTTTTGGAGGAGTTTAAAAATTCAATTCCTGATGTAGTGAGAACTCATGTGGAAGAACAGAGGGTTAAAACTGCGAGATTAGCAGCAGAAATGGCAGATGATTATGAATTAGTTCATAAATCAAAGATTGGTTTCCGACATCAGTTTTCGCCGGTGAGGGATAGAAACTGGGGACATGAGAAATACTCAAGTTGTAAAGGTAAAGGTGATCTGATGGGAGACAATAAAGAGAGTGTACCTCAGATTAAAAAAGAAATCCAGGAGGGTGGAAAAGAAATGAAAAGTTTCAAATGTTTTCACTGTAATCAACTAGGCCATGTAAAGTCACAGTGTTGGTGATTGAAGAAAAGCACTGGGAAGGCTGATGTGGTAAAACACAATAAAACAGTGGGGTTTGTTAGAGTGGTAAAGGAAAGCCCAAGGGAAGCAAAGGAGGTGCAAATGATTGTACAGCCTGTTCAAGAAGTAATTGTTGAGAAGGTGCCAGATGTCTTTAAAGAATTTACTTGTGTGGGTAAAGTTTACTCATGTGTATCAGGAAGAGCAGGTAAAGAAATCACAATTTTAAGAGATACAGGGGCTAGTCAATCTTTAATGATAAGAGATGAGGAATTATGTAGTTTGGGAAGAATGTTGCCAGAAAAGGTGGTGATATGTGGAATTCAGGGGGAGAGGAGTAGCGTTCCATTATATAAGGTAAGGTTGGAAAGTCCAGTGAAGAGTGGTGAAGTGGTAGTAGGAGTAATAGAGAAACTATCTTGTCCAGGAATACAGTTTATCTTGGGTAATGATATAGCTGGATCGCAGGTGGGAGTAATGCCTACTGTGGTCGATAAGCCAGTGGAAAATCAGTCAACTGAAGTGTTGAAGGACGAATATCCAGGGATTTTTCCGGATTGTGAAGTAACAAGGTCGCAAAGTCACAGGTTAAGACAAGAGGAGAAATCAAAGAGTGAAGATGAAGTTGAAGTGCAATTATCAGAAACCATTTTTGATCAGATGGTTGAAAAAGAACAAGAACAGGTGGAGGATGAGGCGGATATTTTTAGCTCAGGAAAATTGGCGGAGTTACAACAGAAAGATGTAGAAATAAAATGGATATATCAGAAAGCTTATACGGAAGAGGAATCTGAGAGTATACCAGAGTGTTATTACCGTAAAAATGATGTCTTGATGAGAAAATGGAGACCTGCACATATGCAGATGGATGAAAAGTGGACAGAAGTTCATCAAGTAGTATTGCCGGTACTTCAGTTCAATCTGACCACAGAGTCCCTTGCAATTCTCCAA
This sequence comes from Scyliorhinus torazame, assembly GCF_047496885.1. Classification (NCBI taxonomy): domain Eukaryota; kingdom Metazoa; phylum Chordata; class Chondrichthyes; order Carcharhiniformes; family Scyliorhinidae; genus Scyliorhinus; species Scyliorhinus torazame. The sequence continues at coordinate 220,275,438 of NC_092711.1, read as the reverse complement.
TACAGGAACATTGGTGATCACAACTTTCAGGCAGTCAAATGCCTGTTGAAAGTCCGCTGTCCATTGACATTTTTTAGGTTTCTTTAGCAAGTCCATCAGTGGAGTAAACATGCCACAAAACCTTTGCACAACTGTTCGATCAAATCCACTCATGCTAAGAAATCGCATTATTTCCCTTTGTCTTGAGGATAGCGGAAACTCCGCAAGGAAAGTGATTCGGGCTTCTCTAAATTCACATTCGGCTTGGTTCATCACCAAACCCGCCTCCTGAAGTCGATTGAAGAACTCCATATGATGTTTTAAATGTTCTTTCCATGCCTGAAAGTTGGAAATAAAAGCAGATTGTCCCACTTTCTCAATGCAATCCTTCAAACGTGGGATAGGATAAGAGTCCGTTCTTGTAACTGCGTTCACCTTTTGATAGTCCACACACAACCGTTGGGTACCATCTTGTTTAAGTGCCATCACTACGGGTGAGCTCCATTGGCTGCAACCCACTTCAATTATGCCATTCTTCAGCATACTCTCAATCTCTCTGTTAACCTGTGCCAATTTTAAAGGGTTAAGTCTATATGGATGTTGTTTGATCAAAACAACTTTTCCCACATCTACACCATGCGTAACCATTTTAGTACTTCCCAATTTATCTCTACAAATTTCCCACATGATATCAATAACTCTTTCAGGTCAGTTTGTTTTTCCTCTGGAAGGTAACTTAACAATTCATCCCAATTTTTAAGAACATCCTCATTTTCCAATTTAATTTGAGGTATGTCAAATTCACAGTCATCTGGATTTGGTTCGTTACTTTGAGTTAGAATCATTAAAACCTCCTTTTTCTCTCCTTCCCTTTCAAAAGTACATTTTAAGCATATTCACATGAAATGAAAAATGAAAATCGCTTGTTGTCACAAGTAGGCTTCAATGAAGTTACTGTGAAAAGCCCCTAGTCGCCACATTCCGGCACCTGTTCAGGGAGGCTGGTACGGGAATTGAACCGTGCTGCTGGCCTGCCTTGGTCTGCTTTAAAAGCCAGCGATTTAGCCCAGTGTGCTAAATCATTCGGTGAGTCTTCCTTTTATCTGGTGTTTTTACCACATAATTCACCTCACTTAATTTCCTTTCAGTCTGATACGGTCCACAAAAGCTAGCTTTTAAAGGCTCCCCTTCCACTGGTAACAACACTAAAACTTTATCCCCATTGGCAAAACTACGAACTTTGAATTTCTTGTCCGCTACCCGTTTCATTACATTTTGTGCAACTTTCAAATGTTGTCTAGCCAATTCACCTGCTCTATTTAATTGTTCCCTAAAATTTGACACGTAATCCAATAGTATTTGTTTAAAGGTGTTAAGTCTCTTGGAAGTTTGAAGGAACATTTTAAGGAGTTATTTACTGTTGCAATATTTTCTGAGTTATCTTTGAAGTAAGGGGTGTTAAGAGATCCAATGTTTATTTAAGATGTTAAGTTGAGTTCATGGAATAAACAGTGTTGTGTATTTAAAAACCACGTGTCCATAATTGTAATATCACACCTGGGGAAAAAGCCGTGGGCTAGGAAAAGCAACAAATCCATTAAAGGGTGAGATTGGTTGAACTCCATGATACATTTTGGGGTTCTGAAAACGCCTCGCCCATAACACACCCCAGCAGGTGGCTTAGAGCAAGGCTGGTTCAGTTAGACTGAGTTACTACATTTAGATTAGCAAAGAGTCAAACTCATTGAGAACTGTGCTAATCGTTCAATAAAACACATTGAACTCACTTCAAAGTCTGGAGCATCTTTTACTCAAAACTGTATCAAGTGGCAGCTTGTGTTGTTCCAAATTACATAACACAACATGATACTAGGAGTCTGTTCAATCTAGTTAGTTCAACTCAGCAAGATCCGTGATGACCAGCGAATGTATACCGGCACAATGGAAAAGATTCCGGCTCCTCCCCAGCTCAGAACCTTCGGCAATCTCAGTGCCAACTGGCGGACATTCAAGCAGAAATTTCAGCTTTACGTCGAAGCATCAGACCTCGATGGTGCGTCTGATGCACAGAAGATAGCTCTTTTCCTCACTATAGCAGGTGATCACATCTTGGGAAATATTCAACTCCTTTCACTTGGCCGAAGGCCACGACAAGACAAAGTTTCAGACCATCCTTGGCAAGTTTGACAGCCACTGTGAGGTGGACACCAACAAAATCTTCGAGCGCTACATATTCAAGCAGCGATTGCAAGGTAAACGACGAATCCTTCAACTCATATTTAACTAACCTTAGACTGCTAGCGTAATCCTGCAACTTCGGTGATATCACGGACTCCATGATCAGAGACCAAATTGTTTTTGGAGTTCACTCTGATCCTCTGAGAGAACAGTTACTGAAGATCAAGTAGAGGACCCTGCCAGTCGCGATTGAAACATGCACAGTGCATGAGCACGCTGAAAATCGCTATTCCCAGTACAAAACGGCAGAAAATGATAAACTAGCCTCCCACAAGGCGGAAAGTGTGAAGGCCATATCTCAGATGCAGCGCCTCAACATTGACAAAAGCAGCCATTTTGCATGCTCTTCCCGGGGCCCGACACATGCACGATATGAACGAGATAATGAAGCGGCCGAAACCCGCACTGCGCAGGTGCAATGACACACGGAGCGTCAGGACGCCGATGTCATGACGTGTTCGAACTGTGGTACCGCCCATTTAAAGAAACACTGCCCTGCAAGAGGCAGACGCTGTTTAAACTGCAGGACGCCAGGCCACTATGCAGCCCTGTGCAGATCTGCACCACCAGTCAGGCTTCCATCCCGCCTGTCAAGGCGCCGTCGTCCCCTCCGCCACCTCTCCGGCGGTCGACCAGGATCAGACGCAAGCCTCAGAGACTGGACTTGTGAACGCTTGTTTTGTTTGCTCTGTTCTGTTGTCCTCCGTCAGTTACGTTAGACAGACACATTCAAATGTAAATACATTCACATACGCCAACATAGCATTAAAAAAAAGGAGAGATGTCATGATATGCAAACATGCAGCTAAAGAACACATAGAATAGGACACGGCCAATGAGCAGTCAGGACACTCAGGGGTGGTATCTCACTATAAAAGGGATGAGGCACTCACACCCCGCCTCTTTCCACAGACCAACATCTACAGAGTGAGACAGGGTGTATCCTCAGCATCACACCCCAGCACGTGGTTTAGAGCAAGGCTGGTTCAGTTACACTGAGTTACATTTAGATTAGCAGAGAGTTGAACTCATTGAGAACTCTGCTAATAGTTCAATAAAACACATTGAATTCACTTCAAAGTCTGGAGCATCTTTTACTCAAAACTGCATCAAATGGCAGCTTGTGTTATTCCAAATTACATAACACAACACTCACTTCACTCATCTACTAATAATCTCTCACAATGAACATTCGTAGCTTGACCTCACCTGCACACCATTAGCATTGCCACAAGCCTCACACCCACATCTCACAGCTTGCACACACTGCTTGCCTTTCAACAGTAACAGGCACATTGCCCAAGCAAATTGTATAACACTCACTGATGCATTTCCCTCTCTCTTGCGAGACAAGGTGGCCCATAGCAAGGAACAGCAACATTGGGCAATAGGCATGGCTACATCACCGTACTCCATTGAGGAACTGGCACTTGCTATCACTGCAGTGGCCAGTGGTGGGGCTGAAACCATCAAAGATGCTATGCTCATACCTAACTCTCCTCCTTCACATACTCCATTCCCCCTCATCCCACAATCTCTTCTGATTTACAAGCCGAAGATGGCGTAAGCTAGCTTGGAGCACAGAGCTCACAGCGTGCAACACAGACATTCACCATGTGCTGAGTGCATCAACTGTTAGGACAAGGCAAAGGTCATTAGTTAAAGCTGGTATTGTATTTACCCACAGTTCAAGGATGTTTAAATAGTTAACCTTTAAATAAAATAGTGTTGCACTACTTCAAGTGTTGGTGACCTGTATGTGATCCAGAACACCCAACATATCATGGTATGAGGAGTTGTTGCATATTAGCCCTTCTTAGACCTACCTGCAAGTTATCTGCCTTCCGCCTGCATTCCGTCATCCTGCAACATGGACAACATCAGCCCGCCGCCGCCGCTCCGCATCGCCGGCAACCTCGGGGCCAACTGGAAGATTTTCAAACAGCGCTTCCTGGTCTACCTCGAAGCCATGGACAGGGAGGGCGCCTCGGATACCAGGAAGATTGCTCTTCTCCTCGCCACGGCCGGGGACCATGCCATCCATATTTTCAACTCTCTCACCTTTGCAGATGACGAAGACAAGACGAAGTTCAAGAAGGTTCTCCTCAAATTTGACACTCACTGCAGCATAGAGGTGAATGAAAGTTTTGAACGCTACGTGTTCCAGCAGCGTTTGCAGGGTAAGGACGAACCTTTCCAATCCTTTTTAACTCACCTCCGCATCCTTGCGCAATCCTGCAGCTACGGGCCCACCTCCGACTCCATGATACGCGACCAGATCGTTTTCGGTGTTCAGTCGGACCCCCTACGTCAGCAGCTCCTCAAAGTAAAGCAACTCACCCTAGTGACCGCCATCGAGACCTGTGTCTTACATGAAAATGCCACCAGTCGGTACTTACAAGCGGCTGAAACGGCGCAGCAAGGTCCCCACGAGGCGGAACGGGTCCAAGTGATTGAACACCTCCAGGGCCTCAGCCTGGATGAGGGCGGCCATTTTTCGCACTTTTCGTGGGCTCCCGCGCTTGTATGCACCAAACGAGGGGACGGCGACTTGGAGCAACGTAATACGCAGGCGCGCACCACGCAGGACCGCACTGCGCATGCGCGGTGGTGCAGCGAACGTGCTGACATCACGACGTGCGGCAACTGTGGCTTCGCCCATTTAAAGTGGCAATGCCCCGCAAAATCTCGATAATGCCTACGATGTGGAAGGCTTGGCCACTATGCTGCCTGCTGTTGAGCAGCTCAGCCTTCCAATTCACATCGCTTCAGCCAGCCTCGCAGGAATGTTCGGGCAATTCAACCCACGGTCACCGAGTCCGATTCCGACCTCCCACACAGCAGTGACACCGAGGACCCGAAGGCGCCTTTTCGAGTCGGTGTCATAACGAAAAACAGGCTGTCCCCGAAGCAAAGACACCAGCCGCTGTCGGTATACAGCATCGATCCAGACGATGAGTGGTGTGCCACCCTGACGGTCAACCGGTCCCAAATACGATTCCGTCTGGACACTGGTGCCTTCACCAATCTCATGGCGTTGTCTGCTTTCCAAAGCCTTCGTGTCAAACCAACCATTCTCCCATCGGTCTGCCAGCTATTGGACTACAATGGCAACATCATTCCTGCTACCGGCTCATGCCAACTCGAAGTGATGCACAAGTCACGGAAAGCCATCCTTCCTTTCGAGATCGTGGGCTCCTCAAAGGACTCTCTGCTTGGCGCACAGGCGTGCAAATTGCTAAACCTCGTTCAAAGAGTTCACTCTCTCTCTCCTGATGACACGTCTGCCTTCCAGGATGCTGACTTCAGGGCGCAACTCAATGCCATCATCGACCAGCACCGTGACGTCTTCAAAGGCATGGGCACGCTCCCATATACTTACAAGATCCTACTCAAACAGAAAGCCATGCCTGTGCTGCATGCACCTCGCAGAGTCCCAGCACCCCTCAAAGACCACCTCAAGCAGCAGCTGCAGGACCTCCAAGACCAAGGGGTGATCTCCAGAATTACGGAACCAACCGACTGGGTCAGTTCCATGGTGTGCGCAAAGAAGCCTTCCGGCGACCTCAGAATCTGCATTGATCCAAAGGATCTGAATCGCAACATAATGAGGGAGCATTACCCAATCCCCAAGCGTGAAGAGATCACATGCGAGATGGCTCGGGCCAAGCCCTTCACCAAACTTGACGCCTCAAAAGGATTCTGGCAAATTCAACTAGACAGATCCAGCAGGAAACTGTGTACCTTTAACACCCCTTTTGGCACATATTATGACAACAGGAGGCCATTTGGGATCATATCGGCGTCAGAAGTATTCCACAGGATCATGGAACAAATGATGGAAGGCATTGAAGGTGTTCGCGTCTACATTGACGACATAATCATTTGGTTCACCACCCCGCAGGAGCATATCAGTCGCTCCAGTACGTGTTCAAACGCATACTGAAGCAGGGCCTACGCCTCAACAGAGCCAAATGCTCCTTCAGCCAGACGGAACTCAAGTTCCTAGGGGACCACATCTCCCAGTTGGGTGTGCGGCCGGATGCGGACAAGGTGGCTGCCATCACAGCCATGAAAAAGCCAGAGGACAAGAAGGCGGTCCTCCGATTTCTGGGCATGGTCAACTTCCTAGGGAAGTTCATCCCTAACCTCGCCTCTCATACCACAACTCTCAGGAACCTGGTCTGGAAGACGACAGACTTCTAATGGCTTCCTGCCCACGGGATCAAATGGACACAACTTAAAACCAAACTTACCACGGCCCCGGTATTGGCCTTTTTTGATCCAGCGAAAGAGACAAAAATTTTGACCGATGCCAGACAATCTGGCATTGGGGCAGTGCTCCTGCAACATGATGAGGCCTCATCATGGGCCCCAGTTGCATATGCGTCACGCGCCATGACCCCCACGGAACAGCGCTACGCGCAGATCGAAAAGGAGTGCCTGGGCCTGTTGACCAGTGTCGTCAAATTTCATGATTATGTGTACGGCCTTCCCCAATTCACCGTCGAGGCCAATATAATAGAAAAAGACTTGAACGACATGACGCCTCGCCTCCAGCGCATTCTGCTCAAACTCCGGTGATACGACTTTCAGCTCATATACATCCCGGGCAAAGACCTGATCATAGCCAACGCTCTGTCCAGGGCATTTGTCTCCCAGGTTGACGCCCATGTGGCCTTCGTGGCCTCCAATCTACCGGCCACAGATGAACGCCTCGTCCAAATTCGACGCGAGACTGTGGCTGACCCCCTGTTACAGCGTATCATGCGCCACCTAACAGACGGGTGGCTCAAGGGCCAATGCCCGCAGTTCTACAACATCAGAGATAATCTGGCGGTAGTCGATGGTGTCCTCCTGAAGATGGACCGCATTGTTATCATGCACAGCATGCGCCAGCTCGTCTTGGAACAGCTACACGAGGGCCACCTTGGCGTGGAGAAGTGCCACCGATGGGCCCGAGAGGCAGTGTACTGGCCCGGCATTAATGACGACATCGCCAACACAGTGCTCAACTGCCCACCTGTCAGCAGTTCCAGCTGGCCCAACCACGTGAGACCCTACAGCCCCGTGAGTTGGTCACGTCCCCTTGGTCCAAGGTCGGCATCGACCTGTTCCACGCGCTGGGCAGGGACTATGTTCTGATTGTAGACTATTTTTCAAACTACCCAGTGGTGGTACGCTTCCACGACATCACATCATCTGCAGTCATCCGTGCCTGCAAGGACACCTTTGCTCGTCATGGCATCCCACTCACTGTGATGTTGGACAATGGCCTCTGCTTCGCAAGCCAGAAATGATCCAACTTTGCCAGGAGGTACAACTTTGTGCATGTGACATCCAGTCCCCTGTACCCCCAATCCAATGGCAAAGCGGAGAAGGGAGTCCACATAGTCAAACGGCTCCTCAACAAGGCTGCCGATGCGGGATCCGACTTCTACCTCGCCCTGCTGGCCTATCGCTCAGCCCCACTGTCCACTGGCCTGTCGCCAGCCCAGCTGCTCATGGGTCGCACCCTGAGGACGACGGTGCCGTCCATTCATATCCCAGACCTCGACCACGCTACGGTCCTTCAACGAATGCAACTGTCGCGTGCACAGCACCATGCGGCTCATGACACCCGTGCAGCTGATCTCCCTGCTCTGGCTCAAGATGACAACGTCCACATCCATCTTCCGGATGGTGGCTGGTCTGCAACTGCTGTGGTTCTTCGGCAGGTGGCTCCCCGCTCGTTCCTGGTTCGTCTACCGGATGATTCCATTCTGCGCCATAATCGGCGCGCCCTTTGTCTCGTTCCGCGCTCGCTACGTGATCCTCTACCAGTGCCGTGCCTCCTGTTGTCCCTGACCTGGACTATGCAGATATTCCGGTTACTCTGCATCCTCCTCACTCTGACGCAGTCCAGCCCGCTCCTCAGCTGGTGGCCCCTGACCCACCCTTGAGGCGGTCAACCAGAATTTGTCGCCCACCTCAGAGGCTTAATTTGTGAAATTTGCACTAATGGACTCTCTGGTCTGTTCTGTTCTTCTGTTTAATCATTCAAGTGATTTGTATATAGTGTTCATCTCATTATTTGTGTGACACACTGTTTTTCTGCACCAGGCACATTCCCATGTGAATAGCTTAGTTTTTATGTACATAGCCCTGTAAATATTTCACACACACGTAGTCAGGAACATTCACCACACACTATTTATTGTTACGCAGGCACATTTTCTTGTATAAAAGGGGGGGATGTCATAATTTACACCAGTATATCATGGTGCAGATCCACACTGATGGACACACAGTGGGACCAATCAACATACACATCACCGCAGCCAATCACCAGTGAGAGCACACGTACTATAAAGACAGGGGACATCAGAGTTCCCGCTCATTCGAGTAGCAGCTAGCTTGGAGCACAGAGCTCACAGCGTGCAACACAGACATTCACCATGTGCTGAGTGCATCAACTGTTAGGACAAGACAAAGGTCTTTAGTTAAAGTTGGTATCGTATTTACCCACAGTTCAAGTATGTTTAAATAGTTAACCTTTTAATAAAATAGTGTTGCACTACTTCAAGTGTTGGTGACCTGTATGTGATCCAGAACACCCAACACATCAGCTGGTACAGTGAACTGATGCTGAATGAAGGTATCTTGATTGCTGCCAAGCTACTGAGAATTAACCTGCATGATTCATTGCGTATAGTCACAACCCAAGTGGACATCGCAGGAGTGAGATGCCTTCTGCTGGCGGTATGTTTCAGTATTTACACACCCTGATTTCCAATGTAACATGTGTGCAGTCAATGTATGAGGAAGCCTGCAATCCTTACAAAGCCAGATGTTCACACCATCTACATTTCTCAGGTAATAGAGAATGAGATGCATTCAGCACTCAGTGCAAGCAGTGCTTCAGTGATCTCCCTTCCCTTACTCAACAGTGAATAGTAACCTGACAGGTAAACTCCTCTGCTCCAATCTTGAAAGAATCTGGCATATAACAGCTGTCATGTGAGAGTACCTTTAAGAAATGGGTGTTTAAGCAATGTACCTTTAAGAAATGGGTGTTTATCAGTGATGTCAGAGTATGGGTGGAGCTGGGCTGTCTGTCAGCTTTTTTCTTTTGTTCTAGGCTGTTTGCTGCAGGGTGTGTTTTAGTTTAGTTTTCAGAGCTGGAAAGCTGCAGTCACAGCCAGAAGGTGTATTAGAGTCTCTCTCTGTAATCTAAAGAATGTAAATTGATCCTTTAGTGATTTAAAACTAATAACTGCTCGTTGTAGTGACTTTAACCTGATGTGCTTCTGTTAAAAGTTTTTTAAAAGTCTTATGGATGTTAAAAGGAAAGTAAGAATTACTTAGTGTTGTATTCTTTGGGGGTTGTATTTGAATTAATGGTTGCTAAGATGTTCACTGTATGGTTTAAAAAGGTTAACTTGAGTTCATAGAATAAACATTGTTTTGCTTTAAAAAATACTTTTCCATTTCTGCTGTACCACACCTGTAGATTGGGCCGTGTGCTCCCCATACCACAATCTATTAAAAGTTGTGGGTCAGGTGAACTCCATGATACACTTTAGGGTTCTCTAAACACAGCTCATGGCCACAGCCATCTTCACAGTGGCTGTGAAGTGGGAGGATGGAGGCGATACAGTCCTCACTCTGCTTTTAGAATCATTGAACCATCTAATTCCTACAGTGCAGAAGGTGGCCATTCGACCCATCGAGTCAAATAGCAGGTCCCAATGAGCATGTCTGGGTCTGTTTCAAGTAATTGGTAGGGATTGAGTGCTACAGTCAAAACCTCATCACCTTTGCATTTCGCAATTGCCAAGGTAGCAGAAGGTGAATTAAATTAATCTTGGGAGTGACTTTTATGGGGGTGAGCATCCCCCTCCCCCCCCCTCCCCCCACCGTAATTTGGTGGCAGTTTGCTGACTTTAACAAGGGCTGCCCCACAGTGATATTACGCTGAGGTAACCTTAGCAAGGTGAGAGTGGGTCTTGTGCCCCTCAGGACATGCCAACCTCAAATGCGGTCAGTCAATTTGATTGGTCAGCAGCTGAGCCGTCCCAGCAGTGCCTGAGGAGATTAATGGACGCTGCTGGGACTGCAAGGGAGAGTGCTGAGAAGAAGGTTCATGGATACTGAACTGAAAGGCAAGTCTGGGAATTTTGGTTGGGGAGGGAATCAGGGACCCTTGGGAGCAGGATAGGGGGCATGTGAGGGATTGGGTTGCAGAGGCTCGGAGGGATGTGCAAAGGGGGAAGGGGTACCATCTTGTGGAGGGGGGAGTTGCTCCTGATGAGCACGGGGGATTTTTCAAAGGAGGTACCCCTCCATCCTCCCACTTTTTAACCCAGATTTGAGAAAGTAGCAGCTGGCTACATTTCTTCCATCTTCTCCCGCCCACTCAATAATGGTGGAGGAGGTGGAAAGAACTCTTTATATGCCCTTTAATTAGCATTGTGAGCACCTCAATAGGCCTAAGGGAGGCAGGCTGGTTGACGCTTTACCCACCCTATCGTAATATGGGTGCTGGACCAGAAGGCAGTGGGCTAGCCACACTCGTTATTTTTGGTTTCCCCCTCTTTTCAATAAATTGGTGGTGGGAAAGGGGGATGGGATGGGGCGTAAAATTCACCCTTGGGCTCGTTCCATCTAGAATCACTGTTTCATTGTCAGCTCAGTTATGTGATTCAAGGGAGAGACAGTTCTGCCAGAATGATCAGAGATTTATTTTGACCATTTATGTGCTTAATACGATTCAATGACTTTATAAGAATGGAATTAGTAAGTTCAAACCAAAGAAGACGAAACAAGTGGAATAACATTTCATGCCAAGCAATCATTGTTAACTACAGGAATGAAAAATAAACTGACCAAAATGAGAATATATTTAGAAATACAGCATTAGGTGCCAGCTGGAGAAAAGAGGAGGTGAAATACATGGGCAAACAGAACAGGACACAGTGCTGTTCACAAGGTCTGGTTCAAAGATTTTTGCTACCTTGCAGCCTGTGTTTTTATGCTGTGTCTTTTCTTTGAGACAGACCACCTCATTCTGCATGTGGCACGCCATTTATTAACTTAGGTGAGAAATGAGGAAGGTGGAATTGATTGGTGGGTCACCATGAAACCTGATACCCCAACCTTTTGAGTGTTCTGAGCGAGGAGAGCCCAGGTGGGTCTTTGTATGTCCTTTTAACATTATGAAAAATCCATACACAGGTTTAAACATTCAGAAATGATCAACTGATTGCCTGCCCTTTGCATCAGACTGGAGTTATACTGCATTCATTGCGCATGATGGCCACCTGGACGGGTCCTCACAATCCTTGCCTCAGTGCACAAATCGGTACTTGACTCCCGAGCTGCATTGCTCCTTTCCCATCAATGCGCTCTGGAAATTGTTTCACAAAAGTGTGAGCATAACTTCAGACTCACACTTCCAGGCCGACATTAACTCATTATTATTTTTCAAAGAATTACGTGCAGGTTCAGTCAGCAGTGAGGAAGGGAAATGTAATGTTAGCATGCCTGTCGAGAGGGCTGGAATACAAGAGCAGAGATGTACTTCTGAGGCTGTATAAAGCTCTGGTCAGACCCCATTTGGAGTATTGTGAGCAGTTTGGGGCCCAGTATCTAAGGAAGGATATGCTGGCCTTGAAAAGGGTCCAGAGGAGGTTCACAAGAATGAACCTGGAATGAAGAGCGTGTCATATGAGGAGCGGTTGAGGACTCTGGGTCTGTACTTGATGGAGTATAGAAGGATGAGGAGAGATCTTACTGAAACTTACAGGATACTGAGAAGCCTAGATAGAGTGGGTGTGGAGAGGATGTTTTCTTGAGTATCAAAAACTAGAATCCGAGGGCACAGCCTCAGACTAAAGGGACAATCCTTTAAAACAGAGATGAGTAGGAATTTCTTCAGCCAGAGAGGGTAGTGTATCTGTGGAACACTTTGCCGCAGAAGGCTATGGAGGCCAAATCACTGAGTGTCTTTAAGGCAGAGATAGATAAGTTTTTGATTAATAAGGGGATCATGTGTTATGGGAAGGGAGGAAAATGGGGATGAGAAACATATCAGCCATGATTGAATGGCAGAGCAGACTCAATGGATCAAATGGCCTAATTCTGCTCCTATGTTTTATGGCCTTATAGTCTGATTTGAACACGAGATGTTGCTGAAGCTCTCCACTGCTGTAAATTTGATTCAAATAAGAGGAGTTAAAACCAGCACGGCCGGTGTCTACCTCTGTTTGCACAGGATTGTCAAACAGCGTGGAGTAAAATCACTCCTTGAAACAAACTGCTGCTAACTCAACTTGCTCTGATGTGACCCTGGTGTAACTGACGCATGTAGGTACATCATATTCGGTTTTAAGTGATTCTGACGATATGATAGGTATGTCCATCTACAAGTTCAACGGAGATCAGATTTGAAAAGAAGGTTGTCCTTGTATTATTGCAAGGACACAATTTCAATTTGTTATGATTTTTAAATATGTTTATGTTTTGAGAAGTTAACCTTTAAAACAAGAGTGTATTTATTAAAAGCACAAAACAGAGATTTGAAATCTAAAACCAAAGACAAGATCTGGAAAGTTTTTTTTCGGCACAGGACGAATGCCAATCAACACAAGCCGTTCACCAGGAAATGTCGTTCGCTGACTGGCATGTGTGTGCAGACTGATCCTGAAGAAATGCAAACCTCTGGGCCTGACACATGGAAGAGCTCCAGTAACATCAGGGAAACTGCTTGCTATCTCCGTTAACCCCTTCTAACTCTCACAGGCTGTGTGGAAAAGTAAGCTCTTCTCATTTTTCTCTCACTTTGCTGATTATTTGGTGATTAGATGGCAGACCAAGGTGGCAACTGGTCTTCCCACTTCCACCACGGACCTGCTCGCGAAAAGCCTCAATTCAAGTCAGTCAAGATCGCTGTCAGTTCATTTAGAAAATGTGCGATATTAAAACATAAATCTATTGTACTTAGACCAGTGGAAAATGGGACTGGAACAAAACCGTTCCGACATTGTAACAACGGCTACAATTAGAAAATCTGTAAATGTCCCAAATGCTAAAAAACGCCAGTTCTTTCCACCCACAATTTTCATTTCAAAGATATTCTATTTAATATTGATGACACTCAAGCAATACAGACAAGGGGCTTTGACTGATCTGGCAATATCGTCCAGTAGCTTGTGTCTGGCGGAGATGCAATCTCAGTCCTTACAAGCGTTTAACAAACATCCAGACATCAGCTTCCCACTTGCCTCAGTACAATGAATTCATGTTGTGATATCTCAGAATGTTCATGGCACAAAAAGAGACCACTTAGCCCACCGTGTCTGTGCTGGCCAAAAAGCAAGACACCCAGTCTAATCCCACTTTCCAGCATTTGGTCCATGGTCCCGCAGGTTACGGCCATTCAGGTGCATATCCAGACACCTTTTAAATGAGTTGAAGGTTTCTGTCTCGACGACCCTTCCAGGCAATGTGTTTTGGACTCTCATAACCCTCTGGTTGAAAATAGTTTCCCTAATCTTCCCTCTAATCTTTCTACAAATCATGTTAAATCTCTGCCGCTAATGACCTCTCTGCTAAGCTAAATAGGCCCACCCACACTATCCAAGCACCTGGCAATTTTGTATGTCTTAATAAAATGTCCCCTGAGCCTCCTCTGCTCCAAGGAGAGAAACCGCAGCCTATTCAACCTTTCCTCGCAGCTGCAATTCTGTAGTCCTGGCAAAATCATTGCAATGCCCCTCTGTGCCTTCTTTCGTACAATTAACTCCCTTCTGTAATGAGGTGAGCAGAACTGCATACAGTACTCAATTTGTGGCCTAACTAATGTTGTGTATAGCTCCAGCATATTTATCTTGGATTCGATGCCTCAGCTAATAAATGAAAGGATCCCATAGCCTGCTTAACCACCTTATCAACCTGTCCTGCAACCTTCAGGGATTCTGAGCTGAATTCTCTTTGCCATGTTTCTGACCACCCGACCAGTCCATTGCTTTCTTCCTGCAGTCTGCAGAAATATTCCTCGTGATCAACTGCGTGGCTAATTTTTGTGCCATCTGAAAACGTCTTCATCAAACCCTCTGTTTGAGGGGGTCTGTCCAAATCATTAACATGCAGCACAGAAAACAGGGGACATTGTCCCTGTGGAACCCCACTGGGAACAGCCTTCCAGTCACAAAAACACCGATCCCCAATTACCCTCTGTTTCCCGTCACTGAGTCCAGCTTGTATCTAGATTGCTACATTTCCCTGGATCCCATGGGCTTTTATTTCTTAACCAGTCTCCAATGTGGGACCTTGTGAAAAGCTTTGCTAAAATTCATGTAGTAGACCACGTAAACTATACTGTCCTCATCAGTGCTCCTTGCTACTCCTTCAAAATTTCAATCAAGTTAGTCAGACACGACCTTCCCTTAAGAAATCCATGCTGACCATGCTTGATTGATCCATGCCTTTTTAAGTGATCCATGCCTTTTTATCTTGTCCCTCAGAATTGAGTCCAATAATCTTCCCACTACGAGGTCAGACTGACTCGCCTGTAATTATTCGGTCTATCCCTCACTCACGTTTTAAACAAAGATACACTGTTAGCAGAATTCTCTGGCACCACACCTGTATCCAGTGAGGGTTGGAAAATGATGGCCAAAACCACTGCAAATTCCTCGCTTTCTTATGGAAACAGATATTTTTCTGGCCCTGATGATTTATGCACTTTCAAAGATGCTAATTCCTCTCTCCCGATGTTTATCGCATCTAATGTGTCAAATTTTGTTGTGTGTTAACGTTTGTTCCAAGCTGGTACAAGGTCAATTAAGAATCCGATCGCGTGATGTATTGATGACATCATTGGTATTTTGCACAGGCAAATGTGCAGTCCATTCTAACAGCCTGTAGAGTAAACACCATTCCAATAAAGCTTGGGGGTGGGATTCTCCGACCCCGCGCCAGGTCGGAGAATCGGCGGGGGAGAGAGGGGGGCGTGAATCAGCCATTGGCGCTGGCGTGGCGCTGGTCGGGGGCCGCTCAACGCAGCCCCCCCCGGCGATTTGCCCCGCGCGATGGGCCGAGTGCCTGCCGAGTTAGGCCGAGTCCCGCTGGCATCATTCTCGTGTGGTCCTACCCGGCGGGACCTCGGCGTTCTGGCTGGGGGGGGGAGGGGGGCGGCCTGGTGGTGGGGGGAGGGAGTATCCGACCCCGGGGGGAGGCCTCCACCATGCCCTGGCCCGCGATTGGGGCCTACCGCTCGGCGGGCGGGCTTATCCTGGTGGGGGCCTATGTTTCTCCGTGCCGGGCCCCTGTAGCTCTCCGCCATGTTGTGTTGTGGCAGGCGTGGAGAAGGCAACCCACGCACATGCGGCAACTCCCACCGGCTGTGGCGCGCATGCGTGAAACCACGGCGCCCGTGCTGTCACCCGGATCGGCAGCTGGTGCAGCGTGAGGCTCTCCAGTGCCTGTGCGGCGCAGGATCGCTGATCCTAGGGGTCAGATGATGCCGTCATTAAATGCTTCGGCGTTTACGATGGTGTCAACACTTAGCCCAGGATCAGAGAATCCTGCCCCTTGTTTATAACTTTGTGGTCTGCAAACCAATCTTTAAAAAATATCACAAAGAAAACTGATGATGAGGAAGTCGGAACCATGCTGGCAGAGTCCAGGAGAAGTTAAAAAATATAGCAAACCCATCAACACGTGCGCAGACATCTGAAAGCTTGTTATACGCAGGCTGGTGACGGGGTGTGCCAAATATCGGTAGCAGCCATCGAAGCAAACAAAATTTAAATGTAGATCTTGGAGGAAAAAACATCAAAGAGAAGCTTTTCACATGCTCTGCCCGGAAAGATCTGGAACAATACTGGGAGCATCAATAGTTTAGAGTTGGTGGTGTTTCAAAACTCGGAACGAAACAGGCCGAGCTCAGGAGTACCCTGATGGAAAAAAGATGCAAGCTAGTGCTGAAAATCTGTGGCACATCGTGCTTCCGCGAGCTCTTTCCATTGTGAAAATGGTGAGAATACTTGGCGGCATGGGACTGGATGATAAGAATAACGAATGGTGGAGCTCATACACTGAAAGATTCGATTATTTTGTCCATATAAAATTGCAGCAGATACTGTCGTCCCAACTGTCCTGAGTACAATGGGGGTAAACCTTCAACCTCCTGCAAAGTTTGGTGCAGCCAATAAAATCATGCTTGTAAACATGATGAGATTGTGGAGATATTGCAGGGCCACTTCTCACCTAAAGACGAGGTTATCATCGAGCAGGTTCTTGTTCCATAAATGTAACCAACAAGAAGGTGAATCGATCACGCAGTTCTTAGCTACTTGAAGAAATTAGCTGACCACTGTGAACTTGGAGATGTCTTGATTGACACCATTAGAGACAGACTAGTGTGTGGGTTAAAGAGCGAAGCTATCCAAAAAAGGCAGTTAAAACAAAGCAACTTATACCTAAAGGAGGCTTTAGCAGTCACAATCTATGTAATTGGCAGCTAAGGAAGCCCAGCAATAAGTTTGATTACTAGAATCCATAAAATGTCGATTGAGACCCAAACACAGATACAGGTATGAAATTGCCACCAATGTGCATAAACTGGGCACGCAGGACAAGTTAAGAAGTAGAACAGAAAGGATTGACTACTGTCAGAAGTTATGGACATGGTACTTTGTGACAGGGCTGCGGGAGTTGAAACCATATGTTACCCGAAGACTTGAACTATCCGTACAGACTGGTTCTCTCCTCTGGGGAATGAGGGTTATCATTCCGTCATTGTTAAGGGAACATGTCCTAAACCAACTTCATCATGGTTACTGTGGGCTAGTCAGGATGAAGGAGACAGCTAGAAGCTATTTTTGGTGGTCAGGTCTCGATAGCGAAATTGAGGAGAAGGCAGGCATGTGTTTGGCTTGTGAAAAGTACTATTACTATTAGAGCTATTACACCCATGGGAATGGCCAGGAGGGCCATGGAAGAAGATTTATAGAGATTATGCCAGACAATTCAAAGGACAAATGTTTTTCATTGTGGTAGACGTGCACTTGAAATGGCCTGAAGTCAGCATTATGAAGACTACATCCATGGAGAGAACAATAGAAAGACAGGATGAGATCATTGTAAGATTTGGTTGCCATAAAAACGTTGTTAGCGGCAATGGGTCACAGTTCATTTTGCAAGAATTCACAAATTAGCTAAAGAATCGAACACATCCAATTCATTTCTTATCGTCCTGCCACAAATGGGCTGGCTGAAAGGTTTGTTCAGACAATCAAGCATTCATTAAAGGTAACTCATGAACAAGGATCATTGTCCAAACGACTAAGCTCATTCCTGATGACATACAGGAATATAACACATTTGTAATGAATGTCGGAATTTCAGATGTATTAGGCTGGCTTCTCTGCTGTTGGGTTTCTTTGTTATGCCAGCAGCACACCCACGCCCGGGTATTTCCCAACGGCGTAGGGTGCCCACAATGGGAAATCTCATTGGCCGGCTGACGGGACGGAGAATCCCACTGCCGGCTGCAATCCCACTGCCGGTGGTGGTGCTGTAGGATGGAGAATCCCGCCCATTGTAATATATGTATTTGGTGCAGTAAGGGCTAACAGTCTGGGTTAGTATTTGACTTTTGCAGTCATGCTTTTTAAAATTCTGGTTTGAAAGGCTTTTTAGAGACAGAGGTGCAATTAAAGCATCGTAATAGTAAGATCATAATTGATTCCTATGGTGCACAGTGGTGACCACTGCTGCTTCACAGCACCAAGGACCCGGGTCGCTCCCGGCCCTGGGTCATTGTCCATGTGGAGTTTGCATATTCTCCCCAGGTCTGCGTGGGTCTCACCCCCACAACCCAATGATGTTCACGGTAGGTGGATTGGCCATGCTAAATTGCCGCTTAATTGGAAAAATAAAAAAGAACAATAATTCATTCAAGTCATGGATATTGTTTTCTAAAGTTTGGGCTAATGGACTTTTGTTGATATAAAGAAGATTCCCTGGGGTGTAGATAATTAGAGACATTGGGCGGGATTCTCTGGTCTGGCAACCGTGGTTCTCAGTCATGTGCCATTCACTGGTGGCGGGATTCTATCTTCCCGTCGCTTGTCAATGGGATTTCCTATTGTAACCACCCCATGCCGCGTGGAGTGCGCTGACGGTGGGAAAAGTGAATCACAACGACCAGAGAATTCTAGCCTTAACGTTTAGTTTTGGTAAGATGGTGTAGTTAACGGGAGGAGCCAGGGGCTGAAGCAGTCAGATGTTGTGGTTTTCAGTTTAAAGAAGTTCAGTTTTAGATTGGGATGTGAACAGACAATAAGCTGGGCTCTCAATTCAGTGAGTTTAGAGCTGTCTGTGGACAGACTAGCAGTTTCTAGGAAAAACAGTTTGGTTAAAGATTTGACTGGGACCAGACCAAACAAGCAACTGTTGTCAAGACAGTGAGTTGAAGATTTTCCTGTGTGTAGGATACGGTACTTTCTCAGGCTGGCAGTTTAAACAGTGCTTTGAGATAGGCAAGAATCAGCAGCTGGTTCCTGAAGGATCTCTCTTTCTCAAAGTCATTTATCCAAGACCTTGATGTACAGCAAGTGTTCCTGAGTCTTCCAACTGTATTTAAAAGTGGATTTTGACTTGAGATGTTTTTTTTTGAGTGGAGATAAAGATTAAGGGTTAAGGGTTATCGTTGCATTGTATTGTTAAGCCTTGTTTAACTAAGGGCGGCACAGTGGTTAGCAATTCTGCCTCCTGGTGCTGAGGACCGGGTTTGATCCCAGCCCCAAAGCACTGTCTGTGTGGTGTTTGCACTGTGTCTGTGTGGGCCTCCACTCCACAACCCAAAGATGTGCAGGGTAGGTGGATTGGCCGTGCTAAATGGCCCCTTAATTTAAAAAATGTCTTGTTTAACTAGTAATTGTAATCTATTGTATTTATGATGTTAAGATTAGAAATATTGTATTAGTAATAAAATTTTGTTTTAATATACATATCCCTTTGGTGCGTTAAATCACTCCTGGAGCAAAGTATCCTTTTCTCACAGTCTCACAAGTTGAATAAAATACTGGGGTTTCTGCCCAGTATTCTAGCAATTGTAGGGGTCTGTTCCTGGATCATAATAAATTTGACAATCCAAAGCTCTCTGGCATTACTCATGGTAAAATGTCAGTTATGCACAGCGTTTGATTTGTTGAAGTTCCTAAGACAAGAGAAATTGTTGAAAGGAAAGTCAGGTTTAGCGACATGTAAACAGGGCCAAATGCTGTGTTTCTCTGAAAGGTCAGGAAGTACTGGCATGGAACCGTACCGCATGTGAGAAGTGGATACCTGCCATTGTCTTGGCACAGACAGGACCTGTCTCTTACACTGTTCAGGCTTGGTATGATGTAATGTCGGGAAGACATGCCGATCAACTTTTAGCAACTCAAATTTGTTTGCCAGAGACAGAGTCTGTAACAAGCTGTGCCAAGTGAAGACCTAAACATCCCCAAGAACCTGACAGTACTAGTAACTTTGGAAGACAGTACCCCAGTTGAGGGCACTTCAGCCAACCTCTGAACACTACGTCGACTCCGATTGAGACAGCTACAGATGACATCCAAACTGAACCGAAAACACCAGAGGTTGCAGTTAACATGAAAACGCAGATGTCTGAGCTTCACCGACAATCACATAGAAATCGATGTCAACCAAAACATTGAACGTATTGGCTGTTATGTTTACGAATTGTTCATATTGCAAATTTTAATTGTTAACATTATATTGTGTTTCACTGTATGAACCTCTCATGTTAAAGGGTAGGAAAGTGTTGTGTATTTAGGTTTGTTCCTAATTGAATCAAGGTCAATTAAGAGTCCGATCATGTGGCATTTTGAGAACATCATCCGCCATTTGAGTGGCAAAAGAGGCAGTCTATCTGTAAACACGTTTTCAATAAAACTCTTGTTTGCTTGTACCTTAGTGGTCTGCAAGCCTATCCTTTAAAAATACCCTACACTCCTCCTCAACTGCAATGTTTGCATTGTCCCCTCTTTCGTGAAGACAGAGACAAAGTATTCTTTAATAACCATACCCACATAGGTTACCTTTTATGGGCCCTACTCTTTCCTTAGTTATCTTCATCCTCATAATGTATTAGTAAAACATCTTTGGTTTCGGCTTGATTTTGCTTGTCAATATTCTTTCATACCCTCTCTTTGCTTTTGTGATAAATGCAAGAAATTGATATATATGGTGGCCAACACAGTAGCACAATGGCTAGCATTGTTGCTTCACAGCTCCAGGATCCTAGGTTTGATTCCCGGGTTGGGTCACTGTCTGTGCAGAGTCTGTACATTCTCCCTGTGACTGCATGGGTTTCCTCCGGGTGCTCCAGTTTCCTCCCACAATCCAAAGATGTACAGGTTAGGTAGTATGGCCATGCTAACTTGCCCTTAGTGCCCAAAGCGGTTAGGTGGGGTTGCTGGGTTACGGGGATAAGGTGGAAGTGTGGGCTTAAGTAGGGTGCTCTTCAAAAGGGCCGGTGCAGACTCTATGATGATTCAATATTATATTTTATAAATGTGGTAGTTACATTATTAAAATCCAGGTTTAAATTACACACAAGCAATATGCCTGGTAAAGTTCTAATTAAGGTGTCATAAAAGAGTGAGGTAATCATTCATTCCATTCACTTACTTGGTAACAGATAAAGGGCTAATGGAATATTGTTTATATTTTGGAGTGTAGATAATTTATGAGGGATTGTATTTCGCCCCTGCTGAGCAGGCCATGGAATTTAGAAGGATACAGATGATGCGGTTAATGAGATGAGCTAGATCTGTCTGTAGTTTTGCAGTCTGTTATAAGATTTTAAGTGAAACAGCAGTTGCCATAGACTTTGAGTCCGGCTAGACAGAACTGCTGGACCTGCTATTGATCTCTAAAAGTATCTGCACAGATAAGCAAGTAACCTGTTTTGTTAGCTTTATTAAAAAGTGGCATTTGAACTGTATTGGGTTGCTCATTTGCAATTAGTGGCAGGTGTAGAGAGTAAGTTCTAGTTTTTCCTTTTATTTAAGAACTAGTTAACTGGTAATTGTAAAGCTATTTCTCTGACGTTACTGTGGTTAATTCTGGGGTGAATTCCCCGCCGGCAGTGCACCCTCGCCCATGGGTTTCCCGGCAGCGTGGGGTGGCCACAATGACCACAAATCCCATTGGCCGGCGGCGTGAAAGGAGAATCCCGCTGCCGGCAACGGCTTGCCGCTGAGGAACACGCAGCTGGGAAGGCCGAGAATCCACCCCTGTGCGGTTAAATTAAAGTTTGGTTTATCATAAAAGATACCTATTGGTCAGAGCCATCACTCCTGGTGCGAAGTATGCTTTCCTCACAGTTTTGCAAATCGAAAAATTGTTTGGGGTTCTCGTCCATTCTCACAACAGTTGGGTTCTAGTTCAGTATCTTAGCACTTTCCGAATTGTATTTTGGTTTCATCCCTCCTTGTGACCCCCTTGGCTTTCTGTAGTATTGTGTTCTCAGTGTCGTAGAATCATAGATATTACAGTGAAGAAGGAGGCCATTCGGCCAATCGAGTCTGCACTGGCCCTTGGAAAGAGCACCCTACTTAAGACTACGCCTCCACCATATCCCTGTAACCCAGTAACCCCATTGAACCTTTTTTGGGGGGACACTAAGGGGCAATTTAGCATGGCCAATCCACCTAACCTGCACATCTTTGGGTTGTGGGAGGAAACCGGAGCACCCAATGTCTGACATAAGCTTTTCTGTTTTGCCTTATGTTAACCTGTAAGATCCTTGCCCATCCAGGGGACTGTAGATTTGGCTGTCCCATTCTTTGTCCTTTGTGGTCCCATGTTGACTCAGAACCCCTTGCACCTTCCCTTTAAAAGCCTCCCATTGCCCTGAAACTGATTCACCTTCAAGTAACAGTTTCCAGTCCACTTTTGCTAAAACCCTCCTCAGTTTAGTAAAATTGGCCGTAATTTAGGACTTTAACTCCTGCCTTATCTTTGTCCTTTCCAAATTGAATCGAGAGATTGCAAACGTTTATTTTTATATATTTTCCCAAAGTGCCAATAAATACAAATGATAATTTGTGTGAAAAAGATCTTAGTCTTCATAATGCATGCATTTTCTAATCTCTTGTTCCTCACGTATACTTTGTGAAATGTTTTTTCTTGCCATTTTAGACATCATGAACTGGGTTTTACAAATTCAGTATTTGCTGACCCTGATTTTCCGCCCATTGTTTTCTCACAAAACCTTAACTTAGGCAGCCCCCAACAGCCAACCATTCTACAGCTGAGCTGGTGACTACTCAGGGAAAGCATGTTTAGCCTGTGGTTGGATAGTAATCCCTTACATCCTGTTTCTAGCAAACAAGCTAAACAGTCAACACAAAAGGACATTTTTGTAACCCAGATAATTAAGTCAGTGCAAACCTTGATACACCATGTGCAGATGCAATGTCATGCATCAGGTTAGGGACACATTTTTCCGCTTTAAACAGTGAAATCTATGACCTGGGTGTCAATTACAGCCCCAATTACTCTGGTGTAGAAAAGTCCTTTCTTACTTCGAGCTTCTGCTCAAACCTATTTGCATATTTGCCCCAGCACAATTGAGAAGCTTTTCAGGACAACATTTTGAAAAATGAAATTGCCTTCAGAAGTATTCCTTGTGTCCTGGATAAGACAGGAAGGAAAATATAAATACATATCTACGTCAACTAGGCTACTCTATAAAATCATTCTTGTTATTTTTAAAAATGGACATGGCTTTACCCTGACTATTTCTGATTCATACCAGAGGAAGTTCTAACCTTCAGGCAAACCATCAGTGTCTCGTTATCTCTAAAAAGGCACTAATACCCCTTTTTGGAATGGCACAAAATCTCTTTTCATTTCTGAAGAATTCTGGGCATCAGACAAGCTGTGTCTTCAAGGACAAAAGGAATCCTGACTTCTATTAAACACCACTAGATTCCAGACATGGGAATATACATCCTTTGTCCAACACCCAGGAGGGATGGTGGGAGGCATGCCACATGACCTCCCCAAGCTGCTAGAACCTATAATATTGCCCCATGGACCTGAATCCAGGCAATCACTGTTTGACCTCTGAAGAGAAACAGCCCGTTGCTGTCTACCATCTTACTATCAAGAAGGTCTTGCCTTATGTGCCCCAATTCCACAAAAATAATATATTTGGGGCCAACAGTAGGTATAGTTGCCTTGGGTTTGCTTGATTGGAGCAGCAGTCATAGAATCACTACAGTGCAGAAGGGGGCCATTCGGCCCATCGAGTCTGCACAGACCCTCTCAAAAAACCCTACCTAGGCCCATGACCCACCCTATCCTCGTAAACCAATAACCCCACCTAACCTTTTTGGACACTAAGGGGCAGTTTATCATGGCCAATCCACCCAAGCTGCACATCTTTGGACGTGGGAGGAAACCAAAGCACCCGGACGAAACCCACGCAAACACGGGGAGAACATACAAACTCCACACAGACAGTGACCGGAGCCGGAAATTGAACCCGGGTCCCTGGTGCTGTGAGGCAGCAGTGCTAACCATTGTGCCACCATGCCGTCCCAGGTCTTAGCAATGCAAACTAAATAATCATTAACAGACCCAAGACAGTATGCAAGCAATGTTAAAGGAGATCATTTACTATTAAGATACTGGCCAATAATTTAGATTGCATTTGGAACACTGTTCCTAGTTCTGGTCCTCGATATGTTGGGTAAATATAGTTGGAAAATATTCAGAAAAAATCAACAAGACTGATCCTGATTTTCAAAAAACCTCAGCTAATCATATAAAGTCTCGATCTAGTTACTTTTGAGGGGACTTGGTGGAGGTCCAGAAAATTGGTTAGGCCTTTTATAGATAAATAATTCCAATTGAACAGATTGCGGAGAACATAAGAACTAGGAGCAGGAGTAGGCCATCTGACCCTTCGAGCCTGCTCCGCCATTCAATGAGATCATGGCTGATCTTTTGTGGATTCAGCTCCACTTTCCGGCCCAAACACAATAACCCTTTATTCCTTTATTCTTCAAAAAACTATCTAAATTTATCTTGAAAACATTTAATGAAGGAGCCTCAACTGCTTCACTAGGCAAGGAATTCCATAGATTCACAACCCTTTGGGTGAAGAAGTTCCTCCTAAACTCAGTCCTAAATCTGCTTCCCCTTATTTTGAGGCTATGCCCCCTAGTCCCCTAGTTCTGCTTTCATCCGCCAGTGGAAACAACCTGCCCGCATCTATCCTATCTATTCCCTTCATAATTTTATATGTTTCTATAAGATCCCCCCGCATCCTTCTAAATTCCAATGAGTACAGTCCCAGTCTACTCAACCACTCCTCAAAGCTGAACACAATACTCCAGGTGTGGCCTCACTAACACCTTATACTGTTGCAGCATAACTTCCCTACTCTTAAACTCCATCCCTCTAGCAATGAAGAACAAAACTCCATTTGCCTACTTAATCAGCTGTTGCACCTGTAAACCAACTAGTGAACATTTGAATAAACAATGGAAGACGAGGAATATACTCGATGTTGGTTTCTTACTTCCCCAGAAAACTGTGAGCCTCTAGATATTACTGGCTGGTGCGGTAATTGCTGGCTCTCTACCTTCAAAACTCAACTGGACCAGTTCCTGATTGGGGCTGGAGTCATATAAATCATATAAAAGGCATGCGGCTTTATAGATAAGACTTGGCCCATGTGATCTGCTGGACTCATTCGCTTGTAGGGGTCAGTTGGACATAAATTTTCCCACCTTGGCGTTGTTTTTTTTCCCCAAAATCTTTCGCCTTTCCCATGAGATTACAGAAGAAGTGGATGTGGTGGTCAGGGGAGTTTTTGGGGTGGAGCGGTCGGGGAGTTAGGTAGAGAGGATCAGTCATGATGCGCCAGCCATGATGGTATGTGGCAGGCTTGATGAGCCAACTGGTCTTTTCCTCCCGGTCAATTTTGTCTGTTCATACGATAAAGATAAAGAACATCAATAAGAGGACGTGAAACATTTTCCCATCTTTTGCACTCAGTCATGTATTCGAGCACTGCCATTAGGAAAGTACAGGCTAGCTGTAAAATCGCGTTAACATTGGTCTGACAATGCACTTTAAACCTGAACCTCCAAAAGGCACCTTTTAGTCAATATGTTTTTCATTGTAAGGGTACTGAGAGGCCAAAATCGGCTTCGAGAGTCCAGCGAGTCAGTGATTGAGTTAATGAATTTTGTTTTGTTAGAGAACCAAGTCATTCGGTGCAATGTTCTGCACTGGGAAAAGCTGTTGTCAATTCTAGTTCACAAGTGATCTTCCATTTAACATAATAAGCAAAACACACAGTTCATACCTTTGGTCCTGTCTGACGTTTTCCCACTGTAATCATATACTATATTTTGCTACGGTTTTAAAATGTCTTATTACCTCATGTATTGTTTTAAAACCTAATATGCTGAATTTATATTATGCAAGGAAATGCTCTACATCAGTGGTACACTTTATTTTAATAAAGGATAAGTTGGAGCAAATTACTTCATTTTAGTAGAAAATTCTCCAGAACCTTCTGCTCGAGTCAACAGAAGTGAGAGAACAGAGTGAGGCTGTGCAATCTTTTTGGCTGAGTGAGGCTATCAGATTGTTAACTGGGACTCTCTGCGCTCATTCCCCATTCTCTATAACATTGTTAAGACTGAATGGTGGGCTGAGTGTTAATGAGAAAGCAAGGGTATCATGTACCTGGATTGGTAGGGACTCTGATTTCGAACATTTTCAGAACCTCGTGTGCTTGTGGTTTGCATTACCCTGAGATGTGATGACGGCTCCTTTCTTTCTCGGCCGTTGGTCAGACAGGCTCATGTTGAAAGCCTCACATGGACCCATCGATCACATCCTGCCTTCTCCAGCTCCGCTAACAAATTACGCTCCGAAAGGTTAAGTGTCGGTTCGGAGAACATGTGTGGGCATGGAGAAGCGTATGCCAGAAAAGTGGCCTCGTGACATAAGGCCTATGGGGGCACTGAAGGCAAGTGTTAAATTACTGGCCTATGAGGCACCCAGTTCAAGTGACAAGAATAAACAAACTGCACCGCAGTGGCAGTTTCAGACCACTGATACTCATTTTTTTAAACTACTGGGTAAAGTAAACTGTGAAACACTGCTGCAATAGTGAAATATGGATCCACGGTACTGTACGTTTCTAGTGGCACATTTTGCTTTTCTGTGATATTCCCAGACTGATAGATTAAACAAGCTAACATTGCAGCTCCAGAACGCAATTGTAAATGTAAATTGTAAAACCTGAGTGGGTTTTAAGTGTGATAGCAGGTTTTTTGTGAGGGCCACGAAGAATCCAGCATGAGTTTCGAGGATACAAATAAATAATATTTATTTACAATAACATATATATACACAACAGCAGCAACCTCGCTTGCTGCTTACTCCTTCCTGCTGGTTCCAAACTGGCCAGCTTTATTTATACAGGGAGTCTGCTAATGATTTCTCCGCACCCCTCATTGGGGAAGCTCATACTCCCACAGGATTGTGGGATTGTCATTAGTCCCCAGCCAATGGTAAGCAGGCAAGTTATAACATCCCTCCCCCCCAAAGTCCAAGGAATCCAGCGAAGACCCTGGCGAAGGAGGGCGTCGGACTCGTTTTGCCGCAGGCCGGACACTGTTTGCACGAGGCGCTGGCTCGGGCAGCATGTAACGAGACGGAGACCGACGCTTCCGTGATGAACGGCATAACGGTTGGACATCCACGGCCTGTGGGCCTGAGGATTCCCCCTCTGATGCGTCCTGTGTCTCCATCTCGGAGTCAGAGTCCGCTGCCTCTGTCATCTCGGCGTCTCTATCTCCGCGCGGTTCTGTAACGACCTGCGTAGGCTTTGAGTGAGGCACCAGAGGAAGATTGTGAGGACTATTTTCCATTGTCTCTGCGGCTGTAGAAATGAGCACTGGGGGCGGGGAACCTTTGGAAGGGATAGTCTTCTAGACCGAACGTGGTCCACATGTTTGCGCTGGAGACGACCCTGGGCTTGCGCCTGGTAAGATATAGGGCCCTTTTGGCGAAAGATTATGCCAGGGACTCACTGGGCACCACCAGCAAAATTGCGATTGAACACTCCGTCAACGGGCGCAAACTGCCAAATCGGCCGATGCCGAGAAAAACCCTGTCCCTGCCGTTCTTGTGTGCGGCGTACTTTTGCGCGAATGTCCGGGAAAATCATACTAAGGCGGGTGCGAAGTCTCCGGCCCATTAGGAGTTTTGCGGGAGCTACCCCAGTTACCGCATGGTGGGTGGTCCTATACGAAAACAAAAAGCGAGCCAGTCTTGTGTCCATTGACCCGGAAGACTGCTTCTTTAGGCCTCGTTTGAATCTCTGCACTGCGCGCTCCGCCAACCCATTTGAAGCCGAGTGGTAAGGGGCAGTGCTGATATGGCATATGCCGTTCATCTTCATGAACCTCGCAAACTCCTCACTGGTGAATGCAGTGCCGTTATCCATGACCAGCACCTCGGGGAGGCCATGTGTACTAAAAGACAAACGCATCTTCTCAATTGTTGTGCAGGACGTTGTGCCTAGCATCTTATGCACCTCTAGCCATTTAGACTGGGCGTCGATTAATAAAAGGAACATGGATCCTTGAAAAGGGCCGGCGAAATCCACATGCCAGCGCGCCCAAGGCCGCCCTGGCCATTCCCAGCGATGTAGGGGCGTGGCCGGCGGAAGCTTCTGATGCACCTGACAAATGGAGCAGTTTTGGGCCACCTTCTCAATGACGGCGTCGAGGCCTGGCAACCAAACATAACTCCGGGCCAACATTTTCATTTTGGTAACATCTGGATGCCCATTGTGCAAGTTTCTTAGTATCAGGTCCTGTCCTTTTTCCGGGACAATCACACGCGTCCCCCACAAGAGGATGCCGTCTTCCACGCTGAATTCTGACAGCTTGGAGGAAAATGCCCGCAACTCGCCTGGGAGCTGTCTATGCTGCCCACCATACAGGACTATGTGTTGAACCTTTGACAGGACTGGCTCCGTCTGGGTCCACTCACGGATCTGTGATGCCGTGACAGGCAAGGTGTCCATAAAATTTAGCGTTGCAACCACCTCACCGGTCGTGGGGGTCGACATGGGGCCGGTCGGTAAAGGCAATCGGCTCAGTGCGTCGGCATTCGCTATCTGTGTTTCTGGTTTGTGCTCCAGAGAATACTCATATGCAGCGAGCAACAAAGCCCAGCGCTGGATCCGTGCAGAAGCAATGGGCGGTATTGGCTTATCCTCTCTGAAAAGTCCCAGCAGAGGCTTATGATCAGTCACGATAGTGAAGTGGCGGCCATACACGTACTGGTGGAAACGTTTCACCGCAAAGACCACTGCCAGGCCCTCCTTCTCGATCTGCGCGTACATTTTCTCCGCTGCAGTCAATGTGCGGGAGGCGAAAACTATCAGCCGCTTGGCCCTGTTCTCCATCTTGTGGGACAGGACGACCCCAATACCATACGAGGATGCATCATATGTGATGAGCAAAGGCTTTCCAGGATCATAGTGGGTGACGACGACAATTGTTGTTTTACCCGCCGGAAAGCGGTTTCTTGCAGCTGACCCCAAACCCAGGTGTGATTTTTCTTTAGCAAAAGATGCAACGTGGCCAGCGTAGTTGCCAGATTGGGGAGGAACTTCCCGTAATAATTTACGAGGCTGAGAAAAGAACAAGGATCACGTGCACCTTTTCTGCGACGGGGTGCAAACCTTTGCGGTCCACCCGATAACCCAGGTAGACTGCTTCCTTCGCCTGAAAGACGCACTTTGCGCGACGTAAACGGACTCCAGCCTCCAGATTTTCCAAATGTTCCTGCTCCGACATCCCTGTGATCAAAACGTCATCTAAGTAGACAGCGACACGCGGTAAACCTCTCAAAATGCCCTCCATAACGCGTTGAAAAATAGCACTGGCAGAGGATACTCCAAAGGGCAAACGTGTATATTCATACCAGCCCCGGTGTGTATTAATCGTTACATACGGTCGGGAGGCAGGGTCCCGCTCCAACTGTAGGTAGGCGTGACTCATATCTAATTTTGTGAACGAGAGTCCACCTGCAAGCTTTGCGTAGAGAACCTCTATGCGAGGCATTGGATATCGGTCGAGTCAGGAAGCCGTATTCACTGTAAGTTTATGAAAATGAAAATGAAAATCGCTTATTGTCACGAGTAGGCTTCAATGAAGTTACTGTGAAAAGCCCCCAGTCGACACATTCCGGCGCCTGTTCGGGGAGGCTGGTACGGGAATTGAACCGTGCTGCTGGCCTGCCTTGGTCTGCTTTAAAAGCCAGCGATTTAGCCCAGTGAGCTAAACCAGCCCCTATAGTCACCGCACAAGCGAACTGTGGCATTTGGCTTCATTACAGGTACAATTGGTGCTGCCCAGTCAGCGAAACGGACGGGCCTGATAATACCCAAAGTTTCCAAACGAGTGAGCTCCCCTTCTACCTTCTCGAGCACGGCGTAAGGCACCGGGTGCGCCCGGAAATAGCGCGCCGTGGCTCCTGGTTCGACTTGGATACGGGCTACGGCCCCTTTTATTTTCCCCAAACTGGGCTGGAATACGTCTGGGTATCGTCCTAGCACCTCAGTCAACCCTCCAGAAACTGTTTGGAGGATGTGCTGCCACTGCAAGCGCAAATGGCGCAACCAGTCCCGACCCAACAGGCTGGGCCCATGGCCGCGCACCACGATAAGTGGGAAACGCCCCTCCTGGCGTCCATAAACAACAGGGGTCATCGTAGTTCCTGCAATGTCCAATGGTTCCCTCGTGTAGGTGGCCAACCTGGTCTGTGAGTCAGTTAATGTAAGGGTCTGTATACCCTGCTTGATGCGGTCGAATGTCCTCTGGGCGATCACGGAGACCGCTGCGCCAGTGTCCAATTCCATCTCAAGTGGGTAACCATTGACCCGTACTGTCACCTTAATGGGGGCCACACGGGGAGCTGCCACACAATGCAGCTGCAGGCAGTCGTCCTCCGTCTCCACGTCCTCAGGAGTAGTCGCCGCAGGTTCATCCACATCGAAGGTACGGCCCCTGGGCTGGTCCCAGTTTCGGTCGGAACGACGGCGCCTCTGGCGCCCCCAGGACCGGCATCTGCGACGGGGCCGGCGCCTACAAGTCTGACATGGACATGGCTCCTCATCCATTGGTTCTGGAGAAGGCTCCCTTCGGGGAGGAATATCCGACGGCCACTTGCGTCGATCCGGACGTCGTCTCGCCCAAGGTGCCGCAGGAGTGCGGGGGGATGTTTTCGGACGGAAGGGGTTGCGCCCCAAGGCATGCACCTCCATTCCCTGTATCTCCTGCACTCCTCGTTCTGCGCTCTCCCTATTTGAATGGCCTGTTGAAAAGTTAGTGTTGGCTTAGCTAACAACTTTCTCTGCGTGGCCGCATTGTTAATACCGCAAACCAAATGGTTGCATAACATTTCTGACAAGATCTCACTATAGTCACAGTACTCCGCAATCCTGCGTAGCCTAGATAGAAAGTCGGCAAGGGATTCTCCTGGGGTCCTCTCAGCAGTATTAAACCGGTAACGTTGGACTATCGTGGACGGGGTTGGGTTAAAATGCTGCCCCACTAAATTCACAAGTTCATCAAACGTTTTGGTGTCCGGCGCAGCTGGGTACATAAGACTCCTAATCACCCCAAACGTATGCGGGCCGCAGGCGGTGAGCAATATGACCACCTGGTGCTCGTTTTCGGTGATGTTGTTTGCCCGGAAATAGTAACGCATCCATTGTGCATACTGGTTCCAGCTTTCCAGCGCAGCATCAAAAACATCCAAACGTCCGTACAGAGGCATGGTATAATAGAAAACAACTTCCAATCTGTACCCAACAAAAATCCAGGGAGGTGGCTTCAGCAGTGTAGACAGCTATTCACTTTAACCCTCGTCGCCAGTTTTGTGAGGGCCACGAAGAATCCAGCACGAGTTTCAAGGATACAAAGAAATAACATTTATTTACAATAACATATAAATACACAACAGCAGCAACCTCGCTTGCTGCTTACTCTTCCTGCTGGTTCCAAACTGGCCAGCTTTATTTATTCAGGGAGTCTGCTAATGATTTCTCCACCCCCCACCTCATTGGGGAAGCTCATACTCCCACAGGATTGGGAGATTGTCATTAGTCCCCAGCCAATGGTAAGCAGGCAGGTTATAACAAGGTTGTAGCTGGTTTTCATGTACTGCAGGAAATATTTGCCATCAAACTATCTGCATTTACAGGTTTCAGAAAACCATTAAACATTTTTGAAACAAAGAATCCATGTTTATTCACAATACGGGTGTCTTTATCACAGAACTATGGAGGACAATTTTAACCTTCAGGAGCATCTGGATGTAGGATGTAGGCTGGGAAAACTGGGAAAAAAAGGAAACCCAGCTTCAATCTTAACTGGAGCACATTAGGTTGCTTGCAAACAAACCTCTTGGGAGAGACAGGTTGCCTATTGACGCATGGTAATTGTTCAATTAAGGGCATATTTCACTCATTAAAAAGGGAGGTAGAGAGAAAAAGGAATCCTAGACCAGTCAGCCCGACATCCACCGTGGGGAAAATGCTGGGGCTCATTATAAAAGATTTAATAGCAGAGCACTTGGAGAACAGTGGCAGGATCAGACAGAGTCAGCATGGATTTACAAAAGGGAAATCATGCTTGACAAACCTACTGGAATTCTTTGGGGATGTAACTAACAGAGTTTATGAGGGGGAGCCAGTGGATGTGGTGTATTTGGACTTTCAGAAGGCTTTCGCCAAAGTCCACAGAAGAAATTAGTATGTAAAATGAAAGCAGATGGGTTTGGGGATAGTGTACTGAGATGGATTGTAAACTGGTTGGCAGACAAAGAGCAAGGATAAAATGGGTCTTTTTGCAAATGGCAGGCAATGACTAGTGGGGTACCGCAAGGATCAGTGCTAGGACCCCAGCAATAGGTTGATAGAGGAGAATGTGCAATGAGAACTGTGCACGACGCAGATGCAACAGGCGGTAAAGAAGGCAAATTGTACATTGGCCTTCATTGCAGGAGGATGTGAGTACAGGAACAGGGATGGCTTGCTATACAGGGCCTTGGTGAGACCACATCTGGAATAGTCTGTGCAGTTTTAGTCTCCTTACCTGAGGACGGATGTTCTTGCAATAGAGGGAGTGCAGCGAAGGTTTACCAGATTGACTCATGGGATGGTGGGGCTGACGTATGATGAGTCGGTTAGGATTATATTCGCAGGAGTTTAGAAGAATGAGGGGGGGATCTGATAGAAACCAATAAAATTCTAACAAAACTAGACAGGGTAGATGCAGGAAAGATGTTCCCGATGGTGAGGGAGTCCAGAACCAGGGGTAACAGTCTGAGGATACGGGGTAAACCATTTTAAGACCGAGATTAGAAGAAACATCCTCACTCAGAGTTGAACCTGCGGAATTCACTACCGCAGACAGCAGCTGAGGCCAAAAGATTGTGGGCGGGATTCTCCATCGGATGATGCCGGAATCGGGAAACGAGATTGGGCAGGGAATCACGCTATAGCCGAAAATCGTGGCTGGTGCCGGGTTCCCACTGGAATGCCATACTCCGGTGCCTTGACAGTGGCATCTATGCACTCTGCATGTAGAGTGAATGGCATTGGCATATCAATAACAGGCCCGTCCCGGTATTCACCGAGACTCCCGCGATGCTCCACCTCCGCCAGGAGGAATTACCAATGATAAGATTCAGCTGTGGTTTTAAATATCGGGAAGTGTATGCTGTGGGAGAGAGAAGGTAGGGCATGTTCCAGAGGCGCGATTGTGGGCTTCCGGTCCTGCCACTGGCTGGGGGGAGGGGGGGGATGGCGGTGTCTGCCAGGGACGGGGAGGGGAAGTAGCAGAGGGTGACCAGGGGATGGGCTGTGGGGTCAAGGTCACCCCTCCCCTCCCCCCAGGACTGAGGTGTCCAGGCACGGACCACAATTTCCACAGCCTGCAAGGCAGCCACCTTACTGCGGAACGCACAAACCACCAACCGTGGACCTTGGTTGCGCAGAATGATACCGGCAATATGGGTGTCCCCACCCCACTACACCCACACTCCAACCCCCTCCTCCATCCCACCAACCCGACCTCTACCCTCCCAGAACCGGGCGCCAACCATCGGTAGGGCGTCACGCGGCCCACCCAAGGGGTACGTCCACAGTAGCCCCTACAGGAGGTTGTCGGACTCCGGAATCCAACCAGAAATGGTGGCCTTCGTCCTAGCCGCCACAGCCCTAGGGTTTACATTGAGGCTGTACGAGCAGGAGCTGCTCGAGGGTGACCTGCAGAGGCGGAGCATGCCCCAGAGGACCAGGAAGCAGCCGGTGAGGCCGGGGAGCCGGCACTCAATAGGCCGAGGAGGAGGTGGGAAGGAGACACTGCATCAGGCCTTGTGTGTACCAGCAGCACCTGTCATTCGAGGACCTGCTGTCATAGCCTCTGCCTGAGCAGGGGGACCTTACTGCATATCTACAGGATCATGGCGCACTAGCACAGTCGCCATCACCCCTCCTCCCTCGGGGTTCCCGATGGCCCTGCTACCTGGCACTGCCAGTCCTGGAGGCCTGCTCTTGTTTTGATCAGGGTCTCCATGCTCGCGACCATGGAGCGCCAGGACTGGGCCACCTCCCTTTGGGACTGTGTCACATCACTCAGTGACTGTGCCACCTTCCTCTGCTGGCTCAGGTCAGCCAGCATCTGGGCAATACGGGCATCGCCTTCAGTCAAAACCCATTGTGACTGGGCCAAGCTCTGGAGCGCTGCTGCAATGTCCAGGTGGCCCTGGTACATAGCTACCTGTGTGTGGCCATCTAAAATGGCCGCCCACAAAGGATAATGGGAATTGTGGTCAGGTTGAGACGCAGACGATACACAGCCCCTGTGTATTGTGCAGAAGAAATCAGACTTACATAGAAACCTGCACCTGAAGGTCAATCACCGATTTCCCCAGGACAATGGGACACAGATTGAAACATAGCAGCAGTAACAGACTTGGGGGGCCTATTTACCTTATGTTGGAGTGCCTATGTGCCTTGGACAATAACAACTAGGACCTGCCCAGCTATCAAGGTACCCGCCCCTAATTGGCCAGAATCAATTAGGATGATCGAAACCCTATCGATCCATTGGATCCCGGGTTGGGACCGCCCAAAAGAGCGTGAAAGATCAGGGGATAAGAAGAACTGCGCGACCAATATTCTGTCTCTTTTGGGACCGGCCTCTGCCCCACCAACTGCAGCACATCAAACCAGCCAAGTTCAAGGACGCATGATCGCTACCTGAAGGACGAGCCGCAGCCTAGACGTACCTGACGACTTCCAGCCGCCACACGTAGGGATTCAGGCTAAGGGCCTTGTCTGACCTGCACAGAGTCGTCACTTGAAAGTTAAGTAAAGGTCATTTAAACTGTTAGGTATAGTTTAATGTGTAGCCGCGTGTAGGTTATTACGCATAGAACCAAGCCTGTGTTTAATAATAAATAGTAATTGAACTAATATACTGGTTGTGGTCATTTGTCCAGCACACGGAACTTACTTGCGTCTTGTGGTGATTATTAATAAAGATAAAAGAGCAACATATGACAGGGCAGCCCTGTCCTTCGCCTCGGTCACCGCCCGCAGAGTGCCCCAGGCCTTGGACATCCTGACCCATATACCTTTGCCCCAAGGCCTGCAGCATGGATGTGACCTGTGCGCTGTTGGCCAGGGTGGCACCACCTCCTGTTCCTAAACATGGTTGCACTCCTCCAATTGCACCTACAGATGCTGGATTGTTGATGGTTGCTGACAACCCCTCATGTAGCACCCTAGCTCTGTGACTGCATCTTCATTATCGATGGGACTCCCTTTCCAGAAGCCCAAGGCCCGTCTGGATGGCCGCTAGCCCCTCGGTCGGACTGCCCTCCTGCCATCCGCCCCTTAGGGGGTTCCTACATCCACCTGATGTACCGCTGCATGTGTGTGGTGCGCACCAGATAGTGCCCCAGGAGCCTCTTCACTAACCCGCCCAACCTTGGCGAGAGTCTCTGGGATGGTGGAGGGAGTTGGAGACAGCAGTGCCCGAGAGTCAGTGTCATCCCCAAATTGGGGCTCCGGGGTGTCTTGGGCTGGCATTTGTGTGATTCGTGGGATTTCGGGCATTTGGCGCATTGAGTCTGCACAGGCCCATGGAAAGATCACCCCCATCTAAGCTCACACATCCACCATATCCCTGTAACCCAGTAACCCCATCTAACTTTTTTGGACGCTAAGGGCAATTTAGCGTGGTCCGAGACACCCCGGAACCCCAATTTGGGGATGACACTGACTCTGCGTGGATTTCCTCTAGATGCTCCGGTTTCCTCCCACAGTCTAAAGATGTACAGGTTAAGTGGACTGGCCATGATAAATTGCCCCTTAGTGCGCAAAGATGTGCAGGTTAGGTGGGGTTATAGGGATGGGGTGGGGGAGTGGGCTGAGGTAAATTGCTGTTTTGGAGGGTCGGTGCAGACTTGGTGGGCTGAATGGTCTCCTTCTGCACTGCAGTGATTCTATGGATTCTATGAAATTAAGGAAAGAAAATCCAGCCCCATGAAGAATTTTTCATCTGGAATAGACCCAGAAGAAACTTCTGCAATAGATGAAACTGGTTTGTGTAACATGACCATTTCAAAGTTCCCTTGAAAACGCACCCTCCGTGATATCTGCGCTCAACTAATTCTGAGCTCTTAAGAATCCCCAATAGTAATCGTTCTCACAATGATAATTTTATTGCAAAAATATACCATATTCATAGAATATCTGAACGAATATTACAAACATTTCAAAATGGCCACTGCAGAAAGTGTCACAGTATTCCAAGTTTTCTGCATCCATCATGTTGTACTCCAGGGTGATGCAATACAAGGAAAAAAACATTGCAGACATCGCCCCCTACCAATGATTCAGTTACCTGGCCAGATTTCTATGTGCCTCCGCGCTGAAATGGCGCTTGGCGCAGCGGCGGAGAATGGGGCCTCAGACCCGCGATCGGGTCCGATACCAGAACGCGATTACCGGCGACCGGAGAATTGGCTGCAGTCGTGTGTGCGGATGACGCACCGTTGGTCGGGGGCCATTGAAAGAGGCCCCTGCGGCGATTCTCCGTGGTCTACCGCCGAGTTCCCACCGGCGTGGTTCATGTATGGTTCCACCCGGCGGGTGCTCGACATCGAGGCTGCTGTGGCCGTCCTGGCGGGGAGTGGGGGGGATTAGTCTCCGGGGGGAGGGGGGGGGGCCCTCCACGACGGCCAGGCCCGCGATCGGGGGCCACTGATCAGTGGGCGCACAAGATCTGGGGAGGGGGGGTTGCCTTCTTCCGCGCCGGCTCGCTATGTGGCTCCGTCATGTTGCACGGCACTGGCGCAGAAGCGGCCGCCGTGCGCACATGCACGGATCCGCGGCAGGCAGTGCAGGGCCATGTACGGCAGCTGGAGCAGCGTGGAGCACTCCGGCGCCATGTTGGCTCCATGTGGGCTACATGATCACTGGGCTAAGAGGCCCGTATGAAACACTCCTGTGTTTGCGCCAGCGTCAACACTTAGTCACATTTTTGGAGAATCCCAGCCATGAAATTTCCTATCTGCACCTCTCAGTCTTTCTACCTCCCTCTCCTCCTTTGAGATGCTCCTGAAGTTGTCTGTCTAATATCGTCATCCATAGCTCAGTATCATATTTTGTTTTTAATGCTCCCAGTGAAGTGCCTGAGTGGGACATTAAAGGCACTAGATAAATGTAAGTTGTTCATCAGCCTTTGTGTAATAACAAACACTGATCATGATCTGAAGGGTAGGTAAATGGATTTGTTCATCTATCTCTTGGCATAATAAAAAGTGTGAATTGTTTCATTCCCCCAGTAGTTCGAATGGAGTTGATGCCTTTCAGGTTGACAACACAAATCCCGTCAATCTGCAAAGGAAGTGAACTGAAGAGTTAGCTGTCAGCAGCTCTCCACGATCAGGCAGGAGGCAGCAAATGCTTTCCACATTCCAACTTTTACTGTCAATCACCATGCAATAAAACAACATGCGGCTAGAGGCAACACAATCTGCTAAATAGATCCCAATAGCTGTGGCCAATTCAGCAGACCAGCAAGCTGGCTACAGTGTCAGAGAATGGTAAAGGCTGTTTGTCATCGACTTGCATTCAAAACAATTAGTTAACAAAATTCAGGTGCAACACTACACAGGACTTTGCAGCAATCTGTACCGGCCATGTGCACACAAAAGAAAAATGTCATAACATTTTAAGCAGTACATAATAATGATAGGAGATTATTTGAGAATCAAATTTTCATCTTACCTCCAAGATCACACCAGGTTAAACTTCAACTACACAATCTGAATTTGCTTCTAGCTTGTGCACAGAAAATTCATCAAAATATAAAGTTGAAACTGATTCCCAAAGGAATGCTAAACAGGGTGCTACTAGATGAATAGATGCGACCACAAGTTAGCGAGGAAATCGAGCTGTTAAGATGGTGTATTAAGTTGCAAGGTAGAAGCTCAAGATATTTGTTAGTCACTTGAATGCTGAGGGCAGAAAAAAGAGAGACCTGGGGCGGGATTCTCTGATCTTGAGGCTAAGTGTTGACGCTGTCGTAAATGCCGTCGCGTTCCTCGACGGCCGTCAACGTGGCCTCAGGAGCAGCGATTCCGACCCCGACAAGGGCCCAGCGCGGGACTGGAGTGACTCGCGCAGCTCCAGCTGCTGATCCCAGCGTCAGATGGGCGCCGCGGGTCTGTGCATGTGCAGTGTGGCTGGCGCGATTGCTGCGCATGCGCGGTGGCTCCCTGCTCCGCGCTGGCCCCGATGCAACATGACGGAGGGCTACAGGGGCCGGCGTGGAACAAAAGAGGCCCGCAGCCCGAGAGGCCGGCCCACAGCGGAGGGTCCCCCTGGGGTCGGACCCCCCTCCCCCTCCCCACCAGGCAGCCCCCGGATCCATTCACACCGAGGTCCCGCCGGGTAAGACCAGGTGTGAACGGAGCCGGCGGGACTCGGGTTTTTTTGTATGGCCGCTTGGCCCATCCCGGGCTGAGAATCGCCGGGGGGGCCCCCGTAGAGCGGCCCCCGATTGGCGCTTGGCGCCGATTCTCCGCTCTCCTGGGCTGAGAGAATTCTGCCCCCGGAGTTTGACACTAAGTGCCGATAGTCTTCTGCCACCTCACCTAGTGGCCTGGATTCTCCATTCTGGAGACTAAGGGCAGGACTCCGATTGCCAATGCAGAAATCGCGTTTGGCGATTGGCCGGAGAATCCATTTTCACGCGGGAATCGGGAGCGGTGCCTTTTCTCTGATGCGCCGCCCGCTCAAAAACAGCATACTCGAGGAGTACGCCCCACGCCGTTGGGACGGCCTTAGGACATCACCTGAGGCCCTCCCCCGACGCTCTGCTCCCGATGGGCCGACTTCCAGACGGCGTCGGTTGCATGTCCTCTCACTTTTCGGGGACTTCACATAGTGGCTGCAGACTGTGTCCAACGCCCCCACAGTTGGGGGGGGGGGAGCCGTTCCGCTGGCAGGGGGGCTTTCGGCGGGGGCTGGGGGGACTGGTGGGGGATGGTGAGGGGGGCTATGGGGGGGGGCAATTTCTGGCAGGACGGGTCCGCGTACAGCCGATGCCATGTTGTACGACTGTTGCTAATTTGTGTGTTATCTCTTAAT
Source organism: Scyliorhinus torazame (assembly GCF_047496885.1). Classification (NCBI taxonomy): domain Eukaryota; kingdom Metazoa; phylum Chordata; class Chondrichthyes; order Carcharhiniformes; family Scyliorhinidae; genus Scyliorhinus; species Scyliorhinus torazame. The sequence goes on along the minus strand of NC_092711.1, from coordinate 220,236,437 downwards.
TTGGCTCTGTTTAATTACGTTTGCTCAAGAGTCGCCAGGTATCTTTCGACATCGCCACAAGCTTCAGAACCGAATACTGATCAAAGACTCGATACACCAGTTAGTAAGTTCAAAAGCAATGCTCATTTATTTACACAGTCAAATCTACTCATGCGTAAAACTCTACAACCTAAACTATCACTATTACTAAAAGCCTATACTTAGCTTCGGGCACCCACTCAGTCAGAGGAATAATGGCCGTTGCTCGGTTCTGAGGCTGCTGGGTTGAGCTGTTTACAGGATAGCAATGAGGACCGTCTATCTCGTAGCGTGCGTTAACTTGGAACTTACTTGGTCTGGCGTAACTGCTAGGCTGGTCTCTCTTTTCGCTGAGAGCCAAAGCCAAAGAAGAAAGATTCTCTCTTTGGTGCGTGCTTATGTACTCAAAAGGGCTTTGCGTGCTTTTGGGCGGGCCTTGAACTTGGCCTCAATTAATTGGGCCTTTCACAATCATTCGTATCGATCTTCCTCCAATAGAGGGGTGGTTCCCTGATTGCTGGGCGTGTCCTAGGTGACCGTTGGTCTGCTTTGTTTTAGTCTCTTCTGGTGCCGGGGTGGCTGCCTTAATATTGTGTATCTAAATGTTTCCCTTTTGTCCCCGGAGATGGCTCATTAGTATGTAGATGGCTTGGCAGTTTCTGTCCTTATTGAGTATAAGAATTGGCAAGTCATGTTGCAGCTGTATAGAACCTTAGTTAGGCCACACTTGGAGTATAGTGTTCAATTCTGGTCGCCACACTACCAGAAGGATGTGGAGGCTTTAGAGAGGGTGCAGAAGAGATTTACCAGAATGTTGCCTGGTATGGAGGGCATTAGCTATGAGGAGCGGTTGAATAACCTCGGTTTGTTCTCACTGGAACGAAGGAGGTTGAGGGGCGACCTGATAGAGGTCTACAAAATTATGAGGGGCATAGACAGAGTGGATAGTCAGAGGCTTTTCCCCGGGGTAGAGGGGTCAATTACTAGGGGGCATAGGTTTAAGGTGAGGGGGCAAGGTTTAGAGTAGATGTACGAGGCAAGTCTTTTACGCAGAGGGTAGTGGGTGCCTGGAACTCGCTACCGGAGGAGGTGGTGGAAGCAGGGACGATAGTGACATTTAAGGGGCATCTTGACAAATACATGAATGGGATGGGAATAGAGGGATGCGGACCCAGGAAGTGTAGAAGATTGTAGTTTAGTCGGGCAGCATGGTCGGCACGGGCTTGGAGGGCCGAAGGGCCTGTTCCTGTGCTGTACATTTATTTGTTCTTTGTTCTTGCTTGTTTCTCAGTATTGTCCAATTTTCCCTGCATTCTTTGCAAGTGTCCATTTTGTAACCGGGACGTGGCCATCCCAGATGGCTACATGACGCGGCTGCCGCAGGCAGCAGCCGTGCGCATGCGCGGCCATGGACCCGGCAATTCTTCGTCCACATTGGGAGGTAAAGCCGGCTTGACGTGGCGGAGTTGCTAGCTTCGTGGCGGAGTTGCTAGCTTCCCATTGGGCGGAGCATCGGTGCGGGGGCAGCGCTGAATTTTTGGAAGTAAAACCAGATGGATCCTGTGGACACAGCCGCAGAATCGGATAATCCAGCCCTATGTGCTGCCACTGGTGGAGAATCACGGAACTGCGTGCTGCCACAAGGAGAATTGGCCAGGAGCAATTCACGTCATGCAAATGGGCCAGCACACAGTCCACATGATTCACTGGGGTCGGGATTTGGGCTCAGAGCCTGGCAAGCTGTAGCAGCTTTGAAGAGCTCCACTCAGCACAGACTGTCATTCCAGCCAAGAAGATGGCAGCAAAAAGACCAGCACCAAGGTACCTGGATGCTGACACTGACTGAATGCTGGTCACCATTGAGGAGAGGAAGGACACACTCTTCGACAGGGTTGGGTAGAGACTCAAGCCTGCTGTACTGGCCTGGAATGAGGTGGCAGAGGCTTGAGCGCTGCCAGCCTCACCAAGAGGACTGGCACGCAATGTTGGAAGAAGGTGCATGACCTCCTTCGAGCAGCTCGGCTGAGTAACCAGCTCTGTGCATTACTCCAGTCCCTCACTCCTCACATCTGCCCCCAATCCCCTAGTGGCCAACATCACCCGACCTGCCTGCGTCTCCCTTCCAACCTGCCTGCGTCTCCCTTACAACCTGCCGTCCATGAATCTGCGACTCATGTATTGTCCTCTTTATCCAGGAGCCTTGCACACACATGCCACGAGCTACAAACTTCCCATGAAACTCGCATTCAAATGTCTCACTCTGTCCTTTCTATGTCCCCAAAGATAAAGTAGGACATAATCACCAGGAGTACCAGAAGACGGGATCGGGAAGCCCAGATATTCGGGTCCACACCCCCTCTGAGGAACGGGTCCGGCAACTCACGGGGGAGAGGGCAGTTGCTCCGATGGAGTTTGGCGGATAATGTTAGCAATGAGGCTCGTGGGCCACCCTCTGGTGAACACCACACACATGCTGCAGCACATCAGGTGGTGGCAAGGACTCCCAACGGTCAGAGGACTGCCTGATCCCAGGGAACAGCTGTTGCCCAGCCAGGTGTTTTGCATCTGGAAAAGATGAACCCGTCACTGGTGCAGATGCAGACGCAGAGACAGAATCTATAGCAGGGGGGTGTCAGCAACTTTCCAGCGCCTGCAAGTGCAACTGGAGGAGTCCAGCAACCTTCAGATGCAGGAGATGGTGATGACAATTCAAGGCACATGGGCCAACACTGAAAGGGTGGCGGCCCTGGTGGAAAGCCTCGGGATAGACATCAGGGCCACGTGTGAGGGCGTCCAAGGCTTGGGGCACACTGTCATGTGCATGGCTGAAGTGCAGGACAGGAGAGCACAGTTACAGGCAAACATGTCCCGGGCGCACATGGCCATTGCTCCAGCGCTACAGAGCTTGGTCCACTCACAAAGGGTCATGGTTGAGGACACCGAGAGCATTGGCTGGAAGCTGAGGGACCACAACCCGAAACCGAAGGACATGTCAGAGGCACTAAGGGGCGTAGAATACAATCCCTACAGAGCAGTAGGAGGACATTCAGCCCACAGTGTGCCATCGATCGCCCCCTGGACTTGGGGCATGGCAGTGAAGGCGGCATCCCGTCAGGCCTAGTCCGGGTTGATGGTGGGTCAGTCCAGCGCCACAACAGTTGGGGGAGTGACGATCCGCGGTAGGCAGGGATATTATTCGGGAATGGCTGAAGGGGGGGGGCCTATTTTGGCGGCGCATGCAGTCTAGCAGCTTCTTGAAGGACAGGCGCCAACAGTATATATGTGGCCTGATGCAGCGCCTCCTTCATATCTCCTCCTGATGTGGTGGATGGCCAGCACTGGAGCCTCACTGGACGGCCCCTGCTCTTCTGGGGCAGACTCCTCTTGTGCACGGTCCTTCCTGGACTGGCGCTTTCGCCACCGTACATCTGCAATGACACCAGCCGCCATGTCAATAGGGAGCATTGCTTGATGCAGTCTGAAATCTATGGGCGGGATTTTCCTGTTTCCGATGCCGAAATCGCGTTCGGCAATCATAAGAACATAAGAACTAGGAGCAGGAGTAGGCCATCTGGCCCCTCGAGCCTGCTCCACCATTCAATGAGATCATGGCTGATCTTTTGTGGACTCAGCTCCACTTTCCGGCCCGAACACCATAACCCTTAATCCCTTTATTCTTCAAAAAACTATCTATCTTTATCTTAAAAACATTTAATGAAGGAGCCTCTACTGCTTCACTGGGCAAGGAATTCCATAGATTCACAACCCTTTGGGTGAAGAAGTTTCTCCTAAACTCAGTCCTAAATCTACTTCCCCTTATTTTGAGGCTATGCCCCCTAGTTCTGCTTTCACCCGCCAGTGGAAACAACCTGCCCACATCTATCCTGCCTATTCCCTTCATAATCTTATATGTTTCTACAAGATCCCCCCTCATCCTTCTAAATTCCAACGAGTACAGTCCCAGTCTACTCAACCTCTCCTTGTAATCCAACCCCTTCAGCTCTGGGATTAACCTAGTGAATCTCCTCTGCACACCCTCCAATGCCAGTACGTCCTCTCTCAAGTAAGGAGACCAAAACTGAACACAATACTTCAGGTGTGGCCTCACTAACACCTTATACAATTGCAGCAGAACCGCCCTAGTCTTAAACTCCATCCCTCTAGCAATGAAGGACAAAATTCCATTTGCCTTCTTAATCACCTGTTGCACCTGTAAACCAACTTTTTGCGACTCATGCACTAGCACACCCAGGTCTCTCTGCACAGCAGCATGTTTTAATATTTTATCATTTAAATAATAATCCCTTTTGCTGTTATTCCTACCAAAATGGATAACCTCACATTTGTCAACATTGTATTCCATCTGCCAGACCCTAGCCCATTCACTTAGCCTATCCAAATCCCTCTGCAGACTTCCAGTATCCTCTGCACTTTTTGCTTTACCACTTATCTTAGTATCGTCTGCAAACTTGGACACATTGCCCTTGGTCCCGAACTCCAAATCATCTATGTAAATTGTGAACAGTTGTGGGCCCAAAACTGATCCCTGAGGGACACGACTAGCTACTGATTGCCAACCAGAGAAACACCCATTAATCTCCACTCTTTGCTTTCTATTAATTAACCAATCCTCTATCCATGCTACTACTTTCCCCTTAATGCCATGCATCTTTATCTGATGCAGCAACCTTTTGTGTGGCACCTTGTCAAAGGCTTTCTGGAAATCCAGATATACCACATCCATTGGCTCCCCGTTATCTACTGCACTGTTAATGTCCTCAACAAATTCCACTAAATTAGTTAGGCATGACCTGCCCTTTATGAACCCATGCTGCGTCTGCCCAATGGGACAATTTCCATCCAGATGCCTCGCTATTTCTTCCTTGATGATAGATTCCAGCATCTTCCCTACTACCGAAGGTAAGCTCACTGCCTATAATTACCCGCTTTCTGCCTACCTCCTTTTTTAAACAGTGGGGTCACATTTGCTAATTTCCAATCCACCAGGACCACCCCAGAGTCTAATGAATTTTGGTAAATTATCACTAGTGCATTTGCAATTTCCCTAGCCATCTCTTTTAGCACTCTGGGATGCATTCTATCAGGTCCAGGAGACTTGTCTACCTTTAGCCCCATTAGCTTGCCCATCACTACCTCCTTGGTGATAACAATCCTCTCGAGGTCCTCACCTGTCATAGCCTCATTTCCATCAGTCACTGGCATGTTATTTGTGTCTTCCACTGTGAAGACCGATCCAAAAAACCTGTTCAATTCCTCAGCCATTTCCTCATCTCCCATTATTAAATCTCCCCTCTCATCCTCTAAAGGACAAATATTTACCTTAGCCACTCTTTTTTGTTTTATGTATTTGTAGAAACTTTTACTATCTGTTTTTATATTCTGAGCAAGTTTACTCTCATAATCTATCTTACTCTTCTTTATAGCCTTTTTAGTAGCTTTCTGTTGCCCCCTAAAGGTTTCCCAGTCCTCTAGCCTCCCACTGATCTTTGCTACTTTGTATGTTTTTTCCTTCAATTTGATACGCTCCCTTATTTCCTTCGATATCCACGGTCGATTTTCCCTCTTTTTACCGTCCTTCCTTTTTGTTGGTATAAACCTTTGCTGAGCACTGTGAAAAATCACTTGGAAGGTTCTCCACTGTTCCTCAACTGTTTCACCATAAAGTCTTTGCTCCCAGTCTATCTTAGCTAGTTCTTCTCTCATCCCATTGTAATCTCCTTTGTTTAAGCACAAAACACTGGTGCTTGATTTTACCTTCTCACCCTCCATCTGTATTTTAAATTCCACCATATTGTGATCGCTCCTTCCGAGAGGATCCCTAACTATGAGATCCTGAATCAATCCTGTCTCATTACACAGGACCAGATCTAGGACCGCTTGTTCCCTTGTAGGTTCCATTACATACTGTTCTAGGAAACTATCGCGGATACATTCTATAAACTGCTCCTCAAGGCTGCCTTGACCGACCTGGTTAAACCAATCGACATGTAGATTAAAATCCCCCATGATAACTGCTGTACCATTTCTACATGCATCAGTTATTTCTTTGTTTATTGCCTGCCCCACCATAATGTTACGATTTGGTGGCCTATAGATTACCCCTATCAGTGACTTTTATGCCTTACTATTCCTGATTTCCACCCAAATGGATTCAACCTTATCCTCCATAGCACCGATGTCATCCCTTACTGTTGCCCGGATGTCATCCTTAAATAACAGAGCTACACCACCTCCCTTACCATCCACTCTGTCCTTCCGAAAAGTTTGATACCCTCGGATATTTAACTCCCAGTCGTGACCATCCTTTAACCATGTTTCAGTAATGGCCACTAAATCATAGTCATTCACGATGATTTGCGCCATCAACTCATTTACCTTATTCCGAATACTACGAGCATTCAGGTAAAGTACACTGATGTTGGCATTTTTACCTCTGTTCTGAATCTTAACACCTTGATCAGTAACCTCTCCTAAGTTATATTTCCTCTTAACCTTTCTCCTAATTTTCCTTGTCGTTGAACTCATATCTTCATGTAACAACCTGCTGCGTCACTTACCATTAATGTTTTCAGTTCCCGTTTTATTTCTTTTAGTATTCCTGGTCCTATTCACTGAGCTCCCTGTGGTGTTGGGTGTTCTGACACACAGATGAGCCAACACGGTTGCATATGGTACAATGCTTCTTTATTTAAACTTACTATTTACAGTTTGGTCTTTGCACTCTGCACGTGGGGGTTCCCTGCTTGTGTTGTTTTAACAGCTCTTTCTTGTTCCCTTCTCCCCAGACCTACTGACCACCAGGTGTCGTGCTCGTGCTTTTTATGTGGTTGGTGTTCTTGTCTGTGATTGGTTGTGGTGTTGTGTACTCTGATTTGCCTGTTAGTGTGTCCATCATGATGTGTGTGTTTGAATATCATGACATCCCCCCTTTTTACAAAGATATGTGCCTACGTGGTAATAAATATGATCGTGTCGTGAGTGCATCTAAGAGTGTGTGTGTGTCGTGTGCAGCATGTGCATATGACGGAACTATGTACATGGGGCGATGTCGGGTGCGTCACATGAACCAAGTTGTACCATAACATAACATAAATGCGAACGAGAGAAGAAGAAAAAAAACTTGAACAGTTGTCCAGTCAGACGACATCTGGAACGATAAACAACAACAGGTTATCATGTAAAATTGTGCAACTTGTTAAACATATGAACGGTATTATAAGTCCAGTCTAATGGGCTTGCGACGAGTTCGGGTTGACCGTCTCAAGGGTGGATCAAGAACCACCGGCTGCTGTGCAGGCATGGCCATGGGTGGCAATGGAAAGGGCGTGATGTGCGGCAGCTCCACAAAGTCATCCTCGGAAGCCTGTTGAGGATCTGGCGTGTGTGTGCTGTGTGGCTGTGAGCGTGGAAGTCGGCGAAGGGCGCGCCGATTGCGGCGACGCACGGAACCATCCGGCATGCGAACCAGGAACGAGCGGGGAGCCACTTGTCGGAGGACTTCGGTCGGTGCTGACCAGCCACCATACGGTTGATGGACGCGTACTTTGTCTCCGGAGGACAGGGGGGGCAGGTCCGTCGCTCGTGTGTCGTACCGACTTTTCTGGCGATCACGCTGCAGTTGCATGTTCCGAAGAACCGCCTCATGGTCTGTTGTTGGTGCCAGGATGGAAGGTACCGTCGTCCTGAGGGAGCGACCCATTAGTAGCTGCGCTGGCGAGAGACCCGTGGATAGCGGGGCCGATCGATAGGCCAGCAAGGCAAGGTTAAAGTCCGATCCGGCAGCAGCCGCCTTGCACAGGAGCCGCTTGGCGATGTGGACACCCTTTTCAGCCTTCCCGTTCGATTGTGGATGCAGAGGGCTGGATGTCACATGAGTGAAACCATATGCTGCGGCAAAGGACGACCATTCACGGCTGGCAAAACAAGGTCCATTGTCTGACATGACAGTCCTTGGAATGCCATAGCGAGCAAATGTTTCCTTGCAGGCCCCAATGACTGCGGACGACGTCAGATCATGGAGAGGCATGACTTCCGGGTAGTTAGAGTAGTAGTCTATAATAACAATGTAATCTCTGCCGAGCGCGTGAAATAGGTCAACACCCACCTTCGCCCATGGGGACGTCACCATCTCGTGTGGTAGAAGTGTTTCCGGAGGTTGCGCCGGCTGAAACCTCTGACAGGTTGTGCAGTTGAGCACCATGTTGGCTATGTCTTCATTAATACCCGGCCAATATACCGCCTCCCGGGCCCTTCGTCTGCATTTTTCGACGCCCAAGTGGCCTTCGTGTAGTTGATGAAGAATCATCTGGCGCACGCTGTGCGGAATAACGATCCTGTGTGATTTCATAAGGACCCCGTCTATGTTGGTGAGATCATCTCGCACATTATAAAACTGGGGGCACTGCCCTTTTCGCCACCCTTCCGTCATGTGGCGCATCACTCGCTGCAGAAGGGGGTCAGTCGCCGTCTCTGCGCGTATGTGGGCCAGACTAGGATCATCAGCTGGCAGATTTGTTGCTGTCAGAGTCACGTGTGCCTCAATTTGACGCACGAACCCCTCCGCATCTGGTGGTGTGCTTACTGCTCGGGAAAGAGTGTCCGCCACGATGAGCTCCTTCCCCGGAGTGTAGATTAGTTCAAAATCGTACCTCCTGAGTTTAAGTAAGATGCGCTGGAGGCGAGGAGTCATGTCGTTCAGGTCTTTGTTAATGATGTTGACCAGGGGGCGGTGGTCAGTTTCGACCGTAAATCGTGGCAGGCCATACACATAGTCGTGGAACTTGTCCAGTCCAGTTAACAAGCCCAGGCATTCTTTTTCGATTTGCGCGTAGCGCTGTTCGGTAGGGGTCATGGCTCGTGAGGCATATGCAACCGGGGCCCATGACGACGTGCTGTCTTTTTGCAGGAGTACCACTCCAATACCAGATTGGCTGGCGTCTGTTGAGATCTTTGTAGGGCGAGTCGTGTCAAAGAAGGCCAGCACTGGTGCCGTGACCAGTTTGTGCTTGAGCTCCTCCCATTCCCGCTGATGCGATTGGTGCCAGTTGAATTCTGTCGATTTTTTTACGAGATGGCGCATATTTGTTGTATGAGAAGCCAGGTTGGGAATGAACTTCCCAAGGAAGTTGACCATGCCCAGGAATCTTAAGACAGCCTTCTTGTCAGCCGGTCGTGGCATGGCTGTGATGGCGCTAACCTTGTCTGCATCGGGACGGACCCCTGACCTTGAGATGTGGTCCCCGAGGAATTTCAGCTCCGTCTGGCCGAAGGCACACTTCGCACGGTTGAGACGCAGGCCATTTTGTCGTATGCGGGTAAAGACACGTCGTAGACGATGCATGTGTTCCTGCGGAGTGGTGGACCAAATGATGATATCGTCCACATATACACGTACCCCTTCGATGCCTTCCATCATCTGCTCCATAATGCGGTGGAAAACTTCAGATGCCGAAATGATGCCGAATGGCATCCGGTTGTAGCCGAATCTGCCAAAAGGGGTGTTGAATGTGCATAGTCTTCGGCTGGCCGGGTCCAGTTGGATCTGCCAGAATCCTTTGGACGCATCCAATTTAGTGAATATTTTGGCTCGCGCCATCTCGCTGGTGAGGTCTTCTCGTTTCGGGATGGGATAGTGTTCCCGCATGATGTTGTTATTCAGATCTTTAGGATCTATACATATACGGAGCTCGCCAGAGGGCTTCTTAACACAGACCATGGAGCTGACCCATGGCGTGGGCTCCGTGACCCTGGATAGGACCCCTTGGTCCTGAAGAATCTGCAGTTGTGCCTTGAGGCGGTCTTTGAGTGGCGCAGGAACCCTGCGAGGTGCGTGAACGACAGGGATGGCGTCCGGTCTGAGTCGAATCTTGTACGTGTATGGCAATGTCCCCATGCCTTCAAAAACCTCCTGGTTGTGAGCAAGGAGGGAATGGAGATTTGCGTGGAACTCAGCATCCGGGAAGTCGGATATCTCATCTGGAGAGAGAGACATAATGCGCTGTACCAGGTGAAGGACCTTACACGCCTGTGCGCCCAGTAACGAGTCCTTTGATGAGCCGACAACTTTGAAGGGGAGTGTGGCCGTGTACATCTTGTGAGTCACCTGTAGCTGGCAAGATCCTATGGACGGGATGACGTTCCCGTTATAGTCAACCATCTTGAGCCGGGATGGCGTGATGGGTGGTTTGACCTTCATGGCCTGGACTGCAGAGTAAGCAATCAGGTTGGCGGATGCGCCGGTGTCCAGACGGAAGGCGACGCGCGATCGGTTGACCGTCAGGGTGGCACATCAATGACGGAAACTCGGAAGGCATCCTGGTCATCTGCATCACTTAACTGGAAGTCTTGATGCTTGGGCTGGACGGTCCTGACTTGTCTGCGAGGTTGTCGAGGATGCGCCGGATCCATGGGTTGAGCCGAACGACAGTGGGCTGCGTAGTGGCCCAACTTGCCACATCTGTGGCACTGTCGGTTTTTTGCAGGACATTGCCCTTTTAAATGTAGAGCTCCACAATTGCCGCACGTCATGACGTCACGGCGTTCGTTGCGCCACTGCGCATGCGCAGTGCGATCTTGCGGTGGGCGCGCCTGCGCAGTGCGTCCCTCGTTGTGGCCGTTATTTTTGGCGCGCACCTGCGCGGGAGACCGCGAAAAGCGCGGGAAGCGGCCGCTGTCGTCCGGGCCGTGGGTCGGGAAGTAATCGACGGCCTGGATGCGTTCGACGTCGTGGGCGGCCTGGCTTGCCGATTCGACGGCTGGGGACCCCCTCCGTGCCAACTCGGACGCCTGAAATCGGGCAAAACGGCAGGTAGCATTTTCGTGGAGGACACAGGCTTCCACAGCAGACGCTAAGATGAGGCTTTTCATTTTAAAAAGCTGCTGGCGTAGGCCACTAGAGGCAACGCCAAAAACAATCTGGTCCCTGATCATGGACTCTGTGGTGTTGCCGTAACCGCAGGACTGCGCTAGAATCCGGAGGTGCGTCAAAAAGGGTTGAAAAAGCTCCTCCTTACCTTGCAGGCGTTGCTGAAAGAGGTATCTTTCAAAACTTTCATTTACTTCAACTTGAAAGTGCTGGTCCAGTTTGAGGATGACCGTGTCATATTTGGCTTGGTTTTCGCCTTCTTCGAACACCAGTGAGTTGAAGACGTCGGTGGCGTGCGGACCTGCGTAGAAGAGGAGCATTGCAATCTTCGTGTCATCCGAGACATTCTGTTTTTCGGTGGCACGGATGTACAGGTCAAATCGCTGCCTGTAGAGCTTCCAATTGGTGCCTAGGTTCCCCGCGACTTGCATCGGCTGCGGTCCGTCGGTGTGGTCCATGTCCAGAATGGCAGGTTAGTAGGCAGGTATCGATCCACTCCTGTACCATGTGGTGTTGGGTGTTCTGACACACAGATGAGCCAACACGGTTGCATATGGTACAATGCTTCTTTATTTAAACTTACTATTTACAGTTTGGTCTTTGCACTCTGCACGTGGGGGTTCCCTGCTTGTGTTGTTTTAACAGCTCTTTCTTGTTCCCTTCTCCCCAGACCTACTGACCACCAGGTGTCGTGCTCGTGCTTTTTATGTGGTTGGTGTTCTTGTCTGTGATTGGTTGTGGTGTTGTGTACTCTGATTTGCCTGTTAGTGTGTCCATCATGATGTGTGTGTTTGAATATCATGACACTCCCCTCAGTCACTGTACCTTGTACTGTCGCCCTTTTTGATTTTTGACTATGGCTTCTCTGCCTTACACTTTCCCCCTTACTGCCTTTTATTTCTGTCCCTGTTTTCCTACCTTCCAACTTCCTGCATCGGTTCCCACCCCCCTGCCACATTCGTTTAAACTCTCCCCAACAGCTCTAGCAAACACCCCCCCTAGGACATCGGTTCCAGTCCTGCCCAGGTGCAGACCGTCCGGTTTGTACTGGTCCCACCTCCCCCAGAACCGGTTCCAATGTCCCAGGAATTTGAATCCCTCCCTCTTGCACCATCTCTCGAGTCACGCATTCATCCTCTCTATCCTGACATTCCTACTCTGACTAGCTCGTGGCACTGGTAGCAATCCTGAGATTACTACCTTTGAGGTCCTACTTTTTAGTTTAACTCCTAGCTCCCTAAATTCAGCTTGTAGGACCTCGTCCCGTTTTTTACCTATATCGTTGGTGCCTATGTGCACCACGACAGCTGGCTGTTCACCCTCCCCCCCCCAGAATGTCCTGCAGCCACTCCGGCCAGAGAATCCCCGTTGGTGCCGAAATCGGGGTCTCCGCCACCTCCAAAACGGCGAACTATGCCGTACGCCATATGGATGGCCTCCTGATATCACCTGAGGTCGTTCCCCGATGCTCTGCCCCCAATGGGCAACTAAGGCCGGGGGCTTTACGCTGCGTGTCTGCTAGCCCCCACCAGCCGAAGGATCGGTGGAGATTTTGCGCTGTTTTGTCAGGCGTAAAACGCCACTATTCCCACGCCACGCTGGAGAAACCAGCCCGATGTCTCTGCTGGGGGGAGAAGGGGAGAGAGAGACCGAGAGCTTAAGCAAGATGAGGATCACCTTGACCAGCCAATGCCACAAGCGCCACCCTCAAAATAACCCTCCACGCCCCTCACTGACTCTCTCCCGGCTCCTTTCAGATTATGTTGTCCGCACTGCACCCTTGTCCCCATCAGTGACTGACACCCTTCCTGCGATGTAGAGAGCCACTATCCTCACCATGTGTTCATGCCAACAGCGGTACTGGTGGCTGCCGCAACCAGTGTTCGCGATAGGCTTTATGGCCTCTGTTCTGTTTCTCACGTTGTGGTCTCCAGTGGGTCTACTGACTGGGTGAGCCTTGTGCTACCCTGCCAGAGGGGTGACAACTGGTTTTGTGGTGGAGACATTCATACTGTGCAGCCATTCACCTCCATGCTAAGAGCCTGGTGTGTGTGCAGGTCCTACAGATGGGGGTGAGGGAGGAGTGTATGCATGTGCTAGGACATTAGTTGTAGGTTGTGACAGGAAGTTGGTCAGGTTCCTGGCTGCGGCTAGGGGGATGGGATCAGATCTGATGGGCCGGCGATTAAGCATGGCCACGCTCATCCCCTTTATAATACTGCTGGGGTACGAAGGTTTCCAAAGGGTTGGGGAACCAGATGACCAGACTCCTCAGAGCATTTGCTGGAAACTGTCAGCAGTCAGCAGTCTCAACAACCATGAGCCTGTAAGATGCAGCTGGGGGATGGGTTTAAATTATATTAAAGCATCAATGGGGGGCTCCCCATTCCCGATGTGGATACCCCAAGTCCACGCACTTGCCAGAAAGTTATTCCCCGCTATTCCCTTAGGTCCAGGCATACACCCCCAGCAAACGCAGAAAGTTTGACAACCGAGTTTTTACCTCCTTGCTCCCCTTCAAGGGCCATGGTGTCTGCATCCCACCCGTAAATACTTGCAGTAATTCATGTCCTCGTGGCTCTTAGCTGAGAGGCTGGAGCATCGGGGAAGGGTGGAACATCGGACTTCCAGCCGCTAATCAGATTAAAAACCAGGAAAATCGAGGCTTTCATGTTGCTGCGGGTATGAGGTGTGCAGCTCACTGCAGCCACCAGCAGGAAACTGGATATCAGAGGTTTTTGACTGATGCTCCACTTTTTTCCGGATTGGAAAACTCGCTACCGACGGCAAGTAATGGAGGGTGCTCAGTGCTTTCTGCTGTGAAAAAAGGAAGTAAAAGCACTTAACTGTTTTTGATATGGTTAAGAACTGTCAATCGTAACAAGAGTGTTCATAAACATGGTGGATTGCTTCAAAGCAGGGTACATGAGATGCATTCATGTGTGAAGGAGCGAAAGCTACAGGGTAGTTGTTATGGGGGACTTTAACTTTCCAAATATTGACTGGGAACGCTATAGTTTGAGTACTTTAGATGGGTCAGTTTTTGTCCAATGTGTGCAGGAGGGTTTCCTGACACAGTATGTAGATAGGCCAACGAGAGGCGAGGCCATATTGGATTTGGTACTGGGTAATGAACCAGGACAGGTGTTAGATTTGGAGGTAGGTGAGCAGTTTGGTGATAGTGACCACAATTCGATTACGTTTACTTTAGTGATGGAAAGGGATAGGTATATACTGCAGGGCAAGAGTTATATCTGGGGGAAAGGCAATTATGATGCGATGAGGCGAGACTTAGGATGCATCGGATGGAGAGGAAAACTGCAGGGGATGGGCACAATGGAAATGTGGAGCTTCTTCAAGGAACAGCTACTGTGTGTCCTTGATAAGTATGTACCTGTCAGGCAGGGAGGAAGTGGTCGAGCAAGGGAACCGTGGTTTACTAAAGCAGTCGAAACACTTGTCAAGAGGAAGAAGGAGGCTCATATAAAGATGAGACATGAAGGTTCAGTTAGGGCGCTCAAGAGTTACAAGTTAGCTAGGAAGGACCTAAAGAGAGAGTTAAGAAGAGCCAGGAGGGGACATGAGAAGTCTTTGGCAGGTAGGATCAAGGATAACCCTAAAGCTTTCTATAGATATGTCAGGAATAAACGAACGACGAGGGTAAGAGTAGGGCCAGTCAAGGACAGTAGTGGGAAGTTGTGCTTGGAGTCTGAGGAGATAGGAGAGGTGCTAAATGAATATTTTTCGTCAGTATTCACACAGGAAAAAGACAATGTTGTTGAGGAGAATACTGAGATTCAGGCTACTCGACTAGAAGGGCTTGAGGTTCATAAGGAGGAGGTGTTAGCAATTCTGGAAAGTGTGAAAATAGATAAGTCCCCTGGGCCAGATGGGATTTATCCTAGGATTCTCTGGGAAGCTAGAGAGGAGATTGCTGAGCCTTTAGCTTTGATCTTTAAGTCATCTTTGACTACAGGAATAGTGCCAGAAGACTGGAGGATAGCAAATGTTGTCCCCTTGTTCAAGAAGGGGAGTAGAGACAACCCCGGTAACTATAGATCAGTGAGCCTTACTTCTGTTGTGGGCAAAATCTTGGAAAGGTTTATAAGAGATAGGCTGTACAATCATCTGGAAAGGAATAATTTGATTAGAGATAGTCAACACGGTTTTGTGAAGGGTAGGTCTTGCCTCACAAACCTTATTGAGTTCTTTGAGAAGGTGACCAAACAGGTGGATGAAGGTAAAGCAGTTGATGTGGTGTATATGGATTTCAGTAAAGTGTTTGATAAGGTTCCCCACGGTAGGCTACTGCAGAAAATACGGAGGCATGGGATTCAGGGTGATTTAGCAGTCTGGATCAGAAATTGGCTAGCTGGAAGAAGACAAAGGGTGGTGGTTGATGGGAAATGTTCAGACTGGAGTCCAGTTACTAGTGGTGTACCACAAGAATCTGTTTTGGGGCCACTGCTGTTTGTCATTTTTATAAATGACCTGGAGGAGGGCGTAGAAGGATGGGTGAGTAAATTTGCAAATTACACTAAAGTCGGTGGAGTTGTGGACAGTGCGGAAGGATGTTACAAGTTACTGAGGGACATAGATAAGCTGCAGCGCTGGGCTGAGAGGTGGCAAATGGAGTTTAATGCAGAAAACTGTGAGGTGATTCATTTTGGAAGGAATAACAGGAAGACAGAGTACTGGGCTAATGGTAAGATTCTTGGCAGTGTGGATGAGCAGAGAGATCTCGCTGTCCATGTACATAGATCCCTGAAAGTTGCCACCCAGGTTGAGAGGGTTGTTAAGAAGGCGTATGGTGTGTTAGCTTCTATTGGTAGAGGGATTGAGTTTCGGAGCCATGAGGTCATGTTGCAGCTGTACAAAGCTCTGGTGCGGCCGCATTTGGAGTATTGCATGCAATTCTGGTCGCCGCATTATAGGAAGGATGTGGAAGCATTGGAAAGGATGCAGAGGAGATTTACCAGAATGTTGCTTTGTATGGAGGGAAGATCTTATACGGAAAGGCTGAGGGACTTGAGGCTGTTTTCGTTAGAGAGAAGACGATTAAGAGGTGATTTAATTGAGGCATACAAGATGATCAGAGAATGTAAATTAATAAAAAAAGACTTTAGACTCTAAAGGCATCAAGGAAATGGGAAGAGCATGGGAGCATGGCGTTGATATAGAGTACCAGCCATGGTATTCGATTGTAGAGCCTTTTTACTCGGATGGTTATGTCTAGCACGAGGGGACATAAGCTTTAAATTGAGGGGAGATAGATATAAGACAGATGTCAGAGGTAGGTTCTTTACTCAGAGAGTAGTAAGGGCGTGGAATGCCCTGCCTGCAATAGTAGTGGACTCGCCAACACGAAGGGCATTAAAATGGTCATTGGATAGACATATGGACGATAAGGGAATAGTGTAGATGGGCTTTAGAGTGCTTTCACAGGTCGGCGCAACATCGAGGGCCGAAGGGCCTGTACTGCGCTGTAATGTTCTATGTTCTATGTGTGAAGGGAAAGATTATCGAATCGTAGAAACTCTAGAGTGCAGAGGGCCATTCGATCCATCAAGCCTGCACCGACACTTCGAAAGAACACTCGACCTACAACCCCGAATGCCCCGCAGAATCCCTATGACCTAATCTGCACATCCCTGGAAACTAAGCGGCAATTTAGCATGGCCAGTTCACCTAAATTGCACTTCTTTGGATAGTGGAAGAAAACCAGAGCACCTGGAGGAAACCCAAGCAGAAAAGGAGAGAACATACATACGCCACACAGACAGTGATGCAAGGCTGGAATTGAACCCAGGTCCCTGGTGCTGTGAGGCTGCAGTGCTAACCATCAAACCCCTGCCTCTGCAGTAAAAACACTGTCAATCACTGGCTAATGCAATGTATTGCCGTATGAAGTTGAATAGCAGAATTGCATTTCAAAGGCTGTCGCGGGATCTGAGGCCCTTTGATGTGTACTTGGCTTTCAAGGAAGCCTCTGACACTTGTAACAGCTGCTGCTTTAAACACCTTTGTCTGAGGCAGAAGATGTTCAAAAAGGGCAGGTGGAAACAGTGATTTTTCACTCTACTGGGTAATCAATATACATGATTGAAATAAAAGATGATCTCACCTTTATGCCATTTTCATTTACCCTTTTGCCATCACAGTGTCTGGATACCTTAACCGAGATTATTTCATAATATTACTGCAACAGATATATATATAACATAATCTTTCTAAAAATGTCCTACTCTTGACTGACTATTGGCTGATAAGTCAAATACATTGTGCAGTTTTGATAACTTTGTATAGAGAGAATATTCAAACCATAAAGCATGTTCAGCATAGGTTCAACAGGGCGATACCAGTGATGGGAAACCATTGTTCTGAGGAGTTAGTTGGGATATTGTGGCTGGATTGTCTGATTCTGGGCTATGTCCCCATGCCGGCGTGAGAACGGCAGCGTTTTAAGACAGAAAATATGGTGCAAAATAGCCACCGGTTCCCCGTTTTGCTGGGGGCTAGCATGCCGGCACCATAGAGCACCCGGCTCTAGCTGCTGATCAGGCCCAGAGAATTGGCGAGTCTGTGGCAGGGCCTGCGGCGGCCTGCAGCGGGCAGCCGGGCAACATGGCGCTGGCCGCTCGCGGACCCGGCCCACGAACTATTCCCCCCTTTGGCCCGCTTGCATGCCCAGGACCCCCCCCCCCCCCCACACTGTGCGCCAAGCCCCTAATAAAGTCTCCCTGCCCACGGATCAGACCTCCCCCGACTGTGGCAGCGCTGGACTGAGTCCACATCCGCCACGCCGAGTTCCCGACGGATAAGACCACGCGCAACCGACGCCTGTCGGGAAGTTTGCCGATCGGGGGGGGAATAGCATCGGGAGCGGGCCCCAGGCAATGCCCTTGGGCCGTCGATACATGACACGGCGTAGGCTTTGGAGGGGCCAAAGCGGCACTGCCCCCGATTTGGTTGTAAACTTTGATTCCCCGGCTAATCGATGTACGCGATTTGGCGTCGGCCACCAGAGAATCCAGCCCTGGGACTATTTAAATTGAAACAGAGCAAGTTGAGAAGATTTTTACAGTCTTTGATTGGCAGGACGTACTTTAGGGAAGACATTGTTAATAGAGCATGTTGTTTGTGAGTGGTTGTGATAGGATTTGCTGGTCCTTGACAAAGTAAGCATTTCAAGCACTGGAAAATACAAACTATGGAGAGACAGCTGGGCAGTGAGAGTCATTTTAATTGCTTCAGCAAAGAGCCGGCACAGTCGAAAGGCCTTCCTTGAGGCATCACAGTGGCACAGTGGTTAGCACTGCTGCCTCAAGCGCCAGGGGACATAGGTTTCATTCCGACCTTGGGTGTCTGTGTGGAGTTTGTACATCTCCCCGTGTCTGCATGTGTTTCCTCCGGGTGCTCCGTTTCCTCCCACAGTCCAAAGATGTGCAGGTTGGATGGATTAGCTATGCTAAATTGCCCCTTAGGGGTGCAGGAATAGGTTGGGAGATTGGGCCTGGAGAGAGTGCAGAAGAGATTAACAAGAATGTTGCCAGGACTCAAGGGACTGGGTTATAGGGAGAGATTGGACAGGCTAGGATTTTTTCTATAAAGCGTAGGAAACTGAGGGGTGATCCTATAGAGGTGCATAAAATCATGCATGGATTGGGTGAATGCGCTCAGTCTTTTTCCCAGGATTAGGAAATCGAGAACTAGAGGCATAGGTTTAAGTTAAGAGGGAAAGAATTAATGGGAACTTGAGGAGCAACTTTTTTACACAGAGGGTGGTACATATGTGGAATAAACTGGCAGAGGAAGTGGCTGAGACAGGGACATTGACAACATTTAAAAGGCATTTGGACAGATACATGAATAGGAAAGGTTTAGAGGGGTATATGGCAAATGCATGCAAATGGGGTTAGCTTAAATGGGCCTTTTGGTTGACATGGATCAGTTTGGGCCAAAGGGCTTGCCTCCGTGCCATAGATTCTATGATTCTGCCTTAAAGTGATAGTCAGTTTGAGTTAGAAATGCACAACTTTTTTTTTAAACCAAAGATCTGTGCGTTTTACAGAAAGAGCACATTCCCATTCCGAGGCCAGATTTGGAAAAACCTGCTTTGATTTCAAATCACCTCAGGAATTTTCAAGTGCAGCCCAAGCGATCCATGAAATCTTTGGGAAATAAATGAAGGAGCATTCATTATCAAAATCGCCTACGTCTGCTGAGGGAATACTCTCCACTTGTCTGGATCAGTGCAGTTCCAACAACACTCGAGCAGCTTGACACCACCCAGCACAAAGCAACCTGCTTAATTGCTAACCCTTCCTCAAAGGGTTAGCACATCCACTCGCTCCACCACCGACACAAAGTGGCAGCAGTGTGTACCATCTACAACAGTGATGGGCAACCTAGGCTAGTGGGTGGGCTGAAAGAGTGCCCCCCCCTTCATCAAGTGAGCCGCAAGATTGAAATCAGGATTGTTCATTAACTGAACAATCACCCAGGGGCTGGTTTAGCTCACTGGGCTAAATAGCTGGCTTTAAAGCAGACCAAGCAGGCCAGCTGCACGATTCCAATTCCCGTACCAGCCTCCCCGAACAGGCGCCGGAATGTGGCGACTAGGGGCTTTTCACAGTAACTTCATTTGAAGCCTACTTGTGACAATAAGCGATTTTTATTTCATTATCTGTGACCATATGACTAAAATTAAATACATTTAATACATGCCAAATATTTCATACAAGGTGTAGAAAATGCTTAATGATTCATATGTTAATGGTCATGAACTTCAAATGGTAAAAACAAAAGAAAATATTACACTTTGGACACAGAGGAAGCACAAGGTTCTCACAGTTAGTGTTGTAGGCAATCAGCACACACCTCACTTCACTTGCCCTTGCTTTACGTGCTCATCACTTCAATCATACTGGTAGGAAAAGAACTATGCGATGGAAATCAGCAGAATGTGGCAACCCTTTGCATGGGCAACAGTCAACAAAATGTCTCGTAGGTCGCATTCAGAACCCAGATGGGTCGCAGTGGCTCTCGGCTGTAGTTTGCCGACCACTGATCGACATGATGCACTGTAGGAACTCACCAAGGTTCCTTTGGCAGCAAATTCCAAACCACGACTGCTACCATCTGAAGGACAAGGGCATCAGAAACTTGGGAACCGCACACCTGGAGGCTCCCCTCCAAGTCACTCACCACCCTGACTTGGAAATTTATTGCCATTCCCTCACTATAGCTGAGCCAAAATCCTGGAACTCCCTCCCCAAGAGCATTGGGTGTGCCTACACCTCAGCGATGGCAGCGGTTCAAGAAGGCAGTTCACCACCACCTACTCAAGGGCAGCTAGGATGGGCAATAAATGTTGCCTAACCAGCGACACCCACATCCCGTAAAATAAATTTTATTTTTCCATCCCCGTCTCAGCTCAATCTGATACGGATTCCCTCAGTCATGTCTTTGTTCTCTATAAACTATTCCAATGTTCTTCTACTGGTCTTCCAACTTAAACCTTCCATAAACTTGAACTCATTGAAAATTCTGTTGCACTAAATCTCATTCACCCATCATCCCTGCATTCATTAGTTGCTGGCATAGCAATGCCTTGATTTTAAAATTTTCTGCCTTGTTTTTCAAATTCCTCCATCCCCATTTCTATCTCAATAACATTCTCTACAATCCTTTTGAGATATCTACTCTAATTTTGGCCTTGTGTACATCTCTTATTTGAACTGCGGCCGTTCCATCAGCTGCCTCAGTCCTAAGCTTTGGACTTGGTGTCAAATTCTATCTAATAAGACTTGAGACATTTTACTGTGTTGAAGGTGCAACCTGTTGTTAATCCAGGTAGCAGCTAGTGCTTGAGATTTGCCAGAGGTGTCCATAGTGTTTGACGAAGCACAATGTGTGAATCTTATAAACTGATGAAGATACTTGTAATGATCGTCTCGTGTTTGCTGCCAAGCATGGAGCCCAAGCATGCTTTTGGTCGAGGGAATGGGCTTGGGCGGGGGTGGAGGGAGGGGGATGCACAGCACAGAACTGCAGCAAAGTGTAACAACATAGCTTGCCATAGAAATTACTGCAACTGAAATTACTCCAAAAAAAGCTCCTGATGTGGAAAGAGCATAAAGAAATCTGTTACAGCATAACATGAGCTTTGAGAACAATTTGACATGAAGCAGTGCTGGAAGATGATGAATTCTGCAAAGATAATGTCCCACAATGTAGAGTTAGGAGATTGAGAGGTATAACAATGCATTCATAATAGTTAGCAAAGTGCATAAAATTTAACATACCGATATTCAATTATGGGGTCATTAGAGCGGGAATTTCCTGGACTGTTTAAGTAAATAGTGACTGTCTATACATAATTGTGAATGTAATTTTCAAGGATATGATTATATTTTTAAGTAAATACTTACAGCCCATTTCAAAAGAGGGTACTGAAACTAAAGTGGTTTGCGGTACAGTTTTGACCAGGTTAAGCTGGAAGCAATTTTGGTTTACTTTTTTTCCACTTACACACTGATTGGGTTAATCCCTTTCAGAGCTTGCTTGTATCAGTTAGCAGTCGATCGCCCAGATGATTTATATTCAAATTCTTTCAGCCCTTTCCAGGTCTGTTACCTCCTGTGTTTTTCTTTCATGTTTGCTAACAAAGGTCAGTGCTTGTGGTAGACTTGTGCATTCGCCCCACAAGACAGTTGCTGCTGTCGGTCCCGCTCCTCCCATACTGCCTTCAATCAGACAGGATGTGGCCATGCTTGTAGTCTGATAGGTTAATTGATTTTTGGGAAGCCCTCTGGGTCAGCTGGTTTAAAGGATCACCCACTAAGCCTGTTATTCACTGTCAAAGGTAATTCAATTAAACCTCCAGAAGTGTGACTAATTACCATTTGTTGAACACTTTACTGTCCAGCCCATAAACTGGAGCTGTCTATAATTGGATAAGTCATAACCTTGATAGATAGCTTCTGGTCTGGAGACAGCGCTGTTTGATCTAACATTCCAGACCTTTGCCCTGGGTCTAACTGATGACAACAGCTGTAGAGAAGCTTATAAAAACGCGATAAAACAGCCACGCTCTCATTGGAAACAACTGCCTCCGTTTAGAAAAACACAGCGACAGTGACGGCATGCTGCACAACAAACTGCAATGGAGCGACTTGTCTTGAACTAGACTCAAATGAAAAGCATTGCCGTTTTTGGCCTCCCGGCTACAACCAATAGCCACCAAGCATTTTGATGAGCAAAGTCAGGATCATTTGTTGAATGAATAGAGCCCTTTTCCTTTTTTAAAATTCAGTTACGGGATGTGGGCATCGTTAATTAGGCCAGCATTTATTGCCCATCCCTAATTGCCCTTCAGAAGGTGGTGGTGAGTTGCCTTCCTGAACCGCTGCAGTCCTTGAGGTGTAGGTACACCCACTGTGCTGTTAGGGAGGGAGTTCCAGGAGGGAGGGAGTTCCAGGATGTTGCCCCAGCCACAGTGAAGGAAACAGCGACATATTTCCAAGTCATGGCGATGAGTGACTTGGAGGGTAATCTCCAGGTGGTGGGGTTTCCAGGTATCTGCTGCTCTAGGCGTTAGTGGTCATGGGTTTGGAAGGTGCAGTCTAAGGAACCTCGGTGAGTTACTGCAATGCATCTTGTCGATGATACAAATAGTTGCCATTGTTCGTCGGTGGTGGAGGATTTGAATGTTTGTGGAAGGGGGAGCAATCAAGCGGGCTGCTTTGTCCGAGATGGTGCGAGCTTCTTGAGTGTTGTTGGAGCTGCACTCATCCAAGTGCTTAGATTTCCTTAACGTGCTGAGATTTTCCTGGCCAATTTTTGCCACCTCTCTTGACCTCTTCTCTTTTGTAGGTGTTTCACATCATCAGCCACTATCAGGTCGACCCAAGAGATCATCATTTGAAGAAGAGTCATACAGACCCAAAACGTGAACTGTGTTACTCTCTCCACAGATGCTGCCAGACCTGCTGAGTATTTCCAGCATTTTTTGTTTTTATTTCAGAATTCCAGCATCTGCAATATTTTACTTTTATGATAATAATCCATGACTGTGAGCAGCATGCTTAATAGGAGGTAAGTATCAGTGGTAAGCTTAACTGTGTCTGCACCTGATATCCTCCCCAGGAACTTGCAGTCTTCCATCACGAGTCCCTGGATATAGTCCTCAGGAGAAAGATTGAATGTGTGACTCTCCTGGTCTGCATTTCTGAGTGACACAAAAGACTAACACACTGACCAATCTAAAGGTTATTGGTTTATTTGTGTCCATTGTGACTCAGTTGGGTGGCATGGTAGCACAGTGGTTAGCACTGTCACTTCACAGCGCCAGGGTCCAGGTTCGATTCCCGGATTGCATTACTGTCTGTGCGGAGTCTGCACATTTTCCCCTGTCTGAGTGGCTTTCCTCCCGGTGCTCCGGTTTCCTCCCATAAGTCCTGAAAGACGTGCTTGTTAGGCGAATTGCACATTCTGAATTCTCCCTCCGTGTACCCGAACAGGCGCCGGAATGTGGCGACTAGGGGATTTTCACGGTAACTTCATTGCAGTGTTAATGTAAGCCCACTTGTGACAATAATTGTAGTGATCTCTGTATGTGCATGTACACAAGGGGTTAATGTGTAATCAGCAGCCCCGTATGATCACTAGAGGGCCGGACCAACAGGGGTATAAAAAGCAACCACATTGTGTCTCCCTCAGTCTCTCTCTCGGGTGCACTGTGACCAGGACAATATCAGAATAGTTCAAATGGCTAGTGGAGTTACGTATTGTTATCGTAGTTAGATCTTGTTAACCTTATCACTAGTATCAAAGTTAAAGTCAAGAACTCATGCACTTGTTGTTATAGTTACTCAATAAACCTTTGTTGTTACTGGACGAGCTCGAGTCTTCTTCATCGAGATTCAGACCTCATCAGTAACCAAGGTTTGAGTAGCACATGTTACCTATCACACAGGTAACACGACAATAATAAAGATTATTATTATTACTCTCACTTATAATGCACAAGGTTCTGTGTTGAAGTTCCACCATAGAGTTGAACACAACCCAGTGCCATATTGAGGGAATGCTGACCACTCGGAGATGCTGGGCTGGATTCTCCGGTCCCCCAGCCGCGTGTTTCTCGGCAGCGCGCTGTTCGCTGGCGGCGGGATTCTCCACGCCTGTCGCTTGTCAGTGGGATTTCCCATTGAAGCCACCCCATGCTGCCGTGAAACTGGAGTCAGGTGTACGCTGCCGGCGGGAAAAGAGAATCGCAACGGCCAAGAATTCCGGCTGCTGTCTTTTGGATGCGATGCTAAACCATCTGCTTAGGCGGATGCAAAAGATCCAAAGATCCGCTAGCACAATATCGAAGAATAGCAGGGGAATTATAGCGGTCAGGTAATCTGTATTTTTGAGGGATCAATATTGGCCAGAACATTAGTTAGAACTCCCCTGCTATTCTTCGATATCGTGCGAGCGGATCTTTTGCTGATCTTACTGAGAGTGATGGGGTGGGAATTGGTTGGTTTTGATTTATCCTGCTTTTTGTGGACATGACATAACTCATCAATGGGAAACTTGTCAATAGGATGACTATTAGAAGAAATAATAAGTAATCAGTCATTAATTTACAGTGAGCCCCATTTAATCACGGATTGCCATACGCCACACCTCCTTGGAAAAGGAGGAAAACATTTAGGCCATGTTTCCAGCCCTGTCTGATTTCTTGATGGATGAGAAATTCCTGAAAAGACTTTGTGTGACTAGGGCATCACAGAAAATGACCAGTTCTAAGAAAAGCAAAATCTCCATTGGGAACGTCGTCAATCACCTTCTGAGATACTTTACTGCTCATTTATGTATCTCTGCCCCATGGTGCAAGTGTCTTGGATTGTCAAGTATACTGTGGTGGCAGAGATTTACACAGGCATTTCTCCAAAATTATCAATAATGCAATGAAATATATTTTAGAAAATTCACAATAATATTCTATTAGCAGTTCCTCAGCATCGCATATGACATCGAATTCTGTGGAAAATGGGCTATTTGCCAAACCAGGATTGACAACATACTGACAGGGTATAAACTTAAATCGTTGGAATGTCCTGATGATAGCATCGCTATAAGATGCTGAAAATATAGCACTGATTTAGCATTTAGTATATTTGTCATGTTCCAAAAGCTTTTCTCCATGGTAAAAACTCCCAATTATTTCCTTCTGGGATTGTTTCATTTTGTGTTCTGTATTTACCTGACAGGTCATACAATCATAGCATAGAATTTACTGTGCAGAAGGAAGCCATTTGGCCCATCAAGTCTGCACCGGCTCTTGGAAAGAGCACCCTACTTAAGCCCATGCCTCCACCCTATCCCAGTAACCCAGTAACCCCGCCTAAACTTTTGGACACTAAGGGGAAATTTAGCATGGCCAATCCACCTAACCTGTGGGAGGAAACCAGAGCATCCGGAGGAAACTCCACTCAGACAGTCACCCAAGACCGGAATTGAACCCGGGTCTCTGGAGCTGTGAGGAAGCAGTGCTAACCACTGTGCCGCCATGTCGTCCACACCTGGTCACGTAGCAATCTATAAATGTGGTTATCAAATGAAAGTAGAGATGAAAAAGAAAGAACTTATTAATAATAATCTTTATTAGTGCCACAAGTTAGCTTACATTAACACTGCACTGAAGTTACTGTGAAAATCACCTCGTCGCCACATTCCAGCATCTGTTCGGATTCATTGAGGGAGAATTCAGAATATCCAATTCACTTAACAAGCACGTCTTTCGGGTTTTGTGGGAGAAAAGCAGAACGCCCGGAAGAGGAAAGCCATGCAGACAAGAGAGGCTGAACGAGAGATGGAGAAATATTGAGGAAAAGAATGAAAGAGAAGGGAAGAAGTGAAGGGTCAGGAGATAAGAGGAAAGGAATAAAGCGATTAATACCAAGATTGAGCGGCTTGTCTTATGAAGTAAGTTTGGAGAGTTTAGGTTTGTATCTACTAGTGTTTAGAAGATTAAGAGGCGACTTGATAACACTTTAAGATCCTGAGGGGTATTGACAGAGTGGATGTTTCCTCTTGTGGAAGAATCTAGAACCAGGGGTCACTGTTTAAAAATAAGGGTTCGCTCATTTCAGATAGAGATGAGGAGAACGTTTTTCTCTCAGATGGTCGTGAATCTGTGGCACTCTCTTCCTCAAAAGTGGAAGTATAATTTGAATATTTTCAAGGCAGAGATTGATAGATCCTTGATTAACTGGGGGGAGGGGGGTTGCGTGAAAGGCTATTGGGGAGAGGCAGGAATGAGGGGTTGAGGTTACAATCAGATTAGCGATGATCTTATCGAATGGCAGAACAGACTCGAGTGGCCTACTCCTGCTCCTAATTTGTACGTCTATATGAGCAAGGGGGCAAGGAGAACATGGAGAAAAAAGGAAGGGAGGGAGAAATTAGAGCAGGACAGGAGGCAAGAAAGAGAAACCCATGAGAGGAAGGTGAGAAAGAGAAATAGTAAAAATGGGGAAAGGGGGAAAAAGAGAGAGAGAAAGAGAGAAATTTTGGCTTATGAGCATACATCTAGGAATGATTATCCTTACAGGTGAGGATGTGAAATGATGTTTGATGCATCCAGGACATTTTGTCTCTGCTTTAGGATGCCACAGTGCCTACTGTCATGAACTTACCTTGGCATCAAAGTTAGATTTTAGAATATTTGCTGCATGCAGTATGCGATCAAGAAAAGGGCCAATGGAGTATCACCAGATGGCCTTTGAGTTCGTAATGCAGAATCTTCTGGCTAGTTAGTTTAATAGTGTTATTTTCATACAACTTCCCTGGAGCTCAGAAACTGACAAAGCTTCCTGTTATCTGTAATAGATTCCCCAGATTTATTCCATACCAGTGTTATCCCACATGCTTCCTGCAATCATGGAATCACCGGAGAACATAAGGAACATCTGTATAGCAGCACTTATCTCTCATTAGCAAATTGAATTTTGGAAGTGCTATTTGACTGTTGACCTTTTCAGAATATTTGTGAAATACGGTCCAATCATCCTAATGAAGTCGAAGATGCTTACCGTATGATATCAACAACGGCCAAGGGATGATAGCCCTGTCCAAAGAGGCAGTAACCATGACAACTGACAATCTTATTACCCAGTCAATGGGACAGTGCCATTATTCTTTGGCAAGGAAAGTAAAAATGGCTTTCTTCCTCATTTTATACCCTTTAAATCAGTTTTCAGAATCACCGACATGTCAGATAAGGGCGCGATTTAATGGCCGCATGGCGCTTAAGCGAGAGTGCGACAAGGCTGTTAAATAATGGGGATGTCAAACACAGGAACTGTGCCAGACGCTGATCCGTTCCCTATCTAACTGGCCCGCTCCCCTTGGCGAAAACCGGATCTCGCCGTGGTGTGGCGAGAAACCAATAATCACCATTTAAGCCCAATCTCCATACAATTAATGGGAGTGACCCCCTATCTAATGGCCTCCCATGATCTAACAGCCTCCCTAGCATGTGGTCACGTGGGCGCATATTAGTACTCCTTCTTAAAAACGTGAAACTGGTGGAGGGGCTGCTGCAGGGACATGAGGAGGTGAGCTGCCATATTCGCTCACAGGCAATGAGCCCGGGGGCGCTGGATTTGCTGGCCCGGTGCTCGAAAGGGGTGGGGGAGCAACCGGAAGGGCCAGCCTTGGTCGAGATGGGGCGCCATGGAGGGAAGTTGTCACGTAGCAGGGGGGTTGTTTGTGAGATGCCACACAATTGTCGGATGGGTGGGGTCTAATCTCCGGCGGGTCCACCATGCCAACCCCTAGATCGTGTGTAACGTTCCGGGGGCAACACTAGCCCCTGTCTGTCTGTCCCAACGACCACCCATAACTCCCACTGACGATGGAGGCCTTAGGCCGTGTGGATGAAGGCTATTGCTAATAGGGAATTGGCAATCATAGGTAAGTGAGCACCTCACAGTTCTTAAGTGAAATCCCATGGGTGGGCGTTGACAAGGTGCTTTGAGAAGGTGCCGCATAGGAGACTGTTAAATAGGTTAAGAGCCCATGGTGTTAAGGGTAAGATCCTGGCATGGATAGAGGATTGGCTGATTGGCTGATTGGCAGAAGGCAGAGAGTGGGGATAAAGGGGTCTTTTTCAAAATGGCAGATGGTGACAGTGGTGTGCCTCAGGGGTCTGTGCTGGGACCACAACTTGTGGTGATGTGCATCACTGTAAATACATGCAAGCTAGACAGACACTAGAGGGAGCACCAGAAACATCACACACACACACTCAACCAATAGATAAGTTAGATGGGAGGCGACCAATGGACATTCACGATACACAAGGAGGTGGCACGGCCACAGGGGGGCATTACACCAACCCATACATAAAGGACACCACACAGATGATCAGCCCTTCGGCCAGTGGAGACAGTCAGTGAGGAGAGGCACTGGGTTGATTCATTATCACACCCACCACGTGGAAGACAGCAGCTGGTTAGTCAGTAGTGTCGAACTCAAGTTATAAAAGTGTACATAGTGTAAATAAATGAGTTGAAGTTATTTACACGTCTCGACCTTCCTTGACAAATGCAACACAAGGAAGCCGCTTATGTTACAAAGGAAACATAACAAAACACAACTTTTCACAATGTGGTGAACCACTGTAATAGGAGATGTAAGGTAGGACCTGCACTACAGGTTCGCCGGTAGCTCCTGCCGGCTGGCTCCGCCCACAGAGAACTGTATAAATATGCATGACCTCCAGTGCCCTGTCAT
Organism: Scyliorhinus torazame; assembly: GCF_047496885.1. Lineage (NCBI taxonomy): Eukaryota > Metazoa > Chordata > Chondrichthyes > Carcharhiniformes > Scyliorhinidae > Scyliorhinus > Scyliorhinus torazame. Next base: position 220,207,738 of record NC_092711.1, on the reverse strand, counting down.
TTCGTCAGCTGCAGCAGGAGGCCACGATCTGACTGTAATAAAGCCACAGTTGTACCCAACTTTAGTCTTTGTGCAATTGATCGTGCATCACACAATATACATTAATGATCTGGAAGAAGGAACTGAAGGCACTGTTGCTAAGTTTGCAGATGATACAAAGATCTGTAGAGGGACAGGTAGTATTGAGGAAGCAAGGGGGCTGCAGAAGGATTTGGACAAGCCAGGAGAGTGGACAGTGAAGTGGCAAATGAAATACAATGTGGAAAAGTGTGAGGTTATGCACTTTGGAAGGAGGAATTTTGGCCTAGACTATTTTCTAAATGGGGAAATGCTTAGGATATCAGAAGCACAAAGTGTCTTGGGAGTCCTTGGTCACGATTCTCTTAAGGTTAACGTATAGGTTAAATCGGCAGTTAGGAAGGCAAATGCAATGTTAACATTCATGTCGAGAGGGCTAGAATACAAGACCAGGGATGTACTTCTGAGGCTGTATAAGGCTCTGGTCAGACGCCATTTGGAGTAATGTGAGAAGTTTTGGGCCCTGTATTTAAGGAAGGATGTGCTGGCTTGGAAAGGGTCCAGAGGAGGTTCACAAGAATGATCCCTGGAAGAAAGAACTTGTCATATGAGGAACGGTTGAGGACTCTGGATCTGTACCTGCTGGAGTTTAGAAGAATGAGGGGGGAATCTTATTGAAACTTACAGGATACTGCGAGGCCTGGATAGAGTGGATGTGGAGAGGATGTTTCCACTTGTAGGAAAAACTAGAACCAGAGGACACCATCTCAGACTAAAGGGACGATCATTTAAAACAGAGTTGAGGAGGAATTTCTTCAACCAGAGGGTGGTGAATCTGTGGAACTCTTTGCCGCAGAAGGCTGTGGAGGCCAAATCACTGAGTGTCTTTAAGACAGAGATAGATAGGTTCTTGATTAATGAGGGGATCAGGGGTTATGGGGAGAAGGCAGGAGAATGGGGATGAGAAAATATCAGCCATGTAGCATGTGAGAGCCATTGCCTAGCATCCCAATCAGACCATGATGCCTGGAAACTGTGCTTGAACACTGCAGGAAGCAACACCATGGATGAAGCAGCCAACATCCGAACACCCATGTACTGGGCCCCGCCCCACACCCCGCGGTACCGGCCGCCCATCAAGCCAGGGAGGGACTCAGAAGGGGAGGCTGGTGGTGTACAAGCATTATTAGTCTTTTGAATAGATGATGGACAGCATGTGCCTCAGGTAGCTCCGCCTCACCAAAGAGATGGTGCGGCACATGTGCCATGTCCTTACAGACTTGGCACCACATGGAGGAGGAGGATACCGTCTCTCGGTGGCCGTCAAGGTCACCGCAGCCCTGAACTTCTATGCCTCAGGATCATTCGCGGGCACGAGCGGGGTCTGGTGCGGCATCTCACAAGCTACAGCCCACGAGTGCACACGTGAGGTCACGGATGCCCTCTTTCCCCAGGCAGAAAACAATATAAACTTTGACATGGACCAGGCCCAACAAGATGATCGGGCAGCAGGATTCTCCGTCATTGACGGGATGCCCCAGGTCCAGGGGGTAGTGGATGACACGCATGTCGCCTTGTGCTCACTGGGCCATCAGGGAGTGCCCTACATCAGAAAAGGGCCCTACTCCCTGAACATCCAGCTCACATGCGACCACCAGATGAGGATCCTGCACGTGTGTGCAGGCTTCCCAGGGTGTGTGCACGACAGCTACATCCTGGAGCAGTTGGAGATCCCCGGCCTCTTTGAGGACCACCCCAGGATGGCCGGTTCGTTCTTGGGGGATAAGGGGCACCCACTTAGGACCTGGCCTAATGATGTATGGAGGCCGGTGACCGATGAGGAGACCCAATACAATGAGGCCCATGTGGCCACCCGGGCTGTCAGTGAGTGGCGCATCAGACTCCTCAAAATATGGTGCCGATGCCTCGGCCGCTTTGCTGGTGTTCTCCGGTCCACCTCCCAGTGGGTCACCTGCTTTATGGTGGTCTGCTACGCCCTCCAGAACCTTGCACAGCAGCAGTGCGATGAGCTGGAGGTGGAGGGGGAGGAATATGTGGCCACTGATGAGGACGAGGACAAGGAGGCGCCAGATCAAGACGGGCTGGAGGACGAGACCGGGGAAGGACCCGCAGGAGCAGCTGGCGGATGGAGGATAGGTAGCAGCGATGAGGGTGGAGCAATCCCTGAGAGTCAGGGAGGCCCTCATCCTCACCCGCTTCACATAGGACATGGCCTCTTCCACCATTACCCCTCTTTCCACCCCCCTTCCTGGCCCTCTGCACCCCCCCCCTTCACCATCCTCCCCTCTCTCTCCCCTCCCCCCATCCCCCACCACCATTTCCCAACCTCCACATGGTGCCGCGTGGAACACAATTGATTCCAATAAAAAACTGTGCGGGGTTTTCCGGGTCTGTGATCGACGCTCGGGAGGCTGACGGGCTGCAGCCACAAATGCACATTACAATCCCCAAATACACTCATCCCAGCCAAAAAGATGGCACTGGTTGAGGTGGAGTGCGCCCATACAGATGATTGGTCGGCTGGGGCCAGAGGGCACTCTGGGGGGGCACCTATACGACCCATTGCACTAGATTCAAAACAGGCTGTTAGCGATGTGCGCAGCTGCATGGCTGCCTTGCCGGCTGCAGTAATGGTGTTCCGTGCCCGTCCACCCTGACCCCACAGCCCACATCCTGGCCATCCCCCACTAGTCCCCCCAGCCCTGGCAGAAGCCCCCCGACCAGCGGCACAACTGTCAGCAAACTATGACATCTTCCGTACCCCCTCTCTCTCCCTCCGCAACCGCCACACCGGTTTCATGATTTTTAAAAGCACACGTGAACCACGCCATCGGGAACTCGGCCCATTGGAGGTGGAGAATCGCGGAGGCCCCGGCGAATACCGTGTCGGGCCCGCTAATGATATGCAAATGTCTACCATACGTGCGGAGTGAAATGCATTGACACCGTTTTCAAGGTGACGGAGAATCACGATTTGGCGTCAATTCGGCACCCGCTGCAATTTTGGCGTCGGAAGATATTCTCCACCCAATCACATTTCCCGATTTCGGCGTCGGCTAACTGAGAATCGCATAGAAACTGCAAAACACATCACGTTCAATAAATGAACCATGCAAAGAAAAACTGCATCATTTCACCTGTGGGATTTGGGTTGGAAATCAGTCCACTGATGGGGTTAAAATACTCTTTTCTCAGCATATTCATAACCAGTGCCTTTGGCCATGAGCCTGAAAGTGCAGTATTTCCACATAATTTGGCACAATGGAGCACTAAATCAGTCCTCTCGCTCTGAGACGCCACTGGATAGCTGGTGAGGGAAGTCAAATGGTCACATCAGTGCACCAGGAGGCATCTTCGGAGGATAGCGGTGGGAGTCCTAATGACAACAGAGGGAACTTTACCTGTACCCAACTTGTAAAGTAATCAGAACTTGTTGCACCGTCTCTTACTCAGTGCATTCCAGGATTGCAAAATTGTAGATAAATTTCTCCTTCTCATAGAACCCCAACATTTTTAAAGCAATTTTTGGTTTTATCTGGCCAATACTACTTGCTTTTGCTTCGTTAGCACACCCATTTTTGATCCACAATGTGTCCTACATACTGGGCTTTAGCTTTAACCTCAATAATTATACACCTCAAGTATATATAAATGATTTGGAGGAAAATGTAACTGGTCTGATTAGTAAGTTTGCAGAAGACACAAAGGTTGGTGGAATTGCGGATAGCGATGAGGACTGTCAGAGGATACAGCAGGATTTAGATCATTTGGAGACTTGGGCGGAGAGATGGCAGATGGAGTTTAATCCGGACAAATGTGAGGTAATGCATTTTGGAAGGTCCAATGCAGGTAGGGAATATACAGTGAATGGTAGAACCCTCAAGAGTATTGAAAGTCAGAGAGATCTAGGTGTACAGGTCCACAGGTCACTGAAAGGGGCAACACTGGTGGAGAAGGTAGTCAAGAGGGCATACGGCATGTTTGCCTTCATTGGCCGGGGCATTGAGTATAAGAATTGGCAAGTCATGTTGCAGCTGTCTCAAACCTTAGTTAGGCCACACTTAGAGTATAGTGTTCAATTCTGGTCGCCACACTACCAGAAGGATGTGGAAGCTTTGGAGAGGGTGCAGAAGAGATTTACCAGGATGTTGCCTGGTATGGAGGGCATTAGCTATGAGGAGCGGTTGAATAAACTCGGTTTGTTCTCACTGGAACGACGGAGGTTGAGGGGTGACCTGATAGAGGTCTACAAAATTATGAGGGGCATAGACAGAGTGGATAGTCAGAAGCTGTTCCCCAGGGTAGAGGGGTCAATTACTAGGGGGCATAGGTTTAAGGTGCGAGGGGCAAGGTTTAGAGGAGATGTACGAGGCAAGTTTTTTACACCGAGGGTAGTGGGTGCCTGGAACTCGCCGCCGGAGGAGGTAGTGGAAGCAGGGACGATAGTGACATTTAAGGGGCATCTTGACAAATACATGAATAGGATGGGAATAGCGGGATACGGACCCAGGAAGTTTAGACGGGCAGCATGGTCAGCACGGGCTTGGAGGGCCGAAGGGCCTGTTCCTGTGCTGTACTTTTCTTTGTTCTTTGTTGTTCTTAATTTCACAATTTGTATTTTTCAAACCACGAGTTGATGCAAAGTGAGAAAAAAAAAATCATTGAGCCCACTCATTGCTTCAATGGCCCACGTACGACTTTGAACTTAATTTATTTAAACCTGCAAAGGGAGATTCTGCAAAATTTCTGCCTAACCCCTCAGGGGTAATAAAGTAAAATTTAAGAAATTATATCTAGCTACTCAATCCCAATTATTCATCTTTGTGAAATTGCTCTCCAAAGGATGGCATTTCCAAAACCACAGCAGCTCCTGAAATATAATATTCCGTTGAGCTTTAGATTACCTCCAGCAACATGGGTGCAAAAAAAAACGGGAAAAAAAACATTCCATTCCCCAACACAGACATCTGTTGCTTTGAGAAGTCCAGACTCAGTCACAAATTTACGGTCCATCAGCCACTGACTGAGGTCTGAGGTTTGTGCATGACATGGTCAACGGGTTTATATCGACAAGGTAACAGGCCTGAAGACATTTTATGGCACATGCTTAACTTGATCATCAAAACCAATCTGGCCCCAATAATCTATGGGCAGCGATCCTGGTAGTTATGTCGGTTTGTGTTGGTCGGTGCAAAAAAAATAGGCTTCAAATCAGACTTTTTGTATGAGGTGGAAAGAGGAACATGTAGGCGGCATATTTTGTATGTTGATTCCATATGGCTTATGGGCATGCCTTGATCATCACAAGGCATTATATTATCCGTGTTTCATTCTTAACTAGGCCTCCAATAACAACTGCCAGTGAAATGCTTGAAGTGCTCCTGTCATCTTAGATTGAATGATTTGTTGATTTAAATTGTTGATCATAAAATCCCTCGTGCAGAAGGAGGCCATTCGGCCCATCGAGTCCACTCTGGCGCTTAAGCCCACACCTCCACCCTATCCCTGTAACCCCACCTAACCTTTTGGACACCAAGAGGCAATTTATCATGGCCAATCCACCTAACCTTTTTTAAAAAATATATTTAGAGACCCAATTCATTTTTTCCAATTAAGGGGCAATTTAGCATGGCCAATCCACCTACTTTGCACATCTTTGGGTAGGTGACAGTAAGTGCGTGTTTCTGACAGTGTGGGGTTTGTGATAGTGTGTGTGTTTCTGACAGTGAGTGACAGTGTGAGTTTGTGATCGTGTATGTTTGTGAGTTTGTTTCTGGCAGTGTGGGTTTGTGATATTGTGTTTATGTGTGTGTGTGTGTGTGTGTGTTTCTGGCAGTGTGAGTTTGTGATAGAGTGTGTTTATGCGTGTGTGTGTATTTCTGTCAATGTGTGCTTATTACAGTAAGTGTATGTTTCTGACAGTGTGGGTTTGTGATAGTGTGTGTTTGTGAGTGTGTGTGTGTTTCTGGCAGTGTGTGCTTGTTACAGTAAGTGCGTGTTTGTGACTGTGGGTTTGTGATCGTGTGTTTATGAGTGCGCGTGTTTGTGACAGTGTGTGTTTGTGGCAGTGTCAGTGTATTTATGCCAGTGAGTTTGTGAATGTGTGTATGGCAGTGTGAGTGTGTTTGTGACAGTGTGTGTGTATTTGTGACAGTGTGTGCTTGTAACAGTGTGTGTATTTGTTTTTTTAAAATTTAGCGTACCCAATTAATTTTTCCCTATTAGGGGACAATTTAGCGTGGCTAATCTACCTAGCCTGCGCATCTTTGGGTTGTGGGGGCGAAACCCACGCAATCACAGGGAGAATGTGCAAACTCCACGCAGACAGTGACCCAGAGCCGGGATCAATCCTGGGAGCTCGCCGTCGTGAGGCAGAAATGCTAACCACTGTGCCACCGTGCTGCCCCTAGCCGGTCCACCTAACCTGCACATCTTTGGACTGTGGGAGGAAACCGGAGCACCCGGAGGAAACCCACGCAGACATGGGAAGAAAGTGCAAACTCCACATGGACCGTCAGCTGAGGCTGGAATTAAACCCGGGTCCCTGGAGCTGTGAGGCAGCAGTGCTAACTGCTGTGCCACCGTGCCGTCCCCCCACATCAATGCTACAACAACGACGATCACATGGGTTTCCTGAACAATTAGCATAATTGATTGTCTATCTCTTATGAATTCACAAATATTTTGATATCAAGTAATTCCTCACCAGCACAATTATTGGATCCTAGATTGTAAGAACCGTGTCAAGCTTGGCTTAGATACTGTCGGAACATTTTCGGAGTGTTGATTATGGCTTTCGTATTTATTAATTGTTTTTCAAGATGCCTGGGGTTTGAGTGCTTAGATGCAAGGTTTTGAAAAAAAAAATCAACTGACTCAAACAGAAATCACATAAAACAGAAATGATGGGAGATGTGCATAAGGTGCATCAATGTCTGTAAAGCTGGGTTCATACTTTGGGTGTGTGGACCCTTCTTCAGAAATTCATGTTGAATTTGCTAAGCTACAGTAAGCCATTGGTGACATTGCAGTCACATTTAAACCTAAAATTGGGCCAATAGCAACTCACGTGGGGCATTGATCTTCTGACTTACCGTTGGTTATCTGCCCAGTCTGATGATCAGATAGGCCTCGAATTAGATATCCACAGTGCCATTGGAAGCAAGCAAAACTCTCATTGACGTATACAACTTGGAGTCAGGTAATGTAGTTACCGGATACATTTTTGTCTCTACCTGCATTGCTACCGACAATTCCTCAGTTTGTTCACAAAACATGGGTAGTATAAGAACAAAGAACAAAGAACAGTCCAGCACAGGAACAGGCCCTTCGGCCCTCCAAGCCTGTACCGGTCATGATACCAACCTTTGCCAAAACTATCAGCACTTCCTTCTGCCGTATCCCTCTATACCCACCCTATCCATGTGTTTGTCAAGATGCCTTTTAATGCCCTTAATGTATCTCCTTCCACAACCTCCCCTGGCAAAGCATTCCAGGCACTCACCACCCTGCATAAAAAACCTGCCTTGCACGTCTCCTCTAAACTTTGCCCCATGGATCTTAAACCTATGCCCCCTGGTGACTGACCCCTCCACCCTGGGAAAGAGTGCCTGCCCATCCACTCTATCCATGCCCCTCATAATCGTGTAGACCACTTTCAGGTCGCCCCTCAACCTCCATCTTTCCAATGAAAACAGACCAAGTTTATTCAGCCCCTTCACATAGCTAACACCCTCCATACCAGGCAACATCCTGGTAAACCTCCTATGCACCCTCTCCAAAGCCTCCACATCCTTCAGGTAGTGTGGCGACCAGAGTTGTACCAATATTCCAAGTAAATTATTCCAAGTAAATAAACTAGGAGGTGGTAATTGCCAACAGTAGTTGAAGTTACTTCATGACTTCCAGTAGTGTGGAAATTGTGTGTGCTCCAGAATTACTTGGAATTACATAGGTTCCTCTCAAGTTCCATGCCACTGAGATGACCTCTCATTGCTGGCACCCTAATGCAGCAGAGTCAGCATGGAGAGCACTGATGGGTGAAAACCTACTTGACTGCCAGGATTGGTGCCCACAGATTATTGGGCCAAATCTGATTTTGGTGGTGTTGGTTAAGGGAGGAATGTTAGCCAGGATGCTAGGACAACCTCCTGCTACTCATTACGTCCACGTGAACATACAGAGGAACACTCAGTTTAACATCCCATCTAAGAAGGTTGGGAACTCCGTTTGTACTGCACTGAAGAGCCAGTCTAAATTAGACACGCGAGTCCCCCAGCAGGGCTTCAACCCACAACCCCTGGCTCAGGGAGTCTCACTAACTGAAAAATATGGTACAAACCTATCTAAAGATAATCTTATTAAAGTTAAACTAGCGCAGTATTTGTCAGCATGAACCAGCTCAAAGCTACTGCACTGGTGGCATAATGAACTGGTCATTTGAAAGCAGCATTTTCCGGTTTTAAATAGCAGAAATGTATTTGTCAAACCTCACTGTGAAAACATGGCATTAGTTTGATCTGATATGGCACTGTACACAATGGCACTTACTTTATGTGTGCCCTTGATCTAGACATATTGAAATCCGATGATGGGGTTAAAAGTAATTCCTCAAGGTTTAAGTGACATTTGGAAAGGCAAACTTATGCATACTCATATCTAAGTTTCACAATAAGCATCGTATGCAGGCATCATAAAAGCAAAGATTAATCATCTTTGAAATTGAACATCTTTACAGTGCAAGAAAATAAATCTCCACGTATTTGTTGGGATCGAAAATTGCACAATGTTTCCACCCTTCTTCTACCTTCTTGTTAATTGTGCACCCTTTCTTACCAACGTGAGTGTGCGGACATTTTACTGAGAGTATTTCACTCTTTATGCAGTCTGGAGAGTCTTATCCAAGTCATCATTATTCACCTCTGAGCCTTGATAAGTGTTAACAAGCTTTTTGACCACAGAGGGCATCACAGGAATCCTCCAGCCCCGTAACCAACCCTATTGTCACCAGACCATCCGTGTGTGGAAACTTTCAGAAATATGAGTTGGGCACTGATCAGGAACACGAGCCTCAGCCAACCTTCCCCTCTGTCACCCAAAGTGCCATTTCTAGTGTTGTTACCTTCTGAGATTTTGTTATGTGAAGGGAAAGATTGGCTCAGCAACAGGCTGGGATGTTCAGCCTTTTTAAATCATCTTCCCCACTTGGAACATTCATCAAAAGCTTTGTACCTCATACATTTTCCAACAATTAGGATGGCTCTCTCTTCTGCTCTCTTTGCAAATCAATTTCTAATTTGAGATAAATGGCTCGTTAAATTAGCCAGAAATGAAAAATGGTCAGGAGTTAACGTTGATGCATAAGACTGACAGGCAGCTAGCCCTTTACACGTGTGCCAGAACACAATAGTACAATTGACAGGTCAAATTGGATACAGATTGCAGAGATGGCTTTTTTCCTCCATTGAGATGGTAATGACAGGAAGGTATGCAAGAGAAGAGAGTTGCTTCCGACACAGGTGAGACTTTTGACCTCCTGCATATTTTATCGAAAATATTTAAGCCACAAACAATTTCAGCATGGCAGCATACCGACAACCCGAGTTATTCCCAGCATCATCCTAAATCTATTAGTTTTGTCAAAAAACACACAATGACTTTATCTAGAGGCGGCGGGGTGGGGGTGGAATCAATGACACCGGATACATTCCTGTGCTTAAATTTAAAATGACGCTGGCACCAACTACAGCAGATTGCATCGAGAAATCTATCGCTGGCACTATTGAAGGGAGGTTATTCTGCAGCTCAGCTGTTCGGACACTGTGAGTTCAGTCTCCGCAAATGTTGACAATTAAAATTAGCTTCAGCCTCTCCAATCAGTTGAAGAGATTTACAATAATTGCAGTTCAGTTCACCTTCGACGTACAGCTGCGCTCTCTGCCCAAGGTTTCGGAAAGACAAAGCCTTCGGATTACAGCTGGTCGACGAATGGTGAACTCGCCCTACGTCTCATTCCTCTCCACGTTGTTTCATTCCAGATATTAAGCTGCTTAGTTCAAGTGGTTTAGTTTACTACTAACTGTGGACAGAATAATAAACAGTTTAAGTTGTACATCGACAAGTGTTTTTCAAACCCCCCCACCCCCCGAGACCCACTTTTGCGAACGGGACGAACTTCTGACGCACGTCACATTCACTTACCTCTAATGTCACAGGGGAGCCCTGCTTGGTCCTCACGATCTCACTTGAATCAGGTTCAAAGGAGCAGTGGGCAATGCGCTTATCAGGTGCAGACTTCAGCCAGTTCCTTTGTGCCGCCTTGATCTTTACAAGAATGGAAAATCCTCCGCGCACATGTAGGCCATCGTGAAGAGCAATAGCAACAAAATTACTCAGCACCAGATACTCCTGGAAGATGCTACTCCAGAATGCTGACAGCCTCATGGGCTTTTGCGTGTTTTTTGATGTGGTATCACAGATCGGCTGCAGCAGCGTAGTCTTTTCATTTGGCATCAGCTCTAAGTTAATAACTGACTCCGGGGTCTCAACCTCAAAAAGAATTTTTCATCCCCCACTTTTCTTCCAAGTTGTGCCGGCAGATTGCTGGCTACTTGCATGTCCTGAATCGTGGAATGAATAGTGCCCCCAATGGAAGTGTGAATTGCACACTATTCAGTCCTGACATGATCACCTCGGATTAAATTCTTTGCCACCCGCCGCCGGCAGCCGTGACCCCAAAGGGGCGGAGAATCTGAAAATCAGGGTCGGCGCTGGCGTCGGCAGGCGCCAATCCGAATGTGATGCTCCGATCCTCCATTGGCTGCAGGATTGAGGTTCACGCACATGCGCCAGTGGGAGAATGTAAATGATTGTAAATGGGTCTTAATGACCGATCTATTTGCATCCATTTAGCAGGCCCTGCACCCTATTCTCTGGTCGTCCGTGATTCTCCGGTCACCTGGGCTGGGAACTGTGTGGCCGGGAATTATCGCAGATCTCACCAAAAATGAGCCTGACTTAGTGGACCTCACGGTGAGCCAAGGGGAGTAACTCCTTCAATGAGTTGCCCCCAAAGTCTTTCCGAAGACTGCCCCCTCCCCACAGTGCACCGCCTGCCCACTCCTCCTCTACCAGAACCCCCCCACCTCAGACCTCAAGACGGGAAAACCCTGCAAGAGACCCATTCAAAAGGGAGACCCCCTCTGGATCTCTTAACTGAAGGAACCCGTAACAGAGACTCCCTACCTAGAAGGACACTCACTAAACCCTCCCCAACAGGGAGCCCCTATTAAAGGAAACCCCACAGAGACCCCTAACTAAAGGGATGCCTCCCCCACACACACAGAAAGCTCCCCAACCCCCACAGATCCCTCCACCCTCCCAGAAAAGAGAACCTTGTCTGGAAGCTAGTCAGCAGTCCAGACATAGACAGTGGAAAATATAGCTGTAACACTTACCTGGAAGCACCACGTGTCCATTCATGAAAGGAAAACAGCTGTGAAATGTTTGAACCCCTCAGATCCATTAGCTGCAAGCGATTCATTCATTTCAAGTTGTAAGCTGTGATTGACAGCTTCCAAAAAGCCGTAGCTTTGATTTATTCATCTCCCTTCATGGATGAATTACACCGCAATGTTTACAAACATCAACCACATCAAAGAGCAGTGATCACACGCTTGAGTTAGGGGGTCCCTGTGGGGGGTTCCTTTAGTTCAGTAGTCTTTGTGGGGGTCCCTTCAGTTGGGGGGTCTCTGTTGGGGGTTTCTTCAGTTAGTGGTCCTGGGGGGTCTCCCTATAAAGGGGGCCCTGAGGGGAGGGGTCTCCCTATTACGGGGTCTCTTTGAGGGTTCTCCTGTTGTGGGCACCTCTAGGTGAAGGAGTGTTCTGGTAGAGGAGGGGTAGACAGGTAGTGCATTGTGGGAAGAAGAGTCACACTCAGATGGAGTTTGGGGGCAATTCCTTAAATGAGTTAACCCCTTGACCCACCGCGAGGTCCATCACATCAGGCTCATGTTTGGTGAGACATGTAGTAATAACCGCCGACGTGATTCCCTGCCCTGAGGACCGGAAAATCATGGAGCGCCGGAGAATAGAGCGCTGGGCCCACTAAATGGATGCCAATGGGTCATTAAGAAACGTAGGGCTGAATTCTCCACTTCGCGATGCCAGAAGTGCATATCGCGATTGTGCGTAGAATCGAGCCAAATTAACAAATTGATGTTTGCACCTGGCGCCGATTCCGACAGTATGCTGCAGTCCGTTGCTGGAGGTGAAATCGAAGTTTGCCCCCCCCGCTCCAGATGGTCCATGTAAAGCCATCATTTGGATGGATTTTAACATCATTAACAGCTTGGACACTTCATTTTCCACCCTTCTGAAATTCTCAGCCCCCGTAGGCGGAGGTCTCGTGACGGTGAATTCAAGCACGTATTACAAGTGGGGACTGTGCGGCATGGCTGCTGAGGGGGAGCAGGAGGCTGAAAAAACTCCCAAAAAGCCACTAGAATTGTCAGGCTTGCTGGGGAATGGCTGCCCAGGCCGGGGGAAGTAGCGGGGAGCAACTTGGTGGCAAGTCCATGGATTCGGGGTTGTCCCCTTCGGGATCGGGGTGGCCTGGCTCAAACCGCCATTGCTGCAATATGTAGATTTAAACGCACCCCTTTGGTGCTCTTTACGAGCTCCTGGCTGCTCACACTGCTGAGTGCTGCCAGTGTCCTTTGAATGCTCAGAAGGCCTCTGGTCATCTGGGAGCCCACCCAGACCATCTCTCTGGAAACCCTAATACCCCAGCTGGTTCTGCAAGGGGATGGGCGTGGCCAATCTCAATCAAGGGCCCACCAGGTGTTGGCACTGCTCTGAGGCGCTGCCCCACTGCAGAGGAAGCAGGGAATCAGCAGAGCTCACCCCAACCAGAGGCTCTCCACTTTGCTAGTCCACCATAACCCTTGACTCCCTTGTCTTTAAAACAGAGATGAGGAGGAATTTCTTCAGTCCGAGGGTGGTGAATCTGTGGAACTCATTGCCGCAGGAAGCTGCGGAGGCCAAATCACTGTGTGTCTTTAAGACAGAGATAGATAGGTTCTTGATTAATAAGGGAATCAGGGGTTATGGGGAGAAGGCAGGAGAATGGGGATGAGAAGCATATCAGCCATGACTGAATGACGGAGCAGATTCGATGGGCCAAATGTCCTAATTCTGCTCCTACATCATATGGTCTATCAAAAATCTGTCACTTAGCGTTGAATAATTTCAATGACCCAGTCTCCACTGCTCCCTGGGGAAGAGAATTCCGCAGACTAGTGAACTTTCTCTGAACTGCTTCCAACACAATTGTATATTTTTTCAAATGAGACAAAAATTGCACACAGTACTCCAAATGTGGCCCCACAACGGCCTTGTTCAGCTGCAAGAAAACTTTGCGACTTTTAGATTCCATTTCCCTTGCAATAAATTCCAAGATTTCCTTTGCCTTCCTAATCACTTGGCGTACCTACATAGTAACTTTTTGTGTTCATGTACCAGGACACCCAGGTCCCTCTGCACCACTGAGTTCTGCAATCTCTCTCCATTTAAATAGTATACTGCCTATCTATTCTTCCTGCCAAAGAGGGCAAGTTCACATTTTCCCATGTTATACTCCATCTGTCATTTTTTTACCCACTCGAGTATCTTGTCAATAATATCACGAAAATGCTCTACCAGTTTCACCAGGCATAATGGACCTTTTTTTAAAAAAACGAAAATACATTGATGGCGGAGACTGTAAAGTGACCACTTTCTGGAAAACTTCTGTGTGGAATATACTGACAGACCTGTCCTGAGAACATGGAATTTCACATCCAAAGATGTGTCACGGCCCACTTCAAACAGAGACACTTGAGAGAAAAAGAAGTGGAAAATTCAATAGGCTGGACTTTAATCTCCTGTGTTTGTGGAGATAATGGAGGCTGTTTCCTAATTTCATCAGATCTCCAAAAACCTCTCCCTTGTTGATTAATATCTCAACATGTGTAAAAATATTTCTGGGTTGAAAACTAAATTAATTTTGGATCTATGACCTGCTGATTGAATTCCCTTTTGGAAATATGCTGTAGCCATCTGGGATGGCCACTTACAATAAGAAACATGGACAGTCGCAAAGCATAACGGGAAATATGGACAATGCAAGGTTCAGGCAGGCTCAAAGCCTGAATGTATATTTGTGAGAGAAGAATCCAGACAGCATTGAAACCCCCAACCGATTAGCATTTTGATGGCCCATCTCTGTAAGACAAAAGACTGATACTTGAGGATCTGACACAATTCTAGACATTTCGGCGCCACTCCTGTACTCAGGAAGCGTAAACAACAGGGTCAATGACCGCTTAGGACACACCCGGCCATCAAGGCACCCGCCCCGTTATTGGCTCAAATCGAACACAGTGATCAAGAATTACCCATTTAGTGGGGTCCAAACCGAAGGGCCGCCCAAAAGAGCGTGAAACTCCCCAAGGATAAAGAGAGAGACCGCCATGCGTTCGATCTCGCTTGGACTTGGCGCTCAGGCAACGTCCACCTCCAAGTGCAGCACCACCAGAAGCAAGTTCAAGTTCAACGCCCGCTACCAGACGGATGAGCCCAGCTGAGCAGCAGTTACTTCTCCTCCAGACCCAGTAGATCCGGATTCGAACAACGGCCACTGTTCCTCTGACCTAAGCCGGGTGCCTGAAGTTAAGTACAGGTTGTCATAGTTGATAGGTGTAGTTTAACGATTAGTGTCTATGTTGCATGATAATTGTGTGTGTAAATAAAGTACCATTGATCTTGAACTAACTAACTGGTGTTTGGCTCTTTGATCAGGAAGATGGCCCCAATTGGCAGGAACTTAATGAAACGGCCCATTGATATGTGAACGAGACAGAAAGTCAGAAGAGTCCCCAAGACCCCGAAAAGGAAAGCACCCTCACCACCGACTGCACAGGCAGCACCCAACTCAATGAATCCCATCACCACGCAGCGTAGAGTAACAGCAGAAGACCAATCCGATTTTGTGTACACCACCCCACTAACCATCACCCAGTTAAGAGATACCCGCGACAAAATAGAAACTTTTCACCCCACGTCAGACCCACACCACCTTTTTGAACGAGTTAGGCAACAGACCGTCATGTAAGGTCTGGACGAGCAGGAAGAAGTAAAACTCATAGTGATGAGCTTTGACCCATCTGTTAGTTCATCCCTTCCCGACCCACAAAATGTAGGATGAGGTAGCCTCCAAGATATGAAAACAGCCATCTTAGATACCATTGGCTACAATAGAGGAGATCCAGTAGAAGGACACAACCGGTGAAGACAGAAAAAGGGAGAGCATCCAACAGCATTTGCTGGACGCCTCTGGATACACATCACCGCAGTATTCAGTGATTTAACACGAGCCCATTTATCTGTGGACAATACAGCCAACTGGACCCGTATTCTAGTCTCCCACACCACGGAGGCAGGACAAAAGGCATGTGCGAACTACGACCCCTCAGACCCAGCACACAATGAAGTGTGGGTACTGAAGCGACTATCTAGAGCTTGGGAACAGTCCCTACAGAAAAGGAACAGAGCAGGGAAGAGTAGACGCCAACATGAATCCAGTAAGGGCACACCAAGACCCCGCATGGGTAAATGAAGGCAGAAATTACACACAGCGCCCTAAAGTGCAGGGATGCTACAATTGCAGACATGAGGAACATTAAGCCCGAGAATGCAATGCCCCCCTGAAACAGCAACAGAATCAGCCCACAAATACCCCCCCTAGGAACAATGCCAGACACATCCACAGCATTAGCGCCCGATCAGTTAATGTGGCCATATATTGCACCGATTGACGATGTTTGGACTCCCCACTTGGGTCTGTGACACACTTTGGGACAAGTCCGGAAGGCCGCTAGTTGCAGGCACAGTCCGGGGACACCCAGTAGAGTTCCTTTGGGACACAGGAGGGTCCCAGACCACGTTAAACTCCTCCACGATGTACCAGCGAGATATATCGCCCACTACAGACACCATCACTTTTAGTGGCTTTACAGGGCACCTCCAGCAGGGACACATTACAGCCCCTGTGGATATCCAGATCGGTAATATTAAAACTAAGCACTCAGTCGTTTTGGTAGATTTACCCCAGACAGCAGAATACATCTTGGGAATAGATTTTATGAGCTCACACAACCTTTCTTTCGACCCCGTAAATAAATGTGTGTGGAAAATGGCCAGAGCAGCATGAGCCCCCGCCACGCTCACAGTAGGAGACTATGCACACAGAATTAGCACAGTGGGAGAGTACTGGTTTGTACCATGGACAAAACAGTTAGAGAAGTCTTGAAGAGACATAAAGCATCGTTTGCCCAGCACAAGCATGATTGCGGTGAAATCCCAGGAATGGTAAACATTACAAGTCTCCAACCTAAGCCCCAGAAACAATACGGTTTTCCACAGCAAGCCGAGGGAGCGATAGCTAATGTAATCCAGAGTTTATTGGATCATGGAGTAATTTGGCCCGTAGCCTCAACGAACAATGCCCGATTTAGCCCGTAAGAAAACCAGATGGTTCATGGCGACTGACCATCGATTATAGAGAATTAAACAAAGTAACTCCGTTAGCAGCCCCCACCGTTGCCACGAGTCCCGAGACCATGTTAAAGCAGGGACTTCAGTCAAAAATTTTCACGGTTTTGGACATTAGCAATGGCTTTTGGTCCATTCCATTGGACAAAACGTGCGAGTACAAATTTGCGTTCACTTTCCAGGGACAGCAGTACATGTGGATGTGCCTTCCACAACTCCCCCTCCATTTTTCACAGACAATTGGCGCACGGATTAGCAAAATTTTCCCGACCTGAATGCCTCGTTCAGTATGTGGACGACTTGCTCCGACAGACTGACACCAAGGAAGAGCACATTTTGCTTCTTTCAGAACTATTAGGACTCCTCAAAGAAATTCAATGCAAAAATAATCCCCAAAAAAGCCCAAATTCTCCAGGAAAAGGTCACTTATTTAGGTACGGTCATCACGCATGGTAAGCGTGAGATAAATGGATAGCTTCAATTGTAAAATTGTCCTTGCCCCAAAATGTTACAGCACTCCGGTCATTTTTAGGACTGGTCGGTTACTGCAGGAACCACATAAATGGTTTCGCCACAAAAGCAGCCCCACTTTCCGAGCTCCTTAAGAAACAATGCCACCACAACAATTCTTATCGAGAGATATGAAACGACGAAATGGATCCCACATCGGCCCACGCCACATTGGCACTGAAACTTCAGTCACGAGTTTGGCAACCGGGACATGGTGATAACTCCATGATCAGTTAATGTGGCCATAAATTGCACCGATTGACGATGTTTGGACTCCCCACTTGGGTCTGTGACACACTTTGGGACAAGTCCGGAAGGCCGCTAGTTGCAGGCACAGTCCGGGGACACCCAGTAGAGTTCCTTTGGGACACAGGAGGGTCCCAGACCACGTTAAACTCCTCCACGATGTACCAGCGAGATATATCGCCCACTACAGACACCATCACTTTTAGTGGCTTTACAGGGCACCTCCAGCAGGGACACATTACAGCCCCTGTGGATATCCAGATCGGTAACATTAAAACTAAGCACTCAGTCGTTTTGGTAGATTTACCCCAGACCTGACTCCCACCATGCTAACCCCTTTGAGACCCTTTTTTGAATGGAACCCTGAGGTGTCTAGATGATGAGAGAAAGGAACTGATTGAGATTTACGGTGTCCTACTCCCTGATGGAACCTGCCCACTTTCTTCTTTAGTTTTTTTGTTTTAATGTTGAATGTTTCTGTCTTGTGCAACTTTGTGTGCCGATCTCAGGCAAACTTCTTGATACAGTTATGATTATTCCTTTGATGCCGCATGGTAGTTAAAGGCACCAATTTGCTGAAAGGCCATAAGTATTCAAATTCTTACCGTTCTTGTAAGGTCACTCAGGCAGTGGAGTAACGGCACTGGTCCCCTCTCTGCCTGAGGACCCCCTATGTATTTGGTCAGCCAAGCTCGGGTAGTGGAGCAACGGCACTGATCACTGCCCTACCCGGAGATTCCACCCATTCTTACCCCGCCGCGGCTCATACGCACCCATTCAGAAAGTTTTTTTCAAAACTCTTTTGCTGTTCTTTTAAAAATGTGGTTGAAAGAATGCACTTTGCCACAACTTTTGTTTCCTTTCTGGCGACCCTTCGGTTGCTATTTACATGTTAAAACACTTGGTTGAAACGAATTTGCACTAGAGGGAGAAATTGTTTGCCCACTCAACCCATCAAACACAGGCTGCGAGAGTGCTTGCACTGTGACAGGATTTTTTTGGGATGTCTTGTCTCCCAAATGATTGGTTTTAAAAAAAAATGCGGGAGTCACATATGGTGACAATTCTAAATGAGAAATTGACGTTAAGGAGAAACAGACAGACAAACGAGATATTAAACAACAAGATAATAACAGATATTATGTTTGTACCCTCAGGAAGACACAAATATACCAGAAGACAGAAGAAGATACAGACAAGATGAAGACGGACCTGATGATCTGCATCATGATCGTCATTGGATCAATACAGTTGCACACGTTATCAGACCCTATACCCCTCACCACACAGGCCCTAAACATGACCACCCAACATGATACCCCTAGCCCTGACACTACACCACACATAGACACAGCCACTGACACCCCCACATGGTGTGATAATATCATAAAGTGGTATTCCCTTTCGTACACAGTAGAAGCCCTATTGATTATAGCTATACTTTGCAGTGTTATCCAGGTGATCAGACTTCAGAAATGGCGAAGGAGAGCCTCCCGCCCTCCAGTATACACACTCAGAGCCCCTTTCCTCGGACTCCAGCAAACCCCACACTCTTTCTGAACCCTTTTCTCCCTAATAAATTCCGTGGTTTGTTTTTTTAATAAAGTTACTTTCTCTGTAAATTGACATAAGTGTTAAGTAGGAATGTGATGCTGCTATTGTTTATTTTGTATTGTAACATAAGTTCTTTGGTTATTAGATAGCAGGATGAGTGTAGTGTAGTTAAGGACAGTTAGAGGTTCCCCTTTTTGTGTAAAGAAATTGAAATCTATGATTGATTGTTATAGTGCCACCTTAGAATTTTTAGAGATGTGTGTTGTATTAGGGAAAACTTAGGTAAATGTTTCGACCCATAGGACAGAGTAGGATAGAACCTGTCCTTGATTGAGGGTACACGGCATATCAGAGAACAGGAGAAGATTCAGTAGTGTGATCCTTCATGCTTCGCGTTGAGGACCAAGAGGACGGACTGTAGCCATCTGGGATGGCCACTTACAATAAGAAACATGAACGGTCGCAAACCATAATGGGAAAAATGAACAATGTAAGGTTCAGACAGGCTCAGAGCCTGAATGTATATTTGTGGGCGAAGAATCCAGACAGCATCGAAACCCCCAACCGATTAGCATTTTGGTGGCCCATCTCCGTAAGACAAAAGACTGATACTTGAGTCACCGATACAATCCCAGACATTTCGGCGCCACTCCCTGTACTCAGGAAGCATCAACAACAGGGTCAATGACCGCTTAGGACATGCCCGGCCAGCAAGGCACCCGACCCTATATTAGCTCAAATCAAACACAGTGATCAAGAACTACCCAATTAATGGGGTCCAAACTGAAGAACCACCCAAAAGAGTGCAAAACTCCCCAAAGTTAAAGAGAGAGACCGCCATGCGTTCGATCTTGCTTGGACAACGTCCACCTCCAAGTGCAGCACCACCAGAAGCAAGTTCAAGTTCAAGGCCCGCTACCAGACGGATGAGCCCAGCTGAGCAGCAGTTACTTCTACAGACCTGATAGATCCAGAATCGAACAACAGCCACTGTTCCTCTGACCTAAGCTGGGTGCCTGAAATTAAGTACAGGTTGGCTTACATAGAACATAGAACATAGAACATACAGTGCAGAAGGAGGCCATTCAGCCCATCGAGTCTGCACCGATCCACCACCCTATCCCCATAACCCAATAACCTCTCCTAACCCTTTTGGTCACTAAGGGCAATTTATCATGGCCAATCCACCTACCCTGCACATCTTTGGACTGTGGGAGGAAACCGGAGCACCCGGAGGAAACCCACGCAGACACGGGGAGAACGTGCAAACTCCGCACAGACAGTGACCCAGCAGGGAATTGAACCTGGGACCCTGGCGCTGTGAAGCCACAGTGCTAGCCACTTGTGCTACCGTGCTGCCCCAATAGTCGATAGGTGTAGTTTAACTAGTAGTGTTTATGTCGCATGATTAATTGTGTGTGTAAATAAAGTACCCTTGATCTTGAACGAACTAACTGGTGTTTGACTCTTTGATCGATATATTTGAACCTTGTGGTGGTATCATTTGATACCTGGCGACTCTGAGCAATATAATATCGATATCTAAAGAAAGAAGGGCAATCTTATTGATTGCCATATTTATAGCAGGTAAAAAAATGCAACAACGCACCATAGTCAGAGGACAGATAGCCATTTCTGTAACTGTCATTGCCAGTCTTGTATGGAGTGTTGCCTCCCTGGTGCCAGAATAAAGGATGATATGGACGGGTGCAGATTATCTGCAGGGGGACTGAAGTGAATTGGATGACTTTAATTGTCCGAACATGGACTGGGATAGTTGTAGTGACCTTTATATGTGCATGTACATCAGGGTTAATGTGTAATCAGTAGAATCAGATGTCACTAGAGAGCAGCACTAACAGGCATATAAAAGCAAGCTCATTCTGCTCCCCGCACTCTTTTTGGGTGTACTGTGACTAGGACAGGAGTGTGGATTAGCTCAGAGTATTAGTGTAGTTAAACATAATTACTGTATTTAAATCTTGTTAACCTTATTGTTAGTATTAATATTAGAGTAAAGAACTCACAAAATTATTATTTTAGTGACTCAATAAATCTTTTGTTATTACTGGTCGACTTCGAGTCTTTCTTATCAGAAAACCTCATCAACAACAGTATCGAGTAACATGTATTACATTCAGTAGTATAACATAACATACGACCAGAAGTGTAATAAAGCAACAGTAGCAGTCTAAAGGAGAGTCAGGATTCCCAGAGTGTGTTCAGGAAAGGTTTCTACAGCAGGATGTTTCCAGTCCAACAGGAACCGAGGCACTGCTGGATCTGGTTCTTGGAAGTGAGGTGGGCCGAGTGCTGGAAAAACAGTTCCCATTGATGGCAGGATCGAGAATGAGAGGGCACAGATTTAGTGGTAATTGGCAAAAGACAAAATGGCAACATGAAGGAAAACCTTTTCATGCAGAGACGGTTAGGATCTGGAACGCACTGCCCGAGTGTATGGTGGAGGTAGGTTCAATCGAGGCATTCCAGGAGGAAATTGGATTATTAGTTGGAAAGGAAGAATGTGCTGGGCTATGGGGAGAATCCGGGGAAGTGCTCCACAGAGAGCCAGTGCGGACGCGATGGGCCAAATGGCCTCCTTCTGTGCTGTAACCATTTTGTGATTCTGTGAGATGGGGTTGGGGGCAGGGCTATGGGGACATTGATTACTACTCCATTTGAAAAGTGGTCGTTCAAACAAAACATTTGAGAACTACAGTCCTAATTACAGCAGTAATTAAACGAGATTGGTTGTAAAGTGTTTTGAGACATCCTAAGGTTCTGCAAGATCCTTCTTTCTTCCTTTCCTATGACAAGCAGACCATTTATGGGTACCCAAGATATTCTCAACTTTGTGTGTTTCTGTAGACATTAAGATGGGTCTCAAGCTCACGTCATTTGATTTGAATGAATCGCAAATTCTAATAAAAACTGGATCGCAAGAGCCTCGCTGGGTTTGACCATTCGAAAGCAGTTAACATGTACCTAAAGGGACAACATTGCAAATTGATAACAGGTCCTTCATTCCTCAAGAGTGCTGATTAATGTTATTTAATAAAGCTTTCCCATGAATTGACACAATGTGAATACTTCCAGTATTATCTATCCACAAACCCCAGCCTGTGTATTTTCACAATGTATGAAAAAAGGATCACTTTTCAGGTAACAAACTCAAGCCAGCATGTTTTCTCCTGTAAAATAAATAAACACTTTGAATTCCTCAAAATGGCTTGTGTTTTGAGACCAATCTGATCCCAGCAACGATGTAAAGAAAAACAAAACTTACGGTGACCTTGGAAACAAAGAAAAAAATTGCATTCATATAACACCTTATAATGTTTATATTAAAGACATAATAGAATTTACAGTGCAGAAGGAGGCCATTTGGCCCATCGAGTCTGCACCGGCCCTTGGAAAAAGCACCCTACTTAAGCCCATGCCTCCATCCTATCCCTGTAACTCAGTAACCCCACCTAACCTTTTGGATACTAAGGGGCAATTTAGCATGTCCAATCTACTTAACCTGTTGGAGGAAACTGGAGCACCCGGAGGAAACCCACACAGACACGGGGAGGAAGTGCAAACTCCGAACAGGCAGTCACCCGAGGCTGGAATTGAACCCGGGCCTCTGGAGCTGTGAGGAAGCAGTCCACTGTGCTACCGTGTCTCGAAAAACTTTCGGAAAGTGTTTTATATACAACAAAACGCTGTCAGGAAATGTTGTCAGGAAAGAAAGAATATTGATTGACATAATGGGCGTCATTCTCCGCCGGTGGGAGTCACCGTTTTGCCGGCGCCCGGGGGTTTCCCGACGGCGTGGGGCTGCCCCACAATGGGAAACCCCATTGACCGGCCAGTGTTACGGAGACTCCCGCCGGCCGGTCGGAGCAGAAATGTGGCGGGGCGGGTAGGAGAATTTCGCCCAATGTCTTTCACAACGCAAAGCACTTTACAGTCAGTAATGTACATTTGAGGCACACTCACTATTGTAACATAGGGAGTGTGCTGGACAAATTGCAAGCATCAAGTTCCCACAATCAGCAATTTGATAACAACTGGGTATTCTGTTTTGTGAGGCGAAGGAATAAATGTTAGCCTGGACACCAGGGCAAATTCCCCTGCTGTTCCTTGACGAGTGTTTTGGAATCTTTTAGAAAGAGGGGGCACTCTGCGTCCTGGTTTAACATCTCATCCAAAAAGCACTGCATTGCTGTGGGATCTTTTACATCTGTCTGACAGGGCAGACGGGGTCTCAGTTTAACATCTGGTTCAGCGACAAGTCCAGGAGCGCAAGCCAGGAGCAACACCAAGCATATTTAAAAATGAGGCATTGCTACAACACTGGAATACCTGCATGCCAAATATCATAAGCAGCAAGTAATAGACAGAGCTAAGTGATCCCACAATCAACAGATCATATATAAGCTCTGCAGTCCTGCCACATCCAGCCGTGACTGGTGGTGGGCAATTAAACAACTCACTGGAGGAGGAGGCTCCGCAACTATCCCATTCTCAATACTGGAGGAGCCCAACACATCTGTTGAAAAGGTAAGGCTGAAGCATTCACAACAGTCTTCAGCCAGAAGTGCCAAGTGATGATCTATCTCAGACTTTCCTGGAGATCCCCAGCATCACACATGTCAGCCTTCAGCCAATTTATGATATCAAGAAATGGGTGAAGACAATGGATACTGCAAAGGCAATGGGCCCTGACAATACTCCAATAATAGGATTGAAGACTTGTGCTCCAGAATTTTACATGCCCCTAGCCAAGCCAGTACAACTACAACACAGACATCCACCTGGCAATGTGGAAACTTGCGCTGGAATGTCCTGTACACAAGAAACAGGACAAATCCAACCCTGCCAATTCTCGCCCCATCAGTCTACTCACAATCATCAGTAAAGTGTTGTAAGGGGTCATCAACAGTGCTATCAAATGGCACTTACTCAGCAATAACCTGCTCACGGATGCTCAGTTTGGGCTCCGCCGGGGTCACTCAGCTTCTGAACTCATTACAACCTTGGTTCAAACGTAGACAAAAGAGTTGAAAGCCAGAGGTGAGGCGAGAGTGACTGCCCTTAACATAAGACCATAAGACCATAAGACATAGGAGCAGAATTAGGCCACTCGGCACATCGAGTCTGCTCCGCCATTGAATTATGGCTGATACTTTCTCATCCCCATTCTTCTGCCTTCTCCCCATAACCCCTGATCGCCTTATTAATCAAGAACCTATCTATCTCTGTCTTAAAGCCACTCAGTGATTTGGCCTCCACAGTCTTCTGCGGCATAGAGTTCCATAGATTCACCACCCTCTGGCTGAAGAAATTCCTCCTCATCTCTGTTCTAAAGGATCGTCCCTTTAGTCTGAAATGGTGTCCTCTGGTTCTAGTTTTTCCTACAAGTGGAAACATCCTCTCCACGTCCACTCTATCCAGGTCTCGCAGTATCCTGTAAATTTCAATAAGATCCCCCCTCATCCTTCTAAACTCCAGCGAGTACAGACCCAGAGTCTTCAACCATTCCTCATATGACAAGCTCTTCATTCCAGGGATCATTCTTGTGAACCTCCTCTGGACCCTTTCCAAGGCCAGCACGTCCTTCCTCAGATACAGGGCCCAAAACCGCTCACAATATCCAAATGGGGTCTGACCATAGGCTTATATAACCTCAGAAGTACATCCCTGGTCTTGTATGAATATTTGATAGCCCTCTTGATATGAATGCTATTATTGCATTTGCCTTCATAACTGCTGACTGAACCTGCACGTTAACCTTAAGAAAATCATGAACAAGGACACACAAGTCCCTTTGTGTTTCTGATTTCCGAAGCATTTCCCCATTTAGAAATAGTCTATGCCTAAATTCCTCTTCCAAAGTGCATAACCTTGTCGTGTTAGGTGTTCTGATGCACAAATGATCCAACATGGCTGTAGATGGTACAACTCTGTTTTATTGTCTAATCAACGGTAACAACTAATTACTGGCGTGGGTACGTGCTTCACAGCTAACCTGTGGACCTAGCCCTATCACTATCCTAGTGAGGCACTCAGCACATGGTCTATGTCTGAGTGGCACGCTGTGAGCTCTGTGCTCTGAGCTATCTCCTGGTAGAATGAGCGGGAACTGTGGTGTTCCCTGTTTTATAGTGCGTGTGCTCTCACTGGTGATTGGCTGCGATGTTATGTGTTTGCTGGTTGGTCCAACTGCCTGTCCATCAGTGTGTGTGTGATTGCACCATGATATGCTGATGTGGATATCATGACAAACCTCACACTTTTCCACGTTGTATTTCATTTGCCACTTCATTGCCCACTCTCCTAGCTTGTCCAAATACTTCTGCAGCCCCCTTGCTTCCTCAACAGTATCTGTCCCTCTACAGATCTTTGTATCATCTGCAAACTTAGCAACAGTGCCTTCAGTTCCTTCTTCCAGATCATTAATGTATATTGTGAAAAGTTGTGGTCCCAGCACAGACTCCTGAGGCACACCGTCTGACATCCTGAAAACGACCCCTTTATCCCCACTCTCTGCCTTCTGCCAGTCAGCCAATCCTCTATTCATGCCAGAATCTTACCCTTAACACCATTGTCACTTAACCTATTTAACAGTCTCCTATGCGGCACCTTGTCAAAGGCCTTCTGGAAATCTAAATAAAGCACGTCCACTGGTTCTCCTTTGTCTAACTTCCTTGTTACCTCCTGAAAGAACTCTAACAGATTTGTCAGACATGACCTCCCTTTGACAAAGCCGTGCTGACTCAGTCCTATTTTACCATGCACTTTCAAGTACTTTGCGATCTCATCTTTAATAACAGACAAATGGAGAATATCCCATCACACTCCTGACTTGTGCCTTGTAGATAGTGGACAGGCTTTGGGAAGTCAGGAGGTGAGTTACTCATTGCAGGATTCCCAGCCTTTAATCTGCTCTGGCAACCACAGTATTTATATGGCTAGTCCAGTTCAGTTTCGGATCAATGGTAACCCCCAGGATGTTGATTGTAGGGGATTCAGTGATGATAATGCCATTGACTGTCAAGGGGCAATGGTTAGACCCTCTCTTGTGGGAGATGGTCATTATCTGGCATTTGTGTGGCGCGAATGTAACTTGCCACTTGTCAGCCAAGCCTGGATATTGTCCATGTCTCGCTGCATTTGGATATGGACTGCTTCAGTATCTGTGGAGTCACAAATGGCACTGTGCAATCTGTGACATTGTGCAATCATCAGCGAACATCCCCACTTCTGACCTTACGATGGGAGGAAGGCCATTGATGAAGTAGCTGACGATGGTTGAACCCAGGAAACTCCCCTGAGGAACTCCTGCAGTGATGTCCTGGAGTTGAGATGATTCACCACAACCATCTTCCGTTGTGTTATGAATGACTCCAACCAGTGGAGAGTTTCACCCCCTGATTCCCATTGACTCCAGTTTAGCTAGGGCTCCTTGATGCCATACATGGTCAAATGCTGCCTTGATGACAGGGGGTTGGGAATCGGTCAGGATTCTCCCCTACCCGGCGTGGCGGGGGAATCCGGCATAATGGAGTGGCGGGAACCACTCCAGCGTCAGCCGCCCCAAAGGTGCAGAATTCTCCGCACCTTTAGGGGCCAAGCTCTCACCTTGAGGGGCTAGGCCCGCGCCGGAGAGATTTCCGCCCCGCCGGCTGGCGGGAAAGGCCTTTGGCGCCACACCAGCCGGCGCCGAAAGGACTTCGCCGGGCGACGCATGCGCGGGAGCGTCAGCGGACGCTCACGGCATCCCCGCACATGCACAGTGGAGGGGGTCTCTTCCGCCTCCGCCATAGTGGAGACCATGGCGAAGGCGGAAGAAAAAGAGTGCCCCCACGGCACAGGCCCGCCCGCCGATTGGTGGGCCCCGATCACGGGCCAGGCCACCGTGGGGGCACTCCAGGACCCCGGAGCCCGCCCGCGCAGTCTGCCACTGCCGCTAAGGTAGGTGGTTCAATCCACGCTGGCTGGCGAGGGTTGACAGCAGCGGGACTTCGGCCCATCCTGTTACCTGCAGAAATACAAGCAACAATGGACCCCCCGACTCCATAATTAACTGATAACAGGTCAGGGATTCACTTTGTTATAAATGTAGTTGGACCAGACGTAGGAATTGCATCACAAGACCCCTATGTGATTCCTATCCTGCTCATTGGAGTGACTGTCTTCCCCGCTAAACCCAGGAGGTTCTTTCGGAGATGGGAAAAGTGGAGTGAGTCACCTCGACTGCTGTTCCCTATTTTCTCAGCTCCCATCTCTCCAGTCCTGTCTCCATGAGGATGGGGAAATTCAACCCTTTTCTCAAAGCTGAACGACCCAAGACTCTGTCACATAGTAGACTTGTGTTTGTTCTCTGCACAGCCTCCTGAATGACTTATTTGTGGCTCAGTGACCTGACAGATGTGAGGACTTCTTCAGGATTGTATTCTAACGGATTGGATGTATCATTCGAAATGCTATCAGCTTTGTTGATTCATGCTCTGCTTTGCCTGAACATGTTAAGATGTTAAGCCTTGATTTGATTAGTCCCCTCTCAGCTTCAACGCCATTTGTATGGTACATGTGTGGTGCATGTTCGTTCCAACATGTTGTTAGAAAGATGGGCATGAGCGCTAGACTAGTAATCCAGAGGCTCAAGGGCGGCACGGTCGCGCAGTGGTTAGCACTGCTGCCTCACGGTGCCGAGGTCCCGGGTTCGATCCCAGCCCCAGGTCACTGTTCGTGTGGAGTTTGCACGCTCTCCCCGTGTCTGTGTGGGTCTCACTCCCACAACCCAGAAAGATGTGCAGGGTAGGTGCATTGCCACGCTAAATTGCCCCTTAATTGGAAACAAAAGAATTGGATATTCAAAATTTTAGAACAAAGTAATCCAGAGGCCCTTTCCTAAAGGCCAGTAGCGAACCAGATGAGTTTTTATGGCAATTGATGATACATTTTGTGGCTGGAACTAGCTTTGATTTCCAGATATTTTTGTTAATTGAATTTAAATTCCACTACCTACTTCTAAGGGCGGCACGGTAGCACAGTGGGTACCACTGTTGCTTCACAGCTCCAGGGTCCCAGGTTCGCTTCCCGGCTTGGGTCACTGCCTGTGTGGAGTCTGCACATTCTCCCTGTGTCTGCGTGGGTTTCCTCCGGGTACTCTGGTTTCCTCCCACAAGTCCCGAAAGACGTGCTGTTAGGTATTTGGACATTCTGAATTCTCCCTCTGTGTACCCGAACAGGCGCCGGAATGTGGCGACTAGGGGCTTTTCACAGAAACTTCTTTGCAGTGTTAATGTAAGCCTACTTGTGACAATTAAGATTATTATTATTATAAGGACTAGAACCCGTGTCCCAGGACATTAACCTGGGCCTCTGGGTTATTTTCTAAAATTTAGAGTATCCAATTCTTTTGTTTCCAATTAAATGGCAATTTAGCTTGACCAATCTACTGACCCTGCGCATCTTTCTGGGTTGTTGGGTTGAGACCCACGCAGACATGGGGAGTGATGTGTTAGGCTGACTGGTGCGATGTGGACTGCACTTGATGCAGGGAAGCTAGAAGAAGACATCTAACACTGGAGAAAATCCAACACTGTTTCATTCAACATGATACACATGTTTAGCTGTGGGTCGACACTATACTGAACTGACTGGAGACCTTGTTTTAGCCTGACCAGACTTACTAGCTACCGCATGGTGTTTGCACTTGCTAGCTCGTGGACTCTGACTGTCTCAGTGGCTGGGTCCACAGAGAGCGGGAAACCTAGTGCCCTCTGGCTTTATAGTGGTAGTGTTCTGTCTGGTGATTGGCTGCACTGTGTTGTGTGCTTATTGGTCGTCCTGTATGTCAATCATTACCTGTCTGCACTTCAGTATATACATAAGTAGATATTATGACAGGAAGAATGTGCAAACTCCACACGGCAGTGACCCAGGGCTGGGATCGAACCCGGTCCTCGACGCCGTGAGGCAGCAGTGCTAACCACTCACCACCGTGCTGTCCGGCCTCTCGCAATTCAGCAAATACATTTCACTCAATAAAATACTGCACCACATTTAGAGCATCTGTAGTCAGTTTGCTTTATGTATACATTTGTCTTTGCAGATTCCTTCAACCATGATACCTCCATCTGACAATTACACAAGAATTTTCCAGTGCTTGGCTTAAAACTAACCTCTGACCTTTACCATTATGTTTTAGCTTTGTTGCCAGGAAAATAAATTGTCAGATAGAGCTGTGACTGTAAGCCAGAATTAGTGAAACATAACTTCACCACATGGCAACCCTGAAATAAATACATGCTTCCATTTTGCTTGTTGAGAATATGAGACTACCTTCAGCGTTTTAGGGAACTATTGTGTATACAGGGCTGATATCCTGTAGGGAAGGGAGGGAGGAAGGAAGAAAGGATGGTATGGATGGAGGAAAGGAAGGGAGGGAGGGAGCAAAGCTAGGGATGGAGGGTTGGAAGGGAGGGAGGGAGAGGCAGAGGGGGAAAAGGAGGGGAGAGAGGAAAGGATGAATGAATGACATATATAGCCTTGTTATATTTCTCAGGATGTCTCAAAGTCAAAGAATACATTTTGAAACACAGTGATATAGGCAAACAAACAGCCCTTTTCTGCACCATGATAAGATGAATGGGTGGTTAGCCCAGATCTGCATGCTGGAATGGCCAGGTGGATTACTATAGATCATTATATAGTCCAAGAGATTTTGAATATCAATACTAATGTATCCTAACTGTTCCTTTGATTTTTTTAAAGTCATTCACATCATACAACAAACTACAACAGGAATTTAGCTTTCTGCCAAACAGACATCCAAAGAACCATTTATCAAGCTGTTAAATAATCCCAGTGCAGAGAGAGAGATCTGTATATTTTGACAAGGGGCAACCAAATTTTGAATCAAGCTGCCACAAAAAAGTATTGTTTCTGTGGCGTAAATAGAGCCTGTTTACACTTCATCATTCGAATGCACTTGGCTTTGTGTCTCAAAAGAGGGACGCTGTTTTTCCATATACATTTGGCACAGCTTGTTAAGATGATGCTGACTCGAACTACAAATTCAAAGCTTGAAGTAGGTGGAATTTATTTATTTATCAACAGTCAGGAGACAACACAAATAAGACAGACCAGCTGTAAAGACCATGACCATGACTTTTAACTTGCTGTGTGAAGTGCAAATAAATAAATGCGAGTCAACACCAACGCATCATCTTGTCTGCACTTCCGACTTCAAACCAGCACATTCATTTGCAAGTACACATGACCCAAAGCTCTGGACCCAGGTCTAGTCAGTGTTTGCATTAATGAAAGTTGGCAACTGATCTAATAGACTAACTGCAATATTAGCTAAACCCAAGCCTTCATTTTCCATTTTCTCCAATCACTGTGATAGAGCATTTTACAATCTGCACCTTAAATCAAACAATCTGAATTCATACATTCTGAAAATGTTAGGTCAAAACTCAGAAAAATGCTGGAGTTCAGCAGCATTCAGTTCCAATTTGGTATTAATGAATTGTGCAGAAACTTGAAATGAGCAAAAGTCACGCGTTATATTTCCAACTTCTGTGGAAGTTCACCTGCTATAATACGGAAACAGGCCATTGGTCACATCCAGCCCACATCGATGCTAACCCCAACTCGAGCAAATTATCTTGATCACATCTACTTATTATGGCCCCATTTCTCACATCCATCAATCATCTTGCTTTGTCAAACCAATTTTATCTCCCCCTACCCAGTTCCAACATTGTAAAAATCCTGAACCAGAATCCTTCACTGTTGCTGGGTCCAAATCCTGGAATCCTAACAGTGCCATTGGTGTACCTACACCACAATGACTACAGCAGTTCAAGAAGGCTATGGATCACCATCACCTACTCAAGGGGAATTAGGGATAGGCAATAAATGCTGGCCTAACGAGTGAGGCCAACATCCCATGAATGAATTAAAATAAAATCTGTTGGGATTGAATGCAGCAAAAGTATTTGTGAAGAATTTACTCATCATGTCTGGTCATCATATAGCTGCTTTAAGTTATCATCATGGCCATCAGTTCCATCTCTGTAGTCATTAAAACAATTATATTGGATTTCCCTATCCAATATCCATACCCACCATCTAAAATAACACTACTTATGTTTGCTGCTAATATTGGTGGCCACTAGTAATATATTAGAATGTATCCATTTGCTCTATGATTAAAATAATGAAAGCTCTTGTTTATAAGATGTTTATTCTGAAGATGACATTGGCTTACCACAGAGAAGAAAAAATCAATGTCTGAGGTGAAGACTATAGGAAACCTTGAACAACCTGTTGAAAATGCCTTAGCCAAAACTACTTATTGTTGCATATGCATTATTTTCCATGGACCTTATCCAGGTTTTCCTTACTATAGGGGTGTATGTCTCTGCTCTTAGCTTCGTTATTCATAGAAGATCATTCTGTTAGGCTCATGCTCCATAATAATACCTAAGAAAAAGTGGGATTATCTCCCATGGAGAAGATGAAAGCCTGGTGGAGGTCTGTGAAACTTCTTGAATTGCAAACATTAAGTCGGTAACAGTATTTGCCATCTTGTCTACTTCCTCTAGAATAAATTTCACCATTTTATTGAAACATTTTATCGAGCCGAGGATGATATACCAAGGTTTGTAGATCCTTAATCATTAACAATGCACATACATTCCTTATTAGTTAGGATATAAACTCAGTCCTCTGATTTGTTAGATTCTCTTTCAGAATCTTGCAAAGTGCCCTTACCAATTCATTGGCAATGTTTTACATAAGGGAAAAGTCTGAGGATATCTGCTGTAGCCACCTAAAGTGGCCAACTCCCGATTTAAAATGGCGAACGGCAAAGGCTGATGGGAAAATCAGCCAACAAGACAGAAACCAGCGGCTGCAGGTTTGCTGTGTATTTACCTCTGCAAAAACCAGACAACATTGATACCAGCGACCATCAGCATAACAAAGTAACAGACATCTGCATACTGATGAGCAATCCCCGGGAACAATAAGTAACATTTTGGACACACAAAGCAAAGCCAGACTCCTCGGCGCCAGCAGGAGCCAACACAAAGGAGGTGAATGAGCACCTCAAGACCGCCCATCGATCAGGGAACCGCTCCAGTATTGGGGAAAATCGAACCAAGCTATTGGAACAAGGTCCAATCATTTGGGACCAGGTACAGGGTCCGCCCCGAAAGGCGGGAAGCCCCTGGGGACTATAAGAGTTAAGCCCCAAGTTCAAAACGCTCTCTTCAGCAGCTCCCCTTCACTCTCTTCTTCCTGCCGGGGTCACCCAGCAACACAAACCAACATTGACCGTGACCGGTGCAGTGACTCCAGTGGTCAGCTAAACCAGTAAGTCTTAATTCAACGCTCGCTACGAGATAGGCGCTCCTAGCTACCAATCCGTACCAACTTCGAATCCCGCAAACTCAGAATCCGAACGAAAGGCCATTTGTTCCCCTGACCTGGTGGGCCAGTCCAAAGTTAAGTATAGGCCTGTTAGTTATAGACGTAGCTTAGACATAGAATTTGTGCATGAGTAGCGATTACGGTGTATAATAAATGTGCTTTGATTTAAATCTTACTCATCGGCGTATTGGGTTATTGATCATTACTCGGACTTGAACCTCGTGGCGGTATCATAAAGATACCTGGCGACTCGAGAGCAAAGGTAATAAAACAGAGCAATTGAACCAAGGAGAAAATCAGCAACACTGCGCATATCATCAATTACTATTAGAAAACACTGGTATCCCTTGGCAGACAATTTCAAAAGCCCAACCGATCCATAGTAATTCTTTTTAAATGATACATTATGGGGACGGGGCTAACAGAAATTGAAGATTATGTTTTTTTTTGCTTTTTAAAAATAAATTTAGAGTACCCAATTCATTTTTTTCCAGTTAAAGGGAATTTAGCGTGGCCAATCCACCTACCCTGCACATCTTTTGGGTTGTGGGGGCGAAACCCACGCAAACACGGAGAGAACGTGCAAACTCCACACGAACAGTGACCCAGAGCCGGGATCGAACCTGGGACCTCGGCGCCGTGAGGCCGCAGTGCTAACCCACTGCGCCACCGTGCTGCCCCGACGATCATGTTTAAATCCTGCCATTTGAAATTTCAGACAAGAATTACAACACAATTGAACTTTGGATATACCAAGCAAATTATGATAAATATTCTCCTGGGCTGTCCTACTTCGAAATGTCTGCCCAACAACTGGGCAACTATCAGATCAGATATTGAACGAGCTTTGGAACTATTAACTCTTCAATCGCTATCCCATGCTTACAGGCTTCATGTACAACAAATCATTCTCAATGATATTCAACCCTTCCTTATTTACCTTTCACCATGTGTCCATTAACCAACACCACTGCATTTTGTATGCTCTATAAAGCTGGGTCATCCACCTGTTTCCAATTGAATACTGTTTATGCATGGAAATCTCCTGTAGGGAATCTTCCCATTTCCCAAGAAGGTCCTCTTGGGAATCTCCTCTCCCTCGGCATCAGGTGGAGGTTTTATTTTGATGAAAGGGGGTTTGAGTTGATTTCCTACTGAAATGGTAGGGAGCTGGTCTCCTGCTCATCGAGCCTTATCCCACCTCTGCTTCCTTTCTTCCCAACTCCCTGAAATACATTGGATTCCTCAAAGGGAAAACTTGGAGCAAACTCCTCATTAATATCCATGTATGCTCCCTGCCTAATCTGAAACTTATTTTTGAAAGAGGGCTTCAAATTGAGAAAATCTCTTTCCATGTTCAGCAGTTGAGGGAGGCCTGAGGGCAGTCTTGCCTTTTCCAATTGTATTTTATAACATCACCATGGTAATAGAACACACACATCCCTGTGCAAACACCATACCCCTGTTTTCAACTCATAAGAACTTAAGAAATAAAAGCAACAGTTGGCCATACAGTTGCCTGAGCCTGCTCCACCATTCAATCAGATCTTCTTATTTTTAAGAATAACCTTCTCTGTGAACTCTATGTTCCTTAAAGAAACCATGATGAGAGGAGCAGACTGGTAGCTACCAAAGTCATCAAAGTACCAGAACCAATCAGTGCCAGTGATCTCTTTGGGCTTTGAAAACAAATGGGAGGCCACCCCATTGCTAGCCGTTTGCACTCAAATATTCCTCCTGAGGGCTGAGTTCTGGTTTCCCGGGCCTCAGACAGTAAGGGCCCCAATGTTAGGTCATCATCTTGCAGTATGGCCTAACTCATCTCAACAAGAGCACAGTTACACAGTCTGCTAGATGTTGAATGTATGGACTTTCGAAAGGCAATTGATAAATTACCTCAGTACTTGGAAAATATGACCGAAGAACTGAAGTGACAATGGTAATTTGGTTAGATAATTTGCTAAGGGATAGAAAGCAGGGAGCAGCGCTGAACCATATTTTTAAGACTGGAGAGAAGTATGTAGTAGTGACCCTCATGGGGGATTAGGACTATCGTTATATATAAATAAACTGGATTTGGGCACAGGAAGAAGTGAGCAATTTAAAAAGTATGCAGTTACGATCTGCTGTAATGGTATCAAGGGCGAATAGCTTTAGTTACGTGGTGACTGGAGAAACTGGGTTAATTTTCTTAGAGAAGGATACCTGATAGAGGTATTCAGAATTATTTGGGGTTTTGATAAGGTAGGGACAAATTGTTTCCTTTAGTAAAACGTAAATGCCACCACAGTCCCAGAGAGCCATAGGCTGCTCTCCCCTTTGAAAGAGAGCTGACTGGTGGTCATCACCACACCCCAGTCATGATAGTGCAGCTCGTTTAAGGGGGCGAGCTCCATGGACCCTGTGACCGGCTCAGGGCCAAGCGTGTGAGATCCATGGGCGCAGGCCCCCGGGGCAGTGTGGACCAGGGAGCCAAGGTTTTAAGACCTGTTGTATAGTGATTCTGTGCCTCTTACTTAACTGTCTTTGAGTTTCATCAATAAATCATTTTATGAACTACTGAAAGCTTCCAGTGTATATCTCGAGTTACCACATTGGTGACGAGGCAAAAGGTTTTGATTGCAGCTGACAGTCATCGTGAATTGAAGGGGGTGAAGGAAGGAACAATTGCCAAAGTAGAGAAACTCCAGGGAGTCGGAAGAATTTAATCCGTGAATGGAAATACCTGTCATTGGTAATAATTGGTAATCAACCCATTTGACTAAGGGGTTGAGTTATGGAGTCAGTACATCAAACGGCTCTGTTTTCTTTTACATTGAGCGAGATCACAAGCAAGGACAAGTAGATGGTGACACTGCTGACAGTGTGCGGGGCCCAAATGTATAATTTGATTAGGAACCTCAAGTCCCCGGAGGCACCAATTTGAAGACCTTTGTCCAGATAGTGAAATTGGTTAAAGAACATTTCAACCCAAAGCTCGCTATTATCCTCCAATATTATAAGTTTAACTCTGCTGTGAGGGACCATGAACTGTTTGTCTCAGCTTTCATAGCCAAGCTTCGCCAACATGACGAGCATTGTGAATTTGGGACCGTGCTTAATAATAATCTTTATTATTGTCACAAGTAGGCCTACATTAACACTGCAATGAAGTTACTGTGAAAATCTCCTAGTCGCCACACTCCGCCGCCTGTTCGGGTACGCAGAGGGAGAATTCAGAATGTCCAATTCACCTAACAAGCTCACCTTTCGTGACTTGTGGGAGGAAACCGGAGCACCCGGAGGAAACCCACGCAGACACGGGGAGAACGTGCAGAGTCCAAACAGACCCAAGCCAGGGATCAAACCTGGGTCACTGGCTCTGTGAAGCAACAGTGCTAACCACTGTGCTACCGTGCTGCCCAAAGTGACATGATGCACAATTGGCTGATTTGTGGGATCCATAACCTTAATATCCAGAAGAAATTTCTGGCGGAGACCACAATTACGTTGGAAAAAGTGATCAAAATAGTTCAGGCGATGAGGTGTGCCAAAAAAGGCGCCACCGAGTTTCAATGCCTGGCTGAAGGGGAGGTTAGATAGGTAGAGTCTGCGCAGGATCAACAGGCACAGTGCAGAACCAGACATGGTCCTCGGAACAGGACGAGAACCCAAGGAGGGGTGAGGAGTTGGGGCATCAACCCGAATCCGAGGTGGACTGCTATCGTTGTGAGTGTGTGTGGGGGCTCAGGGCGGGGAGGGGGGGTGGGGGGGGGGTGCATCCCAAGGAGATAAGACAACTCCGATTGAAATTGTCTCAATGGTAAATGGTAGACCCCCGGACTTTGGTGACTGTAGTAGGTGAGCAGACATCCCAATATCTTTGTGCCGGAATGCAGTCTTTAAGCTTGAAGAGGACTACAGCCAAGGTTTTCAACATATACCCAGAAAGTTTGAAAATCCTTGCAACCGTCAATACCCCAGTGGTATTTAGAGGGCAGGTGACCAATCTGCCTTTGGTTGCCATGGAGGGACATAGACCCTGTCTGTTGGGAAGAGACTGGCTAAAGAAGATTAGGCTCAACTGGCTGGAAATCTTCAAAATAACTAATGGCGCCCTCCAAGATGTCTTAAGTATGAAGATGTCTTCAACAAGGAATTGGGCTGGATTAAGGACATAAAAAAAGAACAAAGACAAAGAAAATTACAGGCCCTTCGGCCCTCCCAGCCTGCACCGATCCAGATCCTTTATCTAAACCTGTCTTCTATTTTCCAAGGATCTATATCCCTCTGTTCCCCGCCCGTTCATATATCTGTCTAGATGCATCTTAAATGATGCTATCGTGCCCGCCTCTACCACCTCCGCTGGCAAAGCGTTCCAGGCACCCACCACCCTCTACGTAAAAAACTTTCCACGCACATCTTCCTTAAACTTTCCCCCTCTCACCTTGAAATCGTGACCCCTTGAAATTGACACCCCCACTCTTGGAAAAAGCTTGTTGCTATCCACCCTGTCCATACCTCTCATAATTTTGTAGACCTCAATCAGGTCCCCCCCTCAACCTCCGTCTTTCCAATGAAAACAATCCAATCTACTCAACCTTTATTCATAGCTAGCACCCTCCATATCAGGCAACATCCTGGTGAACCTCCTCTGCACCCTCTCTAAAGCATCCACATCCTTCTGGTAATGTGGCGACCAGAACTGCACGCAGTATTCCAAATGTGGCCTAACCAAAGTCCTATACAACCGTAACATGACCTACCGACTCTTGTACTCAATACCCCGTCCGATGAAGGCAAGGTATGCCTTCTTGACCACTCTATCGACCTGCATTGCCACCTTCAGGGTACAATGGACCTGAACTCTCAGATCTCTCTGTACATCAATTTTCCCCAGGACTCTTCCATTGACCGTATAGTCCGCTCTTGAATTAGATCTTCCAAAATGCATCACCTCGCATTTGCCTGGATTGAACTCCATCTGCCATTTCTCTACCCAACTCTCCAATCTATCTATATTTTGCTGTATTCTCTGACAGTCCTCCTCACTATCTGCAAACTTGCTAATCAGACCACCTATACCTTCGTCCAGATCATTTATGTATATCACAAACAACAATGGTCCGAGCACGGATCCCTGTGGAACACCACTAGTCACCTTTCTCCATTTTGAGACACTCCCTTCCACCACTACTCTCTGTCTGCTGCTGCCCAGCCAGTTCTTTATCCATCTAGCTAGTACACCCTGAACCCCATACTTCACTTTTTCCATCAACCTGCCATGGGAAAAGCCGAGATACATGTCAATCCGGATTCAGCGGCCAAGTTCTTCAGAGCCAGGCCAGTGCAATGTTTATGAGAAGGTTGAAGCAGAGCTAAAGAGATTGGGAGCTGGGTATAATCAAGCTTGTCCATTTTTCAGAGTGGGCAGTGCCAATGGTCCCTGTCCTTCAACCCGATCATTTGATAAGGATTTGTGGGGACTAGAAACTCAACATAAATCAGGCTGCCCAGGTTAATCGGTGTCTGATTCCCCGAATTGGGGACCTCACTCACTCCAATTTGCAACTAAAGTTGGATGAGGAGTCTCAGACGTTGGCTATAATCAATACTCAGAAAGGCCTCTTCAAGTATACCAGACTGCCATTCAGCATTGCTTCAACCTGCGCTATCTTCCAGCGCACGATGGAAAATCTCCTCCAGGGAATTCCCAAGGTGATGGTTTACATTGATGATGTCACCGGCACTACACCAGAGGATTACATGGACAGCCTCGAGGAAGCATTAAAAGGGGTTTGTATTGCAGGGGTCCACCTAAAATGTGGAAAATGTACTTTCCAGCCCTAGAAGTGAGATACGGAAGATTATGCTTTGATGTGACAGGGTTGCATACCTTGGAAGAATAGGTCAAGGCCATACGAGACGTCCCTGCACCCAAAAATGCCAGTGAGCTTCAATCTTTCCTTGGTATGGGGCAGCACGGTAGTACAAGTGGATAGCACTGTGGTTTCAGAGCACCAGGGTCCCAGGTTCCATTCATCGCTGGGTTGCTGACTGTGCAGAGTCTGCACGTTCTCCCCGTGTCTGCGTGGGTTTTCTCCAGGTGCTCCGGTTTCCTCTCACAGTCCAAAGACATGCAGGTTAGGTGGATTGGCCATGATTAATTTCCCTTAGTGACCAAAAAGGTTAGACGGGGTTATTGGGTTAGGGTGGAAGTGAGGGCTTAAGTGGGTCGGTACAGACTCGATGGGCTGAATAGCCTCCTTCAGCACTGTATGTTCTATTACTACGGAAGGCGTATTTTGAATTTTGCCACAACATCGGCATCATTACCATAGATCATCATAGATTATCATCACAGAATTTACAGTGTAGAAGGAGGCCATTCAGCCCATCGAGTCTGCACCGGCTCTTGGAAAGAGCACCCTACCCAAGGTCAACACATCCACCCTATCCCCATATAGTTAACAGTAACTATTAAAAAAAAATTTAAAATTTAATTTACTAATTAATTAACGCAATGTCAATTAGAGGGGTGCAGTGCTCTCACTGTGAGATGTGGCAGATCCGTGAGGCTTCCACCGTCCCGGATGGCTTCATCTGCAGAAAGTGCACCCAACTGGAGCTCCTCACAGACCGTATGGTTCGATTGGAGCAGCAGTTGGATGCACTTAGGAGCATGCAGGTTGCGGAAAGCATCATAGATCGCAGTTATACAAATGTGGTCACACCCAAGGTGCAGGCAGAGAAATGGGTGACCACCAGAAGGGGCAGGCAGTCAGTGCAGGAATCCCCTGTAGTTGTCCCCCTCTCGAACAGGTATACCCCTTTGGATACTGTCGGGGGGGATCGCCTATCAGGTGAAAACAGCAGCAGCCAGAGCAGTGGCACAACAGCTGGCTCTGATGTACAGCAGGGAGGGTCAAAGTAGAAGAGTAATAGTCATAAGGGACTTATAGTCAGGGGCACAGATCGGCACTTCTGTGGACGTGAAAGAGACTCCAGGATGGTATGTTGCCTCCCTGGTGCCAGGGTCCAGGATGTCTCAGAACGGGTAGCGGGCATCCTGAAGGGGGAGGGCAAACAGGCAGAGGTGGTTGTACATATTGGTAACTAAATTGGTACCAACACAGGAAGGGGCATGAGGTCCTGCAGAAGGAGTTCAGGGAGCTAGGCAGAAAGCTAAAAGACAGGACCTCTAGTGTTGTAATCTTGGGATTACTCCCTGTGCCACGTGCCAGTGAGGCTAGAAATAGGAAGATAGAGCAGCTAAACAAGTGGCTAAACAGCTGGTGTAGGAGGGAGAGTTTCCGTTATCTGGACCACTGGGAGCTCTTCCGGGGCAGGTGTGGCCTGTATAAGAAGGATGGGTTGCATCTAAACTGAAGAGGCATAAATATCCCAGCCGCGAGGTTTGCTAGTGTCACATGCGAGGGTTTAAACTAGTATGGCAGGGGGGTGGGTACCGGAGCAATAGATATGAAGGTGAAGGGAGAACTAGGGAATAGGGCCAGTATGGCTCTGAGGAAGAGCAGACAGGGAGATGTTGCTGAAAACAGCAGGTCTGGTGGCCTGAAGTGCATATGTTTTAATGCAAGAAGTATTACGGGTAAGGCAGATGAACTTAGTTCCAAGTACAAATCCAAGCTCTATGATGTTGTTTGCATTACAGAGACCTGGTTGAGGGAAGGACAGGATTGGCAGCTAAACGTTCCAGGATTTAGATGTTTCAGGCGGGATAGAGGGGGATTTAAAAGGGGTGGCAGAGTTGCGCTACTGGTTAGGGAGAGTAATATCACAGCTGTACTACGGGAGGACACTTCAGAGGGCAGCGAGGCTATATGGGTAGAGATCAGGAATAAGAAGGGTGCAGTCACAATGTTGGGAGTTTACTATAGGCCTCCCAACAGCCAGCAGGAGATAGAGGAGCAGATAGAGGAGCAGATAGGTAGACAGATTTTGGAAACGAGTAAAAACAACAGTTGTTGTGATGGGAGACTTCAACTTCCCTAATATTGACTGGGACTCACTTAGTTCTGGGGGCTTGGACGTGGCAGAGTTTGTAAGGAGATTCCAGGAGGGCTTCTTAAAACACTATGTAGATAGTCCAACTAGGGAAGGGGCTGTACTGGACCTGGTATTGGGGAATGAGCCCGGCCAGGTGGTAGAAGTTTTAGTAGGGGAGCATTTCGGGAACAGTGACCACAATTCAGTAAGTTTTAAAGTGCTGGTGGACAAGGATAAGAGTGGTCCTAGGGTGAATGTGCTAAATTGGGGGAAGGCTAATTATAACAATATTAGGCAGGAACTGAAGAACCTAGATTGGGGGCGGATGTTTGAGTGTAAATCAACATCTGACATGTGGGAGGCTTTCAAATGTCAGTTGAAAGGAATTCAGGACCGGCATGTTCCTGTGCGGAAGAAGGATAAATACAGCAAATTTCGTGAACCTTGGATAACGAGAGATATTGTAGGCCTCGTCAAAAAGAAAAAGGAGGCATTTGTCAGGGCTAGAAGGCTGGGATCAGACGAAGACTGTGTGGAATATAAAGAAAGTAGGAAGGAACTTAAGCAAGGAGTCAGGAGGGCTAAAAGGGGTCAGGAAAAGTAATTGGCAAATAGGGTTAAGGAAAATCCCAAGGCTTTTTACACGTACATAAAAAGCAAGAGGGTAGCCAGAGAAAGGGTTGGCCCACTGAAGGATAGGCAAGGGAATCTATGTGTGGCGCCAGAGGAAATGGGCGAGGTACTAAATGAATACTTTGCATCAGTATTCACCAAAGAGAAGGAATTGGTGGATGTTGAGTCTGGAGAAGGGTGTGTAGATAGCCTGGGTCACATTGAGATCCAAAAAGATGAGGCGCCTTGAAAAATATTAAGGTAGATAAGTCCCCAGGGCCTGATGGGATCTACCCCAGAATACTGAAGGAGGCTAGAGAGGACATTGCTGAGGCCTTGACAGAAATCTTTGGATCCTCAATGTCTTCAGGTGATGTCCCGGAGGACTGGAGAATAGCCAATGTTGTTCCTTTGTTTAAGAAGGGTAGCAAGGGTAATCCAGGGAACTACAACCCGGTGAGCCTCACGTCAGTGGTAGGGAAATTACTGGAGAGAATTCTTCGAGATAGGATCTACTCCCATTTGGAAGCATTAAGAGTTTTTCGAGGAGGTCAGTAAGATGATTGATGCAGGTAGGGCAGTGGATGTTGTCTATATGGACTTCAGTAAGGCCTTTGACAAGGTCCATCATGGCAGACTGCTACAAAAGGTGAAGTCACACGGGATCAGGGGTGAGCTGGAAAGATGGGTACAGAATTGGCTAGGTCATAGAAGGCAGAGAGTAGCAATGGAAGGGTGCTTTTCTGATTGGGGGGCTGTGACTAGTGGTGTTCCGCAGGGATCAGTGCTGGGACCTTTGCTGCTCGTAGTATATATAAATGATTTGGAGGAAAATGTAACTGGTCCGATTAGTAAGTTTGCAGACGACACAAAGGTTGGTGGAATTGCAGATAGCGATGAGGACTGTCAGAGGCTACAGCAGGATTTAGGTTGTTTGGAGACTTGGGCGGAGAGATGGCAGATGGAGTTTAATCCGGACAAATGTGAGGTAATGCATTTTGGAAGGTCTAATGCAGGTAGGGAATATACAGTGAATGGTAGAACCCTCAAGAGTATTGAAAGTCAAAGAGATCTAGGAGTACAGGTCCACAGGTCACTGAAAGGGGTAACACAGGTGGAGAAGGTAGTCAAGAAGGCATACGGCATGCTTGCCTTCATTGGCCAGGGCATAGAGTATAAG
Source organism: Scyliorhinus torazame (assembly GCF_047496885.1). NCBI lineage: Eukaryota > Metazoa > Chordata > Chondrichthyes > Carcharhiniformes > Scyliorhinidae > Scyliorhinus > Scyliorhinus torazame. The sequence goes on along the minus strand of NC_092711.1, from coordinate 220,165,578 downwards.
AATTGGCAAGTCATGTTGCAGCTGTATAGAACCTTAGTTAGGCCATACTTGGAGTATAGTGTTCAATTATGGTCGCCACACTATCAGAAGGATGTGGAGGCTTTAGAGAGGGTGCGAAGAGTTTTACCAGGATGTTGCCTGGTATGGAGGACATTAGCTATGAGGAGCGGTTGAATAAACTCAGTTTGTTCCCACTGGAACGATGGAGGTTGAGGGGCGACCTGATAGAGGTCTACAAAATTATGAGAGGCATAGACAGAGTGGATAGTCAGAGGCTTTTTCCCAGGGTAGAGGGGTCAATTATTAGGGGGCATAGGTTTAAGGTGCGAGGGGCAAGGTTCAGAGGAGATGTATGAGGCACGTTTTTTAACACAGAGGGTAGTGGGTGCCTGGAACTCGCTGCCGGAGGAGGTGGTGGAAGCAGGGACGATAGTGACATTTAAGGGGCATCTTGACGAATAAATAAATAGGATGGGAGGCGTTTCAGAGGAGTCGAGGTAGGCCTCAAAACAGCGGAGCCAGTGGGAGAAGATTTCCTTAGCTTCTGCTGCTCATGCATCGAGTTCCAGTTTATCAGGCTTCAGTGCGGCTTCCTTAGTGCTGTCTTCGGATAATAAGTAGACGATGAGAACGAGTGGACATAAGCTTTATTATCCAAGAACTTGTCTGCCTGTGACTGCTGTAACGATGAGCATCGCCGACAGACGGCAGGTCTATACACTGCCCCCGGGGGGGGGGGGGGGGGGGGGCAGAGCCAGAGGCGGTGCTCACCAGGGCTCCAGTACAATACACACAAGATCATATTACCATTCCCTGGCCATAGGCCACAGTACTATACAGACAACTTATATTATGGTGAATACATTCACCACAAAGAAAGACTGTACAAGATCACCTCAGTCTGTGATTGTCAATTTCACCTTAACAACTCAGACACAGAGCAAACCTGGAACTAAATAAAGGTAATGTTTTGCACTGGCTCTTCTTTTCAGGAAGGAAGCGAAGCATTACCTTTACTCACCAATACATCAGATTAAAGATAATTAACACCTTCAACAGAGCTTAAAAATTAAACCTCAGCATTGCACAATACCAATGTGCAGTTGTGAAATCCACATTGAAGTGGGGGGTGGGGGGGGGATGTGATGGCACTAGAAAGCATTCAGAGGAGATTTATCAGGATGTTGCCTGGGCTGGGGAGTTTTAGTTACAAAGTGAGATTGGATAGACATGTTGTTTTCTTTGAAGCAGAGGCGACTGAGGGGGGATGGGGGACGACGACACATGATTGAGATGCATAAAATGAGGAGCATAGATAGAGTAGACAGGAAGAAACATTTCCCCCTCGTGGAGGAATCAATGACTGGGTGCATAGTTTTAAGGTAAAGGGCAGAATGTTTAGAGGGGACGAATGATGAATTTTCCTAATGCTAGTTTTTTTCCTTGCTGTTGTAAGACGTTTCCTTCCCTACAGGATTTAAGGCAAAAATAGGATCAATTCAGTGCTCTGACAAGGGAGCCTTTATCGATGGGATAGTGGGTTCAGAAAATTACGATTACCCTGTTGTAGCCCAAGCTCCGACATGCTCTCATCGTGGGATTTACCGAAACATTTCATCACACCATTCCTTTATCATTCTAACAGCAAAATTCACCACCTTTGTCATAATCTGGTCTTCTTAAAAGAGTAAATAGTTACATTTTCTTTGTTTTAAAGACATAGTTAAATTACTTCCAAGGAGTAAATTTTGCAATATGGGGATGTGACAGTATCCTTCCAATTCTCGATGACATTGACCACAAATTAAAGCATTCATCTGACCTGCATGAGTGACAGAAAGGCCATGTGGGCATATTATAAATTAACTTGTCTTTTCACATTAAACAAAGTGTAGGTTTATATAATAAATTGGTGAAAGGATGTAATCTGATCTGCAGGTTCAGAGAGAGTTTAGAAACTGCTGTGAACTTCAGCATAATGGTTACACCACTGAAATCCAGCGAGTGGCTAAAGCTTCTCTCTCCTCCATCTGATAGTCTAAGACACCCCAAGTAGCTGATGCAGTGAAGCACCTTCTTGTTGAAACAAGGAGAAAGTGTTTTGGAGAGATTTCACAATTGCTGAATAAGAGTGGAATTGGAAATTTTTAAATGATACATCAGTCAGAACCGCATTTTATGTCAATTTCTAATGCTGAAGTTAACAGAATTTATTTAAAAGACAAAGATTCTGCAGTTGGAGCTCAACATGTGGTAAAGGAATATTGTTACAGGCCTCAACAGGTTAATTGGCTCATTTCCATCTGAATAGCTAAGCAAAGCAACAACTATCATTTAAGCGATTCCATGTTGAAATTTGCAAAGGCTAAAAAAAACATACTTTTAAATAAATTCTGTTAACTTCAGTATTAAAAATAGACATAAAACGCGTTCTGACTGATCATTTTTAAATTTTCAATTCCACTCGTATTCAGCAATTGTGAAATCGCTCCGAAACTTTCTCGTTTCAACAAGAAGGTGCCTCACTGCAAACCATACTTTTACAAGGAAAACTGTAATAGGCTCAAGTGTGTAGACTTTATACTGCAATACATTGTTGGTGCTATAATATGCACTTTACTCAGATGACTAAAAGTGCATTCAAGGCTTGAAACAAACCTTTAAGTGGGTTTTGCATCATGCTCACAAGGCTTTGCATTTGTTTTTGATGTAGCTTGAAACTTTGAAAAATGAATACATCAGAAACTGCCAGGAGCAGAAAAACTCCTTCTTGCAGCCATCTGGTGAACATATTCTTAAGGAGAGTTACAGCACAAAGATTATAACTGTCATTTAATCTGCAGCCTCAGGATGTGGATCATGTCTTCCATCGAAATGAAAGGCTTTATTTATTGCCGGCCTATCAGTGCCTACTGTTCACACAAACAGGAACCTCTGAAGAAAATGCACTAAGGTCTGGGATTGTGTCGATATTGATGAACAATTGTCTCAAGATGTCGTAAACCATCAAATATGGTTAGGCGGGGGGGGGGGGGGGGGGGGGGGGGGGGAGGAAAAGAGAAGCGGAGAAAGTGAAGCAGAAACAATGTATCATGCCATATTGGTGATAATTTAGTAAAGTATGTCGGTGCAATTTTATAAAGCAGTTTTCTGACTTCATTGTAAAGTTTAGAACTAAGACCAGTTTTTAAAAAGGAGGTTCGCTCTCCAAGTACAAGACCTATGTGTGTGTATATAAACACAAATAACTTTGAAATTGGAATCTTTATTCTTTGAGCAACTGGTTTATATTTTGAGATGTTACTTTAAAGCCTCTATCAACATTACCACAAAAATTAGACTCCTAAATCTACAGCAACAGCGTTGAGGATATGCAGGCATGTGGACAATTAATGTACATATTTAGTTACAGTGTACAAGCCTCACATTAAGGCTTCCATCGGAATTGAAATGATATACATATAGCCATTTACATACCCACATAAACCATAATCAGCCATCTATTCCAGGTTAGTAACAATGTCAGGATTCAGGTGACTTATAAACCATTTGAGATTTATTTTTGTGGTACTTGATATTATTGAACATCTAAAATCAGATTAATATAATTTCTCTTTCATAAAATCCATCTTTCACCAAAATACCTATTTCATAGATAGTATCAAATTGGGACATTTTAGTTTGACATTTTAGTTTAACAGGAGAACTAAGCAGTTAAGTGAAACTTAGCACAATAATTTCATGCATTGGCAAAGCAAAGCAATATTAATCTTACACATTTACTCCTATTACAAATCTGCTCATTACAGCAAGCTTCAAAGGTTTGGACCACGTAGAACGATCGTCATGACAGTTCACAATCACTACTGGTTGTAAGGGCTGCCTACACGAAGTTAATCAGAACATGCTCAACCTACTGCCTAGCAAGTGAATTTCCACAGAAGAAAGCTGCAACAACTAACACTTTTCACCTTGAGACAACAAATGTGGAAATAAAGATCTTGGCTTCTGGTAGAGCATTTAATGCTGTTAGTTACGACATATGAATTAGGAAGCCAATTGGCTCCTCAAATCTGCTCTACTATTCAATAAGATCTTGGCATCTGCTCTCTCAAAAGCTCAACCCGTCAGGCTTGCTGGGGGTGGCTACCGATTAGTGTCATGGCTCAGACCGCCATTTTCTGCAGTATGTGATTTAAACTCACCCCTCTGGTGCCACTTACAGGCTCGTCTGGCTGTTCACACTGCTGACTGCTCACTGTGTACTGTAAATGCTCAGAGAGCCTCTGGTCATGTGGGAACTCACCCAGGCTACCCCTCGAGAAACCCCCAGTCCCCAGCAGTATCAAGGGCATGGCCAAGCTCAATCACCAGCCCACCAGGTGTTGGCATTCCTCAAAAGTGCAGCCCCACTGCAGATGAATCAGATTAGTAAAGCTCACCCCAACCAAAGGACACCTGCACCATGGCCTGTGGAACCTTCCCTGGTGCATGGCCTCTCAGAGTAGAGGCCTCACCAGTGACACTATCAGCTAGCCCACCCTTCAGGATCATGAGCTGTCATCTCCTGGTGAGGCTGGGAGCACTGCCCGTCTCTGCCACCTCCTCCCAGGCACTATTCAGGAGGGCGGTCTCGAGTCTGTGGCCACCCTGGGGAAGAGGGTGTCCCTTCTCTCCTCATTGGCATCGAGCAGTGGGTCCATTTCAGACTCCTGCCCTGCATCAGGGGCAGGTCTTCTCCAAGCTATCTTTGTGGCTGGAACGAGAGTGTGGTGCGTGGAGTGCTTATAAAACAGCTCCAGCTTGTCAGGCTCTTTACCTCGAATTCCAGCTGTTATGCCACCAGCGGGGAAGGGAATTACTTCCAATCCCCACTGACAGACTGCCAGCACATTTGCATGTCCTGAACCTCGGAACAAACAGCACACGCAACTGTTTGCGAATTGTACGCTACTCAGTTCCGGCGAGGACACAAGTCTCCTAAACAGAGAATTCAGCTGAATGTTTCAAATTGAGATTTTCAAAAACAAATCAGCCAGTCGAAACCTGAAAGAATGAGACTCTACACTTCTAATAGTTAATGTTTGGTGCCAGAGATTGACGGGCAATGAGTAACACTGTTTACATCATTAAAAGCGCACTAACATATGTTGATGAGTCTTGGCTTTCGGAGAATTTAACTTCTATCTACTGCAAAAATATAGTAATTTTATTATACGATGCATGTCAATGATGGGGCAAGCAGCAAAATCCCATTATCAGTGCACCCGAGACAACATTTTGATAAAAGCAAATTATCGCAGATGCTGGAATCTAAAACAAAAACAGACAATATAGGAGATTTCGATATTTGACTTTTAACCACGCAGATGCTTATTGCTTGAGGTTAGTGCACCATATGATGGCCATTAGTTTCACATATTCTGACATCAAAGTCTGGCTCAATAGTGTGTCAGTTGTAGCGTCCTTGCCAGAGTTGGAAGATTCTGGGTTCGCACCCCCCTCCAAAGACTTGAGCACATCCAGGATGACACCCAAGTGTCAAACTGCACGGTCAAATGTGACATATTTTGGGTAAGATGCAAAAGAGAAGCAACAATGATTTTATTTTGGAAGAGCAGTGGAGTTCTTCCCAGTGTCCAGGCCAATATTTATCCAATCACCATTGCTAACACAAAAGGTTATCAAATCAATACCACATTGCTGTTTGTGGGGCTTGACTGTGCATCAATTGACTGCCGGGCATCTGACAAGTGGTTACATGTCATCTGACAAGTGGTTACACTTCAGCACTATGTCGTTATCTGTGATGCACTTTGGGATATCCTGGAGCCATGAAAAGGCACAATAGAAAAGCAAATTTGTTCTTTGCAATGCATGAGGGCACAGTTATATGAGCAAAGAGATGAACATAAATTTGTACAAGACAATGGTTAGGCCACTGGTAAGAAAGTTACATGCAGTTTTGGACATTACAGAACAATTAAAGGCACAGAATCCATACATGAGTTAACTAGGATGATGCTAGGGATGGAAAACGGCTACGAGGATAAACTGGGATTATTTTCATCAGAGCAGAGAAAGGAAGATTTAATTGAGGTTTTCACGTTCAGAAGTGAAGGGTTTTTAATTGGGTGACCAGAGAAACATCATTTCTTCTGTTCTAAGAATCTTTGATGAAAGGATCAACAATTTAAAGGTGAATAGTTGAAACAACGTTCTTCATGCAGAAAATTACGGAGTGTGGAAATGTTCTACCCGAGTAGCTTTTTAAAAAAGTAATCAACATTTACATGCAAACAGATAAATTAGGAGACAGAAGGCCACTCCGCCCTGGGGCCTTCTCTGCCATGCAATGAGATCATGGCTTATCTGATTGGATCCTCAAAGCCACATTCCCATCTGCCCTGATAACATTTCATCCCCCTCCCCTTCCTTATCATGAATCTATTTAACTCTGCCTTAAAAATATTTAAAGATTCTGCTTCCACCGCCTTTTGTGAAAAAGTTAAGACCCCAAACCTCATGAAAAATGGTTGCGTCTTAAATGGGTGGCCCCGAACATTCCCAATTACCTTTACACCCCCTTGGTTATAAAACATAGAGCTCCTACAGTGCAGGCCATTCGACTCATCGAGTCTGCACCAACTCTCCAAAAGAGCACCCTACCCAGGCCCACTCCCGATTTGTCCCTGTAAGCCCATAACCCCAGTTAACCTTCACATCCTTGGACACGAAGGGGCTATTTAGCACGGCCAATCCATCTAACCTGCATATCTTTGAATTGTGGGAGGAAACCGGAGTACCCGGAGGAAATCCATGCAGACACTGGAAACGTACAAACTCCAGACAGTCACCCAATGCTGGAACTGAACCTGGGTCCTTGGCGCGGTGAGCCAGCAGCAATCAATTAAGGCCAAATGGGGTCTTGCGACACAGTGGTGGCGTTTCTGCCGCTGGATCACAAAGTTCCAGGTTCAAGTACAACACGACTTGTTGGCCACAGGAGCGTTCATAACGCAGATCAACGGGAATCCTTCCACAACTTCCCTACTATCCTCCAAAGGGAAAAAGTGTGTGAAGATGTACTAAAAAAGAAAGACAAGTCAAGGTCCGGTCCAAGGTTAGAAAACAAGAGAAAGCTGGATTTCACAATATTGGAATGTGTGTAAAATATGCTTCGTAAAACAAAATCGCTAAAATGTTATCTACCTTAATATTCCAGGCAATTTGCACCACTTAAATGAATTTCAAAGTAAACTAAAGTATGGATTTTAAATTACTGTCGACACATTTCTCAGCAAAACATAACAGTTTGATCGTCTGCACTGCATGAATAAAAATTAAACTTTGTAGATTACTTTACTTGCATATGCAAAACCGAATTTACACTGATCTGTATGTTGTTACAAGTGAAGATTAGAAAGGAAGAGCTGGTTCCTTGGGCAAATTAAAATTGGAAACATATGTTGCAGTAATTGTACGCAAGTGATGACAGAAGTGCATGGGCAATTAGCAAGGAAACAATTGTGGATCTTAAAGGCAGATCTAAGACAAACAAGGAGCACCCACATCCTTCAATGGCTTTGTTAAGTAAAGACAGTACCCAGAGTAGAATAGAGCCATACAGGCCAGAGTCCCACGTTCAATCCTTGGTCCTTGCCCAAGTAATCCATCCCGGTCACAGCATTGGGTGGGATCCTATAATTGGCCTCACTGCCCTAAACTGTAAGAGGGGGAGAAGGGGAGAGACTGGGAAGTGAGCCAAAGTTTCCATTTCCAATTGCTGTCCAGTAAACCCTGCTGGAAAGTACACAGATGTTGACATCAGACAAAGTTAGAATGATGCCTCCCACAAACCTATGGCTTGCCAATGCACACAAAACGTGTGAAGAATGGTTATTGGAGATGGAAACAATAGAACTGGATCCAGCGCCTGAAAATGTTTGCAGAGAGAAGCAAATAAAAAGAAATTGCATGCAGTGACATCCTCCAGGTTAAAGAGGAAATGGTGCAGCAAGGGCAAAATCTCTAGTCCACACACCACTCTCCCACAAAAGCAATACAAATTCAGGTTCAGCTTTTATCATCAAAATCACAGGGCCAATCATATCAATCAGCTTGTGGTCTTATATTGCAGCAAGCAACAAGAAAATGGCAGGTTGGGATAAGTTAAACCAAACTTTCATTTGCATGGTATTTATTTCAAATTGACAAGTTCGTACTATTGCTCTTAGTTTTTTTGGGGGGAGGGTTAAATGAAGCAGGTCACTGCCCCTCAGGTTGAGAAAATTAGCCCCTGCAATTTAAGAGAATGGCTGCTGTCGGAGGAGGATTTGGAATTGGCTAGAACAGTTTCAGTTCATAGTAACGCACACATTTTGACTCAAGAGAACCTATAATTGTGGGGTCAGGGTCCAACGGAAGAAAACCACGGTTTAAAAAAAAATTCAAACCGACATGAAAATCCCAAACAGACACAGCCACGCAGTCAGTGCGATTATCAGGAGATTTAATACAATAGTGCTCATTTATACCCTTTCCCCATTTAGGTTACATTTTACAAAAGAAATGAAGAGTTTTGTTCAGACTCCTTAAATAGATTAAATTGTACAATAGTTAGAGAACATTCCAGCAACTATGGAAACAGCTGTCCATAAGTTTAAAAACAAGACCTTTCGGTGAAATTAAGGTGAAACACATCAGAATTCAAAAAAATATCTTCAATCATCTTTCAATTGAAACTTCGGTTTTGCTCATGATGCGGTCAGAATATTTAGGGCACAATTCTTTTTAAAGAGTAAAATTATAATACATTTTAAGGAGAGAAAACTGCCACAACATACAGAGATCATGGCTGACTTTTCCCAGGTAGAAAAGTGCACCCAAATTCTTTCCCCCAAAAAAGAAATTTGAACCCCCAGTTTATACTGGGAAATGTGCTGTATAAAATGATAGTGAAGGAAACTAGGTGAATGACAATGTATTAACCAACCATGTTTAGGTCTATTCTCAACACCAACACTGTTGGTGACAGTGTATCAGTGACTGCACTACAAGAAAATCGAAGTATACAATTCAATGCTACAGTTTCCCCCCTCCCCTGATATGGATTTATATATATATATATATATATATGTTTTTTAAAAAGCAGGAAATTATTCCTAGAATAAGGCGGCGAACGGTTTTCTTCATCTTTACACTTGATCTCGAAGACGTGAAAGTCTTTGGGAAAGTTCATCCTATGTAAAATAACAGAATTGGATTGATTCAGTAGTTAATCGCATTAAAAAAATGAAAATTTAATCTCAAGACACATTTAACCTTTTAAAGCATTGTAGATCAAGGTAGTACGGGTGTCGTTCCGCCCCAATAATCCAGAGGTCTGAACTAATATAATCCAGAGATTGGGAGTTCAAATCTTCCCCTGGCTGTTTGACAAATATTAATTAATTTTTTTTTAAGCCCCCTCCGGAAAGTGCCCAGATTATCATAAGCATCCAACCCGAAGGAAGGAAATATCATCTTCACTCAGGCAGATCTGTCTGCGTCTCACAAAACCAAAAGAAATAGGAACAAGCGCAGGCCATTCAGCCCTTTGAACCCACTCCGCCACTTAATATCGTGGCTGATCGAAGAGTCAAGTCCACTTTCCCGCCTTCTCTTCATAATCGTTACTTCCCCTACTGATTAAAAACCTATCGATCTCAGCCTTGAAAATGTCCAAGGTCTTGCCTGCCACAGCTTCCTGGGGAAAGAATTCCAAAGATTCACCATCCCCAAATCGGTCTTAAATGAGTACCCCCTTATTCTGCAACTGTGCCCTCTGGTCCTAAACTCTCCTACGAGTGGAAACACCCTCCCAACATTTGCGCTGTCTAACCGGACTCAATTCCCACATCGACGTGGTGGCTCGCAGCTGCCATCGGAGGCGGCCATTCATTTATCTCACAACCTTAACAAACACCGACTGCTGCAGGATCCTTCACAGGGCAAACAGCGATGTGCAATGAGTGCCAACCTGGTCAGTGGCGCCATATCCTGAATATTTTAAAAATAGCCTGCATTTTTCCTAGATTAACTACAATTTTTTTTAAAACTAATGAGATTTGTGCTACTTTGATCCCCACAGAAGCTCAATGTACTGCCAATGGTATGCAATGACAATTTCTCCATCAAAATCAATTGATTACGGTGTTAAAATGAGTATTTCACTATTCCCCACTACACCACCTAGTGGCTCTTGAAAGCAAAACCAGCTACTAGGTGAAAGCAGTAGTAACCTTGTAAAATACAGTTTGACTTCTACAGGCACAAAATATAACTTCAGAACTTTAGTTTTGAAGAATAAGCTCTTTTGATCTGAAATGTTATCGGTTTTGCTCTTCGTAGATGCTGCCAGACCTGACTATTTCCAGCATTTTCTGTTTATCATGGATGACCACATAATATCGGATACTGTGATGGTGTCTGAGGCACAAGCTGAACAGTTGAGGATGTGGATGATGTAGTCATCCACGAGACAATGTTATCTGTACACTGCAGCATGGCCACGGGTGTTCACACTGTAGATGGAAAAGCTCCATAACTGGCTTCTGGTAATCCACAGTACTCGGGAGGCAGTGTTCTCAATCCTCCCACCAATGGGAACAGCCACATCGGTTCTGTCCCGAACAGTCATGGATTTGAATACCTCCATCAAATCTCCTCTCAACCGTCTCACCAAAGGAACCACTCCCAGCTTCTTCAAGCCATCTACCAACCCAGGCTCCTCACCGCAAGATCATTCTGGTGAATCTTTTCTGCATCCTCTCGAATACATTCAAATCCATCCTAAAGTATGGTGTCTCGAACTGGATTCAATATTCACCGAACCAGTGCTTTATACAGTGTTAACTATTTCCTTGCTTTTGTACTCTATGCCCCTATTGATAAAGCTCAAAATACCATACGATTTATTATCCCCGCTCTCAACTTTTCATCTTCAAATGATTTATGCACCTCTATACCCAGACCCCTCTGCTCATATACCCTACCAAAATGAATTATTTCACAACTCTCTAAGTAAATTTTATCTGCCATTTGTCTACCCATTCTATCAATGTCCTCTCAAAGTCCTCATGGTTCACAATAGTTCCAAGTTTATCTGCAAATTTTGAAACTGTGCACTGTGTACCAAAATCTAGGTAATTCATATACATCAGGAAGAACTAGGGTCTCAACACCGACCTCTGGGAGTTCCACTCCTCCAATCAAAAGAATAACCGTTCACCACTACTCTTGGTTTCCTGACACTCAGCCAATTTCATATCATTGTTACCAATGTCCTTTTCATTCCATGAGCTCTAACTTTGCTCACAAGTCTGCTGAAAGCTCACCAATTTACGAAACACAGAAACTGAAGAGTGAGAAACGCTGACATGGAGCCCCCTCCCCTAGGTTAGGTGAAACACAAGCTATCTGCAGGTTTCATTTCAACCTCTTGATGCACCAACACTGGGCTTTAATCACAGCCGCAGACCTTTTTTGTGTACAGTAGTACATTTTGCTTCCATTTCCTCTGGAAACTACTGCTGTAGCTTTCGCAGGTCAGCTGGTCATTGCTGGATTTGAGAGAAATTGTGGGCCTTATTGTATCTGCAAGTGAGCAGAAACTGCCTGAATCTTGTTTCACGTGCAACTCAAGCAGAAAACTAAAGATTTTCAATTGAATCTGAGCTCCTGGGTCAAAAGATCAACTTGCAGTTGATTGCATTAGTTGTTTTCCAGCAGAAGTGCTGTCAGTCTGAGGGGTTTTCAGCACCAATGTAAAATACAGACCAATATGTGGTCTAGTTTAAATGACCGGCAGCAGTTTAAGGAAGTGCTGTTGTCGACAAAATACTTCTAAAAAGAACACAGTATATAAATCAATCAAATGTCTGGGTAAATATACAATCGTTTTATTGCTGCAATCTTTTCTCAAATGGCAATTAAAAAAAAATAGTTTAGGATTTTACCTGTTCTGCTGATGCCACACTGGAACCAACTGACCCCATTTGGCCTTCAGGAAGCTGCAGGTTCAAATCAAGGCTGCGGGGGGGGGGGGGGGGGAAAGAAGATATCAGATACGACATTAGACTTTGCTTAGCATCTTTATTGGGAGAGTGGCTTTACATTTAGAAATTTCCTTTAAAAGTATCGAGTTTGGAACTTTAGAATCACATTTCAGAACGCAGTATAATTATCAGACAGGGGTTCATGACTGGAGTATCTCCAGGCAGGTTTCTGTTAACCACATTTAAGGCAAACAAGAATTTAAATTTATCGCTTTGAACTATTCTGCAAATTTTGAAAAACGTGCCTCACATCAGGCTGTACTAGCACACATCTACGTTCTAGGTTTTGGTGTACTAGGAGATTTCTTTTTAACATCACATGTATGCAGCTGCAAGGCAAATGCTTTGCCTGAGCTTACAAGTTACAGGGCTCGTCATGTGGTCACTAATACAGGAGATGGCGCTCTTTTAAAGCTAAGTTGAACGGCAACATTTTTGATGCTAGGTTTAGTGGCACGGTGGCTATGCCACATGCTGAGCACAATCAGGTCATGCAGGGGCAAAACGTCTCGGCCATTTTATAATCAGCTGTTTAGTCAATTGGAAAGCGCAAGTGTATAACTAAAAGGTCAAACATTTTTAATTCCCTGGCATTATTTTGCCTCACCACCCCCGCCCCCCCCGGTGCTGAAGATTAATTTAATAGCAGCCTGCCCAAATGTTACCACTTGAAATATATTTGAAGTTTCTATATGAATGCAGAACTTTAAAACAGAAATTAGGAAGTCAATTGTACCCCAAACTCATGTTATTAAATAAACTTCAGTTACTGACTTCAAGCCACCTTATGAGGCTGCAACAATAAATCTGACAGAATTTCACCAAAGCTGCGACTGGATGAGAAAACGCAAAACATTGCAAGCGTTTCTATGGCTTATTACTGCATGTCAGCCCAGCTAGCAGTGATTGATTTCCCTGCCCCATCAGATTATCCAGTGAATTAATCAGAAATAGGAAATTGCCATTTTTCACTGATCTTGCGGTGCTCCTCCAATAGACAAAAGAAACTGCCTGAAGTAGACCTGCAGCCTTTCAGCGCCAGAGTTCAGGTAGCATATTCATCAGAAAAATGTCACCGTTAAACAGCACTGGGGTTTCAGGAATTTTATACCGAAACGGAAAACTTGGCAGAAGTGGATCAAGAAGCACAGGGGGTTCTCTGAGCAATTTCACAACGGTTGCTCCAGAATCAGGAGAAGGTGCAACAGATCAAAAACACAAAATCTATTTCCATTGGGCGATTGCAGGACACCAATTAACTGCCTTCACATACATTTTCTTCACTTTCAGGTGCATGCAGAGAGGGGAGTATATTCCCACATTGCGTAGGAACGATATCCACAAATTATTTTGCAAATGGTACCAGAAATATTTTCAAGTATATGTACTTGAATTATCAGTTTCAAGTACAATAGGTTATTAAGAGCAAGTTTGGATTCCATAGTTCAGTGAGAATGATTCCAATGTACCAATTCTAATTAAATAGATCCATACTCCTGTTACAATAAAACAATAGAAATAAAAAGTTCCTTAGACCACACCTTCCAAACCCAGGACGACTACCATCTAGAAGGAAAGGCAGCAAATACCTGTGAGCACCATCATCTAGAGGTTCCCATCCAAGTCACACACCACCACGACTTTGGAAATATTTTGACGTTCCTTCGCGGTCGCTGGGTCAAAACCCTGGAACTCCTTCCCTGACAGCATTGTGGGTATACCTACACCTCAGGGACTGCAACGGTTCAAGGAGGAGGCTCACTGCCACCTTCTCTGTGGATGGGCAATAAATGTTGGCCTGGCCAGCGACGACCACATCCGCTAAATGAATTTTAAAACATCCTCTTCCAGATTTAAAAAAAAAAAATAGTCTTCTTAAGGCTTTAAAAGGATGTCCTACAAAACATTGTACTGCACTTTGGCAAAATTAATTGTGCACAAAAACACCACTGATCCTCTCTATTGAGCTGTGCTGCCCTTTGGTCAGATAGCACCTTGAGCACGGATGCCAGTTCTTGCCACCATGCGATACTGAGAGTTGCAAGTGCTGGAGGAAATGCAGAGAAGAGCTGCCAGTCTGACAACGTGTCCTTGGATGTCAACTTGAGGAAAGACTGAAAAAACTCAAGGCTTTCATCCCATGAAAGGTGTTCGGAGCACTTTTATAATGATATAGAATGCAGTTAAGGAGTGCAGGTGGTGCATCTGGAACACATACTAGTCATGAGAATAGACCAAAGGGATACAGGTTCAAATTATTAAAAGATAAATTTAGGGATGATAAAGAAAATTTTCTCCACAAATATGCGATCAGTCTACGGAACTGGGTTACAGGAAGTGCAGTAGAAGTAGAAACCCATGAGTCTACTTTAAAACGTCGATAGAGGGGGAAACATTAGGATGGCTCATTAGAGATGGTCAAATGGCCTAACTCATCTATAATTATTTTGCACAGGATATTCTTACCAAAAGTCATATTTTGAAAAACTCAAATGAACCTGAATTTATTTAACAGCCTTCACATTTTTTGGATACCCTAAAGCACTTCACACCACTAAGGAACTAGAAACAACAATGAGATAATCTGCTTCATTGGTGTTGGTTGAGGGATAAATGTTACTCGGGACACTCCTCTGCTCTTTAAATCGTTTACATGTGCCAGGAAGGGCTGACCGAGTTACTTCAAACAGTGCACTGCCCTCAGAGCTGCACTGAAATGTCAGCCTGGGAGAGAGAAAGAGAGAGAGATCGGATATAACTAGAACATTGATCCAAAATATAAGTCAGTCAGTCACTTTGTGGGAAAGGCAGTCCCTTGAGTCAGAGCTCGGCCTCATCAAAAACCCTTCCGAAAATTCATACTAACCCAGCTTCATCAGCCATTTCATGCAACAGTGAATCCACTTGGTTCTGGAAGAAAAGTGAAATATACAAGCTGAATATGCTCTGCTTAAAAAAAACCTGCATGCAGATATATATAATGCTAATTATATCGCAAAGAATACATAAAATACTGCACTAATTACTTTTTAAAAGGTTGCTATTCAAACAAGGCACCCAATTCTACAGATCTGACAAACAGCGTAACAATGTGCAACTGGTCAGTTTGTACTTTGGCTAGTCAAGGGGTCTACGTAATCAAGCTGCTAGTACTCAATTTATGCATTGTCTGAAGTGCCAGCCTACACCGATATTAAGTTGCTGGAGTGAGGTTTGAATCCACAATGGTGTGAGTCGGGCTGATGACACTAATGACAGACATCTAAAAGCATAGCAAGAAATATGGCAAGTCTCCTTGGGAGATTATTGGTTGAATTCAATATGCAAAACAAATTACATCTCGACAAAACCCATAATTTGCATAGTGGTTTGGAGGTTAATGAGTATGCTGGTGCCATTTACAGCTCTGGACCCATATTCTGTTCCTTTATTGTCCCACTGCCATTCCGTTACCTTTCATCTTCCTGTCATATAATCTTTCTGCCGTCCACCTTATCACAAACATTGCATACAAATTGTTTCTCTTCCATTGTACGTATGGCACTATGCCAAAACTTTCCCCAATCATTAGGTTTGTTTTTATTTATTTCATCAGTTTTTGAGATGCTTATGCTTCTACAATCCAGTCGAGCAAATTTTTACAGCCCAATAGAGCAGCAAGTCATAAGAACCTGCACTGTACATTTTAGAATTCAGGGCCTTGCATTAATTTCAGTCACAATCTATAAAGACAGCAAGCTCGAAGGAATAACCTTCCACTGGAAAGCACAAATGGCAGATTTCTCAAACTTGTGAAAGCTACCACCACCAAGATAGTCTCCATTTTGCCAATACTGTCTTTTAAAAAAAAATTTAAAGTACCCAATTAATTTTTTTTCCACGCAGACACGGGGACAAACTCCACACGGACAGTGACCCAGGGCCGGAATCGAACCTGGGTCCTCGGCGCCGTGAGGCAACAGTGCTAACCACTGCACCACCTGCCAATACTGTCTTAATTATCAAGTGAAAAACAGCATTACCACTGGTGATATCTGCAGATTGAAAAGGCACAAAGCATATTGGAGGAACATGGACACCACCACAGCTCCAATGTGGCCATTACAACCCAAATGGTACATTCATGCAGCCATCTGGCTGCACCCATATTTTCAGCAGCAGAGTAAATTTCCAAACAGAATAGGATGAATTTCTCACATCAAACAGAACAGAATTCCTACAGTGCAGAAGGCAGCCATTCGGCCCATTGAGTCTGCACCGACCCTCTGAAAGAGCATCCCAAGTAGTTCCACCACCCCCTCCCTGTCCTGTAACCCCACCTAACCTGCACATCATTGGACACCAAGGGACAATTTATCAAGACCAATCCCTCTAACCTGCACATCTTTTGACTGTGGGAAGAAACTGGAGCACCCAGAGGAAACCCATGCAGGCATGGAGAGAAAGTGCAAACTCCACAGTCACCCAAGACCGGAATTGAACCCAGGTCCCTGTCGCCGTGAGGCAGCAGTGCTAACCACTGTGGCACCGTGGTGCCTTATACATCGCTCACCAGGAGAACGTTTTGTTCTAATTTGCAATCTGGAATAACCAAACATAACAAGGATAAAGACTACTTTCTCCACTATTTTCGCAGTGTGAAATGAGAACCGTTTTCATAGTTTATTTCTGAAGCACCAATAAATTTATAAAAGGAAAGCAGTCATTATTTGCATCATAATGTATTTGTGTCGCCACTTCCATCAGTAAAATGCCAATCACTGTCCCTTACTTGTGGTGTAGTTAGAGTTGTTGTGCTGCTCATAGTGTCCTCCATCTGCTGGGTCTGTACATCTAATGTTTCAAATTGATGCTCAAACTTATCCATTAGAGCAGAAATCTGTAAGAAGGAGAAGGCTTAGAACATTGCATTACAATTGTCTGGACAGCCAATTCAAAAGCACTCAGGAAGGTAGATGTACAAATTGTTGGAGAAAAGATCTCTGTATACCCATTTATCGCGACTACACAGATTGACAGAATTAAATGGATTACTATTTTTTTTTTGTTCTGCTACTTCTTTCAAGAGGCTTATACTGATTCAAAGTGAATATCCTCATCGGTAGGACATGTCTGTAAGGATGCTACCTCTATGTGACTCAATGAAACACAAAGTTGGGGTAAAAACGGCTTGCAAAATATGATTGGCAGTTTACATTTTTGCTATTAAAATTGTACCTTTATTGGCACTTTTGAAAGGTATTAAATAACTGCCTTAGTCCTGTCCCTTTGTACATTTTATAATTTGTTGGTTGCATCAAAAAAATTCTGCTGCCTCTTTCCTCGCTAGGTTACATCCTCAGTGATGACAATAACACCTTTTCCCTTTGATTTGTTACTGGATACTAAGTAGACTAATCAGAATACGAAAGCAAAATGGCACAGATACTGCAAATCTGAAAGAGAAAGTGTTGGAAAACTTCAGCAAATCTGGCAGCATCTGTGGATAGAGAAACAAGGGATAACCTTTTGTGTCCTTACAAGTCAGGCCAGCTGTGCAGTTCCAGTATTTTCTCTTTTTATTTTAATCTGAATATAAATAGGATAAAAGCTGTCGGTCAGGAATGCAAGTTTCACTATGTTCAGATGTGCCATTTCTAACTAACTGATCTCCATAACGAGCGTTGGGAGAGCCGGAGTTGTGCTCTGCCAGGATATAGCAAAAACCAAATGCATTTTAAAAATAAGGGAGGCAACGGTACAGTGGTATCGTCACTGGACGAGTAATCTAGAGGCCCAGGGTAATATTCTGGGGACCCAGGCTCGAATCCCACTGACATCAGATGTTGAAATTTGAATTTTAAAAGTCTAATAGTGACCATGAAACCATTGTGGATTGTCGTTAAATACCCACCTGGTTCACTAATGTCCTTTAGGGAAGGAAATCTGTCATCCTTACCTGGTCTGGTCTACGTGTGACTCCAGATCCAAAGCAATGTGGTCAACTCTGAAATAGCCTAGCAAGCCACTCAGTTCAAGGGCAATCATGGATAGGCAATAAATGCTGGCCCAGCCAGCAATGCTCACATCCCCATGACAAATAAAAAAAAGGTAGGATACAATATTATATCTTAGCAGTCCCCTCCCCTTTTAAGACATTCTTATTCAGTTGGACTAATTCACCAGGATTAATTATCCTTACATTCCATAAAGGTTTTGGGCAGATGGAGCTGGAAGGTCCTTTCCTTCTCGTACTGTTTCTAGGTAGAGTCAGTCTTTTATAATAAATATCCTTTACTGCCTTTTGTACTGGATTCAAGTACTCTCACTGTATATTTCCAGTCACAGTCGATTAATTCAATTAACTTTTGTTGAAAATTAGATACACTAGCATGCAAATTTGCACTGGGGGTCAAAATGATTGAACAACGTCAGATTCATGAACTGTTATTCTAGCATCTACCCAGCTTCATGCTCCTTTGGATCACAATGGAATTGCAATGTCACAATATCACTATCTCTGCTCTCATCTATTCTTATAAATTCTCACTTACGTTCCTATTATTGTAGCTTCTACATTAAGCAGTCTCCCTATTCATTGGGACTGCTTACCACCTTAATTTGACATTTTAAAAAAACTTTCCCCATGATACCTCCACACAAGGAATTTGCAATACAAGGTGGCCTATTTAGCATCTCGCCCCTTTTGTACACAAATTCTTTCCGACCATTCAATAACATTGACAATGGCCCCATTGTCATCAAGGAGGAAACATGAATAACATTTTAATTTGTACCACCTGGAAAGTGTGCGTTGGGGGGGGGGGCTTGACTTTCTGAATCTTCAAATTCTTATAGAGCCTGCTTCCTACGCAATTTAAAAAAATCTATTCCTGTGTAATTTACTTGAGCAGTTTAAAGACCAGATATCAGCAGATGTTTCAGAAAAAGGAATGAAACCATTTTAAAAGGTTCAATCGTAATAGACCTAGAACTCCGAGCTAATGTAATTTTGGCTGGCTGAAATGTCTTATTAATGGCTGGATTATATTGAGGGTGTCCTCCTTCCAATTCTACTTCAGCAAATTTGAACATCTACAGTAATATATTGTTCCAGTTGGCAGGCAAATTAAATCAGAAGCACCCCAGGCTACTCTTTTCCCTTGCATGAGGAATGTCATTCTTTCAGAGGTATGTTGTGGGATATGTGAACAAATGCCATGTCTGATACACAGATTTTCTTTTGACAGAATGTGATAGGACCATAAGACCAAGGAGTAGGAGTAGGCCATTCGGCCCATCAAGTCTGCTCCGCAATTCAATGAGATCATGGCTGATCTGATATGACAATCCTCAACTCCACTTCCACACCTAATCCCCATAACCCACGATTCCCTTAATGATTCAAAATCTGTGGTAACTGGGTCATTAAGTAAGGAACATACTTCAATGATCCAGACTCGGCAGCTCGCTGCGGTAAAAAATTAAACAGATTCACTACCCTCCGAGAGAAGAAATTCCTCCTCATCGGTCTTAAATGGGTGACCCCTTTCTCTGAGATTACATCCTCTGATTCTAGACTTCCCCACTTAAGAAATCTACCCTGTCATGCCCCCTGAGAATCCTACATGTCTCAATAAGGTCACCTCTTATTCTTCTAAACTCCAATGAGGAGCCCCCACCTACTCTGCCTCTCCTCATAAGAAAATCCCTCCACCCGGAATCAACACAATGAACCTTCTCTGGACTGCCTCCAATGCCAGCAGGTTTTTCCCTATATAAGGAGATCAAAACTGATCACTTGTATTCCAGGTGTGGTCTAACTAGTGTCTTATGAGACAATCCCACTGTTCTGGGATTGATGAGCTCCCATCAATGAGGATCTGATTGACTGAAGAGAAAATATTTCTGCAGTCTCAGTGATTGTAACATTGTGGAAGTTCGTTCCAGGTGCTGGAAAATAGGATTAAAATGAGCAGCTAGTTCCTTCTTTTTTTGGCTGGTGCAGACATGATGGGCTGAATGGCCTCTTTCTACATTGCAACTATGGTTCCAAATGCATGCTAAATTGATAACTGAAAGTTGACATTCTTCGAGACATGCACGTACAATGACTGAAAAAGAGAAAAGACTAGGATTAGAACTCATTTCATCTTGGACAAATGGTACCTTTTCCAGATTCATGCTTTTCAAGGTCATGTCCATGGATTTGACAACTCCTGCCATAGATTTGGTTACCTAAAACAAAAAGTGACAATTTGGCTCCACAGAAAATAGCTCATAGTCATAATCAATCTGCACAATAAAACTGCTACTCAACAGCTCCATTAATAGCACCCTTTATATCAACACACACAATGCAAGGGATTAGCTTGGGTCATATAGTTACGGGTTAAACAAACTTGCATTGCGAGTGGAAATTAATTATTGGTGATGCTGCAACTCTATATACTAGCACCACTGATGCCAAATCTGCGGTTTTGTCAAATAAGGGAGTGAAAGAATATGAGGCTACTGATTATCTTCATTTTACTGAAGATTTGTGGGCTTCTATTTTGTTTACATCTGATATCTTTTTGAGGGGTTTTTGCAGTAATTTGTTGCGTGCTAGACCACAGCAAGATGGTTTGACTTGCACAGTTGATGTCCATTGTTGTTGGAGTAATCATAAGGGGGAAAGCAGGCTTCAGCTGGCAAACAGCGATGACAAGAACCACTCCACAACATACTTTGAACTATTGGGATTCATAACAAAATCTTTAGCCTCAGGGTATCTCGCACACTGGGACAAATTCTGAACTCCATATGGAAACAAACCAACGTACATTACCTGCTGTCGCTGCCCTGACCAGGTTAAATGAGTTGAAAGACGCATGCATTTGCACAGTACCTTTGATGGAAGTAAAGTTCCTAATATGTTGCATTGAGGACTAATAGAAAAATAGAATCTGATCTTTAAGAGGGCATATTAGCAAAGATGAACAAACATCTTGCTCACAGAGTGAGTTTTAAACAACAATTTCCACATACAAAGTGCCTTTAACATAATAAAAGCACTAGGCATTTCAAAGCAGCACTATCAGACATAATGTTCCTTGCTGGCTCAAGATCAAATTAAGATTGGTCACCAAAAAAATATATATTTTTGACCAAGCTTTAAGGATCAATTTAAAGTAAGATAATGAGGGCGATGTGGAGAGAGGAGCAATTTAGATCTTCGGGACTAGGCAGCTGAAGGCACAATGCCAATGGGAAGCAAAAGAATTTGGGCCGCTGACCAATTTTGGGGCTGGAGGAGGTTAGACCCCAGAGGGATTTGAACACGTGGATGGGAATTTTAAAAATTGAGGCATTGCCGAACGGCAAGTCAATATAGTGAGTGAAAATGCAGTGATGGGGTCTTAAAAGTGAAGAGACAGAGTTTTGTAAGTAGAGAGTTCCAGAAAATCAAAGGTATTGCTCTCAAAGATGGAATTAAGTGAGAGGGGTTGCGTCAAAGAATAAGAACAAATAATTTAAGGAAGGTTGTAGAGCTGGAGGCAGTTACTGGAATAAAGATGTGAAAGACCATGAAGGGATTAAAACACAAGGATGAGGAAAAGGATACCAGCAACATAGTTTCAGATGAGCTGGTTTCCGGAGAGCATAGGATGGGAGATCAACCAGGAGAACATTGTATTAGTCCAGTCTGGAAGTGACAAAGGCGTGGATGAGGGGCTCTGGCAGACATTGTTAGAGGTGGAGGAAGACAGGCTTATAATGGGCTGGATGGGGTGATGTTTTGAATGGAAATCTTGCGAAATGTTTGGTTTAGGATGACACATTGGCCCAGTCATGGACGTTTCCAGAATATACATGTATCTGGCCCCATGTTTGAGAGTGACATTGTCAAAAGGCAACATGTAAATGAAAAATGGAAAAGTGCAAGCCAGAACCATGCGGGGTGAGGAAGAGA
Organism: Scyliorhinus torazame; assembly: GCF_047496885.1. Lineage (NCBI taxonomy): Eukaryota > Metazoa > Chordata > Chondrichthyes > Carcharhiniformes > Scyliorhinidae > Scyliorhinus > Scyliorhinus torazame. The sequence continues at coordinate 220,143,546 of NC_092711.1, read as the reverse complement.
AGTTACTGCTGGAGATGCTCTGGTCATGCTTTGACTGGTCAGATTGGAACCACATGCAGTCCCATTTATCTGGAGAATGGTGCAGAAGTGCTGGACAAGGGGGAGGGATATGGGCAAACCTATGTACCAGCAGAAGTAATGTGGTAACGATTAGAGCTGCAACGTGGCTCGTGAAGCCTGACCAAAGTGATCAAAACCAGAGGGAACACGTAAAAGGTGCACACAATTTAGAAGGAAGCCAAGAACATAGGCAGATTCATTATAAAAACACTGAAGCGAGACCACTTTCTCAAAGCCGTTAAATGCAGGTACTGGTCCCACCCTGATATTCAAAAATGGAAGGCATGTGCCCAAGTTAAATATGACATTTCCGATAGTTTGAAATATTTTTCTACTGGCTCACATCTAAATATGCTAACTTGGAAGGTGATCAGGAAGGTCCATTACCTTGCCCATCGTAACTGCACTCTGAACACGTGCTGCCACGGCATCCACTCTAGCACTCATTCGCAGAAAGTTAATGGACTGGTTCTTTTGCCGGATTGCATTTTCTGCATGTATTCGTGCTACTTCCGTATTACCTTTCTGAATTGCCTATAAGCAATCATATAAAATATGAAAAAGCAGACATTTTAATATGTACAGCAAGTCAAGCTTTGTTGTTAAAATTAATGCTGGGGTGGGGCAGCACGGTGGCGCAGTTGTTAGCGCTGCTCCCTCACAGCGACGAGGACCCGGGTTCGACCCCGGCCCCGGGTCACTTTCAATGCGGAGTTTGCACATTCTCCCAGTGACTGCGTGGGTATCTCCCCCCTCCCCTCCCCCCCCCAACAGAAAACAATGTGCAGGTTAGGTAGATTGGCCACGCTAAATTGCCCCTTAATTGGAAAAAGTTATTGGGCACTCTAACAAGTTTATAAAAAAATATATAATGCTGGGGTTAAATATAGCCTGTATACTTCTTTCATAATAACCATGGAGACTCCCCTTTGAATCTTCCCAAGCCAGTTTATGTTTTTAGTGCAGTAATCACTGCCTCTCTGATGCAACTTACTTTTCATCATTCCCCATATGGAATATCAACAAATGAATGGTTAAAACGGCAATTCCAGTTTGAAACGTAATTAAAGGTAGAACAAACCTATTACAAATCTCACACCTATACACGCTTCCATCTACAAAAAACAACTTACGGGTGCAACATTTATCACACAAATTGACTTGTTTCCAATTATACTTGCTGCTCTCAATTCAGATTGGAAAACAACATATTCCTCGACTTCCATACTTCTGCTCATCGTAGATTCATCAGTTGCAACACAGGAGCAGTATCTCAAATAATCCCCAAACAATATAAATTACCCACAAAAATACATTACCAATTCCAATTGGGTTTAATTTGCACAGACATTGAAAATATATTAATATTGACAAATTAATGATCTTAGTAAATAACACTACCATCTGTAGATTGCCTTGGAGCGAATAAAAAAATAGTTCAGCCTATAAAAATTGTGTCAACCAGAAATCGCAGATTGCTGTGATAAAAATAAGTTTTAAAGTTTTTCTCAGCTGCTTTTCAATCTTTTCTAGCTAAAGGAATTTACTATGCTGCTTACAGTTGCGCGCTTAATATTCCTCTACCAAAAATGCGTTTAATTTCTTCTTTTTCTTTTGAAACATTTTTTCAGTCATCGAGGGTAGCTTTTGCTTTTAAGTATAAAATGAATTTATCCCCTCCAATGTACAACTTGGTTTAACAGTTAGAAGATTTAATGTTTATTACTCAATGATGCGACTGCCCATCTTGGTGTGATTCAGAAGAAAAAAACAAAGTTAACTAAACAGGCATTAACTGGTGTTGTGCATGTTAGTGGGGTTTTATTTCACAGCTGCCTCATGTAGTTTTACAACAGCTTGCATTTGTAAGGCAACTTTAAAGCAGCATGTCTATAACCCGGATCCAACCAAAGGATCCCCATGAAACTCTGGCAACTGCCTATATTTCTCATCCTTTCCTTGCACCTCACACGACCTACTCAAAAAACAAAGACATGATACAACTTACATCCAAAGTTCTGTCCCATACAGAATGCCATATTTTGGGCATTCTAACAATAGGGAGTTACAGTCAGAACAAATTCCATAGTTTCTAGTCTTTGTTTACTGCTATTTGGAATTGGTACCAGTCTGTTGTATTCCCAAAGTCTAATGGAAGAATAAGCGTTCAATTAAGATCAGTTACATGAAACTATCAGATGAATTACAAGAAAACATTAGACTACAGCATAAAAGTCATTATTATAGACGCTCTTACAGTATCACTTCAACTGCAAACAAAATCAAGGCAAATTAGGGTGGCAGATATGCTATCTGCGGACCTGGTCACTTTGCAATGCTACACCTACAAAATTGTATTATTTGAATTGGGAAGGAACGTCTCTTACTCACCTTCATTGATCATCTTTTGAGAGAAAATGAGAAAAATATTGGCTTGGAACACTGACGTATTTGTTAACTTTTGTGAGAAAGGCATTGGCAAACATTATGGCACTTCAATCGACCATGACTCATCGCTATCAACACAGTCAACGTTAAATGAAAATATATTTTATTCTTCTTGAACGATGAACAGTTAACATTTTACAATCCAATGAATTTTTTTGCTGGTGAGTTCAAAAAAATCTTCATAGGCTATGTACAGAATCCCTACAGTGCAGCAGGCCATTCAGCCCATTGAACCTGCACCGGGCCTCTGAAAGAGCAGCCTACCTAGGCTCCTGCCCGATCTCTGCAACCCCGTAACTCCACTTAACCCGCACACCCCGGAACACCAAGGGGCAATTTAGCATGGTCAATCCGTCTAACCTGCATATCTTGGGACTGTGGAAAGAAACCCATGTAGACATGGGGAGTATGTCCAGCCTCCACACCAGACAGTCAACCAAGGCAGGAATTGAATCCGGGTCCCTGGCGTCGTGAGGCAGCAGTGCTAACCACTGTGCCGCCAGATCGCACTCAGTCCTGTAAAAGCTCCGGTCTACCTGCAGACTTATGCAACTTAGAAGAATGCCATTTAGAAGAGTCTTATTGTGGTCATAAAATAGAACACAATTGTTATTTCCATAGGCTTACAATAACAGTCAAAGCGTTTTCTACAAAGACAATTACCAGGTAGACACAATCATGACAAGGACATTCAGTGGCTTTTGGTGGGGGGGGAAAACCATGGATAATTAATTACCTTTTTGATTTTGGCTTTTTCTGTTTTTTCTTCTTTGTCGCATTTTTTGGAACTTCTGGTAAGTTCCTTTGCAGCAAACTTAAGGTTGAACAGGTGTTCTGGAAAGATATGTTAAGGATGTATCATCGAAAACTGCTGTCTGAATACAGCATGCAATGGCTGAAGAATAGTATCACGGGATAAAAGCCCCATCCCGATTTAATATTGACGATAAGCAAGTGTTTCAAGATCAGCTAAGAAATCAGTTAGAGTGTCATTTTGAAAATTAATATTCCATATCATAAACCATGATACCATAAGACATAGGAGCAGTAGGCCATTCGGCCCATCTAGTCTACTCTGGATCATGACTGATCTGATACGATAATCCTCAAGGCATCTGTTTGAAATAGAAGATCAACTTCATCCAGACTGAACAGATATTGAAACTTTTAATCAGACTATTTCTTACCGTATATAGAGGTAATAAATGAACTTACTAAATGGCTTAATAACTTTTAGTTGTTCCTTTTTAGAAAATTAGTAACAGTATGTCGACTACTTTCCAGATGGATGGGCTGCAATATTTCAGCCACAAGGAGCATTCTACCTCATCCCACTCCCCTGCCTTATCCCCGTAACTTTGCACATTCTTTCTTTTCAGAATTGCATTCTTTTCAGATGCCCCTTTGAATGCCTTGATCGAACCTGCCTCCACCACCCTCCCAGGAAATTTGTTCCAGACTCCAACCACCATTATTTTGAATCTGTGCCCTCTAGGTCCTGGTGCTCTCGAGTGAGAGGTTTCTCATTCCTGACACTGCCAACCCCCCTCACGATCTTGAATACCTCCATCAAGTCTCCTCTCAGATTTCTTTTCTTCAGGGAAAATAGCCCCGACCTCTGTGATCTATCCTCATAGCGACAGTTCTTTATCCCTGGAATCATTTCTGTGAATCTCCTCTGTACTCCCTCCTCATCCTTCATGTATGGTTCCCGGAACTGGATACAGTGCTCCAGATGAGGCCGAACTAGTACAAATGCAACGTGACCCTCCCCAATCTGAGTTTCATTAGTCACCCTGATTACTCAGGGAACTCTCTTGCCAGATCAGACTTGCTGGTGCGGTAAAAACATACACGAGGAGAAACCAGGCCGAAAACGTTACATTCCAGCATACCCATTTTTACAAATTGTAAGCATAGTATCTAATAAAACTTGAATATTTAGATATTTCCACATTTAACAATATTCTGAGAATGTCATGCACATGTTCTATTTCAAGATAGAGACAGCTTTAACTTGAGCTTTTCAAAACTTTTCCGACATAGCTTTTTCCTTTTGTTGTACTTTCTGACGAGTCCTTTCCTCCTTGTGCCCAGGCAGAAGCAGATTTATTTGGTAGGTGGGTTGGACTTGGGGGCAGAGGCTTTAATTTGCACCTATTTATTTCTGAATGGGTTTCAAGAGAGTAGTGACATGGCACCCCAATGCCAGGACGCAATGACCTAATCAGGTTTTTAACTATTAACGTACACTTTCCTAGTAGGAATCAATGGATATTGATTCAACACATCAACCATGCTCAAGTTCCCCTCGCTCCCCCCCTGCCCCCCACCATACCTCTCCACCTGTCTAACTCGCCATCCTCCTTTTAAAACACTCCTTAAAACCTCTTTGACCAAGCTTTTGGTCATCTGAATACCTCCTTATGTGGGCTGGGTGTCATACACTGTTTTATAATGCACGTGAAGCACCTTTGCATGCTTCATTACGTTAGTGGTGCTAGATAAATATAAGTTGTTTCTGCAGGCAACTTAACTACATCATCCCCTTGTGATTTTCTACCTTTTCATTAGTCAGCTAAACCACCTTTTGGTTTTTGGTCGGGGAATAAAAATATGGCAGGAATGCAAAACAACTCAGAATCCTTCCTCAATAGGAAAATCATGGAAAGTGTCAGATACAAGTTTACTGGATATCTGGGAGTTGAGTACCAGGAAATAATCTTACTGAAGCCTTCAGATGACATCAGACACCACGAGGGAGGAGCATGGGCAAGGCACAAGTCACATGATTCCCAAAGTGTTGCTAAAAATCACTCCCAGGCACCAACAAACGTTAGAGGTTTGCGGGTCAATTGAACTCCAATGTAATTGTTGCAGGCACAAAGCAGTCCCATTCCACTCAAAAGCATCATCAACAATCGTGATACAGTTATGGCAGGTTTAAGAACAAGTTCCAAGACTATAGTTAACATCCATTTTAGAGACAGACCAAGCAAATTTCCCGACGTGCCGCTCAAATAACAATCTGCAAGTCACATCCAACAATAGTGAAGACTTAAACATGCGGTTATTTAACATTCCAAAACACCAACTTTTTCCTGCAACAGTAGGCACACTATTTTGTCTCAAAGTACTCAAATAGACATGAAACATTTAAAATCTGATCTGTATATTCGCAGGGGCGATTAAAGATGGGCAATAGAGACTGGCCTCGCCAGCAACGCCCAGATCCCATAAACAAACAAAAAAAAAAGTATGGTTTTGCAAACATAATTTGGCAAATGGTAGCTGATCAATTTAATGGTATCCGGTCTTTTTAATGGTATTCAATAAGCTGAATACCAGGTAGCCTTTTTTTGGCACATGGGGCAAGACCATTATTTTCCCACAATGCACATGGTTTAATGATGCACATTTTCAAGATGGCGATACTCTGCCCAGTCCAGATGTTCTTAAACTTTATAAAGCTACAAGTAGCAGGATGTCATGCAAGATGTCATGAAAACATCAGAGACACGTCGTCAGGGGCAAGCAAGCAAGGAATGCACAGCAGCAAGAAGCACTCACTGCCCATATACAATTTGGGGAAATGCGAGAGAAGACCACAGAGGTTTTAAAAACTACCAGCTCCAGAAAGGAAGCGGAACTAATTCTGATCCCAATGAGTGTTGAATCTAAGTGAGAACAACTTGGTGCACGAAGATCTAAAATATATATATTTTTAAATTATATTATTTTAGGCTTTCTTGCAGATTTCTGAGAAATATAAATGGGCTTAGTTGGAAGACAACACAATCACTGAAATGACATTGGCAATATTCAAGTTATTATGTTGGTTGGCTTTACAATGGTCTAGGCAGATTAAATTAAGAGTATCTGGCTGTTTTTATCTTGGCTTGGTGGCTGTGGGTCTGCAGAGGCAGTTTTTCCTAGCTTGCCATAATAATTGTCTTTATTCCTGCAAATCAGCAGGTAAACTAAACAAATAATTATTCCTGTTAAATAGAGCATGCCACATAGACAGATGACCCGAGATTGAGTGCACATTTTACAGCACAGGACTTTGTTATACAGATCTACATGGAATCACACAGTAAAACATAAGTGGCCCCAAGGCCTTCAGAACAATGATTAGTGGTTTACAGATATAAACTGTAACAGACTGGGTCAGCACAGATCCAAACATAATTTTTCACAAAATTCCATTCCAATTTTTGGGAGGTTTCACACTGCTCATACAGAGAATTCTCACTCTTTCCCTGTGGATCAATGTTAACAATGGGAAACGAGAAAAGGTCACAACATCACTAAAATGCGAGAAGTGTTTGAACATAATAGTTACCAGAGCAGAGAGATGGTATACAAATGGGTTGAAGTGTGTATACTTCAACGCAAGAAGCATCAGGAATAAGGTGGGTGAACTTAAGGCATGGATCGGTACTTGGGACTACGATGTGGTGGCCATCACGGAAACTTGGATAGAAGAGGGGCAGAAATGGCTGTTGGAGGTCCCTGGTTATAGATGTTTCAAAAAGATTAGGAAGGGTGGTAAAAGAGGTTGGGGGGGGGGGGTGGCATTATTAATTAGAGAGAGTAAAGCAGCTGCAGAAAGGCAGTTCGAGGAGTATCTGCCGACTGAGGTAGTATGGGTTTAAGTCAGAAATAGGAAAGGAGCAGTCACCTTGTTGGGAGTTTTCTACAGGCCCCCCAATAGTAGCAGAGATCATAGAATCATAGAATTTACAGTGCAGAAGGAGGCCATTCGGCCCATCGAGTCTACACCGGCTCTTGGAAAGAGCACCCTACCCAAGCCCACACTTCCACCCTATCCCCATAACCCAGTAACCCCACCCAACACCAAGGGCAATTTTGAACACTAAGGGCAATTTATCATGGCCAATCCACCTAACCTGCACATCTTTGGACTGTGGGAGGAAACCGGAGCACCCGGAGGAAACCCACGCACACACGGGGAGGATGTGCAGACTCCGCACAGACAGTGTCCCAAGCCGGAATCGAACCTGGGATCCTGGAGCTGTGAAGCAATTGTGCTATCCACAATGCTACCGTGCTGCATTTACCGTGTGGAGGAACAGATTGGGAAACAGATTTTGGAAAGGTGCAGAAGTCACAGGGTAGTAGTCATGGGTGACTTCAACTTCCCAAACATTGAGTGGAAACTCTTTAGATCAAATAGTTTGGATGGGGGTGGTGTTTGTGCAGTGTGTCCAGGAAGCTTTTCTAACACAGTATGTAGATTGTCCGACCAGAGGGGAGGCCATATTGCATTTGGTACTTGGTAATGAACCAGGGCAAGTGATAGATTTGTTAGTGGGGGAGCATTTTGGAGATAGTGGCCACAATTCTGTGACTTTCACTTTAGTAATGGAGAGGGATAGGTGCAAGCAACAGGGCAAGGTTTACAATTGGGGGAAGGGTAAATACGATGTTGTCAGACAAGAATTGAAGTGCATAAGTTGGGAACATAGGCTGTTAGGGAAGGACACAAGTGAAATGTGGAACTTGTTCAAGGAACAGGTACTATGTGTCCTTGGTATGTATGTCCCCGTCAGGCAGGGAAGAGATGGTCGAGTGAGGGAACCATGGTTGACAAGAGAGGTTGAATGCCTTGTCAAGAGGAAGGAGACTTATGTAAGGCTGCAGAAACAACGTTCAGACAGGGCGCTGGAGGGATACAAGATAGCCAGGAAGGAACTGAAGAAAGGGATTAGGAGAGCTAAGAGAGGGCATGAAAAATCTTTGGCGGGTAAGATCAAGGAAAGCCCCAAGGCCTTTTACACATGTGAGAAATATGAGAACGACTAGAGAGAGAGTAGGTCCGATCAAGGACAGTAGCAGGAGATTGTGTATTGAGTCTGAAGAGATAGGAAAGGTCTTGAACGAGTACCTTTCTTCAGTATTTACAAATGAGAGGGGCCATATTGTTGGAGAGGACAGTGTGAAACAGACTGGTAAGCTCAAGGAAATACTTGTTAGGAAGGAAGATGTGTTGGGCATTTTGAAAAACTTGAGGATAGACAAGTCCCCCGGGCCTGACGGGATATATCCAAGGATTCTATGGGAAGCAAGAGATGAAATTGCAGAGCCGTTGGCAATGATCTTTTCGTCCTCACTGTCAACAGAGGTGGTACCAGGGGATTGGAGAGTGGCGAATGTCGTGCCCCTGTTCAAAAAAGGGAACAGGGATAACCCTGGGAATTACAGGCCAGTTAGGCTTACTTCGGTGGTAGGCAAAGTAATGGAAAGGGTACTGAGGGATAGCATTTCTGAGCATCTGGAAAGACACTGCTTGATCAGGGATAGTCAGCACGGATTTGAGAGGTAGGTCTTGCTGTACAAGTCTTACTGAATTATTTGAGGTGACCAAGCATGTGGATTAAGGTAAAGCAGTGGATGTAGTGTACATGGATTTTAATAAGGCATTTGATAAGGTTCCCCATGGTAGGCTTATGCAGAAAGTAAGGAGGCATGGGATAGTGGGAAATTTGGCCAGTTGGATAACGAACTGGCTAACCGATAGAAGTCAGAGCGGAGGTGGATGGCAAATATTCAGCCTGGATCCCAGTTACCAGTGGCGTACCACAGGGATCAGTTCTGGGTCCTCTGCTGTTTGTGATTTTCATTAATGACTTGGATGAGGGAGGGTCAGTAAATTTGCAGACGATACAAAGATTGGTGGAGTTGTGGATAGTGAGGTGGGCTGTTGTCGGCTGCAAAGAGACATAGATAGGATGCAGAGCTGGGCTGAGAAGTGGCAGATGGAGTTTAACCCTGAAAAGTGTGAGGTTGTCCATTTTGGAAGGACAAATATGAATGCGGAATACAGGGTTAACAGTAGGGTTCTTGGCAATGTGGAGGAGCAGAGAGATCTTGGGGTCTATGTTCATACATCTTTGAAAGTTGCCACTCAAGTGGATAGAGCTGTGAAGAAGGCCTATGGTGTGCTAGCGTTCATTAACAGAGGGATTGAATTTAAAAGCTGTGAGGTGATGATGCAGCTGCACAAAACGTTGGTAAGGCAACATTTGGAGTACTGTGTACAGTTCTGGTCGCCTCATTTTAGAAAGGATGTGGAATCTTTGGAAAAGGTGCAAAGGAGATTTACCAGGATGTTGCCTGGAATGGAGAGTTGGTCTTACGAGGAAAGGTTGAGGGTGCTAGGCCTTTTCTCATTAGAACAGAGAAGGATGAGGGGCGACTTGATAGAGGTTTATAAGATGATCAGGGAAATAAATAGAGTAGACAGTCAGAGACTTTTTCCCCGAATGGAACAAACCATTACAAGGGGACATATATTTAGGGTGAATGGTGGAAGATATAGGGGGGATGTCAGAGGTAGGTTCTTTACCCAGAGAGTAGTGGGGCATGGAATGCACTGCCTGTGGAAGTAGTTGAGTCGGAAACATTAGGGACCTTCATGCAGCTATTGGATAGGTACATGGATTACGGTAGAATGATATAGTGTAGATTAATTTGTTCTTAAGGGCAGCACGGTAGCATTGTGGATAGCACAATTGCTTCACAGCTCCAGAGTCCCAGATTCGATTCCGGCTTGGGTCACTGTTTGTGCGGAATCTGCACAGCCTCCCCGTGTGCACGTGGGTTTCCTCCAGGTGCTCCTGTTTCCTCCCACAGTCCAAAGATGTGCAGGTTAGGTGGATTGGCCATGATAAATTGCCCTTAGTGTCCAAAATTGCCCTTAGTGTTGGGTGGGGTTACTGGGTAATGGGGATAGGGTGGAGGTGTTGACCTTGGGTAGGGTGCTCTTTCCAAGAGCTGGTGCAGAATCGATGGGCCGAATGGCCTTCTTCAGCACTGTAAATTCTATGATAATCTATGATTAATCTAGGACAAAGGTTCGGCATAACATCGTGGGCCGAAGGGCCTGTTCTGTGCTGTATTTTTCTATGTTCTAAAAATAGTAGATGATAAATAGAAATACACATGCACAAAAAAACATACCATTCCCTTGACACTCCGAGCCACCCAGTGGTTGGTTTGCCCCTCACTAAAAATAGAACTGAACACCACAGTCACACTTGGCTTCTGTCTAAGGGTGAGATGTTTGACGTAAAGTTGTGAATGATTCTCGATTAACTCAGCAACAGACCACCTCCTGTCAGACTCGGGTAAAAACCTAGCCCAGGTGGAATTGCTTACTCCCGGGCATCCCCAACCACCGGGTGCTGCTCCGCCCCCACACCTCAGTAATAATAACAAAGCTAAGGTGTCCAGTCCAACAGCACACTGTGGCTGCACTGCAATCATGCATCCCATGCCTAGAGGGGATAACCTGTACCCCTCTCCAATACTCCAAGGGGCAGCTTCACTAGCTCCCCTTCCTCAGCACCTCTCTCCCCCAACCAGAGCTGCTGCTCCGGAACCTCCCCTTCCCCACCCCAAGTGGCTGCTCTAGCACCTCCCCTTTCCGAGGGGCTTCGCTAGCACCTCAATTTCCCTACCCAAAGGGAAGCTCCAACACTTCCCCACCCCGTGGGGCTGCTCTCATTCCAGCCCCTCCCCGCAAGGGGCATCCCCGCGGAAGCTAATTTCCGCCTCCCAACGTAGAGGACTGGCAGCGGGAAGAACAGCACCCGAGCCCCGGTGAACGACACTCCGCGCTCCCCCGACTCGCAGAGGACGGCCCTGCCTCCCGGGTAAAGGATACTCTCCAGACTGGACATCTTCAAAGACCGGACACAACTCCAGCTGATTAGCAGGGACCCAAACAAACACCGGCCGTGCTTCCGCTTCCGCTTCCGCTCGCAAAGTGTGCACGTCACATCCGCTGACGTCACAAACGGAGCAGGGCGTGGCCACGTCACAACGAACTCATGATCATTAACCCTTTCCCACTCAACCCCACCCTGCACGAAACAACACAAACTCTCATTAACCCTTTCGCCACCAAACTCCACGCTGCACTGAACAACACAAACCCTCATTAACCCTTTCCCCACCCAACTCCACCCTGCACTAAACAGCACGCACTCTCATTAACCCTTTCCCCACCCAACTCCACCCTGCACTAAACAACACAAACTCTCATTAACCCTTTCCCCACTCAACTCCACCCTGAACTAAACAGTACAAACTCTCATTAACCCTTTCCCCACCCAACTCTACCCTGAACTAAACAATACAAACTCTCATGAACCCTTTCCCCACCCAACCCTACCCTGAACTAAACAATACAAACTCTCATTAACTCTTTCCCCACCCAACCCCACCCTGAACTAAACAATACAAACTCTCATTAATCCTTTCCCCACCCAACTCCACCCTGAACTAAACAATACAAACTCTCGTTAACCCTTTCCCCACCCAACTCCACCCTGAACTAAACAATACAAACTCTCGTTAACCCTTTCCCCACCCAACTCCACCCTGAACTAAACAATACAAACTCTCGTTAACCCTTTCCCCACCCAACTCCACCCTGAACTAAACAATACAAACTCTCGTTAACCCTTTCCCCTTCCAACTCTACCCTGAACTAAACAATACAATCTCTCATTAACCCTTTTCCCACCCAACTCCGCCCTGAACTAAACAATACAAACTCTCGTTAACCCTTTCCCCTTCCAACTCTACCCTGAACTAAACAATACAATCTCTCATTAACCCGTTCCCCACTCAACTCCACCCTGAACTAAACAATACAAACTCTCATTAACCCTTTCCCCACCCAACTCCACCTTGAACTAAACAATATGAAAACTCTCATTAACCCTTTCCCCACCCAACTCCACCCTGAACTAAACAATATAAAATCTCTCATTAACCCTTTCCCCACCCAACCCCACCCTGAACTAAACAATACAAACTCTCATTAATCCTTTCCCCACCCAACTCCACCCTGAACTAAACAATACAAACTCTCGTTAACCATTTCCCCACCCAACTCCACCCTGAACTAAACAATACAAACTCTCGTTAACCCTTTCCCCACCCAACTCCACCCTGAACTAAACAATACAAACTCTCGTTAACCCTTTCCCCTTCCAACTCTACCCTGAACTAAACAATACAATCTCTCATTAACCCTTTTCCCACCCAACTCCACCCTGAACTAAACAATACAAACTCTCGTTAACCCTTTCCCCTTCCAACTCTACCCTGAACTAAACAATACAATCTCTCATTAACCCGTTCTCCACTCAACTCCACCCTGAACTAAACAATACAAACTCTCATTAACCCTTTCCCCACCCAACTCCACCCTGCACTAAACAATACAAACTCTCATTAACCCTTTCCCCACCCAACTCCACCTTGAACTAAACAATATGAAAACTCTCATTAACCCTTTCCCCACCCAACTCCACCTTGATCTAAACAATATGAAAACTCTCATTAACCCTTTCCCCACCCAACTCCACCCTGAACTAAACAATATAAAATCTCTCATTAACCCTTTCCCCACCCAACTCCACCCTGAACTAAACAATACAAACTCTCATTCACCCTTTCCCCACTCAACTCCACCCTGAACTAAACAATATAAAAACTCTCATTAACCCTTTCCCCACCCAACTCCACCCTGAACTAAACAATATTAAAACTCTCATTAACACTTTCCCCACCCAACTCCACCCTGAACTAAACAATACAAACTCTCATTAACCCTTTCCCCACCGAACTCTACGCTGAACTAAACAATATAAAAACTCTCATTAACCCTTTCCCCACTCAACTCCACCCTGAACTAAACAATACAAACTCTCATTAACCCTTTCCCCACCAAACTCCACCCTGCACTAAACAATACAATCTCTCATTGACCTGTTCCCCACTCAACTCCACCCTGAACTAAACAATACAAAGTCTCATTAACCTGTCCCCCACTCAACTCCACCCTGAACTAAACAAAATAAACTCTCATTAACCCTTTCCCCACCCAACTCCACCTTGAAATAAACAATATAAAAACTCTCATTAACCCTTTCTCCACCCAACTCCACCCTGAACTAAACAATACAAACTCTCATTCACCCTTTCCCCACTCAACTCCACCCTGAACTAAACAATATAAAAGCTCTCATTAACCCTTTCCCCACCCAACTCCACCCTGAACTAAACAATATTAAACCTCTCATTAACCCTTTCCCCACTCAACTCCACCCTGAACTAAACAATATTAAAACTCTCATTAACCCTTTCCCCACCCAACTCTACGCTGAACTAAACAATATAAAAACTCTCATTAACCCTTTCCCCACTCAACTCCACCCTGCACTAAACAACACATACTCTCATTAACCCTTTCCCCACTCAACCCCACACTGAACTAAACAATACAAATTCTCATTAACCCTTTCCACACCCAACTCCACCCTTAACTAAACCAATACAAACCATTAACCCTTTCTGTGCCCAACACCACCCTAACAACAAGACAAATATAAACTGTCATTCACCCTCTCCTGCTCCTCATTTAAAGACAATATGGGATTAACTCTTTCCCTGCAAAGCTACAGTCCATCAAATAAATCAATTTAAACTAACCTTTTCACTGTACATGTACAGCAGCCCAACTAAACCAACACAAAGTTTGATTAATCATTTCCCTGTCCAACTGGGGCCTCTTACCTGCAACTGAAATGATGGAAGGCATTGAAGGTGTTCGCGTCTATGTCGACGACATAATCATTTGGTCCACCACCCCGCAGGAGCATGTCAGTCGCCTCCAGCGTGTGTTCAATGCATACGAGAGCAGAGTCAAATGCTCCTTTGGTCAGACAGAACTCAAGTCCCTGGGGACCACATCTCGCAGTTGGGTGTGCAGCCGGATGCGGACAAGGTGGTTGCTATCACAGCCATGAAAATGGCAGAGGACAAAAAGGCGGTCCTCCGATTTCTGGGCATGGTCAACTTCCTAGGGAAGGTCATCCCTAAACTCGCCTCTCATACCACGGCTCTCAGGAACCTGGTCAGGAAGACGACAGACTTCCAATGGCTTCCTGCCCACGAGCGCGAATGGAGAGAACTCAAAACAAAACTCACCACGACCCTGGTCTTAGCCTTTTTTGATCCAGCGAAAGAGACAAAAATTTCGACCGATGCCAGCCAATCTGGCATTGGGGCAGTACTCCTGCAACGCGATGAGGCCTCATCATGGGCCCCCGTTGCATATGCGTCACACGCCATTGTCATGATATTCAAACACACACATCATGATAGACACACCAACAGACAAATCAGAACACACAACACCACAACCAATGACAGAAAGATATAAAAGCACAGACACGACCCCTGGTGGTCAGTATTAGCTGCAGAGAAGAACCAGGACACATCTATTGCCAAACACACTCAGGGAGACAGCACGTGCAGAGTATCCAGAACGAACTGTATTATAAGAGTTATAATAAAATAGAGTTGTACCACATACAACTGTGTTGGCTCATCTGTGCACCAGAGCACCCAACACCACATGGTACAGGAGTGGATCGATACCTGCCGGCATACCTCAGTGTACAGAGACAACCAGCAGTGCCCAGGCATGATGTACGAGCTCCCGGTTCCGCAGGCGCTCCAGTGCGACGGCGACCTCCACGAAAACTGGCGGCGATTCCGGCAAATGTTCGAGTTGTTCCTGGCGGCAGCTGAACTCAAGGACCTGGATGATAAGGAAAAAATTGAATTTCTCCTCACCGTCGCCGGTGCAAGGGCAAGAGCAATGTTCAGAAGGTTCAGGTTCTTCAGGAGGCAGCAAAGGCACGATTACCAGGCAGTCCTGGACAAATTCTCCAAGTACTGTGAAGAATACGCAATCCAATGGGGACTTAAAGGTAAGAAAAGCTGCAGTACTCACCTCGTGGCTGGGATCCCGGAGCCCGAAATCCCGGGCCTGAGAAAAGGCTGGGTCGAGGTCGGCGGCCATCTTGCTAAAGGTATAACGCTAGCACAGTTGCGCGAGAAGTGCGCAGAACCGGAAGTTTCGTTTGCGCATGCGCGAGATGCTGCGCATGCGCAGTCAAGAAAACGGCCATCGGTAAAGGAACAGCGATCTGAGCATGCACAGTCGCTTCCTACGTGCTACATACCGAGCGTCAGGATGTCAGAGGCCCCAGACTGCACCAATTTAAAAGGGAAATGTCCCAAATCCAATTTAAAAGGGAAACGTCCCAAATCAAAAAAACAAAAATCTGTTAAAGCTGTAAAACAACCTTCCTTCACCTGGAATGACAGCACAGTGCCGCAAATTCACCCAGGAGATGAATTTAACCTCCGAAGAACCCTCCGACAAGCAGTTACCTACGCACAAGCCGATGATTCCGACCTTGAATACTTCGATGATGATTTTTACAGTGTTTCCGGACCTCGCGAGCCCAATGATAGCTCCGTGGTCCTATATGACTATGACTCGGACGAACCTTTCGTGTTGCACATTGGCGGCCCCCACATTGAATCCGACGCAGATGCGGATTCATTTTTCGGATTTGAGGATCTTCAATCCAGCAGATATGACGTTCCAACTTATCAGTACCGGATGATGCTGCAGCCTGACATTAACAGACAGGGAGCGGTGCAAGCACACGGAGAGTGCCCTGCTGCCACACAGAGCGTGGTCCACGTCCCGCTCAACGTTCCCGACTCTATGAAAGAAGACATGCAAGACTCCAGAGTGCAGTCCTCGCATGAACCAGAAGTGACTCCAGTGTCACAAGCTTCCACAGCAAGCTCGTGGACAGACTCCACAATTGCAGAAATGCAAGACTCCAGAGCGCAGTCCTTGCACGGACAAGAAGTGACTCCAGTGTCACAAGCCTCCACAGAGAGCTCGTGGACAGCCTCCACGATAGAAGCAACGCAAGACTCCAGAGCGCAGTCCTTGCACGAACAAGAAGTGACTCCAGTGTCACAAGCCTCCACAGAGAGCTCGTGGACGGACTCCACGATGGAAGGAACGCAAGACTCCAGAGCGCAGTCCTTGCAGGAACAAGACCATGAGGGTCTAGCAACCTCTCCTGACCAACCAGTGGCAGACGATGCAAGTCTGCCATGCTCCCGTGAACAGCAAGAAGGCTATAACAGCCTACCATGCTCCACTACACAGCAGCATGACCATGACGGTCTCTCATGCTACAATAAAGGGCACAGCGCTGAAGACTGTTCAAGCCCAACTGAAGACAAGCCAAAGGAATCGCCTCGTCCAAGCCCGAAGAAAAAAGGTTTATGCGCTGACCTTCAGGATCATTGTAGCCGAACAGAGATTAATAATGCTGCACGGCCACAGAAGGATGCTGAGGATTTGCTAACGAAATTAATTGAATGTTTAACTTGCAAGGAGCAGACTGAGAATTGCCAGTGTTTTAGTACGGATCGAAAAAATGGACAAGACATTGATCCTCAGGTAATGGAAATAACACAACCTGAATCATATCTACAGCAGGGACAAATGTCTCCCTTCAACACAATGCCGCAAAATCCCAACTTCGGAGACCAGCAGTTAGTCAGTAATGACTCTTCAAACCTGGAGGGGAACATTAATTGCATTGAACCTATACACACTCCACTGATTATTGAGCAGAACATTGGAGCAAGAATCCTGAGGACACCGACATCGAGTAGCCAGATAACGAATTTAAAACCCACAGCAGTTTCAAGTGAACCAAGTGTGCTTTCCACTAATGGTGAAGATGCAGATAAGGTCGACCCGATTATCCATTGTACCACACTAACCCCAGTGATTAAGCAGTTATGTATGGGGAGTATAATGTGGGCAATTGAGAACAGTAAAAGAGAGACTGTGACCATGCCAGTCCCAGCAAAATCAGACCCAGAGACCATGAAGGCATGTACATTAAACAAAGTTACATATGAGGTACCTGAGAAGAAAAGTGAAACGGAATGTTCTTTGGAAAATGGTACAATGTCGATAGAAACAGTGGATCCTATATTCGAGACCATACATATGGGAGAATTTGGGGGTAATAAACAAGGTTCTGCAATGTCTGGGGGAAGATTTAAAGTTCCAAAGAAGAAAAGCCCAAATGAAGGACAATGGCAAGACAATGACAGTCCACCGACATGGTGTGCACCACCAGATGAAAACTCTGACAATTTACCCAACCCTAGTGAACAGCAAGCTGCTAATGACGATCTATCCACGGGATGTGAGACGAGTGACGACAGCATCCCACTTCCCATGCAAAAGGTGCAAGGTGACAGACCTCGCCTAGTGCGTACCGAGGCACTCAACGATCACGGTGGGACCACTGACGACTGCGGTGGCGGCGCACCGCTTCCACCCTCGATGGCTCGAGCCTCTCCACTGGTTGGTGCATTCCTGCATGTTCCGACTCCAGAAGTGCAGCTTCAGGGAATCTCGGCTGCCTCCAGTGAACCTATTGGGACTCCGGACGGGGGGCATCGACGGAAGGCAGACCGGACTCCAGATGGGGAGCAGCCAAGCGCCGACTCTGATTTGCGCACGCCAGACCTTGCTCCGGACGGGCGGTGTCGCGGCCTCGGTGATGGCACGCTCAGGGTGACGGCAGATGCCACGGCGACAGGGAATGGATCGCGTGGCAGTCCCACTGGGTCGGCAGTGGCAACCAGCACCGGCGGTCCAAGATGGACACACCAACTCGCGCCATCGCCAGACGTTGATGCGAGCAACAATTCTCTCTCCAAGGCGACATGCTTCGACGTTTCTCTGCGGAGTCGCCCTTCCGGCACAGCAGGTGGCCGGAACCAGCGTACACGGTCTTGGCCAACTTCCACATCTGGCACAGTCATCGCCTTGCATGATATTAGTGATGGTGCTACTTCGATGGCAACGACCCATCGGCTACAAGATGCCGTCCACCACAAACATAAAAAGAAAACAGACTCCACCTTGTTCCTGGCATGCAGGGCGGATGGATTGGTGCGTAGGCGAAATCAGCGGGCTTTGTGCCGCCTTCCACGCTCGCAACTGCACCGTACGCACACGCCGGATCCTCCACTGGTTCCCAAGGATGACTTCGTGGAGATGCCACGGATCATGCCCCTTCCATCGCCACCAGAACCAAACCACAGCCAGGGCACCACTAACAAAGATGTTGAATGTTATATTTGCACGAATGAAAAAACCAAGCACTGCACGAAGTACAACAAATGGTAAAGTAGAGACTTCGGCAACAGCATCACCTCCAACAGTCCAAGGTGAACCAGTGTGACCCCAAATCTCCACAGCTGAACCGGCTTGAGGACCAGCCCATTCTTGAGGCGGTCACCCATTAGACTGGACTTATAACGCTGTTAATACGTTCAAAAAGTCAAACACTTCTGTATTATAACCTGTTGTTGTTTATTGTTCCAGATATCGTCTGACCGGACCAATGTTCAAGTTTTTTTTTCTCTCGCATCCAAGTTTTGTTATGGTACAACCTTGTTAGTGTGACGCACCCGACATCGCCCCATGTAAATAGTTACGTCATAAACACACGCTGTACACAACACAAACGCACACTCTTAGATGCACTCACGACACAATTATATTTATAACCACGTAGGCACTTGTCTTTGTAAAAAGGGGGATGTCATGATATTCAAACACACACATCATGATAGACACACCAAGAGACAAATCAGAACACACAACACCACAACCAATGACAGAAAGATATAAAAGCACAGACACGACCCCTGGTGGTCAGTATTAGCTGCAGAGAAGAACCAGGACACATCTATTGCCAAACACACTCAGGGAGACAGCACGTGCAGAGTATCCAGAACGAACTGTATTATAAGAGTTATAATAAAATAGAGTTGTACCACATACAACTGTGTTGGCTTATCTGTGCACCAGAGCACCCAACACCACAGCCATGACCCCCACGGAACAGTTCTACGCGCAGATAGAAAAGGAGTGCCTGGGCCTGTTGACCGGTGTCGTCAAGCTTCATGATTATCTGTACGGCCTTCCTCAATTCACCTTCGAGACTGACCATCGCCCGCTGGTCAATATAATACAGAAAGACTTGAACGACATGATGCCTCGCCTCCAGCGTATTCTGCTCAAGCTCCGGCGATACGACTTACAGCTGGTATACACCCCGGGCAAAGACCTAATCATTGCCGATGCTCTCTCCAGGGCAGTTAACACTCCGTGTGACCCAGCGGGATTTGTCTGCCAGGTTGACGCCCATGTGGCCATCGTGGCCTCCAATCTACCTGCCACAGATGGACGCCTCGTCCAAATTCGCCGTGCGAAAGCGGCTGACCCTTTGCTACAGCGTGTCATGCGCCATCTAACAGACGGGTGGCTCAAGGGCCAATGCCCACAGTTCTACAACATCAGAGGTGATCTGGCGGTAGTCGATGGTGTTCTCCTGAAACTGGACCGCATTGTCATCCCGCACAGCATGCGCAAGCTCATCTTGGAACAGCTACACGAGGGCCATCTTGGCGTGGAGAAGTGCCACCGACGGGCCCGAGAGGCAGTGTACTGGCCCGGCATCAATGACGACATCGCCAACACAGTGCTCAACTGCCCACCTGTCAGCGGTTCCAGCCGGCCCAACCACGTGAGACCCTACAGCCCCATGAGTTGGTCACATCCCCTTGGTCCAAGGTCGGCATTGACCTGTTCCACGCGCTGGGCAGGGACTATGTCCTGATTGTAGACTACTTTTCAAACTACCTGGAGGTGGTGCGTTTGCACAACATCACATCGTCTGCAGTCATCAGTGCCTGCAAGGACACCTTTGCTCGACACGGCATCCCACTCACTGTGATGTCGGACAATGGCCCCTGCTTCGCAAGCCAGGAATGGTTCAACTTTGCCAGGAGGTACAACTTTGTGCATGTAACATCCAGTCCCCTGTACCCCCAATCCAACGGCAAAGCAGAGAAGGGGGTTCACATAGTCAAACGGCTCCTCTGCAAGGCTGCCGATGCTGGGTACGATTTCTACCTCGCCTGCTGGCCTATCGCTCGGCCCCACTGTACACTGGCCTGTTGCCAGCCCAGCTGCTCATGGGTCTCACCCTGAGGACGACGGTGCCGTCCATTCATGTCCCAGACCTCGACCACGTTCCGGTCCTTCAATGAATGCAACTGTCTCGTGCACAGCACAAGGCGGCTCATGACTCCCATGCAGCTGATCTCCCTGCTCTGGCTCCAGATGACAACGTCCGCATCCATCTACCGAATGGTGGCTGGTCTGCAACTGCTGTGGTTCTTCGGCCGGCTGCTCCCCGCTCGTTCCTGGTTCGTCTACCGGATGGCTCTATTCTGCGCCGCAATCGACGTGCCCTTCGTCTAGTTCCGCGTTCGCTACGTGATCCTCCACCATTGCCACGCCCTCCTGTTGACCCTGACCTGGACTATGCAGAGATTCCGTCACTCTGCATCCTCCTCACTCTGACGCAGTCCAGCCCACTCCTCAGCCGACGGCTCCCGACCCACCCTTGAGGCAGTCAACCAGAATTTGTCGCCCACCTCAGAGATTTAATTTGTGAACTTTGTGGACTTATGGACTTTCTGATTTGTTCTGTTCTTCCGTTTAATCGTTCAAGTGGTTTGTATATAGTGTTCATCTCGTTATTCTTGTGACACACTGTTTTTTTCTGCACCAGGCACCTTCCCATGTAAATAGCTTAGTTTTTATGTACATAGTCCTGTAAATATTTCGCACACACGTAGTCAGGAACATTCACCACACATTATTTATTGCCACGCAGGTACATTTTTTATAAAAGGGGGATGTCATAATATACACCAGTATATCATGGTGCAGACACACACTGATGGACACACAGTGGGACCAATCAACATACAGAACACCGCAGCCAATCACCAGTGAGAGCACACGCACTATAACGACAGGGGGCATCAGAGTTCCCGCTCATTCGAGTTGCAGCTAGCTAGGAGGACAGAGCTCACAGCCTGCAACACAGACATTCACCATGTGCTGGGTGCATCGACTGGTTAGGACAAGGCAGAGGTCTTTAGTTAAAGCTAGTATCGTATTAACCCACAGTCTAAGTATGTTTAAACAGTCAATGATTCAATAAAATAGTGTTGCACTATTTCAAGTGTTGATGACCTGTATGTGATCCAGGACACCCAGCACATCAACAAGGTTCAACCGGATATCGATCAAAGAGCCAAACACCAGTTCGTTAGTTCAAGGTCAAGGGTACTTTATTTACACACACAATTAATCATGCAACATAAACACTACTAGTTAAACTACACCTATCGACTGAGACAACCTGTACTTAATTTCAGGCACCCGGCTTAGGTCAGAGGAACAGTGGCCATTGTTCGATTCTGGATCTATCGGGTCTGTAGAAGTGACTGCTGCTCAGCTGGGCTCACCCATCTGGTAGCGGGCGTTGAAGTTGGACTTGCTTCTGGTGGTGCTGCGATTGGAGATGGTCGTTGCCGGGGCGCCAGGTCCAAAAGAGGACAAACACATGATGGACTCTTTTCTTATGCTTGGGGGTCTTCGCGCTCTTTTGGGCGGTCCTTCAGTTTGGACCCCACTAATTGGGTGATTCCTGATCACTATGTTCGATTCGAACCAATAAATAGACGGGTGCCTTGATGGCTGGGCGTGTCCCAAGCGGTCACTGACCCTGTTGTTTACGGTTGTAAGTGGCCATCCCATATGGCTACAGTGCTCAAGGCCTAGTGTCCAAAGATGCGCAGGCTAGGTGGGTGTACGGGGATAGGGTGAGGGAGTG
Source organism: Scyliorhinus torazame (assembly GCF_047496885.1). NCBI lineage: Eukaryota > Metazoa > Chordata > Chondrichthyes > Carcharhiniformes > Scyliorhinidae > Scyliorhinus > Scyliorhinus torazame. The sequence goes on along the minus strand of NC_092711.1, from coordinate 220,121,329 downwards.
GGCCTATGTAGCATGCTCTTTTAGAGGGTCGGTGCAAACCCGATGGGCCAAATGGCCTCCTTCTGCACTGTAGGAATTCTATGATTCAGCTATCCCCACCAACCGTCATTGCTGAGCTTCCTGGAGGTTACCACTGACCAGAAGCTTAACCACAGGAGTCATATTAATTTTATGGCTGTATGATGAGGTCATTTTATAACAACATCCTGAACCCTCAAAGCGTCTGCATCAAGTTGCTCAAGTCAGGTCTACTTACCATTCATCTAAGGGATGCAGCAGCAACCAGGCTTAAGGAGTTCAATGTGACCCAAGGCAGAGGTGGACACTTGATTGCCATCCTTACTATTAGACTCAATAGCTCCCTTCTCCATTAACTGCACCCCATTAACTCTTAGCTATAGTACTATCTGGAAAATGCACTGCAGCTATAAACCAGTTTGCCTCAACAATACCAGCCAGCCTCATGACTTCTATCACTAGTATAAGGGGTACCTCTCCAGTTACACACCATTTCGCCTTGGACGTGCACCATCATTCCTTCATCATTGCTGCATGAAAGACTGGAATTCTCTATTTTAACCTATTATGTTGAAGCGTCTTCTGTGCAAGGACTGCAATGGTTCAAGGGAAAAGCACACTACTCTTTCAAAAATGGGCAACAAATATGACCCAGGAAGCAAAAACAAAAAAAACCACATTTGGACTAATGTAGACTGGCATTAGATTCAAACCACTAGTCACCAAAATATTCGTCCCGAGCAAAAGTAATTATTTCTCTGGAAAGGTTACATGTAAATTGAAGATGACAGAAGCAATTGTCAGAATTTCAGTACAATTTTACAGGGTTCCGTTCCCTTCAGTGAGAATCCAAGCCTTGGTATATATAACATGCTTATTTGTAAACTGAAGTCTTTGACGTCATTAATCCCATAGCAGAGACTTTATATTAAAAAAGCAAAACCTACTCATTCTCACATCTGTCCCTGTCCTGTTTGACATGGGCAACTCAGACTTAGGCAGGGTTTGTGGTTATCTGGACTGACAGTATTCTAGATTCACATTTCTAAATAAACTTTTTTTAAACTTTAGATTTGCTTTGGAACGGGGAGCCAATGTCCCGATTTCTAGATGGGTTGGCCCTGCTAAGATGTTTGATTTTCCTGCACTCAAAATGATTGCATCCAGCCTGGGATACGCAATCCATTATACTGTTAATTAATATCATTTAATGATTAAGTAAACTCTCTCCCCTGTTACTGAAAAGTATTAAAGACATTAACCATCAATGTGTAAAATAAACTGAAAAAAGTTTAAAAAGTTACAGAAGTGCTTAAAGATATGACAAAATTCAAGTTTGCAAACAGTAGGTGCATGGTAGCCTCTGGTACTATTCTAGCAAGGTTTGTGCATTCAAATTTTCCCATAGAAATAACGCAGTCATTTCATAGGCTGGCATCAGGAAAATATAATGGCCATGAAAGTTGCCAGATTGTGGTATAAGCCATGAGAACTTTGGTTCATTGGTAGAACTCTTGCTACAGAATCAGGGGTTGTACGACTGACCTTCACCATATAAACTTTAGGACTCCAGACGAACACCTACCAGCAGCACTAAGGGAGGTGCTGCACTGTTAGAGATGCCATGTTTCCTATGAGATATTACACTGAGGCTCTGTCTGCCCTCTCAAGTGGATATAAAAGATTGAATGCCACTAACTCAAAGAAGATCAGAGTCATTCTCTCAATATTTATCCGTTAACCTGCCTCAAATTATCAGGACATAATCTCACTGCCAGGGCCTCTGTGGTTGCCCTGTCGGTACAATTTGTAAGTGGACTAGCGGGGAACATAAAAACTGACTGTAAAAGTTTCTACAGGTATGTAAAGAGAAAAAGAATAATAAAAACTAATGTAGGCCCCTTACAGTCAGAAACAGGGGGATTCATAAGAGGGAACAAAGGAATGGCGGAGGAACTGAATTTGTACTTTGCTTCTGTCTTCACAAAGGAAGACATGAAAAATGTACCGGAAATTCTGAGAAACACAAGTTTTGGCGAGTAGCTGAAGGAAATTAGTATTATTAAAGAAATGGTTTTGGGGAAATTAATGGGACTGAAGGTGGACAAATCACCAGGGCCTGATAATATTCATCCCAGAGTAGTTAAGGAAGGGCCCGAGAAATAATAGATCCATTGGTGGTCATTTTCCAAAAATGTTTGGACTCTGGAATGGTTCCTACAGATTGGAGGGTAGCGAATGCAACCCCGCTATTCAAAAAGGGGGATAGAGAGAAAACAGGGAACCATAGACCAGGGAGCCTAATGTCGGTAGTAGGGGAGTTGTTATAGTCCATTATCAAGGATTTCATAGCAAAGCATTTGGAAAGTAGTGGTGTATTCAGACAAAGTCAGCATGGATTTACAAAAGGAAAATCACGCTTGACAAATCTACTAGAATTCTTTGAAGATGTAACTAGTAGAGTTGACCAGGGAGAACCAGTGGATGTGGTTTATTTAGACTTTCAGAAAGCTTTCGACAAGGTCTCAAAAAGCAGATTAATATGTAAAGTTAAAGTGCATGAGATTATGGGTAATGTCTTGAGATGAATAAAAAAGCTGGTTAGCAGGCAGGAAAAAAAAGTTGGAATAAATGGGTCTTTTTTTGAAAAGTAGGCAGTGAGTAATGGGGTACCGCAGGAATCTGTGCTGGGACATTATATATTAATGATTTGGATGGGGAAGCTGAATGTATGATCTCCAAATTTGCAGATGATACAATGTTGGATGGGAAGGCGAGCTGTGAGGAGGATGCAGAGATGCTTCAGCGAGATTTGGACAGGCTGAGTGAGAGTGCATGGCAGATGTGGATAAATGTGAGGTTATCCACTTTGTTAGCAAAAATAGGAAGGCAGATTATTATTTGAATGGGCGTAAATTGAGAGACGTGGATATTCAGCGAGATCTTGGTGTCCTCGTAAATCAGTCGTTGAAAGTAAGCGCGTAGGTACAGCAGGCAATAAAGAAGGCAAATAGTATGTTGACCTTCATAACGACAGGATTTGAGTATTGGAATAGAGATGTTTTACTGCAATTATATAGGGCATTGGTGAGGCCGCACCTGGAGTATTGTGTGCAGTTTTGGTGCCCTTATCTGAGAAATGATGTTCTTGCTATGGAGGGAGTGCAGCGAAGGATTACCAGGCTGATTCCTGGGTTGGCGAAACTGTCATATGAGGAGAGACTAAGTCGGTTAGGATTATATTCATTGGAGATTAGAAGAGTGAGAGGGATCTCATAGAAATTTACAAAATTCTAACAGGATTAGACAGGGTAGATTCAGAAAGAATGTTCCCGATGGTGCGGGAGTCCAGAACTAGGAGTCATAGTTTGAGGATAAGGGGTAAACCTTTTAGGGCTGAGGTGAGGAGAAATTTCTACACCCAGAGAGTGGTGAATCTGTGGAATTCATTATCACAGAAAGTAGTTGAGGCCAAAACGTTGTGTAATTTCAAGAAGGAATTAGATATAGTTCTTGGGCTAAAGGGTTCAAGGGATATGGGGGCAAGACGAGATCTGCAATGATAATAATTAATGGTGGAGCAGGCTCGAAGGGCTGAATGGCCCTCTCCAGCTTCTATTTTCTATGTTTCTATGTTTATCTCACTGTTACACCAGTAACCACATTTCAAAGTAAGAAGTCTTACAACACCAGGTTAAAGTCCAACAGGTTTGTTTCGATGTCACTAGCTTTCGGAGCGCTGCTCCTTCCTCAGGTGAATGAAGAGGTATGCTCCAGAAACATATATATAGACAGATTCAAAGATTAGCTTAATTAGCTGTAAAGCATGTTGGGCATCCTGAGGTTGTGAATGGTGCGATAGAAACACAGGTTTTGTTTTTGAACTAATGCCCCTTACTGACTTGGCCTACATGCAGGGTCAGGCAAACCCACCTTAGAGGTTCAAACTGAGAATCTGATAGTTAAGAATGGAATATCTCAGCACCACAACCCCCTCATCCATTTCATCGATGGGAAAGTAAACATGTTGTTTATCATTCCAGTAGACACTTGCCACAACTTGCCAGGATCTTTGGAAAAGATATGGGGAGAGTATGGTGTACTTTAAGAGACCCTAAAGAATATTTAAAATAGTCCACAAGTGCATGACACAGAATGCTGCTGCCTGCTTGTTCCATATATTGTATCTGTATCAGGCCTCACAAAATTCTCTTAACTTAACATCTGTCATAGGGAAAACGCTAGTATCTATTATTAAGAAGATTATAGTGGGGCACTTAGAAAATCTCAATGCAATCAGGCAGAGTCAAAATTGTTTTGTGAAAGGGAAATCATACTTGAGTAGTTTATTAAAGTTTTTTTGAAGGATGTGGAAAAAGGGGAACCTGCAGATGTGCCATACTCAGGTTTCTAGAAGGTATTTAACAAGGTGCCATGTCAGAGGATCAACACAAAATAAGAGCTCCTATTCTGAGGGGTAACACATTAGCATAAAAAGGAAATTGGCCAGCTGACAGGAAAGAGAGAGTAGGTATTAATGGGTCATTTTTGGGTTGGCAGGATGTAATTGTAGGATAAAGGTTTGAGCATATAGGTTTAATTTGGGACTGCACAGTGTTGCTCTCTTTATTTGGTTCTAAATACGGCCGTCAATATGGTCACCTTCCTTAATCCTAATTACATTTGCTTTAGAGTCGCCAGGTATCTTTCGATACCGCCACAAGGTTCAAACCCGAATACTGATCAAAGAGCCGATACACCAGTTAGTTAGTTCAAAGTCAATACTATTTATTTACACACACAGTAATATCTACTCATGCACAAAATACTACAAGTTAAACTATCTCTTACGCTAACACCTATATTTAGCTTCGGGTGCCCACTCAATCAGAGGAACAATGGCCGTTGTTCGGATCTGAGGCTGCTGGGGTCGAAGTGGTACATGGGAACAGCTAAGGTCATCCGTCTGGTACTGAGCGTTGACCTTGGACTTACTTGCTTCTGGCGTAGCTGGTGGAAGGGTCTCTCCGCTTTGAGAGCCGATTCCAAGAGAGCGATTCTCTCCTGGGGCCTTCTTCTTATACCTGAAAGGGCTTCCCGCGCTTTTGTGCGGGCCTTGAACTTGGCCCCAATCAATTGGGCTGTATCTTGATCACTTGTATTGATCTTGACCAATAAAGGGTTGGGTGCCCTGATGGCTGGGCGTGTCCTAGGTGGCCGTTGGCCTGGCTTTGTTTGTGCTTTTGGTTTGGGGAACTGGCGTCGCGAGGTCTGGAGCCAGATCAGTTACTTGAGTATCTCCCCTTTGTTCCCGGAAATGGGCCATCAATATGTTAATAGACCTACAGTTTCAGCCTCGTCTGGGAGCTGCGGTCCCAATACACGTACAGGCTCTGTGCCTGCTTGTTTTCTTAGCATTGTCTATAGTTCCCTGCAGTCTTTGCAAACATCCATTTTGTATTCTGAAGTGGCCATCCCAGATGGCTACACCCCCTCCTTGTGATCCTCAACGCAAAGCGTGAAGGATCAAATTACCGCGTCTTCTTCATTCTCCTCCCAAGTCGGGCACCCATAAGCACTGACAGGCTGTACACTGCTCTGTCCTATGAATTGAAACTTTTACCTAATTTATTTTATGTACGTACATCATTATAAAATTCTACGGGGTGCTATGACATTCAGGCATGCATTACAAAATTTAAAAATTGGAATCTCTAACTGTCCTTAACTAAATTATCCTCAATCAATCAAAATATTTTACAACATTTTAAACTGTACAATAGCAGCAGCACAGTCTCTCTGGCTTTAATTCACTTAAAGGGGTTGGGGGGGTTTGTTGAAGTCTGAAAATAGGGGATCTGAATGTGTACACCGGGGTGCGGGAGGCTTTCCTTCGCCATTTCCTGAGCCTAAGGATCTGAACGACACTGCAGAGTATCGCAATTACTAGCAGTGCTTCCACAACGTAGGACAGGGAATACCACGTTATGAACTTGTCACACCAGGTCGGTGTATCGGTGACTATCTCGGGGTACAGTGTATTGCAGGGGTGGGAAACATTCACGGCCTGTGTGGTAGGGGTCAGAGGGGTAGCGTCTGCGCGCAACTGGAGGGATCCCGCTAAGATCCAACTGTAGAGCATGATGGTTGTCTTCATCTTTTCTTCTTTCTTTCTTCCTCTTCAGGCTTCCGTGATTCCGGAGTTCTATGGACACAAGCATAATTTCTGTTATTATCTTGTTTAAGATCTCATACGTCTGTCTGTCTGTCCTTTATTGCCAATTACCCATTATAATTGGTAACCATCTGTGACTCACTCATTTTTTTTTTAAAACCAATATTTGGGACAAGACATCCGAGAAAAATACTGACGCAGTGCGAGCTGTCTCACAGCCTGTGCAATCTACCATCCCAGTATTTGAGGATGTAAGTAGCATCTGGAAGCAACCTAAGGGTCGCCATAAACAAACAAAAGAGTTTTGAACTAAAAGTGCCAAATGGGGCATGTATGGGCCGCGGCGGGTAAGAATGTGTGGAATCCCCGGGTAGGACGGTGATCAGTGCCATATGTGCTCTACCCGAGCGTAACAGACCAGATGGGGGTCCTCAGGCAGGGCGGCGACCAGTCCCGTTTCTCCACTGCCTGAGTGACCGGCAAGAACGGTAAGGATTTGTGGTCGTCGTGGGGTTGCATTTGTGCTAACTTCTACCTTCCAAGCAGAAGAGCAGTTATGATCGCTTTAACTGCCAGTGGGCGTTAAAAGAGTGGTGGTGTGGGGCCATGAAAACTTTAAATGAACAAACAACACTTAATCATTCACAATAACAAACAAACATACATTACAAACATGGTGCAGGTTCCATCAGAAAGGACACCGTAACTCTCCATCGGTTCCTTTTTACCATCATCTGGACACCTCATTGCTCTAAAGCAAACAGGGTTGCAAAGGGATTTGTTTGGTGGGAGTCAGACTCTATGTCATCATCTTCTCCCGGCTGCCATACTCTTGACTGGAGTAGTCGTGCTAAAGCTGCTTGGGGCGAATTGGGGTCCATCTCATCGTTCCGGATGAGCCTGAACGAATTGTCTCGGTGCCAGTATTTTGTATCGAGGTTGGAGCTGCTAGGGGTTAATCCATAATCGTGCGACTTTGGGTCTGGATCAGGGGCTTTAATGTACGTTATCTCGAAGGGGTCGCTGGAATCATGTTCGGAGTCGCTGGGAGTGGGGCCTGGTGCAGGGGTGTAATCGTAGCGTGGTGTGCTGGGGCTGTCGCTGTCGGTATCGTTGTCGCTGCTGGTTGAAGGAAGGGAGAGGTGGAGTCATGCCTCTGGGGGTGGAATCGTAGTCGTGTCTGAGGACGGGCTGGACAGGTTGGGGGAGGGTAGGAATACGTCGTTCGTGGGCAGGGCATGCTCATCTGCTGCTGCAAGCGAGATCTGGTGTGAATGGTTGTTGTGCGAGCCATAAGCCTTAAGCTGGTTTATGTGGGACCACGCAGATTTGCCATTCGGATAGGTAATCTTATACACAGAGGGGCTGACTTTATCAGAGATGGAGTACGGTCCGGAAAATTTGGGGGAAAGGAATGAACTGGAGTTGTAAAGGGATAGCATAACTTGCTGCCCTACTACAAACTCGGTGGCGTGTACCGTTTTATCAAAGCAATATTTGCTTTGTTTCTTGCGGGTTCCAAGCCTGACGGCTGCTGCAAGCTGGGCGGCTTTCACATTTTCAATAACCTGTTGTACTGCTTTCTCATGCGAGAGGGCGGTGACTGTGGGGCTCGCCAAATCCAGTCCTAATAAATATTCTGTCCCTTTCATGGGGCGTCCGGTCATGAGGGTATGGGGGGTGTATCCTGTGGACGTGGATACTGTGTTTCGAATGTGTTCGATTCGAACCAATAAATAGACGAGTGCCTTGATGGCTGGGCGTGTCCCAAGCGGTCACTGACCCTGTTGTTTACGGTTGTAAGTGGCCATCCCATATGGCTACAGTGCTCAAGGCCTAGTGTCCAAAGATGCGCAGGCTAGGTGGGTGTACGGGGATAGGGTGAGGGAGTGGGCCTATGTAGCATGCTCTTTTAGAGGGTCGGTGCAAACCCGATGGGCCAAATGGCCTCCTTCTGCACTGTAGGAATTCTATGATTCAGCTATCCCCACCAACCGTCATTGCTGAGCTTCCTGGAGGTTACCACTGACCAGAAGCTTAACCACAGGAGTCATATTAATTTTATGGCTGCATGATGAGGTCATTTTATAACAACATTAATGCAAATGGGAGAACTGAATCCCAGGTGCTGCTGTGTTGTTGCACCATTTTCCTGAGGGTCGCTTTTAAAGTTCTGTTCATTCTTCCTACTATGCCGCTTGATTGGGGGTGGTATGCAATATGGAATTTTTATTTTATGCCAAAAATTGTAAGGATGTTTTTCATCATTCGTCCTGTGAAATGGGAGCCTTGATCGGACTCTATACTGCGAGGGAGTCCCCATCTTGTAAAGATGTGCTGAGTGAGGATTTTAGTTGTCGTTTTGGCGGTGTTTGTTCTGGATGGAAACGCTTCCACCCATTTTGTGAATGTGTCGATGACCGCCAACACATACTTAAAGCCATTCGTGGAGGGGGGTAGGGGTCCTATATAGTCTATTTGCAAGTTCGTCCAGGGGCCATTAACGGGGCGGGTGTGACTTAGCTGAGCTTTTCTTGCATATCTGTCTGGAATGTCCTGGGCACAGATTAAACAATTCTCGATGTAATGTGTAACATTGGCTTTTAAATCAGGCCACCAGCAGAGAGGTGTGAGGTGGGCTAGGGTGGGTTCAATGCCCTGGTGTCCATGGTTGTCATGGAACTGACAAATAATTTGATTCCTGTCCTGGCTGGGGACTACATAAATGCCGTCTTTTAAAATCACATCGTCATGTCTGGTTAACGTGTTTTTAAATTTATCATAAGGGGCTGGGAAGTTGCCTTTTAAAATTTCCCTGAGCTTCTCATCTTCCTTTTGAGTCTTTGCCAAATCTTGAATGTTGGTCTCTGAGACCTGAACTGTGTGTACTGGGACGCTTTCGGGGGGGTTCCAAAAGTGACCATGTCTGGAACCTGCCTTCGCGAGGGCGTCTGCTTTAACGCTACCGGGGGGGGAAGAACGATGATGACTACGAACTTTGATGATTCCATATTTCCGATCTTTGGCCGTTTTCAGAATATGTAGGAGTAATGGTTCTGAGGGTAGGGGCTTTCCGTCTGCAGAAACGAAACCTCTCATTTCCCACAGGGGTAGGAATTCAGTTAAACTATTGCAGACATATAGACTGTCAGAATATATGTCGGCTGAGGTCGGAAACGAGTCGGGGTGATCTACAATATAAGCTATGGCTGCCAGTTCTGCTGCCTGCGAGCTTAAATGTCCTGGCAATTTTAACAAAATCTCTTCTAAGGCACGTCCCTGCGCGTCCTCCACATAAATACCTCAACCAATCATTCTTTTCCCGTTTAGAATTGTGGAGGAGCCATCCACATAGATTCTACGTGGTGCGCATGTGTCTGTGGGCTGGGGTCTCTGGGGTGTAGTACCTGCTTTCGGAGGAGCTGACTTCGGTACAAAGAGTCCTGTATTATGCTTGGTGGTGATGATTTCACACTCATGTGGGGTGCCTGCATATTGTAAATTATCGTCTAGGAAAGTGTGGGTCTTGGTTCTCTTAACTGTGATGTCCCATCCCTGTAAAAGAAGGATCCAACGGGCTGCGTGGATCTGGCTGACTGTGCCATCCTTAAGTCAACCGTCTAGTAGGAGCTGTGTTGGGGTGTGTTCAGTGAGAATGGTGATGGGGTTGAGTCCTGGAATGTAGGCAAAGTATTGTACTGCCCAAAAAAACTGTGAGCAGGTGCCTTTCGCAGGCAGAAAATCCTTGTTCGACTGGATCTAATTCGCACGAGGCGTATGCCACGGGGCCTAATCGATCATTTAGTTCTTGGAGGAGCACGGCCGAAAGGGTTCGGTCGGTAGTTGCAACCTCAATTGCGTACAGGGAGAGTGGATCTGGGACCTGTAATGCGGGGGCTGTGCTGAGGGCTCTTTTTGAAGCATCCACGGCATCCGTGTGCTGTGGAAGCCGTTCCCAAGGTGCCTGCTTCTGGAGAAGTTCGGATAGGGGCGCTGCTTTTGTGGCGAAACTGTTGATATGGTTCTGCAGCAGCCAACCAGTCCTAGAAACGACCGGAGGGCTGAGACGTTATGGGGCATGGGTAATTTGACGATCGAGTCGATTCTTTTCTGCTCGATCTCGCGTTTGCCATGCGTGATTACTGTACCTAAGTAAACTACTTTTTCCTTCAAAATCTGGGCCTTCTTAGGGTTTACTTTACAGCCAATTTGTTGTAGGAGTCCTAAAAGTTCGTCGAGAAGCGAAATGTGCTCTCCCTTTGTGTCCGTCTGTAGTAGCAGATCATCTACATATTGGACCAAACAATCGGGTCAGGAAAATTTTGCTAAACCATTTGCCAGCTGTCGGTGGAAAATGGAGGGGGAATTGTGGAAGACTTGTGGAAGGCACGTCCACGTATATTGGTGTCCCTGGTATGTGAAAGCAAATTTATATTGGCACGCTTTATCCAATGGAATGGACCAAAAGCCGTTGTAATGTCCAAAACCGAAAGAAGTTTTGACTGTAGTCCCTGATTGAGCATGGTCTCAGGACTCGTGGCTATGGTGGGGGCTGCTACTGGGGTTACTTTGTTCAGTTCCCAGTAATCAATGGTCAGTCGCCATGATCCATCGGGTTTCCTGACGGGCCACATTGGTGCATTATTCGTGGAGGCTACTGATCGGAGTGCGCCTTGATCAAACAACCTCTGTATCACTTTTGAGATTTCTCCCTCTGTTTCTTGGGGAAAACCATACAGCTTTTGGGGTCTGGGGTCGGGACCTGTAATATTCACCAAGCCAGCTATCTTGCCACAGTCCTGCTTGTGCTGTGCAAATGCTGCTTTGTGTTGCTGCAGGACTGCTCTAATTGTTTGTCCTGACTCATAGCTCGAGGGTCGAACCATAAATCTCCTACTGTGCTGATCCTATTTTCATACTCTCCAATTGTGAGCATGGCAGGGGCTCATTCTGCGTTTGCCATTCTCCACACACATTTATTTACTGGATCAAATGAGAGGTTGTGGGAGCTCATAAAGTCAATTCCTAAAATGTGTTTGGCTGTCTGGGGTAGATCGACCAGAACTACGTGATGTTTTGTTTTAATGTTCCCTATCTCGATTGCTCAGGGGCTGTGATGTGTCCCTGCTGTAAATGCCCTGTGAACCCGCTGAGTGTAATGGTGTCCGTGGTAGGCCACGTGTCTCGCTGAAACATCGTGGAGGAGTTGAGCATGGTGTGGGACCCTCCAGTCTGTGGGCCTGCCACTACCGGTGTACCGGACTCGTCCCAAAGGGTGTCGCAGACCCAAGTTGGGGAGCCCGAACACCGTCAGTCGGTGCCGTTCATATCTGTGTTCTCAGAACGGGCGCTAATATTGTGAATTGGCTTTGCCCTATTCCTATTTAGGGTGCCTGTCTGCTGGTTTCTCTGCTGCTTCTGGGGCGCATTGCATTCTCGTGCATAGTGTCCTAATTGTCCGCAATTATAACACTCCTGGGATTTGGTTTGGTGTGGGCAGTTCCTGCCCTCATTTACCCATGCGGGGTTCTGGTGCGTCCTAAATGGATGCATGTCTGCCTGTTCTTCCTCTGCTTTAACAAATGCGGTTTTGCCTTGAATGGATTGTTCCCAAGTGCGGGACAATCTTTTCAAAACCCATTTCTCATTGTGGGCCTCATCTGAGGAGTCATAATTTGCGCAAGCTCTCTGTCCTGCCTATGTCGCATGAGAGTCTAGGATGCGGGTCCATTTGGCCATATTATCTGGGGACAAATGGGCGCGGGCTAACTCTCCAAACACTGCAGTAAAATGTATCCACAAGCGTCCTGCAAACGCTGTGGGATGCTCTGTTTTCTTTTGCCTTTTGTTTAGGCCTTCTACGGGGTCTACTTTGTTATAGCCAATCGCATCTAGGATCGCTGTGTGCATTTCTTGTAGTGGCCTCCTCCTACATTTTGTGGGTCGAGAAGGGCTGCCACGCCTGAAGGGTCGAGGCTCAAAACAGTGAGCTTTACTTGCTCCTTTTCATCCAGGCCGTACATGGTCGCCTGTTATTTTACCCTTGCAAAGAACTTGTGGGGGTCCGATGTGGGTAGGAACGGTGTTATTTTATCACACGCATCCCGTAATTGGGTGACGGTTAACGGGGTGATGTACAGGAAATCTGGGTCTCCTTCTGTTGTGGCCCTGTGCTGTGTGGTTATAGGGGTGTGTTCTGCCTGTGCAGTCGGGGGTTGGAGTGCTTTTCGTTTCTGGGGTTTTTCCTGTGTACATGTCCCATGTGCATATCTGTAGGCATGTCTCATTTAACTCCTGCCAATCGGGGCCGTTTTTCTGGTCTAATTGGGGTCCAAACGTGCTCTGAAACCCATTCTGAACAGAAAGCAGAGATTGCAATTCTGCAATTTGCTTCCAGCACTTTGCGTGATCTACTGAGCTCTGCCTTTGTTCCGTTGTGGAAGTGTGGAGTGCTCGTAGGGCTGCTTTTAAGTCGTTGCACTGTTTCTGCAACTGCTGAATCTGTTGTTCTGTTTCCTGTCTTACCAAGACCGTGCATTGCGTGTCTTGGTAGGCCTTGTCAAATTGGGACTGAAAGCTGCTCAAATGGGCGAGACAAGATTGGTGTGTCCGCTTGGCATCAGCCATCTCCTTGTCCCTCACCGCTAATGCTCTCTCAGTTCCCTGTTCTCTCTCTCATATCCACTCACATCTCCTTCACTACTCTTGTCTCTCTCCTCAGTCTCTCTACGGAGCATCCTAACGACCTCCTCTGTGCCTCGCAATTGTGCCAAGCAGGACACGATTGCCATCGGCTTGCGAGCTTTCCCTAAGCTCTTCTTATGGATCTCTGTCAGGTTCTCCCACCAAGTATGCCCTATACCTCTGGGACCTGTTTCATCATTTGCGCAGAATTCATTTCCCATTGAGGTATTTTCTGATCTCTTCTTCCCAAATGGGACACTGTCCTGCTCTACTGGTCGCTGCGACCTTGAATTCTTGGAGGTTCATAAGGCGTTCCATTGCCTTCATTGCCATTTCTCTCTATCCCTGTGGTCTCTACCAACTTTGGAACATGGGGTGATAACACGGGTATGGCTTACGCTAATTTCTGGCCTACAAAACTCCCGACAGTTTTACGCAACAAAATCTCTCAGGTTTACCTGATATCCCTGTTAGTACGCATGCAAATAACATACTTACGAATCTTGGAGGTTTGATCAGTATTGGTCTTACGCTTGTGGTTTTTCTGTTTCCAATTGGATTCCAATTCAAATTTGGGTTCTCTCGGAGTGACTAGGCCACTTCTAGGTCGAGTCCCACCAGAGTCGCCAGTAAATGTTGCTCTCTTTATTTGGTTCTAAATATGGCGGTCAATATGGTCGCCTTCCTTAATCCTAATTACATTTGCTTTAGAGTCGCCAGGTATCTTTCGATACCGCCACAAGGTTCAAACCCGAATACTGATCAAAGAGCCGATACACCAGTTTGTTAGTTCAAAGTCAATACTATTTATTTACACACAGTAATATCTACTCATCCACAAAATACTACAAACTAAACTATCTCTAAAGCCTATACTTAGCTTTGGGTGCCCACTCAGTCAGAGGAACAATGGCCGTTGTTCGGATCTGAGGCTACTGGGGTCGAAGTGGTACAAGGGAACAGCTAAGGTCGTCCGTTTGGTAGCGAGCATTGTCCTTGGACTTACTTGCTTCTGGTGTAGCTGGTGGAAGGGTCTCTCCGCTTTGAGAGCCGATTCCAAGAGAGCGATTCTCTTTTGGGCCCTTCTTCTTATACCTGAAAGGGCTTCGCGCGCTTTTGTGCGGGCCTTGAACTTGGCCCCAATCAATTGGGCCGTTTCTTGATCACTCGTATTGATCTTGACCAATAAAGGGTTGGGTGCCCTGATGGCTGGGCGTGTCCTAGGTGGCTGTTGGCCTGGCTTTGTTTGTGCTTTCGGTTTGGGGAACTGGCGCCGCGAGGTCTGGAGCCAGATCAGTTACTTGAGTATCTCCCCTTTGTCCCCGGAGATGGGCCATCAATATGCTAATCGACCTGCAGTTTCAGTCTCGTCTGCGAGCTGCGGTCCCAATACACGTACAGGCTCTGTGCCTGCTTGTTTTCTTAGCATTGTCTATAGTTCCCTGCAGTCTTTGCAAACATCCATTTTGTATTCTGGAAGTGGCCATCCCAGATGTCGACAACAGTACCACTCACAGAGTGATGTGAGAGAGCATATGACCCACAACCAGGTTAAGTCAAGTGTTGGACAGAGCCAGGTACGTCAGCAAGCATGGCTCTCAGCTTGTACCTTTTACTGTATATTTGTAAATATTTCTAAGAATCAATAAAGATTTACAGTCAACATACATATGAGTATGAAGACATCTTCAGGGCTACTGAACTGAAACCAACCCTACAACAATAACTAATGGAGTGACACGAATTTGAGCAAGAGGTCAGCGAGAGCGCGCCCTCCACCCTGGAAGTTTCGGATGAACTTGTATCCAAGGTCACCATTGCAGATGTCAGAGCAGCCTTCTCGAAGGTCAACCCACGGAAAGCCACTTTCCCGGATGGAGCACCCAGATGAGCACTCAGGTCTTGCGCGGATCAGCTGGCGGGGGTATTCACAGACATCTTCAACCTCTCTTTACAACAATCTGAGGTCCCTATCTGCTTCAAGAAGATGACCATCATTCCTGTACCAAAGAAAAGCCAAGCAACGTGCCTTAATGACTGTCATCCAGTGGCTCTGACATCCATCATTATAAAGTGCTTCGACAGGTTAGTCATGGCACGAATCAACTCCAGCCTCCAGGATTGTTTTTATCCACTACAGTTCGCCTAACGCTGCAACAGGTCCACATCAGACGCCATCTCCCTCGCCCTGCACTCAACACTGGAACACCTAGATAACAAAGATACCAAGTCAGACTCCTATTTATTGACTACAGCTCAGCTTTCAACACTATTATTCCAACGTAACTCATCTCCAAACTCTGTGGCTTGGTTCTCGGCTCCTCCCTCTGTGACTGGATCCTGAACTTCCTAACCCTCAGACCACAATCAGTAAGGATAGGCAACACACCTCCTCCACGATCATCCTCAACACAGGTGCCCCACAAGACTGTGTCCTCAGCCCCCTACTATACTCCTCATACACCTATGACTGTGTGGCTAAATTCCCCTCCAACTTGATTCTCAAATTTGCTGATGACACTACTGTAATGGGTCGGATTTCAAACAATGACAAGACAGAGTACTGGAATGAGAGAGAATCTGGTGAAATGGTGCAACGACAATAATCTCTCCCTCAATGTGAACAGAATGAAGGAGATTGTCATTGACTTCAAAGTGAACAAAGTAGAAAGGGTCGAGAGCTTCAAGTTTTTAGGTGTCCAGATTACCAACAGCCTGTCCTGGTCCCCCCATGCCGATACTATAGTTAAGAAAGCCCACCAACGACTCCACTTTCTCGGAAGACTAAGGAAATTTGACATGTCAGCTATGACTCTCACCAACTTTTACAGCTGCACCATTGAAAGCATTCTTTCTGGTTGTATCACAGCTTGGTGTGGTTCCTGCTCTGCCCAAGACTGCAGGAAACTACAAAAGGTTGTGAATGTAGCCCAGTCCATCACGCCAACCAACCTCCCATCCATTGACTCTGTCTATAATTCCCGCTATCTCAAAAAGGCAACCAGCATAATTAAGGACTCCACGCACCCGGGACATACTCTCTTTCACCTTCTTCCGTCAGGACTTTTGAATGGACCTACCTCATATTAAGTTGATCTTTTGTCTACACCCCAGTTATGACTGTAACATTACATTCTGTAGTCTCTCCTTCCTTCCCTATGTACGGTATGCATTGTCTGTATAGCATGCAAGAAACAACACTTTTCACTGTATACTAATACATGTGACAAAATAATAAATCAAATCTAATCAAATCAAAGACACAGTTATCAGTGGTGGGGGCCTCAACTATTTACAATCAATATCAATGATTTGGATGAATGGACCCAATGTATAGTTGCTATATTTACTAATGCCTCAAAGAGAGGGAGGAAAGTAATTTGTGAAGAGATAACAAAGAGTCTGCAATGGGACAGAGATAGGTTAAGTGAGTGGGCAGAGATATGGCAGATGGTGTGTAATGTGTGTAAATGTGAACTTGTCCACTTTGGCAGGAAGAATAGAAAAGCAGCTTATTATTTAAATGGAGAACTCTGAGGTACAGAGGGATCTGCAAGTCCTGGTACATGAATCACATCAGGTTAGTATGCAGGTACAGCAGGTGATTAGGAAGGCAAATGGAATGTTGTTGTTTATTGCAAGGGGAATAAATATAGAAGTAGAGATGTTTTGGTACAGTTGCAAAGGGCACTGGTGAGAACACATAAGGAGTACAGTGTACAGTTTTGGTCTTCTTTTTTATGAAAGGACATCATTACATTGGAAGCAACTCAGGTAAGGTCCACTCGACTGATTTGGTATTATGAGGAAAGGTTGGACAGATTGGGTCTGCATTCATTGGAATTTAGAAGAATGAGAGGTTATCTGACGGAAATATTTAAGATCCTGAGAGGACTTCACCGAGTGGGTGCTGAGAGGATGTTTCCCCTTGAGAGACAGGCTAGATCTAGGGGACTCAGTTTAGATCTAGGGGACTCAGGGGCAATTTAGCATGGCCAATCCGCATGACCTGCAGACCTTTGGACTGTGGAAGGAAACCTGAGCAGCCGGAGGAAACCCACGCAAACACGGGGAGAGCGTGCAAACTCCACACAGGCAGTCGCCCAAGGTCAGAATTGAACCCGCGTCCCTGGTGCTGTGAGGTAGCAGTGCTACCCACTGTGCCACCATGCAGCAAGATTTTCTGAAGGCAGCTTTTTAACATTTGCTTATTGTCCGTCATTGGAAAAGCAAAATACCACTTTTACCAATGGGCCAAAAAGAATAGAACTGAACATTGCACCTGTGTCCCTCTCATTAAGACATTCCACTGAGTGCACAGCACTACATAATGAAGAGTTAGCAGCTGATAAGACACAGTGCAGGAGTGGGGAGGAGCAAGAGGTGGCAGCAGCGAAGCAGCAAGTTGAATGACTGACTGGCTGACTGGCCGTTCTCAATGATTTCCTGTACTGCCTCAAACGTCGAGGCGCAGTGAAATTTGGGCAGCTGTTTTATTCCCATTGCTGCTCAGGAGGGTAATGCTATGCAATATATCCATCACAAGGTTAAAGGAGTCAGCCTTTAATCTAATAGCATTGTTTGAGATAGAAGGTGGGGATGTTGCTCCAAATTGTTCTGCTCAGTGCAAATTGTAGCCTTTATGTTGAACCCTGGAAAGACACTCAGTGGTATCAAGTGCACCAAGTAGGTGTGGGTGTGGTACGGGTTGTAAGAGCCCAGAAAACCCTCCCACCTTATCGGACTGTGCAACTTATTGCTGGTACAGCAGCAATAGAAGAAGCATTTATTTTGCAGTCCATTTAGAATAAT
Source organism: Scyliorhinus torazame (assembly GCF_047496885.1). Lineage (NCBI taxonomy): Eukaryota > Metazoa > Chordata > Chondrichthyes > Carcharhiniformes > Scyliorhinidae > Scyliorhinus > Scyliorhinus torazame. Next base: position 220,103,640 of record NC_092711.1, on the reverse strand, counting down.
AATTGATCAGAAAATTCTTCCACCACTTCACACTCTGGAAAATGTGTGAAAATACAACACCAACCCAAAATACGCATGTCAAAGTTGTTAACACTGTATCGGTGTGCTGATCTGTTATGGTTCAATTGCATGACATTTATACTGCTTGCTAATTTCCCTATCGGATCTTTTTCATCTTGTACTGTACTATGAAAGAATGGGCCACATCTATACCAGACATCCGCCGCAGTCTGCAGCTTACAACTAGATGCCTCGTACCTCCATGAGTTCCAGTGAAAGTTGTGAGGATTATATTTTATGGCTTTTTTGTTAACTTAATCTATTGGTCATAAATTGGGCGGCATGGTGGCACAGTGGTTAGCATTTCTGCCTCACAGATCCAGGAACCCGGGTTCAATCTGTGTGGAGTTTGCAGTTTCTCCCCATGTCTGCGTGGGTTTCCTCTGGCTGCTCTGGTTTCCTCCCACAGTTCAAAGATGTGCAGGTTAGGTGGGTTGGCCATGCTAAATTGACCCATAGTGTCCAAAAGGGTTATGTGGGGTTACTGGGCTACGGAGATAGGGTGGAGGCGTGGGCTTAAGCTTAAGTAGAGTGCTCTTTCCAAGGGTTAGTGCAGACCCAATGGGCTGAATGGCCTCCTCCTGCACTGTTGGGATTCTATGAATCCCGTTGAATGTGCAAATCATTTGCTCCAGTTCACTCTTTTTGTAAGTCAGTGGGTAAAAATGAATGACGTATTGAGGCTTTATTGTTTTGACGTATTGTTTTGCTCTTGACGTAGCATAAGCTGCTTCCTTGATGTACACTCTGAAAAAGGAAGGTTCAGACTTGGAGATAGCTTTAACACTTTTATTACTGTTAAAGATTCTCCTACTTGGATTCGACTCTACTGTTAATCCTGTTACAGCTACTCAGACTGACGAACCAGTCTGCTACAATCCACATGGTGGGAGTGATGTTCAATCCACCCTGTGTCTCACTGAGATTCACCACTGGAAAGAGACTGAGCATGTGTGATGTGTCCTTTTATAAGGGTTTGTGTAATGCCCGCCTGTGGTAGTGTCACTTCGGTGTGTACCGTGAATGCCAATTGGTCATGTCCTATCTTACTGACCTATTGGTTGACTGTCTGTGTGTCATGTCTCTGGTGTCCCCTCTAGTGTCTAGCTAGGTGTAGTGTATATACATTAACCCTTTGTGTACTTACAGTGATGCATATCACCACAAAATGTATTACTTTTTTTTCTGTTTCTCTTTATTCACCTGCCATCCTACAACCACCTGAGATTATCATAGAATTATCATAGAATTTACAGTGCAGAAGGAGGCCATTCGGCCCATCGAGTCTGCACCGGCTCTTAGAAAGAGCACCCTACCCAAGGTCAACACCTCCACCCTATCCCCATAACCCGGTAACCCCACCCAACACTAAGGGCAATTTTGGACACTAAGGGCAATTTATCATGGCCAATCCACCTAACCAAGATCTTTGTGATCCTCCAATTCTAGGCTGTTGTGCATTCTCAATTTTCATCATTTCGCCACTGGTAGTCATGCCTTCAGCCACCTAGGCCGTAGGCTCTAGATTCCCTCTCTAAAACCTTTCACCTATCTATCTTGCACCCCCTTTTAGGCACTCCCCAAAATCCAATTCTTAGACCATGCTTTTCGTCACCTGTCCTCATATTTCCATGGGTGGGATTTTCTACATGACTCGCCTTGCGCAGATGCAACTCACCATTGGCCATTGGCGGGATCTTCCAGTCCAGCCATTGTCAATGGAGTTCCCCATAAATGCCCCCCTCGCCGCCATGAAACCGTCGCCGGCAATGCACCACCAGCAAGAGTGGCTGGAAAGTTCTGGCCCATATGTAACTTGGTGTGATATCTTGCTTGGTAGAACTCCATGAAGCACCATGGAACATTTTTATTATATCGAGGAACTATATAAGTGCAATTTGTTGATTTGATCACTAAAAATTATCCACTACAATGATAATTCACTAATTTCCCTATATCTAGCAAAACTGGGATTCGTCATTTTGATGATCTTTTACTTTGAAAACGAGATAGTTCTCCTTGACTGTATCAATAGGAGCAATTCAGAGCAACACAGCAGGATAGAGTTAGCAGGAATGTGCACCAGCTGTTTATTCAAATGCAGTATGACTACTTGTGATAATCAATTAAACCAAATGCTTTCATTTCCCATTTTATGTTCTTCAGTTGAGAGATCAAAAATCCACCCTTTATAATTATTCCTATCATTCTGACTCTGTCTTTGCCAAAACCTTTATAACGAGTTTCCATTCTGTCTTAATTGCGTTCCACATCTACTCATGATCTTAATGGTGAATTTGTACAACGAAGAACAAAGAACAAAGAAAATTACAGCACAGGAACAGGCCCTTCAGCAGACATCCCAGTATCTTTGTGCCGGAACGGAGTCTTTAAGCTTGAAGAGGACTACAGCCAAGGTTTCAACATATACCCAGAAAGTTTGAAAATCCTCGCAACCGTCAATACCCCAGTGGTATTTAGAGGGCAGGTGACCAATCTGCCTTTGGTTGCCATGGAGGGACATAGACCCTGTCTGTTGGGAAGAGACTGGCTAAAGAAGATTAGGCTCAACTGGCTGGAAATCTTCAAAATAACTAATGGCGCCCTCCAAGATGTCTTAAGTATGAAGATGTCTTCAACAAGGAATTGGGCTAGATTAAGGATGTAAAAAAAGAACAAAGAACAAAGATAATTACAGCACAGGAACAGGCCCTTCAGCTCTCCCAACCTGCGCTGATCCAGATCCTTTATCTAAACCTGTCTTCTATTTTCCAAGGATCTACTTCCCTCTGTTCCCCGCCCGTTCATATATCTGTCTAGTGCATCTTAAATGATGCTATCATGCCCGCCTCTACCACCTCTGCTGGAAAAGCGTTCCAGGCATCCACCACCCTCTGCGTAAAAAACTTTCCACGCACATCTCCCTTAAACTTCCCCCTCTCACCTTGAAATTGTGAACCCTTGTAATTGACACCCCCCACTCTTGGAAAAAGCTTGTTGCTTTCCACCCTGTCCATACCTCTCATACATTTGTAGACCTCAATCAGGTCCCCCCTCAACCTCCGTCTTTCCAACGAAAACAGTCCTAATCTACTCAACCTTTCTTCATAGCTAGCACCCTCCATACCAGGCAACATCCTGGTGAACCTCCTCTGCACCCTCTAAAAAAGCATCCACATCCTTCTGGTAATGTGGCGACCAGAACTGCAAGCAGTATTCCAAATATGGCCTAACCAAAGTCCTATACAACTGTAACATGACCTGCCGACTCTTGTACTCAATACCCCGTCCGATGAAGGCAAGCATACTGCATGTCTTCTTGACCACTCTATCGACCTGCGTTGCCACCTTCAGGGTACAATGAACCAGAACTCCCAGATCTTTCTGCACATCAATTTGCCCCAGGACTCTTCCATAGACCATATAGTCCGCTCTTGAATTGGATCTTCCAAAATGCATCACCTCGCATTTGCCTGGATTGAACTCCATCTGCCATTTCTCTGCCCAACTCTCCAATCTACCTATATTTTGCTGTATTCTCTGAAAGTCCCCCTCGTTATCTGCAACTCCACCAATCTTAGTATCATCTGCAAACTTGCTAATCAGACCACCTATACCTTCGTCCAGATCATTTATGTATATCACAAACAACAGTTTGTGATATACGAGCACGGATCCCTGTGGAACACCATTAGTCTCCCTTCTCCATTTTGAGACACTCCCTTCCACCACTACTCTCTGTCTCCTGTTGCCCAGCCAGTTCTTTATCCATCTAGCTAGTACACCCTGAACCCCATGCGACTTCACTTTTTCCATCAACCTGCCATGGGAAACTTTATCAAACGCCTTACTGAAGTCCATGTATATGACATCTACAGCCCTTCCCTCATCAATTAACTTTATCACTTCCTCAAAGAATTTCATTAGGTTTGTAAGACATGACCTTCCCTGCACAAAACCATGCTACCTATCACTAATAAGTCTATTTTCTTCCAAATGTGAATAGATCCTATCCCTCAGTATCTTCTCCTACAGTTTGCCTACCACTGACTATCAGATTGTTTTCTTTTGCATTATTTACCTTTTTTGGCAAACATATAGTTTTATTAAAGATTTTCCATTTTACAATGTATCTTACAACAAAGCCCATATTACCCACAGCAGATGATACACAAAACCAACATAATAAAACCCCAACAAACCTTACCCACCCAATATGCCAACAGAAGAAAGAAAACCAAAAACAAGTAAAACTAAACCCCAACCAAGGCCCACCCCTGTCCCACAGTCAGCCCCCCTTCCCAACAGCTGACGGTGACTAATTCCTTCAAGTAGGTAATGAATGGCTGCCATCTCTGGTGGAACCCTTCAACCGACACCCCCCCCCCCCCCCAATGGTGTACTTGACTTTCTCCAGGTACAAGAGCTCCATTAGGTCACCCAACCATGCTGAGGCGTTGGGCGGAGTATAAGACTTCCACCCCAGCAGAACTCACCTCTGGACGATCAACGAGGTGAAGGCAAGGACATCTGCCTCCACTCCAGTCTACAGCTCCAAAAATGGCCACCAGAGGACAAGGATCCAGATCGATATTCAGAATCGCTGACATGGTGCTGAATAAGGAGACCCAAAAGCTTACCTGTTTTGGGCAAGACGAGAGCATGTGTGTGTGATTGGCCTGCCGCCCAGAACACCACTCACACCTGTCTTCTACCTCCGAAAATAAACCACTCCACTAGTTTTGGTTAGATGCATCCTATTCATCATTTTAAGCTGGATAGACCAAGCCGCGCACATGTAAACATGGAGTTCACCCTCCGAAGAACCTCACTCCACACTTTATCATTTGTAGCACAATCAATCACTCACGAGATGAGATGAGAAGGAGTCAATCGATGGCTTTATTACGCAGACTTGTTCCCCAGCAGCATAGTTACAGAATGCGGCTGCTGGGAGGACGCAGGCTCTTATACTCCACCTTACTGGGTGGAGCCAGTAGGCGGCTGATCTAATCGGGACCCAGCGTCTGTCCACCAATAGCCTCTCGGCATCACAGGTAATACCCCTAATACATACCACCACATTCACCCCTTGTTAAAAAAGAACCCGGTGGGGGTAGTGGGCCGTATGGTGGTAGGGGTTTACAGAGTCGGTACCTAGGATGCCGCTAACACGGCAGCTATGCTCCGATATCCACTACCAGTACTATTTACAATGCCACTGTTACTGGGCAACTGAATTATTTACAGAGGCATTTCTTGCTTTGTTATACGGATTTGATGAGTCGAATGGGTGCCCTGGTCATCCTCGCCGATCTTCTCAGCCCCGGTGGTGATGCAGGTGCTGGTTCGGGCACTGTCGTCTCTGGGAGCGTAGCGATGCCTCTTCCTGCTCCACTACCCCTAGGCGGGGCCGGGGGAAGAACCGATCCACCCGGGAAGGAGCCGGCTATGGTGTGCACCGGTGGGAGGGATGGGGTGATTGGTGTTGGGGGGGTGTGTGGAGCTCCGGAGGGGGCGGCTGTGGGGTGCACCGGTGGGAGGGAGGGGGTGATTGGTGTTGGGGGGGTGTGTGGAGCTCTGGTGGGTGCCAGGTCCCGCAGGGCGACCGTGCCCTGTCGGCCATCGGGGTACGCCATGTAGGCGTATTGAGGGCTCGCGTGGAGGAGATGAACCCTCTCGACCAACGGGTCCGATTTGTGCGCCCGCACATGCTTTCGGAGCAGGATGGGTCGCGGGGCTGCCGGCCAGGTCGGAAGTGACGTTCCGGAGGAGGACGTCCTAGGGAAGACAAGGAGGCGTTCGTGAGGTGTTTGATTCGTTGTTGTACAGAGCAGCAACCAGATGGAGTGGAGGGCGTCCGGGAGGACTTCCTGCCAGCGGGAAACTGGGAGACTTCTGGACCGTAGGGCCAGCAGGGCGGTCTTCCAGACTGTTCCGTTCTCCCTCTCTACCTGACCGTTCCTCCGGGGGTTGTAACTGGTTGTCCTGCTCGAGGCAATGCCTTTGCTGAGCAGGAATTGACGCAGTTCGTCGCTCATGAAGGAGGACACCCTATCGCTATGTATGTAGGCGGGGAAACCGAACAGTGTAAAGATGGTGCCGAGGGCTCTAATGACCGTTGGCCGCGGTCATGTCGGGGCAAGGGATGGCAAAAGGGAACCGGGAGTATTCGTCAATCACGTTCAGGAAGTACGTGCTGCGATCGGTGGAGGGGAGGGGGCCTTTGAAGTCCAGACTGAGGCGCTCAAAGGGACGGGAAGCCTTTATCAGGTGCGCTTTATCTGGCTTGTAGAAATGCGGCTTGCACTCTGCGCAGATTTGGCAGTTGCTGGTGGCTGTCCTGACCTCCTCGATGGAGTAGGGCAGGTTGCGGGTCTTTACGAAGTGATAGAACCGAGTGACCCCCGGGTGGCAGAGGTCCTCGTGGAGGGTTTGGAGATGGTCCATTTGTGCGTTGGCACATGTGCCTCGGGATAGGGCATCGGAAGGCTCGTTCAGCTTTCCGGGACGATACAAGATCTCATAGTTATAGGTGGAGAGTTCGATCCTCCACCGCAAGATCTTGTCGTTCTTGATCTTGCCCCGCTGTGCATTATCGAACACGAAGGCAACCGACCGTTAGTCAGTGAGGAGAGTGAATCTCCTACCGGCCAGGTAATGCCTCCTATGTCGCACAGCTTCCACTATGGCCTGGGCCTCCTTTTCCACTGAGGAGTGGCAGAATTCTGAAGCATGGAGGGTGCGTGAAAAAAAGGCCACGGGTCTGCCCGCTTGGTTGAGGGTGGCCGCCAGAGCTACGTCGGACATGTCGCTCTCGATTTGGAAGGGGAGGGCCTCGTCGATCACGTGCATCGTGGCCTTTGCGATATCCGCTTTGATGCGGCTGAAGGCCTGGCGGGCCTCTGTCGACAGCGGAAAGACCGTGGACTGAATTAGCGGACGGGCCTTGTCCGCGTAGTTGGGGATCCACTGGGCGTAATAAGAGAAAAAGCCGAGGCAGTGTTTCAGGGCCTTGGAGCAGTGAGGAAGGGTGAACTCCATGCGTTCAGGGTCTGGGCCTATAACTCCATTTCGCACTACGTAGCCGAGGATTATGCAGACACGTTCCCCAGCAGCACAATTACAGAATGTGGCTGCTGCGAGAACCCGGGCTCTTATACTCCGCCTTACTGGGTGGAGCCAGTAGGCGGCTGATCCAATCGGGACCCAGCGTCTATCCACCAATAGCCTCTCGGCATCACAGGGTACCGTAATACCCCTAATACATACCACCACATCATTCACTATAGGTTCCAACGCCCTCTGACACTTCGCCTTCATATCCCAGTACAGCACGGTGGCCAGATTCAACTTGTAACCCGAAAATGAGCCCAAGCTCCTCAGTAGCTTCATTATATCACCCATAGTGGGGTCCGTGTCCATAACATAAAGCAACAGATCAGCATATAGGAACACCCTATGTTCCACTCCTCCGCTCTTTAAACCTTTACACATAACCAAAGCTCTAAACGCTATGGCGAAGGACTCAATTGCTGATGCAAATAGGATGGGGGACATCGGACACACCTGTCTAGTCTCCCTATTCAAAAGGAAATACCCCAAACACAATACAACAACCGTATCCATGAAATCAATGTTGGCCCCAGACCGAACCTCTCCAGATCTTTGAAAAGGTACCTCCACTCCAACCTGTCAAATGCCTTCTCGTCATCCAAAAATACAATCACCTCCGGTTCAGGCCCCTGGGCCGGGGAGAGAACAACATTCAACAGCCTCCGAATATTAGCCGACAACTACCGACCCTCAACAAAGCTTGCCCGATCCTCCACAATCACCTCAGGGAGACAGGACTCCAGCCTACCTTAGCCAGAATCTTGACGTCCACATTTATCAGCGAGATAGGTTGGTATAATCCACGCTCCGTTGGGTCCTTACCCTTCTACATCAAAAGGGAAATGGAAGCCTGCAAGAGGGTAGCAGACACCGTTCCCCGGGACGAAGAGTCATTAAACATGTCTCCCAGCAATGGGACCAATTGATCAGCAAACTTCTTATAAAATTCCACCGGACACCCATAAGACACAGGAGCTTTACCCATTTGCATCCACCCAATACCGAGCAAAATCTCCTCAGGGCCTAACGGGGCCTCCAGCTCTTCCCGTCTCTCATCCCCCACCACCGGAATCTCCAACCCATCTAAAAATGTCGACATGTCCAAACCCCAGACGTCAGACCGCCTCCCCACCCACCCGGTGCCACCCCCCCCCCCCCCCCCCCCCCCCCCCCCCCCCAACCCCCCCACCTCACCGAGGACTCCGACCTCTAAAGATTCTTATAAAAAGCCTCAAACACGGAGTTAACCTTATCTGGAGCCGGATTCTCCTTCTCTGAGTCTAAGTGCTGACGCCAACGGAGAATCCGTGGACTTTCACATCAGACAAATTGGTTCCACACCAGCACCGATTCTGCTAGCGGTCAGGGGCTAGCACCGCATGGAACACCATCGAAACCCATGAAAAACGGTGTGGGGATCGGGGGGTCCGTGATGGACACTCGCAGGGCTGACAATCTGCAGCTGCGCTTAAACAATACCCCCCCCCCCCCCCCGCCCCAACACACAACTTGATCAGGGCTGAAAATATTGGACAGGTTGTGTTGCAGCGTCTACACAGCTGTGTAATATTACCACAACTGGTATTGAATCTGTACTACAGTATTCAATATTCTATCCAACTACTAACTACACAATGATTTGACCTTGTGCTATATTTCTCTATTCAACTTTCACTCTGCTCTCTCCATGTTCTCTTCAGCTTCTCCCAGAATTCCTAGAGAGAGTGTCTTAAATACAGTGAATTAGTAACACCCTCTAGTGTTTGATTTATACATAGATACAATTATTAACCCTTCACTATCCTGACTTTCTACATATCATTTATAAGCAGATGGGTCGGCTGGGGCCAGAGAGCACCAGGGGGGTGCCCCAACGGGGGTGACCTATACGACCCAGGGCACCTGCTATAAAGCAGATTGTCAGCGGCATGCACAGCTGTACGACTGCATTTCAGGCTGCGGTAATGGGGTTGCGTACCCGTCCACCCCAACCCCACCGCCGACATCCTGGCCACCTACCACTACTCCCCCCCAGCCCTGGCAGAAGCCCCCCGGCCAGCGGCACGGCTATCGGTGAAGTATGGCGATGCTGGACACTTTCCGCATCCCCCCCGCAACCTCTCTCTCTCAGCAGCCACCACGCCAGGTTCATAATTTGTGAGAGCACACCTGGACCGCGCCGTCAGAGGCGGAGAATCGTGGGTGGGCCCACAAATGATATGCAAACATTATTTCAACTATGCAAGCCATTCTTCGCATTGATGCCGTTTTCGAGGAGGCAGAACAGCACGATTCAGCATCAAACCTGCATCTGCCGTGATTTAGGCATCGGGAGCTATTCTCCGCCAAATCGCAGGCCCAATTCGCAGGCCGAATGGAGAATCCCGCTCCTGGGGTGGAAACCAAGCTCCCACTCGAGCCCCTAACGTGAATAATCTCCCAGCAGGCAGCCTGCCTCAGCTGATAAACTAACAGAGGGCTAGCCTTCTCCCCATACTCATAAAATAATCCCCCCGAATGCCGCAAATGTCTGACTGTCTTTCGTGTGGACAGCAGGTCAAATTGTGTCTGCAACTTCTTGCTGCTCACCAGGAGGCACTATTTACCTGTTAAGGGTACATTACTTTGTATCTACCTTGAAGCAGATTGCTATCTTGGATAAATATAGATTATGGATGTTTATGTCAAACAGATTTGTTATTAAGCAACATGATGATCAAACATGTTTAAAGGATTATTCCTATTTCCGCAGAATTCAGTAATCATTTTTATGTAAGTGAATTAAGCATTGTAGAAGCTATTTCATGAATATATTATTATTTAATACTACTCGTAAAATAGCAATGTTGCTACTGCGAGCACAAGAAGTGGTACAAAGATGTGTTGATAAACAATTTCAAGGCCTATACTTGGTGTACCACTGGATAAGGCACAGATCACTGCCTAACGATGCTTCACCTATAGACAATAGACAATATAACATTACAGCGCAGTACAGGGCCTTCGGCCTGTGAAACCAATCTAAAGCCCATCTACACGATTCCATTATCATCCATTATCCAATGACCATTTAAATGCCCTTAATGTTGGCGAGTCCACTACTATTGCAGGCAGGGCATTCCACGCCCTTACTACTCTCTGAGTAAAGAACCTACCTCTGACATCTGTCCTATATCTATCTCCCCTCAATTTAAAGCTATGTCCCCTCATGCTAGACATCACCATCTGAGGAAAAAGGCTCTCACTGTCCACCCTATCCAATCCTCTGATCATCTTGTATGCCTCAATCAAGTCACCTATTAACCTTCTTCTCTCTAACGAAAACAGCCTCAAGTCCCTCAGCCTTTCCTCATAATATCTTCCCTCCATACCAGGAAACATCCTGGTAAATCTCCTCTGTACCCTTTCCAATGCTTCCACATCCTTCCTATAATGCGGCGACCAGAACTGCAAGCAATACTCCAAATGTGGCCGCACCAGAGTTTTGTACAGCTGCAACATGACCTCATGACTCCAAAACTCAATCCCTCTACCAATAAAAGCTAACACACTGTATGCCTTCTACAATGCCCAGTACTCTGTATTCCTGTTACTCCTTCCAAAATGAATCACCTCACACTTTTCTGCATCAAACTCCATTTGCCACTTCTCAGCCCAGTTCTGCAGCTTATCTATGTCTCTCTGTAACCTACAACATCCTTCCGTACTGTCCACAACTCCACCGACTTCAGTGTCATCCACAAATTTACTCACCCATCCTTCTACGCCCTCCTCCAGGTCATTTATAAAAATAACAAACAGCAGTGGCCCCAAACAGATCCTTGTGTACACCACTAGTAACTGAACTCCAGGCTGAACATTTCCCATCAACCACCACCCTCTGTCTTCTTACAGCTAGCCAATTTCTGATCCAAACCGCTAAATCACCCTCAATCCCGTGCCTCCGTATTTTCTGCAATAGCCTACCATGGGGAACCTTATCAAACGCTTTACTGAAATCCATATACACCACATCAACTGCTTTACCCTTGTCCACCTGTTTGGTCACCTTCTCAAAAAACTCAATAAGGTTTGTGAGGCACGACCTACCCTTCACAAAACTGCGTTGACTATCCCTAATCAAATTATTCCTTTCTAGATGATTATAAATCCTATCTCTTATAATCCTTTCTAAGACTTTGCCCACAACAGAAGTAAGGCTCACTGGTCTATAGTTACCGGGGTTGTCTCTGCTCCCCTTCTTGAACAAGGGGACAACATTTGCTATCCTCCAGTCTTCTGGCACTATTCCTGTAGACAATGATGACATAAAGATCAAAGCCAAAGGCTCTGCAATCTCCTCCCTAGCTTCCCAGAGAATCCTAGGATAAATCCCATCCAGCCCAGGGGACTTATCTGTTTTCACACTTTCCAGAATTTCTAACACTTCCTCCTTATGAATCTCAATCCCGTCTAGTCTAGTAGCCTGTATCTCAGTATTCTCCTCGACAACATTGTCTTTTTCCTGTGTGAATGCAGACGAAAAATATTCATTTAGCACCTCTCCTATCTCCTCGGACTCCAAGCACAACTTCCCACTACTGTCTGAATCTCAGTATTCTCCTTGACAACATTGTCTTTTTCCTGTGTGAATGCAGATGAAAAATATTCATTTAGCGCCTCTCCTATCTCCCTGGACTCAATGCACAACTTCCCACTACTGTCCTTGACTGGCCCTACTCTTACCCTAGTCATTCTTTTATTCCTGACATACCTATAGAAAGCTTTAGGGTTTTCCTTGATCCTACCTGCCAAGGACTTCTCATGTCCCTTCCTGGCTCTTCTTAGCTATCTCTTTAGGTCCTTCCTGGCGAACTTGAAATGAAAATAGCTTATTGTCACAAGAAGGCTTCAAATGAAGTTACTGTGAAAAGCCTTACTTGTAACTCTCAAGCACCCTAACTGAACCTTCATGTCTCATCTTTACATAAGCCTCCTTCTTCCTCTTCACAAGTGATTCAACTACTTTAGTAAACCACGGTTCCCCTCGCTCGACCACTTCCTCCCTGCCTGACAGGTACATATTTATCAAGGACACGCAGTTGCCGTTCCTTGAACAAGCTCTACATTTCAATTGTGCCCATCCTCTGCAGTTTCCTTCCCCATCCTATGCATCCTACGTCTTGCCTAATCGCATCATAGTTGCCTTTCCCCCAGCTATAACTCTTGCCCTGCGGCATATACTATCCCTTTCCATCACTAAAGTAAACGTAACCGAATTGTAGTCACTGTCACCAAAGTGCTCTCCTACCTCCAAATCTAACACCTGGCCTGGTTCATTACCCAGTACCACATCCAATGTGGCCTCGCCACTTCTTGGCCTATCTACATACTGTGTCAGGAAACCCTCCTGCACACATTGGACAAAAACGGACCCATCTAAAGTACTCAAACTATAGCGTTTCCAGTCAATATTTGGAAAGTTAAAGTCCCCCATAACAACTACCCTGTTACTTTCGCTGCTATCCAGAATCATCTTTGCAATCCTTTCCTCTACATCTCTGGAACTTTTCGGAGGCCTATAGAAAACCCCTAACAGGGTGACCTCTCCTTTCCTGTTTCTAACCTCAGCCCATACTACCTCAGCAGACGGGTCCTCATCAAACGTCCTTTCTGCCACCGTAATACTGTCCTTGGCTAACAATGCCACACCTCCACCTCTTTTACCACCTTCCCTGAGCTTACTGAAACATCTAAACCCCGGAACGTGTAACAACCATTCCTGTCCCTGCTCTATCCATGTCTCCAAAATGGCCACAACATCGAAGTCCCAGGATCCAACCCATGCTGCAAGTTCGCACACTTTATTCCGTATGCTCCTGGCGTTGAAGTAGATATGGTGATGTGCATCAATGTAAATGCATGTATGCTAGCTAGACACTAGAGGGTGCACCAGTGACATCACGCACACACACTCAACCAATAGATCAGTTAGATAGGATACGACCAATGGACATTCACGATACACACGGAGGTGACACGACCACAGGGGGGCATTACACCAACCCATATATAAAGAACACCACACACATGATCTGCCTCTTTCCAGAGGAGACAGTCAGTGAGTACAGACACATGGTTGATTCAATATTACACCCACCACGTGGATTGCAGCAACTGGTTAGTCAGTCTGGGTAGCTATAGTAGGATTAGCAGTAGTGTCGAACCCGAGTAATAGAAGTGTAAATAGTTTAATAAACGTGTTGAAGTTATCTCCACGTCTGAATCTTCCTTTGTCAAGTGCACCACAAGGAAGCCGCTTATGTTACACCAACAACATAACAAATCATGGTACCAGAGTGAACTGTTTCAATCCATATAGCCATACCTCAGTGTACAGTGACAACCAGCAACGATACCCAGGCAAGATGTTCGAGATCCGGGTTCCGCAGCGGCTCCAGTGCCACGGCGATTTCCGCGAAAACTGGCGGGTTTTCCGGCAAATGTTTGAAATCTTCCTGGTAGCAGCCGAACTAGAAGACCTGGCCAATGCTGAAAGGACAGAGCTTCTCCTCACCATCACCGGTGCCAGAGCAGAAGAAATCTTTAAAAAATTCAAGTTCTCCAAGGGGCAAAACAGGGGCGACTTCTAGGCAGTCCTGGACAAATTCGGCAAACACTATGAGGAAAGCACACTCCAACCAGCAAGAAAAGGTATGAAAAGCGCCAGTACTCACCACGAAGCCGCGATCCCGGAGCAGCGAACGATTTTGATCGGCGATCATCTTTCTAAAGGAACTGCACTTGCGCAGTTGCGCGAGAAGCGCACAGAACGGGAAGGTCGTGCATGCACAAATGAGAACAAGGCCCACAGTAAAGGAACAGCAATGTGCGCATGCGCAATCGGTTCCTACGCGCTATGTCACGTGCGTCATGGCGACAGAGGCCCCGGACCATACCCATTTAAAGGGGAAACGTCCCAAATCAAAGAAAAAATCTTTTAAAGCCGTAAAACAACCTTCCTTCACCTGGAATGACAGCATAATGCCTCAAATTGAACCAGGAAATGAAATTAACCTCCGAAGAACCCTGCAACAAGCAGTTACCTACACCCAAACCGATGATTCTGACCTTGAATACTTCAAAACCGACCTTCACATTTTCTCTGGACCTCGCGAGCCCAATGCCAGCTCCGACGCAAACAGTGATGATATGGCCCTAGAAGACAAGGACACAGATGAACCTTTCATCTTGGGAGGCTACCCCAGTACCAAATCCAAACCGCAACTAGACATGTTGCACATTGGCGACCCCCGTATTGAATCCGATGCAGACGTGGATTCGTTCTTCAGATTTGAGGATCTTCAGCCCAACAGATATGACATCCCGACTCGTGAGTGCAGGATGATGCTGCAGCCTGAAACCAAGAGACAGAGAGCGGTACAAGCCCACAGAGAGCGGCCGGCTGCCACACAGAGCGTGATCCACGCACTGCTCAGGGTTCCTGACTCTACGAAAGAAGACACGTAAGACTCCACACCGCAGTCCTTGCATGAACAAGAAATGACTCCAGAGTCACAAGCCTCCACAGCGAGTTCGTGGACAGACTCCATGATAGAAGAAACGCAAGACTCCAGAGCGCAGTCCTTGCACACACAAGACGTGACTCCAGTGTCACAAGCATCCGCAGCGAGCTCGTGGACAGCCTCCACGATAGAAGCAACGCAAGACTCCAACGCGCAGTCCTTGCAGGAACAAGACCATGAGGGTCTAGTAAACTCCTCTGACCAACTAGCGGCAGACGATGCAAGTCTGCCATGCTCAAGTAAACAGCAAGAAGACTATGACGGTCTATCACACTCCAGTGCATAGCAGGACGACCATGACGGTCTATCATGCTACAGTGAAGAACAAAGCAACGATGACAGTCCAAGCCCAAATGAAGGACAACAGCAAGACAATAACAGTCCACCCACATTGTTCGCACCACCAGATGAGACTCTGACAATTTACCCAACCCAAGTGAACAACAAGCAGCTACTGAGGATCTACCCACGGTATGTGAGACGAGTGACGACAGCATCTCACTTCCCTTGCAAGATGTGCAAAGTGACAGACCTCAGCTAGTGTGTACAGAGGCACTCGACGATCACTGTGAGACCACCGGTGACTCCAGTGACACCACGATACTTCCACCCTCATTCGCTCGAACCTCTCTACAAGTCAATGCAGTCCTGCATGTTCTGACTCCAGACGTGCAGCTTCAAGAAATCTCAGCTGACTCCAGTGAACCTGCTAAGACTCCGGACAGGGAGCATCAACAAACCAACACTGATTCAATTAAAACAGACCAGACTCCAGACGGGGAGCAACCAAACGCCGACTCTGATTCACGTAAGCTGGACTTTACTCCAGACAGGGAGTGCCGCAACCTCAGTGATGGCACACTCAGGGTGACAGCAGATGCCACAATGACAGGAGATGGATCACTTAACAATTACACTGGGTCAGTAATAACAAGCAGCGGCCACAGTCCAAGAGGAATACACCAATATTCACCACAGCTATATCCACACATTTTTTTCCACACCAGCAGTGCAGCCAATGACAGCACATGCTGGACAAACCCAGTATTCAGGCATGCAGCAGCCAGCAGTCTATGCAGCATATTCTCAAACAGGCCAGCACTACGGATTGCCCACTAATGGAATCAAGACCGAAGGATGACTACCGCAAGTGCAATCTGCACTACAGACTGAATGCCTTAGTTACAGCGCAGGATTTGCTGCACCCCAGCCTGGCCAGACGGCATATTCCTATCAGATGCAAGGATCTAGTTTCACACCATCACCAGGTATTTATGCGAGCAGCAATTCTGTTTCCAATTCGACAAGCTTCAACGGTTCTCAGCAGGATCATCCGTCCAGCATAGCATGTGGCCAGATCCAGTATGTACACTCTCATCCGACTTCAACATCTGGCACATCCATGACCTTGAATGATACTATTGTTGGTACCTCTTCAACATCAACACCTTATCAGCTACAAGATGCCATCCGACAGCACCATCACAAACATCTAAAAAAGAAAGGGACACCAAATCAGACAGCAAGTGATTTGACCACTTCTTGGTTCCTGTGGGACAGGGACGTTGATGGCGTTCATAACCAAGAGAGACATTTGACCATGATGATTGATGGCTTTTGGACTCACACAAATGATTTGGACTTATTGTTTAATCACTGTTCCCATGACTCGTATATACCTTACCTTATCAACCTGTTCTTTGTTCAATTTTCCTAAAGTGTACAGGAAATATGAACATATAAAAAAGGGGGGATGTGGCGATGTGCATAAATGTAAATGCATGTAGGCTAGCTAGGCACGACAGGGAGAACCAGTGACATCACACACTCAACCAATAGATCAGTTAGATACGATACGACCAATGGACATTCACGATACACACGGGGGTGACACGACCACAGGGGGGCATTACACCAACCCATATATAAAGGACACCACACTCATGACCTGCCTCTTTCCAGTGGAGACAGTCAGTGAGTATAGACACAGGGTTGATTCAATATTACACCCACCACGTGGATTTCAGCAACTGGTTATTCAGTCTGGATAGACCAGTCTGGTTTGTCAAGTACACCACAAGGAAGCCGCTTATGTTACACCTACAACATAACAAATCAATAGACACACTTCAAACCACCTTCCTGCCTGCCGGTACACTCCTGCGACCTTGAAACCTTACTCATGACCTCACTACTCTCAACCTCCTGTTCACTGGAGCTACAATTCAGGTTCCCACCCCCCTGCTGAATTAGTTTAAACCCTCCCGAAGAGCATTAGCAAATTTCCCCCCCAGGATATTGGTACCCCTCTGGTTCAGGTGTAGACCACCCGTTTGTAAAGGTCCCACCTACCCCAGAATGAGCCCCAGTTATCCAGGTATCTGAATCCCTCACTCCTGCACCATCCCTGTAGCCACGTGTTCAACTGTTCTCTCTCCCTATTCCTCGTCTCACTAGCACGTGACACGGGTAACAACCCAGAAATAATAACTCTGTTTGTTCTAGCTCTAAAATTCCACCCTAGCTCCCTGAATACCTGCCTTACATCCCCATCCCTTTTTCTACCTATGTCGTTGGTGCCTATGTGGACCACGATTTGGGGCTGCTCCCCCTTAAGGATCCCGAAAACACGATCCGAGACTTCACAGACCCTGGCACCTGGGAGGTAAAACACCAGTCTCTCTTGTTCCCACAGAATCTCCTATCTATCCCCCTAACTATGGAGTCTCCAATGACTAATGCTCTACTCCTCTTTCCCCTTCCCTTCTGTGCAACAGGGACAGACTCTGTGCCAGAGACCTGTACCCCATGGCTTACCCCTGGTAAGTCCCCCCCACCAGTATCCAAAGCGGTATACTTGTTACTAAGGGGAACGACCACAGAGGATCCCTGCACTGACTGCTTCCTCCCAGCCCCTCTCACCGTCACCATCTATCTTCATTCTTCAGAGTAACTACATCCCTGAAGCTTCTATCTATGATCACCGCTGCCTCGCGAATGATCCGAAGTTCATCCAGCTCCAGCTCCAGTTTCTGATGAAAGATCACAGATCCGAAGCATTGGGCGGGACTTTCCATTCTATCACACCACAGGACTGGAAATTGCTGGTCTGTCAAATTTTCTGTCCCGCCCTTGACATTCCCACAGTGCAAATCTGTTTTTATTCTAGATTTCCAGCAGTAGTTTGCTTTTGTGGACCATGACCTTCTTGATTTTTGTCACAAATAGGGAGCCACTCACCAGCAAATATGAAGGTGGCTGGTTTTTAGAGGATTCAAGGCACTGGAGTTGCTTCAGATGAAAGTGCTTTTCCAGATATAACTAGACGTTAGCCCACACCATCAGTATTAATTCTGGGTTAAAATAAGAATAGGAAATGAACTCAGTGAATCATGCATGCAGCTATATTATATCATCAATATACACGGCACACAAAATATTCATGATATGAGCAGGGGACACAGTGGGGACCCATTAGAGTTATTTTTTTCAGGCTTCACTCCTTTGTATAAAGCCTTGCTAACTGTGATTAACATTGCAGCGTTGAATGCAGATTGCAAATTCAATTCATTAGTATTAAGTACCTCCTGTTTCACACAGGTTTCTGCAAAGTAGTATTGCTTAATACCAAAGGCACTAATCATTTGTAGCTAACTGAGAATCCAGATGTGGCTAATTGAATTTATGATTAGTAATCAAAACTTGAGTAATAGACACTGCATGGGGATGTGGTAAACCACTGTGTTCCTATATTAAGGGTTGTACGGTAGAACCTGCACACAGGTTCACCTGGGCCCCTGCATGCTAGCTCCGCCCAGGAGCCGGGTTATAAATATGCGTGGCCTTCAGCTCGCAGCCATTTTGTCAGCTGCTGTAGGAGGCCACACATCAGACACTAATAAAGCCTCAGTTTGAATTCAACTTTGTCTCCAGCCAAATTGATCGTGCCTCAGGAGAGTACTATATCAGTACCCATAATTGCATGAAATGTACTTATGAACTTTAAACTTTTTGTAATTTTGTTGGTTAAAATGGTGAGCCAAAATGTAGAATTCAGTGCTTTACTTCCTTGGTTACTGAATGGTGAAGGATGTTGTTGAGTAAACATTCACGTGAAGTACATATTTACCTGTATTGTGTGGTTGAACGTAAGCTGACTTCCACTAAAAGTAATGGCTAAAACGCTGTAGCTATATCTGTGGCGGGTCAGCAATGTCTATTGGAAAATATTACTGCGGAGTGAGGCTTCATGCTGGGAGTTTTGCCTTGCAAGATTTGTGTGTTTTCATGCAGGTCTATTTTTTAGATCTATGAGGTGGAATTTTCCCAAAATTGCGCAGAGTGTTGGTTCAGGCGAGGAAAGCTGTGTAAAACTCGCCGGCATCACAGATGTCTTTTCTCACCTGATCTAACAATACGCTGTGCCATTTCAAAGCATTGATGAGCATCAAGGAACCAGCTGGAGATGGTGGTGAGGGGGTGGTGGTGGTGGGGAGGGGGGTGTTGCTAAACATAGCCTGCAACGTTGGGATTCTGAAATTGGCGTGCTTTTTTTTCAAGAGCGACCCGATCTCAAAGTTGCATGTAAGGCCCCTCCCCTCCCCCCATGGAGATTGAGACGCCCCAATGGAGATCGGGACTCCTAGTAGACAATGGGAATGCCCCTCAACTGCCACATGCAGAAGGGGAGCCCCCCTAAACACCATGTAAGCAATGGGGTGACCTGACTCCACCCCCATTGGCATCAGGGCACTGCCCCCCCCCCCTTGAGGGGCCACTCCTCCTCACAACCCCTCCCCCCCACCACCACCATCCCGCTCCTCCATCCCCCCGGTCACTGGCACTGCCCCCAGCTTCCTCCATAGTGTCTGGGCCCCTCCCACCCCAACGCATGCACAACCTCCACCCCCCCCCCCCCAACAATCACTGGGCTCCCCGCCGCACACATAAGGGAAACTCCCAATGGAGCTAGCATGCCAGGTTGGCAGTGCCAGGGCACTGTTCAGCCATGTCCCTCACCACCTTGGGGCTATACTCACCTCCACACCCCTGGCGTGGTCATCATGACTTTATTTTTCTTATTTTCATCTTGTTTTTGAAAACCAGTAGTGATTTGCACCGACGTGACATCACGTCGGATAAGGCATGGCGGACGTTACAGCGTGAAGCTTGATAAGCAAATATTAATATATTATAATGTAGGAAATCAAGATCATGCCTTTTCTGGGAGTGGGACGGGGTGGTGGTGGTGGGGTAATAGGGAAGATCTCAAACTGATATCTAGCCGGCGCAAATCCCACTGTGTCCCTCTCGCGAGTTTTAGCGGCCATAACAGGATTTGCGCCTGCGACAAATGTGCATGTTAAATGCCACCCATTGAATAGGTTCTTGATCTCTCATAGAAATCATATAAAACCAATCTTGGGAAAACCTGTGCTGTGTGGACACAAGTGAATCTTCACAGAGTTGTCATCTGGAATAGTCTTATTTTATTGTTAATTATAGCAAGCTCACTGTTACGAATAAAATGGCTTTAAATGCTTCAAAGATTTATGAAAGCCTTCAAAAAGTAATTCAAGCACAAGACTGACATATAATGAAAAATGCATTTTTATAAATTCCATAAAATAAGTCATTTCCTCAATGGAACTGGGCAAGGTTGGTAATGCAATGAGAACAAGAATATTGCATTTCCATTTGTTTTGATTATCAGAACAATAAACATGTTTTATAAGGTATATTTCTATTTTTTAGATTGCAGTACTGACTAGGTTTCAAACAGAGCTACATAATTGACTATAAACCATGTTGGGAGATCTTGACGTCAGAAAAGGTGCTGTATAATAAATCAGTCTTTTACTTTTTTCCAGTGTCACTTGATATATCTGATTTATTTTGCTAGCAGCAGCAGACTTCGAACATTTTGAATTGTCACTAAGTAGTCTGATGCATTTTCCAATTCAGTGATTAATTTTCGAGCTGGGGCTCATTGGAATGTGTATTTCACAGGAATAGTCTTATTCCAAGGTGCCCCACATGCCATTCAATGAAAAGGCTGAGTTTCCCTCATTGCAAAAAAGGCAATAAGAATCTCCAACACCCGCATTATCCACAACACTGAACAATATGCTGAATTTTAACTCCCAAAAATAGGTGTGTGGGGTCAGCTCTGAGGTTAAAATGTTAATGATCTGAAACAGAAATTGTTGGCCTCAATCCCTCCCATTTCAGGTTTTAACAGATGCAGAAGAGGTTGGTGACCAACCCGCTTGCAGGTAGTGTGTAGGTCATTTAAATATTACAATGAGGCTGCGCACCTTCATTTTACTAAATATTCTATTATTAACATTTGGCAGCTGGCTTTCCCATGCCATGGGAAACTCAATGGAGGTGAGCAGAACTGGTATCATGATGTAAGTGTTTTTAGGGCACTGCTTGTGGGCTGGGGGAACAGCGTGTTTTCTTCAAGTCCAACAGGTTATCCAGTAAACAACGTCAACAGGCCCGGCGATTGAGCTGAAAACCCCGCCACCATTGAATGACCCCAACTATCACTGGACCCCCAAACACCTGACCACAATTGGAACTCCTGACCACCGTAGAACCCTTTCCCCATACACCATGTGACCCATCCTGACTGCCATCTGCCACTCTGACCTGCAACCACTATCGGAGCCTACTGACCACCAACTACTGCCTCCAAAAACATCAGACATCCTACCCTGAAATTTGTCTTCTCTCTAGCGCCATCTAACACTCTGACTACAAACTGCCCTCCCTGACCACCATTAGATGCCCTCCCACCTGTAATTGAGACATTGAAACACCCCTGGACCACCTTCAGACCAGATGCATGATCAATCCAGACCCCAATATGATCTGGTTTCAAATGCAATATGGACCCTCCTCATTATTTGGGCCCACTGTGGTTAGGAACCCCCTCGAGATCTCTCTAACCCGCCCCCCCCTCCCACGCCCCCTCCAACTACACCAACTTGCCCTGCAGGTTTTGTTTCTGTGAAGCAGGTTTCCCATCCGAATGGTTTCCAGCCTAGCAATCTGGTTGCCTGTAGGTGTAAATTGTAGTGATTGTTTGAAATTTGGCATTATTGCATTTGTTCCGATGGGTGCAAGAAGAAAACCTTCAACAACATGTCTCTTTTTTCAGCAATATTCAAGTTCTGTACTCCTGAATAAGAAAACCTATTTCGTACAGTGCCTTTCACATAGCTCATAGATCATATAATTTAAAGTGCAAAAGGAGGCCATTTGGTCCATTGAGTACCGGCCCTTGGAAAGAGCAACCTACTTAAGCCCACACCTCCACCTTATCCCCATAACCCAGTAATCCCACCTAAACTTTTTGGACACTAAGGGCAATTTAGCATGGCCAATCCACCTACCCTGCACATCTTTGGACTGTAGGAGGAAACCGGAGCACCCGGGGGAAACCGACGCAGACACGGGGAGAACTGTGCAGACTCCGCATAGACAGTGACCAAGCCGGGAATCAAATCTGGGACCCTGGAGCTGTGAAGCAATTGTGCTAACCACTGTGCTACCGTGCTGCCCTGATAAAATATCCCAAGGTATTTTGCAGGAGCAGAGTACAGCTGTATTTGACACTGAGCCCATTAGGGAACCATTGGAGCCTAAAGTTTGATCAAAGAGAAAGTTTTAAGACCCATCTTTTTTTCAAATAAATTTAGAGTACCCAATTAAGTTTTTCCAATTGAGGGCTAATTTAGCGTGGCCAATCCACCTACCCTGCACATCTTTGGGTTGTGGGGGCGAAACCCACGCAGACACGGGGAGAATGTGCAAACTCCACACGGACAGTGACCCAGAGCCGGGATCGAACCTGGGATCTCGGCGCCGTGAGGCAGGAGGGCTAACCCTGCGCCACCGTGCTGCCCTTTAAGAACCATCTTAAAGAAAGAAAGAGAAGCAGAGTGACAAAGAGGTTTTGAGAAGGAATTCCTGAACTTGGGGCCTAGGCACCAAAAGGCATGGCCACCAACGCTGGAGTAATTAAAATTGAGAGCGTTCAAGATGACCGGATTTAGATGAACATAAGTAAGAATATCCCAGACGAAACCAGCGCAGACACGGGGCAACATGCAAACTCCACACAGACGGTCAACCAAGGCTGGAATTAAACCCAGGTCCCTAGTGCTGTGAGGTAGCAGTGCTAACCACTATGCCACCGTGCGGCCCATGTCGCAGAGGATTGTGGGTCTTGAGCAGGTTACAGAAATGGGGAATGGGGTGGGGTTGGGGTTGAGGCCATGATGTGCTTTGAAAATATAGATGAAAATATTAAAATCAAGGCCTTGCTTGGCTGAGAGTCAACAGGTCAGTGAGCAAAGGGTGAGTGGCATTTACTGCGATTAAGGACACAAGGGGCAGATTTTGAATAATCTCAAATTATTTAAAAAAAATAATCTTTATTGTCACAAGTAGGCTTACATTAACAGTGCAATGAAGTTACTGTGAAAGCCCATAGTTGCCACATTCCAGCACCTGTTCGGTACACAGAGGGAGAATTCAGAATTTCCAAATGACCTAACAGCATGTCTTTCGGGACTTGTGGAAGGAAACCGGAGCACCCGGAGTAAACCCATGCAGACACAGGGAGAATGTACAGATTCCGCACAGACAGTGACCCAAGCCTGGGACCCTGGCGCTGTGAAGCAACACTCTTAACCACTGTGCTACCGTGATTCACAGAGGCTAGCCGGGAATGTGTTGTTCCACTCAAGTCTGTTGTGCTTGGTCCCTTGTATTTTATGATGAGCTCACCAAACACTTTGATTTGTCCAAACCAAGAACCTTTTATTATGTCTCATGCGGTAGGATGACAATCTGATACATAGCACATTATCAAGGAATCTTGCTACTCCTCTGGAACTTACACCTTGTGCTGACCAATTACATGTACGTCTTATTACCCTCTATCTCTTGTTCTGGAGATGGCTGGATGTGCCTCTCTTTATATCCAGGTCCCAGGCCACATGAACTTGATCTTACCGCATGGTGTGTCTGTACCACCACCTGCTGATTGGAGGTCTCACACCATCCAACTATGATATGGCCCTTAGGCATATCATCACAAAGTCTAGAGATTGAAATGTTAAAAATTTAAATTCCAACCTAGTATATAAATGGCCAATCTCCTAAATGGGCCAAAGTTATGAGTTCAAATCACACCACAAAATTAATAACATGTTGTAAAAACTAGACTGATTTATAATAATCTTGAAACGTTGGGACTGTTGTTAAAATCCATCCACTACCCTAATGTTCTTCAGGGGAGAAATTTGCCTTCCTTACCTGGTTTGGTCTTCATGTGACTCCAGACCCACAGTAATGTGGTTGCCTCTTCACTGCCCTTGGAAATGACCTAGCAAGCTACTCAGTTCAAGGGCAATTAGGGATAGGAATACTCACATCTCATGTGAACTAATGAAAAAGTTAATAAATCCAACATGTTTAGGTTTATGGATTCTTAATGCATATACTTAATTTTTAGTATTAATAATAATCACTTACTGTCACAAGTAGGTTTCAATGAAGTTACTGTGAAAAGCCCCTAGTCGCCACATTCTGGCACCTATTCCAGGAGTCCAGTACAGGAATTGAACCTGCACTGCTGGCCTTGTTCTGCATTACACACCAGCTGTTTAGCCCACTGTGCTAAACCAGCTCCTGGTATTACAAGTGAACAGAGCGCATTTAAGGGCTAGATTTTTAGGGCTAACCTTATACCTGACAAAATGTCCATTTGATACTTGTGTGTCTGTGAACAACTACAACATTCACTTCCATAGTGCCTTTAATGTAATGTAAAGCACCCAAAAGCACATCGGAGGGGTATAATTAGACAAAGTAATGATATTAAACAAAGACAGAGACATTAGGACAGGTGGCTGGATTTCAGGAGCCTCTTAACGTAGAAGGAAGAGGTGGAATGGTGAATATATTTAAGCTTCAGGCGACCAATGGTGAGGCAAAAGAAATGGTGGATTCATAAGAGGCTAGATTTGGTGGAGTGGAGATGACTTACAGGGCTGGAGGAAGTCATAGAAATAGGGAGGAGCAAGGTCATGGAGAGATTTTAACATGCAGCTGAGAAATGAGAAATGATGGACTGTGAACCGATGCAACAAAAGTGTATTGCCGTGCACTGCTCATAACTTACATCCGCATAAAATAATAAAGTATTAAATTCATTAATTAAACATTCACTTCCTGTCAGTTGATTATCATTGCCTTCCTGGCCTGTCAAATTCCTTGTATGTATCAGGTCCAGCCTTCCCACCAGCCGGAGAACCTGTGGCAACCCAACCAAGGTCATTTGCAGGCACCCTATGAAGGTAAAAAGCCAAACCGGCGCCTGCCTGCTCAGTGAGGAGTTTGCAGGTCCCGTGGGCAGCACGGTAGCATTGTGGATAGCACAATTGCTTCACAGCTCCAGGGTTCCAGGTTCGATTATGGCTTGGGTCACTGTCTGTGCGGAGTCTGTACATTCTCCCCGTGTGTGCGTGAGTTTCCTCCGGGTGCTCCGGTTTCCTCCCACAGTCCAAAGATGTGCAGGTTAGGTGGATTGGCCATGATAAATTGCCCTTAGTGCCCAAAATTGCCCTTAGTGTTGGGTGGGGTTACTGGGTTATGGGGATAGGGTGGAGGTGTTGACCTTGGGTAGGTTGCTCTTTCCAAGAGCCGGTGCAGACTCGATGGGCCGAATGGCCTCCTTCTGCACTGTAAATTCTACGATGAGACAGAGATCCAAAACCCAAAGATGAGATTATAGTGCATTGGATAATAACCTTCAATTAGCAAGATGTTAGAAAGTTATGTCAAAGAGTGGCTGGGATTGTGGTCAAGGTTACAACATATTCCAATATTCAGCCAATTATGAAGTAATTTGCTTTACTTTCTAAACCTGTGACATTATCCCTTTGTATTACAGTGCTTTCACACATTATCCATCAATATTTGTTCCCAATGTAATATCATAAATATGCTGGAATAATTATTAAGATTTTGTATTGCTGTTCATGTTGAAATCCAACCCTGGGTCAGCCAAATGTTCCCCTCATTAAACATTGAGCAGATTGAGCATTATCTTCAATCCCCTTGCCGCAACCTCCATTTTCCTTAACACCCTTCTTCGCCACATCCCTGCCCTCAACTTTGGTGCCCCAATGGATCACAAGCTCAACCTTTGACCCCATATCATCTCCTACACCACCTGCTTCTAGCTCTGTAAAATCGCCTATCTCCATCCGTTCACCCATCTGCTGCTGAAACACTGATCTAGCCATTCAATCCTGCCAAACTCAACCCAGCTGATGCTCTCTGGGGCTGAGAAATGTCAAACGCAATTCTGAAGTGTTCAAAAAACAGCGACCGGTAATTTCCAAGCTCATTGCTTTTTTGCTGGCTGCAGATGATGCCAGGTCTTTTATGTTGCCTAACTCCAATTCGCAGTAAATCTGGCTTATTTCTATTCCTTTTTATGGCCTGTCCATTCTGTAGCCGTTAGTATTTATATTTATTTCTCTTTATACCCAGGGCATAAAAAGAACATACATTGGAGACTCATAGGCAGACATTAGGATTTTGTCACTTGCCTGTTATACAGATATAGTGACATGGTCCCAGACCTGTGCTAAGTACAGTGCCATTCCCTCCTTTCTTAGATACTGACTAAATATTTCAACAGTAATATTGTCATTCTGCCTTGAATCAACTTGTCTAAGGAACGGCAATGATTCGCTAATGCCTATGCATTGAAAAACTGAGCCACGATGAACAAGGAGATCCCAAGTACTATCCCTGATCTTTGTTGAATTAACTAACTGAAGCCCATCTGGCAGGGGTACTTTAATAAGGACACGGGGGGTCACACCGAGTAAAATAAGAAATAAAGTTTATTTACAAGAGCAGTACAAGAGTACATGACCCGGTAGATCTCTTCCGGGTTCTCCACTAGTCGATGCCTTACTGGCTGACTTTTTATACAGTGAGTAACGAGATACCCTGCCCTAGCGGGGGAGCTCGTACTTCACAAGGAGCACAGGGAAGGCAAGTATTCCTATCCTGTAGGTCCTGCGTGGGATATTACACTGGTCTCAACATCCTGGGGTGAAGAGGGTAATTAGCCAGATTGAGATCCATTGGGAATGATTTATTGTAATGGTGGTGATGCCCACTGATTGGAGAACCTGTGGTAAACCCTCTGGGGCCATTCCAGGCACCCTGTCATAATAAAAAGCCTTTCTGGTCAGCGAGGGGTTTCTAGGACCTATAAGATGGAGATTGAATCAGACGTTGGAAGGTTTTCAGCAGCAGCAGCATCACTAGGAGTGGTGGCCACTGCTGGTACTGAAGTGAAGCCTAGGATGAGAAACAGCTGGAGTCCCAAAAGCCACATAGGTGGTGTGGACTCGCCTGGACCAGTCAGGCAAGCCTCATGAGGGTGGAGGACCGGGAGGTTATTTTAAAGAGCAGGGATGGAGGGGGGTGGGGGGGTCTTCCCAGTGACATAACCTTGCTGCCAGAGGGTCCCTCCATTGCACATAGGGTGGATCCTTCCAACCACTGTCAGATCTACCACGGTACACCTGGAGGCTTACCCATGTGGCATGGTCCCCCTTCCTTACCGCTTATCTTCTCCCTAAAGGGAAGGGATTAAATTGTGCCCATTGGCTCCTGCTGGTACAGTGCACGCATGAACATCAGGCAAGGACTGGAACAATCTCTACCTCAAAGCCCCCTCAGTTTATCTGTGATTCTATCCCAGGATTACAAACACTGAAACTCACTGCCGCGAGAAGCTGAACATTTCTTTCTGATGCCTGAAAAAAATGAATCTAATGCATTTTTAGTGGTGGATGATCTTCTTGAGCCTCAAGCAGGAAAGGGTATGCTTGATCTTAAGGATCCTTGTCATTCATGAAAATAAATTGCCGCTTTTAGCTCCCAGCATGGGATAATTTTAGAGATCTATGTACGATCTTTGACTGAAATAGGGAGGAAAGGTTTACTGCCAGTTTTCAGTGTGGAATGGAACCTATTTGTGCTTTCAGGTTCAAACCTGAGGCTTTATTGCAACAGAAGAATAAACTTTGATTAACTAGATTGTAATAGTGGGTAATTGTGGGTAAACAAGTGCACAGTTCCTCATTCTTACACAGTAAGCAGGATTATATTGCTCACAGAGCTATGTGATCAAATGACTGGAAGTCCTGTCAAGTGTGTGAAGTGGAACTCACATACACAAAGTCATCCACACAGAAAGAGGCAGGCAGCACCTATATCTTAGGGATATGGTTTTTAGCATGAGCAAGGCAGACGGTCCTGTTTTTCATGTATGGAACGATCTGCCTGGACTGTACGCAGAACAAATACTTTTCACTGCACCTCGGTACACGTGACAAGAAACCCAAATCCAATAAACTCAAATCCAAATCCATAATGGGGCCTCATTTTCATTTCATGACTGTGGTTGTTATGGTTGCTAAATTTTCTGATGACACAGAGATAGGTAGGATAGTAACTTAGCACTGATCTTTGTTCTCCCATTAACACATTCTGATATTTTACCTTCATGCCACTACCAGCACATCCTTTAGCCCCTCACACTTCCTCTCTCTCATGACCGACACGTCTTTGTTGCAATTTCTCCTAGTTCCCACCAATCACTGACCTTCTACTCTGTTCCAGCTGTTCCATCCCCTCCATCACAATCCATCACATTTTTCCCTCTATTTAGCTTTGCAGAAGAATCATACAGACTTTAAACATTCACTCTATTTCTCTCTGTAAATACTGCCAGCCCTGTTGAGTTTTTCTGGTATTTTATCTTCTGTTTCAGATTTCCAGCATCCTTTATATTAACAGGACAGTAAAGTGAGAAGAGGACATAAGGGGGCCACAAATAGACATAGATAGGTTAAGTGAGTGGACAAAGATCTGATAAATAAAGTATATTGTGGAAGAACGTGAAATTGTCCATTTTGGCAGGAAAAATAAAAAATAAGCAGATACTCTAAACGGTGAAAGAAATGGTGATCTGCGTACCTGAATGCATGAATCACAAAAGGTGTTAGTATGCAGGTACAGCAAATAATTAGGAAAGCAAATGGAATGTTATAATGTATTGTGAGGGGAATTGAATACAAAAGTAGAGAGGTTATATCTCAGTTATACGGGGCATTAGTGAGACATGTGGAATACTGTGAACAGTCTTGGTCCACTTACTTGGGCGGCAGTGTAGCACAATGGTTAATCCTATTGCTTCACAGCTCCAGGGTCCCAGGTTTGATTCCCGGTTCGGGTCGCTGTCTTTGTGGAGTCTGCACGTTCTCCCTGTGTCTGCGTGAGTTGCCTTCCCAGTGCTTCAGTTTCCTCCCACCATCCAAAGGTGTGCAGATTAGGTGGATTGGCCATGCTAAATTGCCCTTTGTGTCCAAACAAGTTTAGATGGGGTTATTGGGCTGCGGGAATAGGGTGGAGGTGTGGGCTTAAGTAAGGTGCTCTTTCCTAGGGCTGGTGCAGACTTGATGGGCTGAATGGCCTCCTTCTGCACTGTAATTTGTATGATTTAAAGAAGGATGCAAATGTGTTGAAAGCAGTTCAGAGACGGTTTAGCAGACTAATACCTGGAATGGGAAGGTGCAGGTTCCAAAAATATAATCAACAAGAAAGTAAATTAATCACAGAGTTCATAGGTTCTTTGAAGAAATTAGCTGAATACTATGAACTTGGAGTGTATTGGACGACACCATGAGAGACAGACTAGTGTGTGGGTTTAGAAGTGAAACTATCCAAAAAAAGACTGTTGCCAGAAAGCAACTTAAACCTAAAGAAGGTTTTAGAAGTTGCGATCTCTGATAAATTAGCAACTAGGGAAGTCCAACAGTTAAGGTCTTACACTAGATTCCATAAAATATCGGCTGAGGCCCGAACACAGACACAGGTTCAAAATTGCCATTGATGTGCAAAAACTGGGCATGCAGCAGCATACTGCTGGTGCAAAGATGCAAAATGCAGGAATTGTGGTAAAAAAGGGGCATATCAAATGTACGGGTTGGAGAAAGAAACAACAAGTTCCAAACAAGAACAATAAAAAGCAAGAACCAAGTGCATCAAACTGAAAACCAATTAAAGGGAAGGGAATCCACATGATACAAAAAGGACAGGAAAAAAGACCAGAGTGACAGTAAGTTGATGAAATATCATTGAATGGAGGCCATTGCAGGTGCAACAAACCGTTACTCGATCGCTCCTTTACTGGAGGGACAACCGGTGAAAATGGAGGTGGATACTGTAGCGGCGGTTTCATTGGTACCAGAAACCTTTTATCAAGAAAAACTATGATATATCACCTTAAAACCCTCAAAAATAATGCTAATAACCTATATTGTGGAAGTAGTTCTGTTCAGGGTCATATCGATGTAAATGTGCAGCTAAACAGCCAGACTGCGTACTTGTCGTTAAAAATGACTATCCAGCACTAATGGGGAGAACCTAGTAAATTTACTTTACTAATGGGTCATCGGCCACTGATAACGACATTTGGGCCGCACACTGGTATTCCATCTCTAGCAGTCAGCCGGATGTAGAGATATGCATTGTAGTTGTCAGCACACATACATGATAACATAACATCAATCAAATCTTCATGGGAATGCCGATGGACACTCGAGATTACCCTTAGCTAACGAGTCATCAATGAATAGTTCAAGTGGTACTATTTTATATTTCGAAGAAGTTGATAACACTCCTGTAACCGCAGGACAAGTTAAGAAGTATAACAGAAATGATCCACTACTGTCAGAAATTATGGACATTGTACTTCATGGCAAGACCATGGGAGCAAACCCAGAGTTGAAACCAGAAATTACCCAAAGATTCAAACTATGCGTACAGACTTGTTGTCTCCTCTGAGGAATGAGGGTTATCATTCTGCCGTTGTTAAGGGAACATGTCCTAAACCAACTTCATGAATGTTACTGTGGGATAGTACGGATGAAGGAGATAGCCAGAAGCTATCGATAGCGAAATAAAGGAGAAGGCGGGTATGTGTTCGGCTTGTGCACTAGTGCCATTTCACCTATGGGAATGGCCAGCAGAGCAAAGAGTTAATGTAGATAATGCTGGACCATTCGAAGGATGAATGTTTTTCATTGTGGGAGGCACGCTCTTGAAATGGCTTGAAGTTGCCATTAAGAAAACTATGTCCTTGGAGTGAACAATTGAAAGATTGGGTGAGATTTTTGCAAGATTCAATTACCCTGAACAGCTTGTTAGTGACAATGGACCACAGTTCATTGAGCAAGAATTCACAAATTATCTAAAGTAGAAGGAAATCCCTCACATCCAATCTCCTCCTTATAATCCTGCCACAAATGGGCTGGCTGAAAGGTTTGTTCAGACAATGAAGCATTCATTGAAGGTAAGCAAGGATCATTGTCTAAATGACTAAGTCAATTCCTGATGAACAACAGGAATACAACACATTCGACAGCTTTACCCATGATGAAATGTCAGTTATGCACAGTTTTTGATTTGCTGAAGCTGCTTAAGACGAGAGAAATTGTTGATAGGAAGCAGCAAAGTCAGGTTTTGCAACGTGAGAACAGGGCTAAATGCTATTTCAAAAAAGTCATGGGCCGGGATTCTCCGGTATCCGGCGGGCGGACTGTACCGGCGCCAAAGAGTGGCGTGAACCACTCCGGCGACAGGCCGCGCAGAAGGTGCAGAATCCTACGCATCTTCGGGGGCTAGGCCGGCGCTGGAGTGCTTGGCGCTGCGCCAACCAGCGTCGACGGGCCTCCGCTGGCTGGCGTGAGTTGGCGCATGCGCAGGAGCGCCAGCGTGTTCCCAGAACCGCTGCTGTGTTTCCTGCGCATGCGCAGCGGGTTTCTTCTCCGCGCCGGCCATGGCGGAGCTTTACACAGGCTGGCGTGGAGGGAAAAAGTGCCCCCACGGCACAGGCGCGCCCGCAGATTGGTGGGCCCCGATCGTGGGCCAGGCCACCATGGGGGCCCCACCCTGGGGCCGGATCCTCCCGCGCCCCCCCCCCCCCCCCCCCCCCCGAGGACTCCGCAGGACACCCTCAGGGCCAGGTCCCGCCAGTACGGACCTGGTTTAATCACGCCGGCGGGACTGGCCGAAAACGGGCAGCCACTCGTCCCATTGGGGACTGGAGAATCGCTGGGGGGGGGGGGGGGGCACTGCCAACGGCCCCTGACCGGCGTGGCGCGATCCCCGCACCCGGCATGAAACCGGCGCCGGAGAATTCAGCAGCCGGCGTCGGGGCGGGATTCACGCCCCCCCCCCCTCCCCGGTGAGTCTCCGACCCGGCGAGAGTCGGAGAATCCCGCCCATGAAGTATTGATAAGGAACTATAGCACCAGTGAGAAGTGGATACCTGCCATTGTCTTGGCACAGAGAGGGCCGGTCTCCTACACTGTTCAAACTCAGGATGATGGAGCGTGGAGAAGACACACTGGTCACCTTTTAACAACCCGAACTAGCTTGTCAGAAACAGACAACCGAGAGTCCGCAACAAATTCTGATGAGTGAAGACCTAGACATTCCTGAGAACATGACAATACCAGAAACAACTGAGGAAGACAATACCCCAGATGAGGATAGTGCAGCACCGAGTCAACCCGCAAGCACGACGTTGACTCCGGTTGGGAGAACTACAGATGACGTCCAAACTACACCAAAAACACCAGAGGTTGCAGTCACCACGAAAAAGCAGACACCTGAGGTTCACCGACAATCACAAAGAAATCAACGTCCTCCGAAACGTCTAACTTGTTGACTTGTGTTTATGAACTGTACATATTGTAATTGTTGATTGTTCATGTAACATTGTATTTCATTGCAGAAACCTGTAATGTCAAAGGGGAAGAAAGTGTTGAGTATTCAAGCTTGCTCCCAGTTGGAATAATCTCACTTTAAGAGTCTAGTTAAGCGACGTATTGATGATGTCATCGACCGTTTGCGCAGGCAAACAGGCCAGTCCCGCTGGCGTGAAATATACATGGTCCATCACGGCGGGACCTGGCTTCGAGGCCGTCTAGCGGGGTCCTCGGGGGAGTGCGGGGGGGATCCGGCTCCGGGGGGGCCCCCCACGGTGGCCTGGCCCGCGATCGGGGCCCACCGATCTGCGGGCGGGCCTGTGACGTGGGGCACTCTTTCCCTCCGCGCCGGTCTCTGCAGGGCTCCGCCATGGCCGGCGCGGAGAGGAACCCTCCTGCGCATGCGCAGGAACACGCTGGCCGGCCTGAGCATGTGCGGAACCACGCCGGCGGTTCTGCGCAATGGCCAACTTGTGCCGGCCCTTCGTCGCCGGTTGGCGCGCCGCCAACCCCTCCGCCGCTGGCCTAGCCCCCGGAAGTGCGGAGGATTCTGCAACTTCCGGGCGGCCCGACGGCGGAGTGGTTCGCGCCGCTCTTGGCGCCGGCGCCGGGATATCCGGCCAGTTGCGGCAGAATCCCGCCCCAGGTTACAATCAGATCAGCTGTGATCTTATCGAACAGCATAGCAGGCTTGAAGGGCCGAGTGACCTACTCATGTTCCTAATTCGTTCCTAATATGTTGGTATGTTCGAAAGGTGCACTAGAGGCGGCCACTCCAATCCATTGTCTGAATTTGGAATGCTGCAAGGGAAGCAGGTCAGTTATTTTAGAAATGCATTTACTGGAGCTCAGTATCACTGTTGAAAAGTAATTGATTCTCCCTTGAAATTGATTCCTTTGCTCCTGCCACCTTTCCAAAAGCCTAGATGTGTACCAACTCTCAATTAGTAAGACTTCAAATGAGGCCTAACAAGGGTGTAATGGGAAATGTCCCAAGTTAGAAACTTAAACAGATGTAGAAACTGGCCCGTTAGAGCCTGAAAATGCACAGAAGCATTTGAATTTATTCGATTTAAGGTTAAATTAATAAATGTTGCAATTTTTTGCGCCAGTTAGGAATGCAATGTTGTCCTTATAATGTTCCCACTGCTCTTTGTGTATTCGTGTTAAATGTTAAGTATTTTGTGAATTCATTCTGTAATTGATCAATTTTATTTCAATAAATCACATAAAAACTGACAATAAAAATCACATCAGGTGATAAATCTGGATAACTGCCCTCATTTCAACTGACTTGGTTCTGCTCTACTATACTGCGAGTGAACCACATTTACTGATCGTGTGTCGATGCTCTTCTCACCATTTCCCCAGTTCTCCTTGTCTGTGACAATATCGCTGAATTTAGCCTTTGGATGAGCAGTGTGCGAACATAGAAACAGCATCCATTCAATGGAATTGTGATCCGGAGCATGGTTTAACAGCCATGGGAATTCCCAGCCATACCCTCTCAGAGGAAAATGGTGGTCAGAAGATTTACTTGCTACCACAATGGCCAAAATTCAGTGCGGACATTAACTGGGGCAAAAGAAATCCCTGCCAGAACTGGGTTTTGTCTCAATTTTCAGAGGGCAATGCCCTGCATGTAGCAGAGTCTTGTTGCATGTAACACCTGCCAAAGATGTCACACTTAAAAGTATGACCTGAGAGGGACACCACACCTCAAATAACACATCTAAAATATTGCACTTCAAGTATCATACCTCAAGAAGATAAAGGGTTATGACTGGATCCTCCAATACCATTGAGATGCATTGCTGTTAGCCTGGTCTGTCTGTATAAGATAATAGTGCAGCAGTGGTCTAACTATTTAAATCCTAAGAACTGTCACTATCTCTAATCAGAAGGCACTTAGAGCTATTTATACTTCCTGGCTTCAGGTCAGAAGTATCCAGTAGAAAATGACTGGCTTTCTTTCCTTGTTGAGGTGGTTTTATTGCTCTGGGATAAAGTGTGATTCTTCTAAGTGTGAATCTCAAGTGTCATAATCACTCATTAGCTTTCCATAATAGATTAAAGTGTTGCATATTTTGGTCAAATATCCCCAGTAGGTTTAAATCGGCATGGCATAGTAGGCTATAGATCAAGAGCTGGTAAACGGGATTAGTATAGTTTGGTATTTAATGGGCGGCATAGGACATGGTGGGCCGACGGGCCTGTTTCCGTGCTATATGACTCTGTGACTCTCTATCGCAACGTTGAATGAAATATATATTGTAAACTTTGTTTTTTGTAAATTTAGAGTACCCAATACTTTTTTTCCAATTAAGGGGCAATTTAGCGTGGACAATTCACCTAACTGCACATCTTTTGGGTTATGGGGGTGAGACCCATGCAGACATGGGGAGAATATGCAAACTCCACACGGACAGTGACATGGGGCCGGGATCGAACCTGGGTCCTCAGTGCCGCGAGGCAGCAGTGCTAACCACTGCTCCACCATGCTGCCCTATATATGTATTGTAAACAAATGGTCATTTGCATTTCTAGGTACCTTACTGCTTAGTGGCGTGCCTGTTGCATATTGGATTGGATTGGATTGGATTTGTTTATTGTCACGTGTACGGAGGTACAGTGAAAAGTATTTTTCTGTGAGCAGCTCAACAGATCATTAAGTACATGAGAAGAAAAGGGAATAAAAGAAAATACATAATAGGGCAACACAACATATACAATGTAACTACATAAGCACTGGCATCGGATGAAGCATACAGGGTGTAGTGTTAATGAGGTCAGTCCATAAGAGGGTCATTTAGGAGTCTGGTGACAGTGGGGAAGAAGCTGTTTTTGAGTCTGTTCGTGCGTGTTCTCAGACTTCTGTATCTCCTGCCCGATGGAAGAAGTTGGAAGAGTGAGTAAGCCGGGTGGGAGGGATCTTTGATTATGCTGCCTGCTTTCCCCAGGCAGCGGGAGGTGTAGATGGAGTCAATGGATGGGAGGCAGGTTCATGTGATGGACTGGGCGGAGTTCACGACTCTCTGAAGTTTCTTGCGGTCCTGGGCCGAGCAGTTGCCATACTAGGCTGTGATGCAGCCCGATAAGATGCTGTCTATGGTGCATCTGTAAAAGTTGGTAAGGGTTAATGTGGACATGCCAAATTTCCTTAGTTTCCTGAGGAAGTATAGGCGATGTTGTACTTTCTTGGTGGTAGCGTCGACGTGGGTGGACCAGGACAGATTTTTGGAGATGTGCACCCCTAGGAATTTGAAACTGCTAACCATCTCCACCTTGGCCCCGTTGATGCTGACAGGGGTGTGTACAGTACTTTGCTTCCTGAAGTCAATTACCAGCTCTTTAGTTTTGCTGGCATTGAGGGAGAGATTGTTGTCGCTACACCACTCCACTAGATTCTCTATCTCCCTCCTGTATTCGGACTCGTCGTTATTCGAGATCCGGCCCACTATGGTCGTATCGTCAGCAAACTTGTAGATGGAGTTGGAACCAAGTTTTGCCACGCAGTCGTGTGTGTACAGGTAGTAGAGTAGGGGGCTAAGTATGCAGCCTTGCGGGGCGACGGTGTTGAGGACTATTATGGAGGAGGTGTTGTTGTTCATTCTTACTGATTGTGGTCTGTTGGTCAGAAAATCGACGATCCAGTTGCAGAGTGGGGAGCCAAGTCCTAGGTTTTTGAGCTTTGATATGAGCTTGGCTGGGATTATGGTGTTGAAGGCGGAGCTGTAGTCAATAAATAGGAGTCTGATGTAGGAGTCCTTGTTTTCGAGATGCTCTAGGGATGAGTGTAGGGCCAGGGGAATGGTATCTGATGTGGACCGGTTGCAGATGTATGCGAATTGCAGTGGATCAAGGCGTTCTGGGAGTATGGAGGTGATGCGCTTCATGATCAACCTCTCGAAGCACTTCATTACGACTGGAGTCAGGGCCACTGGTCGGTAGTCATTGAGGCACGTTGCCTGGTTCTTCTTTGGTACCGGTATGATGGTGGTCTTCTTGAAGCAGGTGGGGACCTCGGAGTGGAGTAGGGACAAGTTAAAGATGTCCGCGAATACCTCTGCCAGCTGGTCCGCGCAGGCTCTGAGTGCACGACCAGGGATCCCGTCCGGGCCCGTCGCCTTCCGTGGGTTCACTTTCAGGAAGGCCAATCTGACTTCGGAAGCTGTGATGGTGGGTATGGGTGAATTATGGGCTGCTGGGGCACTCGACAGCGGATTGTTGGTCACCTGCTCGAACCAAGCATAGAATGCATTGAGTTCATCGGGGAGGGGTGCGCTGCTGCCAGAGATACTGTTCGGCTTCACTTTGTAGCCCGTTATGTTGTTTAGTCCTTGCCAAAACCGTCGAGAGTCTGTCTGTGACTCTAGCTTGGTTTGATATTCTCTCTTGGCATCTCTGATGGCTTTGCAGAGGTCGTACCTGGATTTCTTGTATAGGTCAGGGTCGTCTGCCTTGAACGCCTCAGATCTGTCCTTCAGTAGGGAGTCAATCTCGCGATTGAGCCATGGTCTCCGGTTGGGGAACGTACGCACTGCTTTCTTTGGCACGCAGCCGTCCACACATTTGCTGATGAAGTCTGTGACGGTGGTGGCATACTTATTTAAGTTGGTCGCTGAGTTCTTAAATATGGACCAGTCCACTGTCTCTAAGCAGTCACGTAAGAGCTCTTCTGTCTCCTCGGACCAGCACTGCACAACCTTCTTAGCTGGATTCTCCCGCTTGTGTTTCTGCTTGTATGCCGGGAGAAGGAGCACGGTCTTATGGTCTGATTTCCCAAAGTGCGGTCGGGGGATGGAACGGTAGGCGCCCTTGATTTTTGAGTAGCAGTGGTCAAGAGTGTTGTCGCCCCTGGTGGGACAGGAGATGTGCTGGTGGAATTTTATCAGTACAGCCTTGAGGTTGGCCTTGTTGAAGTCTCCGGCCACGATGAACAAGGCCTCCGGGTGTCCTGTTTCAAGCTTGAACATATTCATTTATTGCAATGTTATGTATTTCTCGGTTTCATTCTGCTCATTATGTTTCCCACTTTTCCTTTAAATAAACCAAAATCACCATCATGCTACTTCATTCTGATCGAATTAAATGTTTCTTCAGACGAACGTGGTGATCTTATTTCCTGCAACATGTGGTAACTGCAGTTACTGTAATGTAACCTTGAGCCCATTGCATTTTCAATAGGTTAAATTAAATTGCTGTTTCCACAGTACGGTAACAATGGTGCATTTTGTAGTATTTTCCAGACTTTCAACCCACGCAGCACTGTCATGTAGATAATCCTCTTCTTTATTTCACAAGTTAATGACGTCAATTGCGATGTTTCATTACTGAAATTCAATCTTTATTCCGAACACTGCTGCCACATCTCGCATTGTAACAGGTGCACTGTGACTGCATGTCATGAAAAATTGATTATAGCTAGCAAAGCGGCTAAAACCATCCATTCATGGGAGGCCTTGAGGGGTTTTAAATCAATAGGAGTGACCAAAAATAGAAAGCTCATCCTGCCTGCTTAGTCACCTTCCCCAAATAACATCATGCATACTGCTGAAATTAAATAAGATTTGCCGTTCTTTTAAACGGCCTGCATGGTAATTACAATTTTTTGTCCTCAAATTTCATGCCACAATTTGCATTATATTGAAACATAAGTTCTGTAGTTAAAGGAAATAAATCAGTTTTCCACTTTTAAAATGAAGGTGTGCCCACTAACTGGCGTGAAGAGCAACTAACTCAGCAGATCTGGCAGAACCAGCTCCTGCAATTCTTGGAACTACTGCTGACAGTATATTCTACATAATCATTTATTACGTTGGGTTTATTTAGATTCCCTCCTATATCCCACTGCATTGCTATGGGAGGGAAGGGAGGCCCTTCTAAAGCTCTTCTATATGGGCTTCAGTCTTGTGAAGAGTCCGAGTAATACTCCACCACAAGCCAGTAAAGACAGACAAAGAAAAATTATATATAACCACATTCCCAAATGTTATATACAAAAACAGGAGATCATCTATTTATCAAATTAGGCAGCAAAACTACTCTACTCTACTCCCCCCCTTCCCCCTCCCCCCTCTCCCCTTCTGCCTCCCCCTCTCCCCCTTCCCCCTCCCCTACACCCTTCCCCCCTCCCCCACTCCCCCTTCACCCCCCCTCCCCCCTCTTGCCCTCCCTCTCCCTCACCTCTGCCCCACCACCTCCCCCACTCCCTGCCCCCTCCCCCTTCCCCCGCCCCTTCCCCTTCTACCCCCGTCCATCCACTCCCCATTCCCCCCTTTCGCCCCTCCCCCTCTTCCCTTCCCTGCCCCCCCTCCTCCCTCCCCCTTCTCCCTCTCCTCCTCTGGGAAAGCAGAGTCGACCTGCTCAGGAGTGGCAGGTAACCAATTTGAATAATTAATTGTGGGCTGACTGGGAAAGTCTTCCCATTCTTCTTGGCAGCTAATGGGCCTCTCACTGAGGACTCTGGAAGTGGATTTCTGGCCTGGAGAACCCATGAGGCCTGGGTATGCATACGTGAACCTCCTCCATGCCCCCCCCCCCCACCCCGCCCTCTCATGGAGGAGTTTTCTTTCCACTAGGGTGGTTTGGCAGCTGTGTCCATCATTCATTTTACTAAAGGAAATACTTCTTCAGTGGGTACTTCTTGCAGTCCCCATCCTGCAGCAGCCACATCCATCTCTATTGTTTGGTTTGTAGTCATCCCAAAGCCCTCTGGTGCCCCTACAGCCTTAAGAATCTTCCCACCATTGTTAATTGGATGTTGGCCCGGGTTGTGGCCTCTGTTTGGTATATCTTTAAGCGAGTGTGGTTATGTTCTCTGTATACATCACAAGGGGATAACTGATGCAGTGTGCCACATGATTCGGATTCAGTTTGTCCTGAGGAAGCCTTAACTCAGACGTGTGTACAAGCTCTCCAACTGTGTAATACTGCTACCAACTTCTCAAATCCTTAATAAATGAACATACATAGTTTTGTGTTAACCAATCCCTTATTCATGGTTGGTGCCTCAATGCAGATCTACTAAGCAAGCACAAGGTGAAGAAAAACACAACAGCCTCTTACTTGGCCACTTCCAGGAAGGTCTGACAAGCATCCAGTGTCGGGTCCGAACCTGGAAATGGTGTCTGCCCTCGACTATTTTTAAAATGCACACGAATTCGCCCACAAATCTGCACAATCAATTGGCTTTGAGAGATGTTTGGAAAATGGTGGACCTTGCTTCCATTTTCTGAGGCATGTGTAGCATTCCTTCAGTACAAGGAGGTCTCTGCGAGCAGACAGGCGGACTGTCATTCTTTGAAGTAACTCTTGATGAGTTGACATCAAGGCTCGTGGATCCCCATTCCTTGCCAACAGGGTAGATTTATTTCTTAGCGAAACATTCGGACAGATGCTAGAAAACTTGACTGCTGAAGAATTTTTCATGTAAAGGATCCCAATTTAAAGCCCCTAGCCTGAGCACTTAACAAACACATTTTTTTTTGTTGATTCTTTCCTGTTCCAAGTATTTCTTACTTTTTTTTTCCATTTTGATCTGCTTTAATTTCTTTTTGCTCACTGAGATTGGGAACCAATGTTCAAATCTCTTCTGTGTAACAAATAGCTTCCATTATCACCTTGTTAAGGTCATCGAGTCCCACAGCACACAAACTGGCCATTCAGCCCCTCTAGTATAATTGGATGCTCTACACCAACCTCCACCCAAGACTCTTCATCTAAACCTGTCAGCAAACCTTCCATTCCTTTGCCCTGATATGCTTATCTAGATTCTCCTTAAATGCATCAATGCTATTTATCATTACTCCTTGTGGGAACATGTACTCTTTGGATAAATAGAGTGCACCTGAATTACCATTTAGATTTCTTAGTCACGGTGATGTATTTATGATCCATAGGTTTCCATCCCCAACAAGAGGAAACAACTCTATCATTCTGATCAAATACATATCATTTTCAAGATCTCTATTGCGTCACC
The DNA here is from genome assembly GCF_047496885.1 of Scyliorhinus torazame. Classification (NCBI taxonomy): domain Eukaryota; kingdom Metazoa; phylum Chordata; class Chondrichthyes; order Carcharhiniformes; family Scyliorhinidae; genus Scyliorhinus; species Scyliorhinus torazame. The sequence continues at coordinate 220,063,033 of NC_092711.1, read as the reverse complement.
TCTCCCACTTTATGAAAGACTCCCTGCCTGTTCAGTCTTTTATGATAGATGCCAATTCCCTGCAGAGTAACTTCAAGAATAGTCTATAAATTTAATATGGCTTCCCTCCCTTTTGATTCTATCTCTCCAGACATAAACCCCAGCCAGTGTTTACTTTTTTAATGATGTTAGTAACCTGCGTTACTATTGTTCGTGATTTGTAGCCCCAGATTCCTCTGCTCCTCTGCCCCATTTATACCCTTATTATCCAAGCAGTATATTGTCAATCATACTTCTTCCTACTGAAATTCATTTGCCAATAAAATGCTCATGCTGCATTTTTATAAATGTCTTCTTGTCAGAATCTTCCTTTGTATTAACAAAATCGCAATATGCAAATTTAGAAATTGTACTACCTATTCCTGAATCCAAATTGTTGATGTGAATGGTGAACTACAATGATTTCAACATCAATCCCTGTAGAAAATATTACGATCCTGGATCAGATCCCAACAGTGGCTAGGAACTGGACAGAAATACCAATATTTTATTTTAATTTTGTAGATTGTGAGGAAAGGCTATCTCGCTCCAGGAGTGGTTTCAAAAGCGGGATATGGTATATTAAAACAAATTTTATTGTTAACACAGTATTAAACACATTTAACATCACAAAAGAAAATAGCTTACAATTACTCTTAAACAATGCTAATCAATAATGTGACATAATAACCCTTAATTGCTATCTTTGTTTCCACTCAAACAACAAAATCATCTCAGGTCACAATCCACTTTTAAATACAGTTCGCAGACTCAGGAATACTTGCTGTCAAGAGCTTCCTTGGATACTCCACTTTGAGAAAGAGAGATATTTTGAGATGCTTAAAAGAAAGAGACCTGATACCCTATCAGAATAATGCAGAATCTCTGGCTGTATTCTTCAGAAACGTTCTCAACTAACCTTCCAGCCAAAAACTAGCTCTGAAAAACTCAAATCCTGACTGCTTCAGCCCGTGGCTCCTCCCATTAACTATATCATCATACTAAGCAGAACACAGTGTCTCTAATTATCTACTCCCCAGGGAATCCTCTTAATATAAATAAAGGTTCATTAGCCCAAACTTTTATGATACTTTAATTGCACCTCTGTCTCAAAAAGCCTAGCTATCTTTCAAACCAGGATTTTTAAAAACACGACTGCAGCAGTCACACACACTATCCCAGGCTTTTAACCCTTACTGCTCCAAATACATATAATAATATATCAGAAATTCCCACATTTGTCACAAAAATCACTCTCTGTTTTCTGATTGGTAGCCAGTTTGTTATCTACTTTGCTACTTGAGCCCCTGACTCAAGTTCTGACCTTAATCATGAATCTACTATATTGTATCTCATCAAATATCATTTCAAGGTCAAGATATATTACATCTACAACATTGTCTTTGTCTACTTTTTTGTCGCTTCTGCAAAGAATTCAAAATTCAAGTATGACCTTCCCTTTTCACTCAAAGTCTTTAAATAAATAACACTGCCATTCTTTATTCAACAACTACTCTTACAATGTCCAAAAGGCAAGCAAAAGGCAAGGATGGGTTCTTTTTTGGCATCACACCTTCAAATGCATTTCCACCAATTCAGTGAATGGAGAATATACTTGCTTGAAACTTGTCTGTGTTCTATCGATACTAGAAGTATTCCGAGATACAAAGAATCAGGAATAATAGAACATAGAACAGTACAGCATAGAACAGGCTCTTCGGCCCTCAAAGTTGTGCCGATCATTGTCCGAAACCACGATCAAGCTATCCCACTCCCTGTCATTCTGGTGTGCTCCATGTGCCTATCCAATAACCGCTTGAAAGTTCCTAAAGTGTCCAACTCCACTATCACAGCAGGCAGTCCATTCCACCCCCTGACCACTCTCTGTGTAAAGAACCTATCTCGGACATCCCTCCTAGATCTCCCACCCTGAACCTTATAGTTATGCCCCCTTGTAACAACTACATCCACCAAAGGAAATAGTCTCTGAACGTCCACTCTAATATGATGAGCACATGGCATGAATAGGAAAAACAGAAGGTCCAGGAAAGATGACTGCAACATTTTCGCCATCCTTCAGGAATAGAAACAGCTGGAATAACATTCCTGGCACTCTGTAACAGGAGCAGGAAGTCAAGGAGGACCGAGGAAGCAGTCGGCATTGGCTGTCCCTCAATTCAAGCATGTCGTCTACACAGGCTCGTAAATTTCTGCAATGGGTCTTTGTGTGACTGAAATGGCTGTTTTTTGACCCAGAGATCTTTGAGCACATGGGGCAGGATGTTCCATGAGGTAGTGGCATCCAGAGCGCAGGGTTTGTTTCCTATTTTATCTTTCTCTGTTTCTGCTCTACCTCATTATGACGATGCTGTGACTCAAAGGGCGACGCAACTTGATGGACAAGAAGTTATTACCATTCTGAAAGATTGGTAGCAAACTCCTCCAGTTATTAATATCAATGTTGTCATGGTCCATTGACAGCTTCAGAGTGTCTCTGAAGTGTTTTCTTTGCCCTTCCCTGGAACGTTGGCAATTTTACAGCTGAGGAAACAGGACCTGGTGGGGAAGGCAATTTTCAGCCACCTGAATACAGTATCCAGTCCAGGGGAGGAGGTGGCACAGTAGTATTGCAACTGGACTAGAAATCCAGACACCCAATGCAAGTTCTGGGACCTAGGTTCACCCAGGGACAATTTAACATAGCCAATCCACCTAGCCTGCACATCTTTGGACTGTGGGAGGAAACCGGGGCACCCGGAGGAAACCCACGCAGACACAGGAAGAAGGTGCAAACTCCACACAGTCAGCCAAGGTCGGAATCGAACCTGCCGTTGTGAGGCAGCAGTGCTAACCATTGCGCCACCATACTGCCCTCCCATGGATAATCCTCCCATTGAATTCAAAGATGTGCTGGAGATATTGCTGATGGAATTTCCCTCACACTCTTATGTGTCTTTGACTTTGTTGACTTGTCTTTGTTCTCGCTGCTGTAGTTTGTAGAAGGATGAATAAGTATAGCTGATCTGATGTTGGATCGCCTTTTACTGCTGGTCTTTTGAGAGGGATGGCTCTCAAGTTACTGAAGGTCCTCACAATATTTCAGAATCTCTCCTTCAACATATCTTGGAGGAGGCATGTTTGGCTGACCAGTTCTGGACTGATCCATGAATTTTGTTTTAGCAACATTCAAATATAGGCTGAGTTTCCTATATCGAAGAGAATTGAATTGAAGAGATTGAGAATGGCTTGCAAATAAGGGATAGACTGGGAAACAACATTGCAGTATCCACAAACCATGGCCATGTATATCAATGAAGCACAGATATGGAGGCAACTGAGGCGTCCAGACAGTATTTCATACCAAAAGCAGAGGCAGTTGATAATTGATGAGGTGAATAGTCACTGTGAGGTAGATTGTGGATAGTATGGAGGTTATCTTACAGTCTTGTTTGACCCCAGTCTGGATTTTGAACGCACCTGTTTCAGATCTCCCACTCAAGAAAGTTGTTGTCATGTCATCATGAAACAGTTGCAGTATTGTGATGAAGTTTGTTGGACATCCAAAGCTTTGGAGAACAATCCATAGTGCCTCATGACTTACTGAGTCGAATGCTTTGGTCAGGTTGATGAATGGTAATGAAGAGTTCAAAACTTTTCTTGGATTAGTCTGGCAACAAAGACCAAGTCAGAGGTTCCTCTGGAAGGTCTAAAGCCACATTGCGTCTCTGGGAGGATTTTCTCAGGCACAGGAAGTAGGTGCTTCAGGAGAATACATGTCAGGATTTTCTCTGCTATGAATAAGAGGGAAATACTTCAACAGTTTCCACACCATAATTTATCTTTCTACTTGAAGATCGTTACAATTGTCACGTTCCTGAAGTTGAGGCCGAAGGAGTTCTTTTTCCTCCCAAATCCATAGGATGAGTGCATGGTTTTTTAATGTGAGCAAACATCAACTAGCTTTGAAACCTCAGCTGCAACGTCATGGGCCTCAAGTTTGATTACTTGTTGCAGCTCTCCCATTGATCGTGGTACATCCATGATTCTACCATAGACGAATGGCCTGGAAAGTATTAACTACCACTTTGATCACAGTTGAGGAGTTGTTTAAAATGTTTTCCAGCATTGACAGATGGCATTGCTATCCTTACGAAGAGAAACATCATCTGTGAACAAAGGTTTTTTTGTCTATTTGACCTTGGTCTATAGATGACCCTGATGGCTTCAAAGAAGCTTCATGTGTCAAGATGGTCCCAGGTTTCTCTTCCACCCCCATATCCTTTATGTTCCAGATTTGTCTTTGGGAGTCAGGTGCACAAGGCTGCTGTGATCAGATCCTTGGCTTTGAGCATCGTCATCACTGGACTTCTTCGAGGGGAACAATGTCAAAATGTGTGACAGCCTCAAACAAAAATGAGCAGCCTTCATTGCCTGGCAGAACACCCCAGGGTCACAATTCAAGAATGCAGAAAAAAGAAAGGAAGCCCTGGACAGACATTGTTGAGAGTGATTTGTCACACAAAAAGGATATAGTTAACTGAAGCAGCCACACTTGTTCAGAACCAGCAACAGTGAATTGAGTTCATTGATGTTCACCATTGCTCCTAAGCTAGCAGGTGGAAAATTAGCAACAGTAGTAGTGAGTAGAGGGTGGCATGATGTCGCAGTGGTTAACACTGCTGCCTCACAGTGCCAGAGGACTGGGCTCAATTGCGGCCTGGGGTCTGCCTGTGAGGAGTTCACATGTTCTCCCCGTGTCTGTGTGGGTTTTCCTCGGATGCTCTGGTTTTCTCCCAAAGTCCTAGGATGTGCAGGTTAGGTGGATTAGCTACTCTAAATTGCCCTTTAGTTTGCCTGCGTGTGAGTGAGGCTGTGCTTGATGTGGTGTAATGCCCCTCAAGCTGTAAGCTCCTGGAGATGGACTAGCGACCTGTTCCAGGAATAATTAGCATCAGAAAAAGACAAAAGTCACCATCAGGGAGTGGAAAGGTTGAGAGAGTAGTAAGTGGCAGATAGGAATTAAACTCCTGCTACATACTTTCCAGATATGGAGAGAGTCAATATGGACCGGAGACTGAGAAAAATAATGGAAATCCATGAAGGTCAGTTCAGATTCATGTTTGGAAGAATTACATTTTTGTTCTGAGACAACTGATGAAAAAATGTCCAATGCAACGTGAATCTAATGGTGGCCATGGTGGCGCAGCGGTTAGCACTTCTGCCTCATGGCACCGAGGACCCGGTCCGATCCCGGCCCTGGGTCACTGTCCGTGTGGAGTTTGCACATTCTCCCCGTGTCTGCGTGGGTCTCACCCCCCCACAACCCATAAAGATGTGCAGGGTCGGTCAATTGTCCACACTAAATTGCCTCTTAATTGGGAAAAAAAGAATTGGGTACTCTAAATTTATTTCAAAAAATATTCATCTATCTAGTGAAGGCTTACGACTGGGTGCATAGAGAGGAAATCTGAAGATATGCTAGAATTCATGGAAGCTTTGCAAAGTGCATACAATTATTAAAAGAGTTGTATCAGGAGTGCCAGACAAGAGTTAGGAGCAGTATGGGCGAGAGTGTGAATTTCAAAGCCAAAGTTAGATTACACCAAGGGTCAGCACTCATCCCCATCATCTTCTAGGGGCTGTTTAGCACAGGGCTGGCTTTGAAAGCAGACCAAGGCAGGCCAGCAGCACGGTTCAATTCCCGTAACAGCCTCCCCGAACAGGCGCCGGAATGTGGCGACTAGGGGCTTTTCACAGTAACTTCATTTGAAGCCTACTTGTGACAATAAGCCATTTTCATTTTCATTTCATTTCTTGATTTTCATGGATATTATAACTGAGCAAGAGAGGCAGGAAGTGTTACAGCCAATGATGTTTATGACATGAGCCATATGATGGGGATGATGAGAACATGACTGAGAAACTGGGACATCAGAGAAAAGCACTGGGAGGCAGGGTTTAAAGATCGGTCGATCAAAGACCCAATACATGGAATTAAAAACATTAATTACCGAGATGTGGGGGTCACTGACTAGGTCAGGATTTATTGTCCATCCCTAATTGTCCTTGCGAAGGTAGTGGTTATTTTGAGGCCAGACAAGAGGATCGGAGCGAAGGTGTAAAGATCAGGGGTGAAGACTTGGAGAAAGTGAATAGTTTCGAGTCGATGGGGGTCAATAGTGGCAGAAGGTGTAAGTTAGGAAATGGAAATTAAACATAGGATTGTCTAATGCTGGAGGAATTAGAAGGAGGGCAGTGGGGTGTAATGTGATAGAAAAGGAAGAATCTATAACACCAAACTTGTTGTATAGCGCAGAAACTTGGGCATCATCAAGAAGAATGGAACAACAATCAGCAGTACTTAAAGAGCTGCTGGTTGCTGTTAAGGAATATAAATGGCTTAAGGTGACAAACCACAACCCCTGGAGATATAGCTTTCGAAGTTTTGGTTACAATGAGCTGCGGATGCTGAGAGGGGTGTGTCAAACTAATCAAAGAAAGTAGCTGGGAAGAGTTTGAAATGGGGGGTCATCTGTTGGAGAGATGGAGAGAGAGAGAGAGAGATAGAGGGGGAGAGGGGGGGAGTGTGGTGAGGTGAGTGATGGAGATGGATCTGTGAGGAAGCAGAAGAGGAGGGCCTAAGGCCAGATGGAAAGAAGTGATGGAGAAAAGCGGGTTTGGAAGGAGAATGCTGACTGACAGGAGGAGATGGAAAAGTGCAGAATTGTGGAGACCTCAAGTAAAATGGGAGAAAATGACAGAAGAAGAAAAAGAACAGTAGCAAGCCTGCTTCGGTTAAGCAAAAGGAGCTGAAAGAGGAATGTATCAGGCAATGAACGACCTTGACAATTGCAGCTAAGCATCAAATAACAAATGCTGGGCAATATTCAGGAATATCAGTCGCAGCAAGAAGCTCTGGACATTTGGAGAACATGGCCTGTCTCCTTCTGTTGTATACACCATTATTTGAACAAGTAACCAGCAGCAAGAAATTATTCATTATTCTCAGAACAATCTTGCAGTTGTTCCTTTCATTCACCTTTTTGTTTTGTTTGATTTGCAGGCAGTTCTGCAGCTAATCACTGTACCTATTCTGCGCAGCTTGTGGTTTGAATACATATGAGGCTATTTAAATACCATCCTGAGATTTTGTATTGCATTCTGCTTCTCTCCAATCCATTTCCATTCATAACCAGTCACTGGGGAGCTCCTTCCAAGCAGCAACAATTAAAAGATTTCAGTTCAGTGAAATGCCAACAGGAAGAAAGGCAATTAGATTGTACAGTTTTGTGAATGAATAACCTTTTGTTATTTTAATGCTTTCTGGCTTATTTCAATGAAGTTTATATTTTGAGACAACTTTTGATAAGGGTGCTTTGCTTAGCTCAAGATAACTCACGATGAGCGAACAAAGCAATTAACTAAATTCGCATTGAAAAAGTGTGGAGCCACCTCCCTCCCTGAATTTATTTTGCTCATCACTGCAGCTTCATCTTCTGTTCCCATAAACTCACAAATTAAACATGCAGGCCGGGATCCTCCGGCCCGAGTTATTCCTGCCATCACTGCGAGCGGGAACTTGGTACTCAGCCAAAACTCCATTCACTGCAGCGGGACCAGAGAATCCCAGCCATGGCCAGGTCGGAGAATCCCAGCCGTGGCCAGGTCGGAGAATTTCAGCCCGCGGCGAGGTCGGAGAATCCCAGCCACAGAGGTTTTGAAATTGCTCCATGGGATGCACGTGCCCTGGGTAAGTGCAGCTCCAAGAACACTAGCTCAACAACATCCAGGATAAAGCAGTCCGATTGGTTGGCACCCCGTCCACAAGCATTCACTCCCTCCATCACTGACGAACAGTAGCAGCCGTGTGTACCATCTACAAGATGGTGCTCACTCGCTGAGGCTCCTTAGACAGCAGCTTCCAAACCCACGACCGTGACCATCTAGATGGACAAGAGCAGCAGATACCTGGGAACCCCACCACCTGGAAATTCCCCTCCAAGTCACTCACCACCCTGACTTGGAAATATATCGCCATTCATTCACTGTCGCTGGTTCAAAATCTTGGAACTTGCTCCCTAACAGCACTGTGGGTGTACCTACACCTCAGCAGTTCAAGAAAGCAGCTCACCACCACCTTCTCAAGGGTGATTAGGGATGGGCAACAAATGCTGGCCCTAGCCAGCGATGCCCACAGGAATGATTTTTTAAAAAAATTCTGTTTCTTTTTTTTTTAACATTTAGAGTACCCAATTCATTTTTTCCAATTAAGGGGCAATTTCACGTGTTCAATCCACCTACCCTGCACATCTTTGGGTTGTGGGGGTGAAACCCACGCAAACACGGTGAGAATGTGCAAACTCCACACGGAAAGTGACCCAGAGTCGGGATCGAACCTGGGACCTCAGCGCCGTGAAACTGCAGTGCTAACCACTGCGCCACCATGCTGCCCAAAATTACTGTTTCATATGTTCACCTCTCACCTTGGGCGGGATTCTCTCCGACACTCCGCCGGGTCGGAGAATCACCGCGGGGGGGGGGGGGGGCAGCGTGAATCCCGCACCGCCGCTGCGACGCTGGCTGTCGGATTTTCCGCGGGGGCGGGAATCGCATCGCGCCAGTTGGGGGCCGTTGGCAGCGCCCCCCCCCCCCCCCAGCGATTCTTCACCCCGCGATGGGCCGAGTGGCTGCCCGTTTTCGGCCAGTCCCACCGGCACAAATTACACCAGGTCCGTCCCACCAGTACGGACCTGGTGCAATATACGCCGGCAGGACCTGGCTCTGTGGGCCGCCTGCAGAGTCCTTGGAGGGGGGGGATGCGGTGGCCTGGCCCGCGATCGGGGCCCACCGATCCGCGGGCGGGCCTGAGCCGTGGGGGCACTCTTTCCCTCCGCGCCGGCCGGTAATGGTCCACCATGGCCGGCGCAGAGAAGAACCCCCCTGCGCATGCGGTGGGATGGCGCCAGTACACGTTGGCGCTCCCGCGCATGCGGCAACTTGCGCGGGCCGGCGGAGGCCCTTCGCCGCCGGTTGGCACGGTGCCAAGCCCTTCGGTGCTGGCTGGTGCGGCGCGGACCCTGCCGGCGCCGGCCTAGCCCCTGAAGGTGCGAATGATTCTGGGCGGCCCGACGCCGGAGTGGTTCACACCACTCCGGCTCCGGTACAGCTCGCCCCACCGGATAACGGAGAATCCCGCCCCTTATTTCAGTGAAGGTGTTGTTGTTTTAATATCTTTATTCTCTTCACTTGGGAGGACGATGTGAAATGGTGGAAGGAATCGAGGGCTGATTATCAGTCTGACAGACCACAATAAAAACACACATCTCATAACTTGACAATCCTTATCTGTGTCAATGAGGGTACTTAGTCCTGTCTTGCAGTGGGGCTTTAATGAAGCTCCCCAATGTTTGTATGATGATTGGGGCTCACCCAATCACCCGAATGTAAGTATCTTGCCCTCAATGTCCACAACGTCAGTAAAACTTTTTTTTTTGTTTTGTTTTTTATAAATTTAGAGTACCCAATTCATTTTTCCAATTAAGGGGCAATTTAGCGTGGCCAATCCACCCACCCTGCACATCTTTGGGTTGTGGGGGCGAAACCCACGCAAACACGGGGCGAATGTGCAAACTCCACACGGACAGTGACCCAGGCCGGGATCGAACCTGGGTACTCAGCGCCGTGAGACTGCAGTGCTACCACTGCTCCACCGTGCTGCCCCAACGTCAGCAAAACTAAGGAGCTGGACATCGACTTCTGGAGCGAAGTATCGTACGCACCCCTGTCTGCATCAATGGTGCCTAGGTGGAGATGGTTGACAGCTTCAGATTCCGATGTGTAAACATCACCAACAGTCTGCCCTGGTCCACCCACTTTGACGCTACGACCAAGAAAGCACAACAGCGCCTTAGGAAACTAAGGAAATTCGGCATGTCCACATTGACTCTTACCAATTTTTACGAATGCACCATTGAAGCATCTTATCTGGCTGCATCACAACCTGGTATGGCAACTGCTCAGCCCAAGACCATAAGGAGCTACAGAGAGTCATGAACACAACCCAGTCCATCACGCGAACCCGCCTCCCATCCATTGACTCTGTCTACACCTTGGGAAAGCTGTCAGCATAATCAAAGACCCCTCCCACCTGGCTTACCCACTCTTCCAACTTCTTCCATCAAGCAGGAGATACAGAAGTCTCAAAAACAGCTTCTTCCCTGCTGTTACCAGACTCCTAAATGACCCTCATATGGTCCGAACTGATCACTCCATGCATGTTCTCTATTGAGTAGCACTACACTCCGTGTGCTTCTCCCGATGCCTATGTATTTACATTGTGCATTTACCGTATGTCCCATGTTTTTCATGTATGGAATGATCAGTCTGGACTGTTCGCAGAGCAATACTTTTCACTGTACCTCAGTACACGTGACAATAAACTCAAATCCCAATCCAATTCTTGCTGGATGTCACTTCAGGATTCAAAACGGAGCCATTTGCTGGGATTGTTTAGAATAGGATTTGGACCCTGCAGTATCTGACCCAGAGGCAGGAATGCTCCCACTACAATAAAGGCCTCCTCCAGAGTGTGTGATAACCTGTCTAAACTGAAATAATTGGGCTCATACTCAAACAACATTTCAGATGAATGCAATAGCATTCATAATCAGTGCATTTTTAAAGCCGTTATTCAGTGTTTCCCCTCCCTTGACTGCCTGTGTGCTATCCATCTACATTTCCCCACTGCTTCCTTGCTGACTTTTCAATGTGTTGATCCGTGGCAATGCTTCACTGCTCTTTAAATATCCGCGGGGGTTGGATCTTTGCAGCAGAAGAGATTTTTGATTCTCTGAATTATGAATTCCTGAGGCAGGTGGAATATCACTGGAAACATTTACAGGTGAACACACTCCCAGAAATTTTGCTCTGCTCAGCACTACCCAGGTAGGTAACATGACAGAGCGGCATTAGGAAGGAGGCAAAAGAAGTTCTTGGATACGGTGGCCTGGATTTTACACTCCCCTCCCCAAGCAGGTTTTGGGGTGGGAGTGGTGGAGCATGGAAATATATGGGCGAGATTCCCTTCGGATTGATCCCAGCCACTCCAACTGGGAAGCAATGTTATGGTGGGATGGGCAGGGCCTTAAATTGGAGGGTGGAAGCCCACACAATGCCCTCCTGAAGCCCGCACTTGCTCAATTAAGGCTCTTAAGTGGCCACTAATGGGCCCTTTCCAGCCTCGATTTCTGGCAGGTATGAGGGCAAATAGAAGAATTTAAAAACCAACATCTCGGGCAGGAAAGAGACAGGGCATGTCCATCAGAAGCCCCTCCTGATGGTAGGTGTCCTCCCCGAAAGGCCCGTGAGACCTCCAGACCTCCCTTGCTCCACAGCCTATCACCCAATTGCACACCTCCACCCCTTCTGACCCCCCCACCCCAGGAGTCCCCTGCTCTCCCCTCTCATAGACCCCGAACACTTTCCTGGCTTCTATGGCCCAACACTTAGTCTTAGTCCCAGGAACATTGCTGCAGTGCCTCTTCCAGCCACTGAAGTCTGTGCCTGGAGGGGCTGAAGATCTACTGGCAAATTGTTCAGAAGAAGTGCAGAAAGAAACACCAGTTGAAGGGGATTGTCGGCTCTTACAAAGTTCACTGTACTTTCTTTCCATTCTATTTATTGGAATCTGTTACTAGGGGAAGCCTTGTTAGTTTATTTTGCTCCGTTTAGTAATGTGCTTCAATTCAGCGGGGTACTGCTGTGTAATCCTTTCAGCTAGATTTTCCATTCAGCAGTCTGCCCACACAATATGCAACACTCTGACAGCAAAGACAAAAATCGATCAACTCACAGCTCCCAAACTGTGATGCTGCAGCACTTTTTCGGGCATGGTCAGCAATGGTAATCTTGCGCTATCGTGGGAGGCCGAGGTCTTTAAGTGATATTGCAATGGCCTTGGTGCCTGAAGAGCGTGAAGCAAAGAGGCCCAGCAACATTTAATGAGCTGCTGGTTGCTGCTGAGTAATATGATTTGTGGAAGCTGGTGCAAGATGACAAGCGACAGCCCCCAGGGATATAGCTTTGAAGGTTTTGGAGGAGGGGAGGGTATTGATTGTTGGGGCATCCCTCTCTGAAGACCAATTTGGGGTGGAGGGAGCAGAAAGGGTGAATGTTATCTAACCTGGGACCACATCCTGTGAGGGGGAGAACAGCTTTATTATTGCATACGTTGTTCCAGATGGAAGAGTAGTTGAAATGATGTATGGTAGAAATTACTTCTTCTGATTCATGTGGAATATTTGTTGCCATTCCCTAAAGTCTATTGCCGTTCTTTAATAAAATGTATGACTTACTTCCACACAAGTTTACTGTAAACAAAGCAAAACGACGAACTCTATTACAAATGCTCAAAGGAATTAAGAGTCTCTTGTGAGTGAAAATCCAGCCAGTGCCTGTCCAATAGAGTTGCAGTTTGTGCAACATTGCCATTTTACAGTATAACAGAGCAGAGGAAGGTGAAACAACAGATTGTTAATATCTTTGTAATGGTTGGAACAAAGACCCTCCCTTTCGCACCTTTTAATGGATTGTGGGACGAGCAATGCAGTGGGGAACACTGTACTTCGGGTGCTTTAGGCAGGAAGAGAGTGTCACTTAGCAACACTAGGTCAGCTTATTGAAATAAAACATTTCCAGTTCCAAATGCACATTGCATGACCTGCTGGGAATACAGTATCAGCAAAAGATGTCATCAGAGACTAGTGCCCTATAAAAGGACTGTCACAACTGATCGTTTTCAAAATGCTAGGCAGTGTGCAGCTTTAAGAAGCTGTCAGCAATTGGTGCTTTGGAGCGCTGATACATTTATTCAGAAATGAGCTGGAGAACAGCAGTGAAACAAGTTCCAGTTATGGAATGTCTTCCAGCCTATCCCAAAGAGATAACCAATAAATTAGGTTTGAAGTGCCGTCACTGTTATGTAGGCAAACACAGGGCTTAGATGCTTAAATTGAGTGTTCAAACTGTGACATGGCTTGGAAAGGGTAAATGCAGAAAAAACGATTTCCACTGGAAGGGGAATCTCGAACAAGTTAACTTAAACTAAAAGTTAGAACTGGGCAATTAAACGAGAAATAAGCAAACACTTCTATGCAAAAGGGGTTAGCAATTGATGTGTCCTGGTTTTTGTACCTCAGCAAGAGACCCTAGCTGTTCAAGTGAAGGCAAGCATCCAGCAGAGGGCAGTAGAGCGGAGATGCTGATTGGCTGTTGCGGGGGAAACTTGCATACGTCCGTGTACTCACCCGAACTTGAAGGTGCACCTCAGCAAGAGACCCTAGCTGTTCAAGTGAAGACAAGCATCCAGCAGAGGGCAGTAGAGCGGAGATGCTGATTGGCTGTTGCGGGGGAAATTTGCAGATGTCCGTGTGCACACCCGAACTTGAAGGTGCACCTCAGCAAGAGACCCTAGCTGTTCAAGTGAAGACCAGCATCCAGCAGAGGGCAGTAGAGCGGAGCTGCTGATTGGCTGTTGCGGGGGAAATTTACATACGTCCGTGTGCTCACCCGAACTTGAAGGTGCACCTCAGCAAGAGACCCTTGCTGTTCAAATGAAGACAAGCATCCAGCAGAGGGCAGCAGAGCGGTGCTGCTGATTTGTTGTTGCGGGGGAAATTTGCATACGTCCATGTGCTCACCCGAACTTGAAGGTGTACCTCAGAAAGTGACCCTAGCTGTTCAAGTGAAGGCAAGCATCCAGCAGAGGGCAGTAGAGTGGAGCAGCTGATTGGCTGTTGTGGGGGAATCTTGCATACGTCCGTGTACTTGCCTGAACTTGAAGGTGCACCTCAGCAAGAGACCCTAGCTGTTCAAGTGAAGACAAGCATCCAGCAGAGGGCAGACGAGCGGAGCTGCTAATTGGCTGTTGCGGGGGAAATTTGCAGATGTCCGTGTGCTCACCCGAACTTGAAGGTTTACCTCAGCAAGAGACCCTAGCTGTTCAAGTGAAGACAAGCATCCAGCAAAGGGCAGTAGAGAGGAGCTGCTGATTGGCTGTTGCGGGGGAAATTTGCATACGTCCGTGTGCTCACCCGAACTTGAAGGTGTACCTCAGCAAGAGACCCTTGCTGTTCAAATGAAGACAATCATCCAGCAGAGGGCAGCAGAGCAGAGCTGCTGATTTGCTGTTGTGGGGGAAATTTGCATACGTCTGTGTGCTCACCCGAACTTGAAGGTGTACCTCAGCAAGAGACTCTTGCTGTTCAAATTAAGACAAACATCCAGCAGAGGGCAGCAGAGCAGAGCTGCTGATTTGCTGTTGCGGGGGAAATTTGCATACATCCATGTGCTCACCCGAACTTGAAGGTGTACCTCAGCAATAGACTCTAGCTGTTCAAGTGAAGCCAAGCATCCACCAGAGGGCAGTAGAGCAGAGCTGCTGATTGGCTGTTGCGGGGGAAATTTGCATACGTCCGTGTGCTCACCCGAACTTGAAGGTGTACCTCAGCAAGAGGCCGTAGTTGTTCAAGTGAAGACAAGCATCCAGCAGAGGGCAGTAGAGCGGAGCTGCAGATTGCTTGATGCGGGGGAAATTTGCATATTTCCGTGTGCTCACTCGAACTTGAAGGTATACCTCAGCAAGAGACCCTAGCTGTACAAGTGAGACAAGCATCCAGCAGAGGGCAGTAGAGCGGAGCTGCTGGTTGGCTGTTGCAGGGGAAATTTGCATACGTCCGTGTGCTCAACCGAACTTGAAGGTGTACCTCAGCAAGCGAGCCGAGCTGTTCAAGTGAAGACAAGCATCCAGCAGAGGGCAGTAGAGTGGAGCTGCTGATTGGCTGTTGCGGGGGAAATTTGGGAATTGCGCCGGCAAGATATCAGTTTGAGATCTTCCCTATTACGCCCCCACCACCGCCCCATCCCACCCCCAGAAAAGGCATGATTTTGATTTCCTACATTATAATATATTAATATTTGCTTATCAAGCTTCATGCTGTAGCGTCCACCATGCCTCATCCGACATGATGTCACGTCGGTGCAAATCACTACTGGTTTTCAAAAACAAGATGAAAATAAGAAAAAAAAAGTCCTGATGACCGCGCCAGGGTGTGGAGGTGATATAGCCCCAAGGTGGTGAGGGACATGGCTGAACAGTGCCCTGGCACTGCCTACCTGGCATGCTAGCTCCATTGGGAGTTTCCCTTATGTGTGGGGCGGGGAGCCCAATAATTGTTGGGGGGTGTGTGTGTGGAGGCTGTGCATGCGTCGGGGTGGGAAGGGCCCAGAGACTATGGAGGAAGCTGGGGGCAGTGCCAGTGACCGGGGGGATGGAGAAGCGGGATGGTGGTGGTGGGGGGGAGGGGTTGTGTGGAGGAGTGGTGCCTCAAGGGGGGGGGCAGTGCCCTGAGGCCAATGGGGGTGGGGTCAGGTCCCCCTATTGCTTACATGGTGGTTAGGGGGGCTCCCCTTCTGCGTGTGGCAGTTGGGGGCATTCTCACCCCCCTCCCCACCACCACCACCCCCTCACCACCATCTCCAGCTGGCTCCTTGATGCTCATCAATGCTTTGAAATGGCACAGCATATTGTTAGATCAGGTGAGAAAAGACATCTGTGATGCCGGCGAGTTTTACACAGCTTTACTCGCCTGAACCAACACTCTGTGCAATTTTGGGAAAATTCCACCTCATAGATCTAAAATATAGACCTGCATGAAAAACACACAAATCTTGCAAGGCTAAGCTCCCAGCATGAAGCCTCACTCCGCAGTAATACTTTCCAATAGACATTGCCGACCCACCACAGATATAGCTACAGCGTTTTAGCCATTACGATTAGTGGAAGTCAGCTTAGGTTCAACCACACAATACAGGTAAATATGTATTTTACGTGAATGTTTACTCAACAACATCCTTCACCATTCAGTAACCAAGGAAGTAGAGCACTGAATTCTGCTTTTTGGCTCACCATTTTAACCAACAAAATTACAAAAAGTTTAAAGTTCATAAGTACATTTCATGCAGTGATGTGTACTGATGTAGCACTCTCCTGAGGCACGATCAATTTGGCTGGAGACAAAGTTGAATTCAAACTGAGGCTTTATTAGTATCTGAAGTGTGGCATCCTACAGCAGCTGACGAAATGTCTGCGAGCTGAAGGCCACGCATATTTATAACCCGGCTCCTGGGCGGAGCTAGCATGCAGGGGCCCAGGTGAACCTGTGTGCAGGTTCTACCGTACAACCCTTAATATAGGAACACAGTGGTTTACCACATCCCCATGCAGTGTCTATTACTCAAGTTTTGATTACTAATCATAAATTCAATTAGCCACATCTGGATTCTCAGTTAGCTACAAATGATTAGTGCCTTTGGTATTAAGCAATACTACTTTGCAGAAACCTGTGTGAAACAGGAGGTACTTAATACTAATGAATTGAATTTGCAATCTGCATTCAATGCTGCAAAATTAATCACAGTTAGCAAGGCTTTATACAAAGGAGTGAAGCCTGAAAAAAATAACTCTACTGGGTCCCCACTGTGTCCCCTGCTCATATCATGAATATTTTGTGTGACGTGTATTTGATATAATATAGCTGCATGCATGATTCACTGAGTTCATTTCCTATTCTTATTTTAACCCAGAATTAATACTGATGGTGTGGGCTAACGTCTAGTTATATCTGGAAAAGCACTTTCATCTGAAGCAACTCCAGTGCCTTGAATCCTCCAAAAACCAGCCACCTTCATATTTGCTAGGGAGTGGCTCCCTATTTGTGACAAAAAGCAAGAAAGTCATGTTCCACAAAAGCAAACTACTGCAGTTGCTGGAAATCTAGAATAAAAACAGATTCCCACCGTGGGAATTGTCGAGGGCGGGACAGAAAATTTGACGGACCAGCAATTTCCAGTCCTGTGGTGTGATAGAATGGAAAGTCCCGCCCAATGCTTCGGATCTGTGATCTTTCATCAGAAACTGGAGCTGGAGCTGGATGAACTTCGGATCATTCGCGAGGCAGCGGTGATCATAGATAGAAGCTTCAGGGATGTAGTTACTCTGAAGAATGAAGATAGATGGGTGACGGTGAGAGGGGCTGGGAGGACACAGTCAGTACAGGGATCCCCCGTGGTCGTTCCCCTTAGTAACAAGTATACCGCTTTGGATACTGTTGGGGGGGGGGACTTAGCAGGGGTATGCTTTGGGGTACAGGTCTCTGGCACAGAGTCTGTCCATGTTGCTCAGAAGGGAAGGGGGGAGAGGAGTAGAGCATTAGTCATTTGAGACTCCATGTTTAGGGGGATAGATAGGAGATTCTGTGGGAACGAGCGACTCGGGTTGGTGTGTTGCCTCCCAGGTGTCAGGGTGCGGGATGTCTCTGATCGTGTTTTCGGGATCCTTAAGGGGGAGGGGGAGCAGCCCCAAGTCGTGGTACACATAGGTACCAACGACATAGGTAGGAAAAGGGATAGGGATGTAAGGCAGGAATTCAGGGAGCGAGGGTGGAAATTTAGATCTAGGACAAACAGGGTTATTATCTCTGGGTTGTTACCCGTGCCACGTGATAGCGAGACGAGGAATAGGGAGAGAGAGAAGTTGAACCCGTGGCTACAGGGATGGTACAGGAGGGCGGGTTTCAGATTTCTGGATAATTGGGGCTCATTCTGGGGTCGGTGGGACCTCTATAAACGGGGTGGTCTACACCTGGACCAGAGGGGTACCAATATGCTGGGGGGGAAATTTGCTAATGCTCTTCGGGAGGGTTTAAACTAGTTCAGCAGGGGCTTGGGAACCTGAATTGTAGCTCCAGTATACAGGAGGTTGAGTGTAGTGAGGTCATGAGTAAGGTTTCAAAGTTGCAGGAGTGTACCGGCAGGCAGGAAGGTGGTTTAAAGTGTGTCTTCTTCAATGCCAGGAGCATCCGGAATAAGGTGGGTGAAATTGCGGCATGGGTTGGTACCTGGGACTTCGATGTTGTGGCCATTTCGGAGACATGGATAGAGCAGAGACAGGAATGGTTGTTGTAGGTGCCGGGGTTTAGATATTTCAGTAAGCTCAGGGAAGGAGGAAAAAGAGGGGGAGTGGTGGCATTGTTAGTCAAGGACAGTATTACGGTGGCAGAAAGGACGTTTGATGAGGACCCGTCTACTGAGGTTAGAAACAGGAAAGGAGAGGTCACCCTGTTAGGGGCTTTCTATAAGCCTCCGAAAAGTTCCAGAGATGTAGAGGAAAGGATTGCAAAGATGATTCTGGATAGGAGCGAAAGCAACATGGTAGTTGTTATGGGGGACTTTAACTTTCCAAATATTAACTGGAAACGCTATATTTTGAGTACTTTAGATGGGTCTGTTTTTGTCCAATGTGTGCAGGAGGGTTTCCTGACACAGTGTGTAGATAGGCCAACGAGAGGCGAGGCCATATTGGATTTGGTACTGGGTAATGAACCAGGACAGGTGTTAGGTTTGGAGGTAGGTGAGCACTTTGGTGATCGTGACCACAATTCGATTACGTTTACTTTAGTGATGGAAAGGGATAGGTATAGACCGCAGGGCAAGAGTTATATCTGGGGGAAAGGCAATTATGATACGATGAGGCAAGACTTAGGATACATTGGATGGAGAGGAAAACTGCAGGGGATGGGCACAATGGAAATGTGGAGCTTGTTCAAGGAACAGCTACTGCGTGTCCTTGATAAGTATCTACCTGTCAGGCAGGGAGGAAGTGGTCGGGCAAGGGAACCGTGGTTTACTAAAGCAGTCAAAACACTTGTCAAGAGGAAGAAGGAGGCTTATGTAAAGATGAGACATGAAGGTTCAGTTAGGGCGCTCGAGAGTTACAAGTTAGCTAGGAAGGATCTAAAGAGAGAGCTAAGAAGAGCCAGGAGGGGACATGAGAAGTCTTTGGCAGGTATGATCAAGGATAACCCTAAAGCTTTCTATAGATATGTCAGGAATAAACGAATGACTAGGGTAAGAGTAGGGCCAGTCAAGGACAGTAGTGGGAAGTTGTGCTTGGAGTCCGAGGAGATAGGAGAGGTGCTAAATGAATATTTTTCGTCTGCATTCACACAGGAAAAAGACAATGTTGTCGAGGAGAATACTGAGATTCAGGCTATTAGACTAGAAGGGCTTGAGGTTCATAAGGAGGAGGTGTTAGCAATTCTGGAAAGTGTGAAAATAGATAAGTCCCCTGGGCCGGATGGGATTTATCTTAGGATTCTCTGGGAAGCTAGGGAGGAGATTGTTGAGCCTTTGGCTCTGATCTTTAAGTCATCTTTGTCTACAGGAATAGTGCCAGAAGACTGGAAGATAGCAAATGTTGTCCCCTTGTTCAAGAAGGGGAGTAGAGACAACCCCGGTAACTATAGACTAGTGAGCCTTACTTCTGTTGTGGGCAAAATCTTGGAAAGATTTATAAGAGATAGGATATATAATCAGCTGGAAAGGAATAATTTGATTAGAGATAGTCAACACGGTTTTGTGAAGGGTAGGTCGTGCCTCACAAACCTTATTGAGTTCTTTGAGAAGGTGACCAAACAGGTGGATGAGGGTAAAGCAGTTGATGTGGTGTATATGGATTTCAGTAAAGCGTTTGATAAAGTTCTCCACGCTAGGCGACTGCAGAAAATACGGAGGCATGGGATTCAGGGTGAATTAGCAGGTTGGATCAGAAATTGGCTAGCTGGTGGAAGATAAATGGTGGTGGTTGATGGGAAATGTTCAGACTGGAGTCCAGTTACTAGTGGTGTACCACAAGGATCTGTTTTGGGACCACTGCTGTTTGTCATTTTTATAAATGACCTGGAGGAGGGCGTAGGAGGATGGGTGAGTACATTTGCAGATGGCACTAAAGTCGGTGGAGTTGTGGACAGTGCGGAAGGATGTTACAAGTTACAGAGGGACATAGATAAGCTGCAGAGCTGGGCTGAGAGGTGGCAAATGGAGTTTAATGCAGAAAAGTATGAGGTGATTCATTTTGGAAGGAATAACAGGAAGACTGAGTACAGAGTAATGGTAAGATTCTTGGCAGTGTGGATGAGCAGAGGGATCTTGGTGTCTATGTACATAGATCCCTGAAAATTGCCACCCAGGTTGAGAGAGTTGTTAAGAAGGCGTATGGTGTGTTAGCTTTTATTGGTAGAGGGATTGAGTTTCGGAGCCATGAGGTCATGTTGCAGCTGTACAAAACTCTTGTGTGGCCGCATTTAGAGTATTGTGTGCAATTCTGGTCACCGCATTATAGGAAGGATGTGGATGCATTGGAAAGGGTGCAGAGGTGATTTACCAGAATGTTGCCTGGTATGGAGGGAAGATCTTATGAGGAAAGGCTGAGGGACTTGAGGCTGTTTTCGTTAGAGAGAAGAAGGTTAAGAGGTGACTTAATTGAGGCATACAAGATGATCAGAGAATTGGATAGGGTGGACAGTGAGAGCCTTCTTCCTCAGATGGTGATGTCTAGCATGAGGGGACATAGCTTTAAATTGAGGGGAGATATATATAGGACAGATGTCAGAGGTAGGTTCTTTACTCAGAGAGTAGTAAGGGCGTGGAATGCCCTGCCTGCAACAGTAGTGGACTCGCCAACACTAAGGGAATTCAAATGGTCATTGGTTAAACATATGGACGATAAGGGAATAGTGTAAATGGGCTTCAGAGTGGTTTCACAGGTCGGCGCAACATCGAGGGCCGAAGGGCCTGTACTGCGCTGTAATGTTCTATATTGTACTTTAAAGGCATGATAGAGCCACCTGATGTGCAGTTGAAAGAAAGGGACCTAGCTCTTTACTGATGTTCCAACATGAAATTACAATGACAGTTACGCAAGCTTCAAGACAAGAGTCCCCGATGACATGATAGTGCAATTTAGTTGCTACTGGTTGTGCGAAAAAGCCTTTGATTTGTGGAAAGATACACTCTTTCATCATAAACATCACTGACATAGGCTGCTGACTGCAGAACCATTTTTATCAAAGACCAAATGAAACTAACTGGACGATTGTGCACTCTACTATGTTATATGTGGCTTCCTGGTTAGCAGAGAGCAGTTAACTGTTGATCACAAGCTTGATGTTCAGCCGATTGCATCATTTTGGTACTTCCAAACTGTTATTTAAACTGTGTGGAAAATCAAGTGCCTGGCAGCCTCTCTGTAAATTTGGCACTGAATCAAAGCAATGGATTATGCTGTTCCCATCAGTAAACTGTGCAGCCATTAGTTACAAAATAAAAGAGGTAGATCACCATCCCACACTCCCATGCAGAGCTGTGTTTGCAGGGAGCGCAGTTGAGGGATTTGGGCCTACAGCGCAGTTGTCTCGCCTCAAATCATTAAAGTGAATTAAGTCTGGCCAGCAAGAAGCTTGCGTCAAAGGCCAGACAATAGAAATTGAGGCCCATGATGGCATTATCATTACTCATTTCTTGACATTTTGCCCCATGGTTATGAGTTGGTGGGGATTACTGAAACGTGGTTACAGGGAGACCAGGTTTGGGGATTGAATATCTAAGGGTACGCAGTATTTCGGAAAGATCGGGTGAAAGGAAAAGGAGGTGGCGCAGCCCTGCTGGTGAGGAAAGGATCAGTGCTGTAAAGAGAAATGACATAAGCACTAGAGATGAAGATGTGAAATCAGTCTGAGTAGAAATAAGAAATAACAAAGGCAAGAAGTCCTTGGTAGGAGTAATCAATAGGTCCCTAAACAGTAGTTCTACAGTGGGGCACAGTATAAACCCGGAAATACTGGGGGCCTGCAAGAAAGGTACAGCAATAATAATGGGTTCTTTTAATATGCACAGAGACTGGAGGAATCAAATTGGCAAGGGTAGCCTGGGAGCAGAGTTCACTGAATGCATTAGAGATTAGGAATGACCCACACTCCATTGGGTCCTTATCCTTTTTCAGGATCAGGGAGATAGAGGCCTGCGCAAGTGTAATGGGCAATGGAGCCCGGGAGAATGAGTCATTGAACATATCCAATATTAAAGGGATCAGCTGTCCTGCAAACTCCTTATAAAACTCAATGGGGAATCCATCAGGGCTGGGAATTATATCCATCTGCATTAACCCAATGCATTTCAGGATTTCCTCAGGGCCCAACAGGGATCCCAACTTCTCCGCCTCTCCCTCTCCACAAATGGGAAGGATAACCCATTCAAAAATTCCGTCATGGCCAAACTCTCCTCCAGAGGCTTAGACCTATAAAGTTCCCGAGAGAATGTTTCAAAAGCCATGTTGACCTTAGACGGAACAGAAACCAAACTGCCACCTGAGTCCCTTATCTGCACGATCTCCCAGGAAGCTGATGAGTTAAAACGCAATTGGCCTTCTCCCCATGTTCATAAAAAGCCCCCCTCACATTTTGCAGTTAGCTCACCACCTTATCTGTTGATAGCAATTTAAATTGTGCCTGCAGCGTCTTCTTACTCGCAAGCAGCTCAGGGGTAGAGGCAAGCGAGTACTGATGGCCCACCTCAAGGTTGGAGTCCATCAGCCTCTGCTGCTCCACCCGCGCAGTCCTTTTCATGTGTGCTTTGTAGGAAATGATCTTCCCCCCCTGATGATCACTTTAAGGGCTTCTCACAACCTAGCAGGTGAGATAGATTTATTCTTATTACATTTAGTATGTTCCCCAATGGCTGTGGACATGCATTCGCAAAAGCCTTTGTCCGCCAACAACGCTGCTTTCAATCTCCATGGCGGGCACTGAGACGGACCTGACTCTAGCTTCAAATCCATAAGAGGGGACAGACGAGTCCTCCACAAAAAAGTTAATCTGTGAGTAAACCTAATGGACATGGAAAAAGAAAGAAAAACCTTTATCCCTTGGGTACCAAAGTGCGGCCACGGATCAGCTCACCCCATATGCTCCATGAAAGCCAACAATGCCTTTGCCACACTTTAAAAAAAAAAAATTTAGAGTACCAACCCTGCACATCTTTGGGTTGTGGGGGTGAGACCCACACAGACAGGGGGAGAATGTGCAAACGCCACATGGACAGTGACCCGGGGCTGGGATTGAACCCGGATTCTCAGCGCCGTGAGGCAGCAGTAATAACCACAGCGCCACTGTGCCGCCCTCCCCTTTGACACACCTAATGGAGTCAGAGATTTGGGCCTGGATCGATCCAACCTGGGATTTATAACACAGTTTAAGTCCCCTGCCAAAACTAGCTGATGCAAATCCAAATCAGGAATTGAGACTAGCAATTTGTTAATAAAACCCGTTTCATCCCAATTGAGCGCACAGACATTAACCAGACCACCGAGGTGCCTGCCAAAGATCCACTGACAATCACACGTCTGCCATTAGGATCCGTCAAGATCCTAAAGGCCGAAAGTTGAACCTTTTTATTGATCAAAATTGCCGTCCTCCCAGGCTCTCCCTTCAAAGCCCAAGTGAAATACTTGACCCACCCACGCCTTCCGCAACCTTGTCTGGTCCCTTTCCAGTGAACAAGTCTCCTGCAGCAACAAGCAACACCACATCCCCACTCAAACTTTTATGGTGAGCAAATACCCTTGACCTTTTCACCGGGCCATTCAACTCCCTTACATTCCAGGTGATCAACAGCATTGGGGGTCTCCCAACCACCCCCTCAGTCTGGAGTCAGCCATTTCCACCAAGAGGAGTCATCCAATAACTACTTAGAGAGTACAGGCACTAGGCCCACCCAAGGTGGCCTCCATATACACCAGCAAGATAAAACATAGAAAAATATGTAGTCAACATCAGCAAACAATCCCTGCCCCCCAGCCACCCATTACCCATCTCCTCACCCCCAAATAATGCCACACCCAAATGAACATACAAGTGAAGCGAACAAAAAACCACAAAACTCTACTTCTACTAAACCTAACCCCAAACAGAACGAAAACACTAAGCTCATATCTAAAACCAAACTAATAAAATGTGCTGCAGCTATCCTACCACTCCACTCTCGTTAGCTAAGTCGGCTGGCATGGAGGGCCCCACGCTGAATGAAAAAAAATACTAACAGAAAAAAGACACAAAGTATAAAATACCCCTTAAAACACCATACTCCAACAGGGAGCTATATATTTCCCAGGACAGTTATAGCATGAAGAACAAAATGCCTTATTACAGTAAGCCCCGCAGAAAATACAACTTTCGAATCATTCATTGCAAATGTACACATGTACAAGAAACCACAACCAGTCCCCATGCCCACATAACCACCCACAGCATCCAAAAACCGGAACCTCCATGAACTCTCGCCCAACCCATGTATTTTAATAAAAGATCTCATCTACTCCTACACATTGAAAAAATAGTCTTTCGCCTCAAACGTCATTCTGAGCTGGGCCGGGTACACCAGCCCAAATCGAACTCCACTCTTATACAGGGCAGCTTTAGCCTTGTTAAACACCACCCGCCAACTTGCCAGCTCCGCACCAACATCTTGATAAAGCCTGGTGGGGTGGCTTTTCCATTTATAGTCGCGATGTTCCTTAGCCCATTTCAAGATGGGAAGCACAGTAGCACTGTAGTTAACGCAGTCGCTTTACAGCTCCAGGGTCCCAGGTTCGATTCCCGGCTTGGGTCACTGTCTGTGCGGAGTTTGCACGTTCTCCCTGTGTCTGCGTGGGTTTCCCCCGGGTGCTACGGTTTCCTCCCACAAGTCCCGAAAGATGTGCTGTTAGTTGAATTGGACATTCTGAATTCTCCCTCTGTGTACCCAAACAGGTGCCGGAATGTGGCGACTAGGAGCTTTCACAGTAACTTCATTGCAATGTTAATGTCAGCCTACTTGTGACAATAAAGATTATTAAAAAAAAGAAGACCCATTCTTTTTACTGGAAGCTGTGGAACCTCATAATAACAGCCCGTGGTGATCGTCGGGCCGTATCTACTGTCGGAATGTCCGGTGGGCTTGATCCAGCTCAGAGATGTGAAACCACCCTCCTCCACCATCTTCCCAAACATCTTCGAAAAGTATTCTGTGGGAGTTAGGCCTTCCATTCCACCCAGCAACCCCACAATCTGAATATTCTGCCTCTTGGAACGATTCTCCAAATCATCCACTTTGGCCTTCAGTGCTTTATTTACACCTGCCATCTGAGACGTCTCAGCTTGCAGACAGTCAATCCGGTCACTATGCCTCGCGAGAGAGCCACCTCCACATACTTTATCACTGAATCATGCGCTTTTACCAACTCGTTGGTCTTCTCCAACGCCGACTGAATGGAAGCCAGGGCATCTTCCATTGACTTACGAAGGTCCTCAGCCACAATCTGCCTTTGCTTCTCAAATTCCGCTGCCAAGATGAGATTGAATGCTTGGCAATTCGGCTTAATGATATTCTCACCCAATTGAGAGCGGGTCGGCTGAAATGCAAGTTTTTTCGCGCCTGGTGCGAATCTCGGTTTTTGCCTTCTCCCGCTATTCACCGAGCACGCCCCAATCCACGCCGGGCACAACGCGGTCCCTGAATCGCACTAGGAGTCACTTACAGCACAGTAGGTGGCCATTTAGTCTATGCTGCCCCTCTGTGGCTTAATCCCTGTAGTTCCGCACCCTGGCTCCATGCCAGTATCCTCAATAGTTTATCTCTTTCAATTATCCATCCAATTTCCTGTTGAAATCATTGATTATTCCTGCTTCCACCCCCCTCAACGGCAGTTCCAGGTCATTGCCATTCCTTGTGTGAAAAAGTGCTTCCCCACATTCCCAAAACTTAAATAATAATAATCTTTATTAGTGTCACAAGTAGGCTTACATTAACACTGCAGTGAAGTGACTGTGAAATCTATATCACCAAGTCCTTGCACCATCAGCTAATGGGAAGAGGTTTTTTTGGTCCACCTTCTTTTAGCCAGCCATAAACGTGCCTTGCAGCCTAACATGAGTCCTCCATACCTTTCCTGATAGTATTAAATAATATTTTATGGAATTCACAGCTTGAAATAGGTAATTCGGCCCACCTCATCTGTACTCTGGTTTATGTGCTGCACAAACATCCTCTCACACTACTTTATTTAACCCTGCATAGGATCATTCTGTAGTATATCCTTCCAGTATTGCAGGACAGAGTCAGAAGTTAACTAGACAGATATATCACCCAGCTATAGGCAGATGTCAATGGCCAATAATTTCCAGCCTTTCCCACTGGCGGGATCTCCTGGACCCGCCAATGGCAAGGTCCTGCTATGGGTTCCCCAGCAGCAGAGGGTGCAATCAATGAAAAAATCCATTGACCTTAGCGGGATCAGTTGATCCTACCGCCAGCCATTGGCGGGCCACCTCCTCCATTAAAACACGTCATGTGGGGGGTGGAAAATCTTGCCCAATGGGTGGAATTTTGCCATTTTTCCTGGGCAGGAGAGTAGAGTAGCTTACCAACAGGATTGCTGAGTTTCCCAGCCATATTTTTAAACTCTTTACCAAAAGAAAGTGAAGAGACGAGTCTCACGACATTATCCTGGTGGGGGTGGGCTCATTCAGAGCTTGCCCTGCCAGCAGTTTAGGGCTGAATTCTTCGCCGTCGGGATTATCCATTTTGCCAGCAGCCCGGGGGTTTCCTGACGGCATGGGGCTGCCCCACAACGGGAAACCCCATTGACCAACCGGTGACACGGAGAATCCCGATTGCGTGCCGCACCAGATCGGGACGAAGAAACCCGCCCTAGGTTTTTAAAAGGTCAGGGCGCCCGGGAAAAAACGGAGACAACCCACTCCCCATTAAACAACCCCCCCCTCCGTCCCCCGTCCCCCCAGCATGGAACTCTCCGCTCCCCCCATGGAACACCACCCAAGCACTGCCCCATGGGGCAGTGTAAGACGACAGTGCCAGAGGCAGTGCTGGGACAGTGCCAGAGGAAGTACTAGGGTACTTCCCAGGCATGCCCCTCACGGCTCACTTGTGCACCTCCTGTGGGTTCTGCTCGCTAGGTACATGGGGATCCCAATTTGCGTTACGTCATTGGCAGGATGCAGGGACAATCGAACGAGGAAATCCCGCCAGCACAAAAGCCGCTTTCAGACTCCTGTGCTATTCTCCGTCTGCTGTCCCCTCCTCCAAAAGCGGGAGCAGAATATCCCACTCCCCACAATGTGTCTGTGATTGACAGGCGGGAGGGAAGCTGTCATTCACGCATAATGTGGGTTCAACCTGAACTGAGGGTACAAGTGGAACAGATAACCCTGTCATTGAAGGGACTCATTGATTCGACGTTCCAGAAATAAAGAGCTGTGTCACCAGGAAGAGAAAAGAGCATCCCAAACACACAGCATGTAAGAACAAGATTTGATCACCCTGGAGACATTGCTCACCAGATGTTAATCCACCAATAGACCGCTTATCTAAAGATGGTTCAGATGTCAATTTTCTCAGGATTTAAATCTAATTTAACCTCCCCCAATTTGTAGTTGTCTCAGATATTGGTCATTGGCTACATTACTACATGACTTGGTGATCCC
Source organism: Scyliorhinus torazame (assembly GCF_047496885.1). Taxonomy (NCBI): domain Eukaryota; kingdom Metazoa; phylum Chordata; class Chondrichthyes; order Carcharhiniformes; family Scyliorhinidae; genus Scyliorhinus; species Scyliorhinus torazame. The sequence goes on along the minus strand of NC_092711.1, from coordinate 220,035,584 downwards.
AATAGGCCTGAATTACAGCGACACTACAGTTGTCTTTAAAACCTCTGCTCATCATTTTGTTCAATAACTTCATTATGGATCATTTTCTATTTAAATTGCTAGATAACTATGACAATTACCTATACCTGAATTTCTCATCCACTCAGTAATAAATATTTTTTGGCACATGGTTTATTGTCAGACTCTCTTCTTGGATTATTTGGCAAAATTCATCTACTCTCTAACTTGGAGGCATTCCAATTGATAGTTGGTAAGCTGAATCCAAATTATCTCCGAACCATGTTGTCATAATATCCACTCATGTATATAATGAGATGCAGACAGGCAGTGATTGACACACAGGAAACCAATGAACACACACGACACATAACAACCAATCACCAGACAGGACACCACCACTATAAAGCACACAGGGCATTAAGACTCTCCCTCTCTCTATAGGACACAGCTACTGAGATAGTAAGAGTGCACAAGCCAGTGAGCACTATCACCATGAGGTAGAGAGTTAGTCTGGTCAAGCCAGTAGGAGGTTATCAGTTAGACTGATAGTGTCACCTCACAGCAGACTATGTACAGCAGTCAGGAAGTTCAATAAAACAGTGTTGGACCATCTCCTGTATCAGAAGCCTGTTTCTAGTTTCACAGCATCCATTGCAGTCAACGTTGAACCAACTTACTTAACACATCATGGTACCAGAGTGCTATTAATCCTAACGAACCTACCTCGAGTGCATCTGCAACGACCAGCAAGCAGCCATCCAGCGGCATGGAAAGGATCCAGCCTACTTCGCAACTCCGGATCTCCGGCAACCTCGGCGCCAACTGGAAAGTCTTCAAACAAAATTTCCTCCTGTACATTGAGGCCTCCATGTGATATAAGCCAGTCTGATGAGCTGGTTCAAACACCTTTCACCCCTACTCCTAAACTAGACAATGGAAATCCCAACGGCTCTCAGGCAAGTCATTAAGTAAGGAAGTTCCTTGGCATATATTTGCTGATACGCTCTAAATCCAGTGGTGACCTTGTATAAGAATCCTGGAGACTCCTGACTTTGTTTTTTTGCTTTCAGATTCCAGCATACGCAGTTATTTGCTTTTATCTTCATGAATAAAAAATAATAATTTATATTAAAGAAAAATTCCGAATTAATGGGCAACTTAGCCTGACCAATCCACCTACCCTGTACATCTTTTTGGGTTGTGGGAGTGAGACCCACGCAGACACGGGGAGGATATGTAAATTCCACACGAACAGTGATCTGGACTGGGATTAACCCTGAGTCCTCAACACCATGAGGCAGCAATGCTAACCACTGAGTCACCATGCCACCCAAATATAAACAGTTCAACAATAAAATACAACTTTGAATCATTTTAGAATCTGGGAGCAGAGGACAAAGGGTTATTTGACTCCCTGTATGCTGAATTTCAGCATTTATAAACTACGGAGGCATGTGCTGTTAAAACCTTCGATTATAATTTAGATCACAGGCTCAGTTCCTGCCTCTTGATGCTGGAGGAACCCTGGGCTTCATTTACACCAATGCTTTGACTTTGAAAGCAGTTGAACATGAAGCAAGGATTCACAGGTGTCACAGGCATCAAGGTTGTGTTATCAGTCAAGTCAGTGGATTCATTGAGGGAATGCCAACACTATCAGTGGCATGCCTGTACTAATCATAAAAGCTGGCCAGTGCACACTTATTGTCCAACCTGAGTTGAGTAGGCAATGGACTTTATTTTTGGTAGTGATTACATTTGCTTGACAGAAGTCATACAATGGCCAGACTCGGTGAGAGGCATGTTCTCTTCCCTGAAGAACACTATTGAATCAGTTTGGTTTTGACCCCAACTTTCATGTTCATATTAGCTAATTTCATTCCCAAATTCAATTGTACGCAAAACCTCTGGGTTGCGGGTCCCATGGCTGAATGACAAGAACACACTGCCAACTTTCGGATGCTGGAAAAGGCACAAAATAGAGTTCATTTGCACCCAGGTTATGTCTGTACGAAGTGAAGAATTGAATTCAGTGAAGTTAATAATGAAGTGTTTATAGATCCCAAAACCTTAATAGTTGAGTCAATCACAATTATACCTCACACTGCATAGAATGGATCGCAGAAGTGCTTGCATCAAGAAATGAGCACAGTCCACTCTAACAATGGAACACATGCATAATTCGTCATTCTTTTTCTAAATATAAATTGCAAGGAAAATAAAATACCATGCATTTTTAATTTTATGAAATCAGATTTATAAAACATTTCTAACTATGTTGGGCCTTTATTTCCCATAGGGTATGTGGTGTTGGGTGCTCTGAGGTACAGACGAACCAACACGGTTGCGATTGGTACAACGCAGTTTTATTCCAACTAGTTATTTACACATCTGACTTGGTACTCAGCACGTGGTGACTGCGTGAGTGTCTGGTTAATGAGGTCCTGGCCTTGTCCCGTCTCCACATGGACTGCCCAGGAGGTGTCGTGTTTCTTGTCTTATACTGTGTCTGCTCTTGTCTGTGATTGGCTGTCGTGTTATGTGTGCTAATTGGTCTGTTAGTCTGTCTATCATGATGTGTGTGTTGTGATGTGTGTTTGAATATCATGACAGGGTAAATTTAGTATGGGTAGATTTCCAGAATGGAACCTCCCTACAAGCTGATGGCAGGGGCCAAATAAAAATAAAACAATAACTGGAACTAAAAAAAAGACGAAAGAGGCGGTGTTGCCACAAAGTTCTGTCTGGTGAGGGCAGCGCAGTGGTGAGCCCTGCTGCCTCACAGCGCCGAGAACCCGGATTCAATCCCGGCCCCGGGCCACTGTCCGTGTGGAGTTTCCACATTCTCCCCATGTTTGCGTGGGTCTCACCCCTACAACCTAAAGATGTGCAGGGTAGGTGGATTGGCCACGCTAAATTGCCCCTTAATTGGCAAAATTAAAAAATATATGTATATATTTCAATACTATCTTCTTCTTATTCTTAGGCAGTCTCTCGGGATCAAGGATGATTTCCTTCTCGCTGAGTTCTGAAATGGAGGATAGTCCAATGTGTGATCTGCAGACTCTGCCACATTCTGGGCAGGTTGTGCTTGAAGGATCAGGTGGGCAAGTTGTTGGGAGGTTCGTGTGTTCTTCCTGGCTCCTCAACTTCACATCTACATGTTCCCGATAAAGTCGCTTGATGTGTCCTGTGCTGTCCGGAAAGTACCTTCTCCATTTTGGTCGGTCAGAGGGGCTTCCATTAGTCGGTAGGGATTTACGGGCACGTTTTGCAAAACTATCGGACTAGTTTGCCCATGACCCATAGCCGCTTTGTCATGTTCCAGATGGGTTTGATCAGGCTGTGTATTTCTGTGTCTATCTGCAGCCATTTTGAGCCCATGTGGTTTTTCTTAAAACATTGAATTTTTAAATTAACCATATTTCAATTAAAATGTCCGTTTTACAGCCCAGTTCTGGTTCAATGTTCCACATCATATCGACCTTGGCCAAAGATGGATTTACCTCACCTTACACATTGAGCGGTGCATCGGATTGCTCAAAATGCGTTTCTGATGTCTGGAATGCTCTGGCAGGGCCCTACGGTGCACCCGCCAGAGGATCTCCCACTTTATGGTGCTCTTCTATTCCCTCTGCAATCTGGTACAGCAGTGGGGCAACATGATGTAGAAGGAGGAGGCAGAGGGACATACAGCCTCATCTGAGGAAATGGAGGAGGGGGAGGAAGCGGACCAGGAGGGGGAGGAAGCGGACCAGGAGGGGGTGGAAGATGGGTCCGAGGAGGAACCGGAGGATGGAGGACAGGGTATGGCAAGGATCCAACATGCCAGGAGGACCAGGGAGGCCCTCATTATCTCCAGATTCTGCTGGGATGAGACAGTGTTCATCAGCTCAACAGCCCCCCCTGCCCCCGTGCCCCCAATCCCACACCCGCCCCAATCACTCCGCCCCCTCCCCAACCACCCTGTTACCCCCTTCAAGGGTCTGTGTAATATCATTCCAGGGTGATGGACCTCTGTTGGCACTGTCTGCGGATCCCTACACAAGGCAGGAGAGTGATAACCAGTTGCTGTGATGAAAGCTCTGGTGCTTTTAGGGTCTGTTAAAGTCTGACTCCTCTCTTTCTGCTGTCAGCGAGCTCACACCCATCCTCATGTCAGCATCAGGGGCTTTTGATCTTGGACCACTGTGCCTTAGGGGGAGCTTGGGAGGCTGCGAAGGGGAGCTGGGGGGGGACAGAGGGTTGAGGTGTGCGCAGGCCCGCTTTGAAGATTAAAGTGACAGAGACTTCATATGAATCAGGTGTGACATGTTTTAATAGTGAAAATTTCACTGTGACAGATTTCCATTCCCCCTAGCTACAGCTGGTGGCCTCACCAGTTCCATTCAGTGCTTCTCAATCTTCTTGATCTTCCATGCACTATGGGTGACACAGTAGCACAGTGATTCGCATTGATGCTTCACAGCGCCAGGGTCCCAGGTTCGATTCCTGACTTGGGTCACTGTCTGTGTGGAGTCTACACATTCTCCCCATGTCTGCGTGGGTTTCCTCCCACAAGTCCCAAAAGACGTGCTGTTAGGTAATTTGGACATTCTGAATTCTCCCTCTGTGTACCCGAACAGGCGCCGGAATGTGGTGACCAGGGGCTTTTCACAGTAACTTCATTGCAGTGGTAATGTAAGTCTACTTGTGACAATTATTGTGACATTATTATTGCGAGGTCTAGGTGTGTCCTCGGGATTCACATTAGAGGTGGAAGCAGCCTCCTGCTTTCCATGTCATGTGGCCTTCTCCAGTACTTCCTCCTCCCTGAGGGTACCTATAGAGCCCTGGGTGACTCCATGGGGTGGAGGGGTAGCTGGGGCAAGCTCCAGAGGTCTCTGAGCTATCTGGCACTTCCAGTCCTGGAAGCTCCCATTGTCTGCACCATGGTGTCACCGCCCTCAGCGATGGTCCTCAGTGGCTCGTCCACTCTCTGGAGTGCCTCGGCAATGTCCACCTGTCCCTCATCAACTGGGGCATAATGTCAAGGCCCTCAAACATGGTCGTCACAAACTGAGCAATGCTTTGAACATGACCACTCAAGGCACAGATATCATGCTCCCGGTTTTCCACTAGGTTCGCCACGCTAACAGTATTGGCCTGGGTTCCACACATTGCCGGCACCCTATCCTGCACCCAAAACCTTTGGGATTCCTCCAATCGGCCTTGCAGTCACTGGAATGTCACTAATACCCCCTCATAAATGGGTCTGGCTTATCGTTTGTATCAGCTCTGGGAGAACCTTGTCCAGAGGCTCGACATCTGGTTGGGGCCCAGCTGAGTCATGGGGCCAACTGGGCCCTGGATCCAGCAGACCTCCGACTGCTGTCCTGCTTGGATGTTCCTGTCTCCTTCTGATGTGCATCAGCAGCTGTGTGGCGTTCACCAGATAGTTCCCCGGAAGCCTATCCACTAATGTCACCCCCTGAGGTATGTGTCTCTGCGCTGTGGATGGTATGGGTGTTAGCTGTGATGCAGCGTCGTTGTTCTCCTCGGAGATCTTCTCCCAGGTGGTTTCTTGGGTGGCAGGGGGTGGGTACGATTCCGGATGGCCCGACTCCATCCGATGGTGATCATGCAAGATAATGGACATACGGTCAGTCAGAGGGAAAGGTGAATTTTGTGAGACATCAGCAACTCATTTGAGACACCTGGATGAAGGGGCAGGTGAATCAGGTGTGACATGTTTTAATAGTGATCCTCACCTCTCTGGCGCAGGTCAACCTCGCTGTTGGTGACTGCTCTCTTCTAGGGCAATCCCGCAATCTCCAGGGCCCATTCCTAATCGGAGTTGAGGACTCGGATCTCTAGGATTCCTTCCCCTGTCATCGGTCTTTCCCTCTCATTATGGGCTATCTACTCTTGCGGGGGACAAAGAGGATATTGTGAGCCGCATGCATGATGGGTCAGGGGGGTCTATAGCAGATGGTATCTTCGTGCACCCCACCTAGGCATGAAAGGGTTGTGTTGTGGGTTGCCAGGGAATTCTGAGGGGCGGGCGCGAGGTGTCAGCCAGTGAACAGGATTCCCGTCGGGAAGCCTGGCCAAGTCGACATCCCCAAGCAAGGAACAGATCTCTGTGCTGCCATCCTCGTTTCTTAACTGGGAGTGGGTGCTGAGGGAGGGTTTAAAAACAGCTCCCCCTTGTTAGTGGTGAGCAGCTCATAACAAGTCGGGTGACTCAGGCGGCGAGGGAACCAGACATGTCGAGATTCATGTGAAAGCTCATCTACGAGACTCAGTACGTGGAATACAGGCCTCGATCTCGCCATTGCAGTTGACACTTTGAAAGTTTCTGGGTGAATCGTGCTCTATATACATTAAACCTAAAATTATATTTTATTCCTAACACCCACAAATACAAAAATAGCTTACTTAAAGCCATATCTAATTCCGAATACTACACCTCAAAATAAAAATATTTCCTTGGCTGCTCAGAGTTTTGGTCATTCCGAGGTAAGTCTTATATCTATTATCTTTCAAAAGCCCATTTTGCTTTTTAGAGTCAGCCTTGTTTTGATTTTGAGTTAATGTGGGGCCAAAGATGCTTTTGAAATACAATCGTTGTTACATTCCTTCGCGTGCCAGGGAAAGAAAAACAGAACCAAGAAGAGACATACAAAATGCTGGGAAAATCCTCATTTTTGTAATTTCAAGCAAAAAGGAATATTAAAAGATATGGGGAAAAAGATCAAGTAATATAATTAAAAATTATTTTCTCTGTACTGATATTCTATTTTTTCACAATAGTCCTTCCTGTCATTAATTATATATTTCCCCGCTGAAGCACTGTTGTTTTCTGTTAGTGGTCGCTGTCTCTGTGAATGTCAGCAGTGGCCTTGTTCATCATCTTTTGGAACACATCAGTTGCAGACTGCATTCCTGCCAGCTTCTCTTCCATGTCTTTAGTTCAGTTGCAGACTGCATTCCTGCCAGCTTCTCTTCAATGTCTTTAGTTATTTCCTCTGCTCTGACCGCCCACACAGTATCAGTGCGAATGGGCAACATCCTGAGGGATGTAATATTTCAGGAAGAATGCTACCATCATCTTGGCAACGCATTGTAAGCATTTATGTTTGGAATCCTAGAATGTAACAACACAGCAGTACATCACTTCACACCTCTAGTCTGTGCCAGTGGCTTATTTGTGTGTGAACCATTGGCTCCAATTGTAACCCCTCCCCCTACTTCTTCCTCACCCTTCTCAATACTTTTTTCTTTGCAGCAAAGAAGGGATTTTTCAGTTGTCTTTTTTATTGGCTCTGGGTTTTTCACTGCATTTTTGCCTCTCCCAGGAAGTTATACAGGAAGTGGGGAGGGGTGGGAATAAGCGATGGAGTCCTTAGTCACAATGCTCTTGCCATTCCTAGAGTAGGCTAGGTTAGATGGACCAATTGCTATTTTCCTGCCCAGCATTTTCACATCTTTCAGAACTTTCTTGACTCTGGGTGGATCCAGCAAAACTGGCAACGAAAGGCCACAGATTCACAGCCTTGCAGGGGGCTAGCAGGCAGCTGTCGTGGAGCTCGCAGCTCCAGCTGCCGAAACGGCCCCCGCACCTCAGGGCCGCGCCGTGCTCCATGGCGGACTCAGACGGTGGACCTGGACCGTGCAAACAGTGCCTCTGATCGGCCGCACGCCCGACCCTGATTGCCCGCTCAAAAATGCCCAATCCCGGCTTTGTCAAGGGTAGGAGGCTCACAGCGAACATCAGCCGGTTGCTGAACGTAATAATGATCCCACCCCCCACCCCGGGGAGAGAACACCAGAGGTGATCGTCTCCCTGGACACAGAAAAGGCCTTCGACAAAGTTGAACGGAACTACCTCCTCGAGGTACTGGAACAGTTTGGGTGAAGAGCGGGGTTCACCGCCTGGGTGGGGGGGTTGGCCATTAGGGCTCACAAGCCCTACCAAAGCTGTCTGGTTTAGAGGGACTGAACACCCACCTTCACAGAGTCCACTGTTCTAACAGGGATTGGCACATGAAGAAGCAGGAGTTTGATTCCAATTCCAATTCTCTTTCCGCACCTCGTGGAGCATTAAGGCAGACTTTCGTCTGTTTTCAGAACTAGCAATTTCCAGGTTGCTAGTCTCTTGCTAGGGGTTATAGCTTGAGGGGAGCCATTCCACATCAAACATGGCTGACCAGGAGTCCCTCCCGCTCTAACTGCCAGCCATTGAATGTGTTTGGAAGGATTTCCATGTTGACATTCAACTTGTTTGGCCGTGTTATGAATGCACCTTCTATCATAATATGCGCCCATGCACATCATGAGGTAAAAGCAGGCAGTGACAGACACCCAGGAGAGCCAATCAACATACAGGACAGAACACAACCAATCACCAGACAGAACACCAGAGGGGGACTTCCAACTATAAAACACATGAGGCATCAGCACTCCGCCTCTTTCCACTGGTGACAACTGTAGCGATAGTCAGGGTGTATATAACAGTCAGCACCGTCTACACGTGGATCAGAGCTAGCCTGGTCTAGTTAGTTAGAGTTAGTATACTTAGAGTAGTAGACAATCAACCCACAGCCAGCTGTGTGCATTGTTATAGAAGTTCAATAAATCGTATTGAACCAATGCCTACGTTTGGTGTATATTTTACAGTTTATCTGCATCGTGTTGCAGTCCGTGTTACCCCAGGGTTAATAACACGACATGATACCAGGTGTGGCTACTTCATCTAACTAATTTACCTTCAGGAATTCAGTGACAACCAGCAAGTGCCTTCCAGCGGCATGGAGAAGATCCAGGTTCCTCCACAGCTCCGGATATCCGGAAACCTTGGCGCCAACTGGCGGGTCTTCAAGCAGAAATTCAATCTATATATTGAGGCCTTGGGCCTTGGAAATGCGTCCGATGCCAGAAAAATCCCGCTGCTCCTATCGACTGCAGGGGACCAGGCCATCCAAATCTTCAATTCGCTCACTTTTGCCGACGGTGAGGACAAGACCAAGTTCCAGACCATGTTAGCCAAATTCGACAGTCACTGTGCAGTCGAAACGAACGAGAGCTTGAAGCACCACATCTTCCAGCAACGCTTTCAGGGTAAGGGTGAGCCTTTCCAATCTTGTCTCACTCATCTCTGCATTTTAGCGCAATCCTGCAACTACGGTGACACCGCTGATTCCCTCAGCAGGGATCAGATTGTGTCTGGCATCCACTCCGACGCACTGCGGGAGCAGCTCCTAAAAATAAAAACTATGACCCTGCCAGTAGCCATCGAGACGTGCAAAGTCCATGAACAGGCGAAAAGTCGCTACTCCCACCTTAAATCGTCAGAACAGGACCAACTTGCCTCCCATGAGGCAGAGAGTGTACAGGCCATCGCCCAAATGCGGCGCCTTAGCATCGATGAAGGCGGCTATTACGTGCTTTTTTCCCGGGGTCCCATGCATGCGCACAACGAACAGGAAAACGAAGCGGCCAAAGACCACACTGTGCAGGTGCGAGTGGCAGCTGACCGCACTGTGCATGTGCGACAAGCGTTACAACGTCAATGTCATGACGTGCCCGAACTGCGGCTCCACCCACTTAAAGCGGCAATGCCCTGCAAGAGGCAGGCGATGTTTGAATTGTGGTAAGCCTGGCCATTATGCAGCCTTGTGCAGGTCTGCACCTCCGATAGGGGGCCAGCGATCCCAGTTCCAACGCAAACGCATTTGAAGTGTGCAGCAAGGGCTGCTGGATTCGGAACCTGATACGACCACGGATCCAGAGGACGACTGCCTGGAGTCCCCATATCAAGTGGAAATCATTACCATGTATGACAAGGCCTCCTCACATTCAGCAACACGCCTACCCATCCTCAACGTGGACTCTGCAGACGAGTGGCGTGCAGTCGTACAAGTTAACCAATGCAGCATCCGGTTCAAGCTGGACACTGGTGCTTCAGCCAATCTCATATCTCAAGCAGATCTTGCTCGCATCCAAAGGGAGCCAAAAAATCTTCTGCCGGCCTGCCAACTGCTTGATTATAATGGCAATGCCATCACTGCGTTAGGGTCCTGTCACTTGCATGTCTCCAACAAGGTTATCAATGCCACATTGCGGTTTGAAATCGTCAAGCCTGACACGGCTTCCCTGCTTGATGCCCATGCATGCAAGCTACTCAATCTCGTCCAGCGCATACATGTCATGTCCTCTGCCAATATGAATCTTCAGGCTGACATTGACAAAATCCTGCCACAATACCCGGATGTGTTCAGTGGGATGGGCATGCTGCCCTACCGCTACAAAATCTTGTTTAGGCCTGATGCCACGCCTGTGATCCATGCACCACGCCGGGTGCCGGCTCCTCTGAAGGACCATTTAAAGGCACAGCTGCAGGAGCTCCAAGACCAGGGTATAATCTCTAAAGTGACGGAACCGACTGACTGGGTCAGCTCGATGGTCTGTGTGAAGAAGCCCTCTGGAGAACTGTGCATTTGTATAGATCCCAAGGATCTTAAGCGGAACATAATGCGGGAACACTACCTGATCCCGAAGCGGGAGGAGCTGACAAGTGAGATGGCACATGCCATATTCTTTACAAAGCTAGATGCGTCACGTGGCTTCTGGCAGATACAACTGGACGAGTCCAGCAGGAAGCTCTGCACGTTTAATACACCTTTCGGAAGGTACGGTTACAACCACATGCCGTAAGGTATTGTTTCGGCCTCCGAAACCTTTCACAGGATAATGGAACAGATGCTAGAGAGCATTGAGGGTGTGCGAGTTTACGTTGATGACGTCATTATATGGTCCACGACCCCAGAGGAACACATATCTCGTCTGCAACAAGTCTTCAGACGCATACATGCCAACGGCCTCAAGTTCAACAAGGCCAAATGCTCCTTTGGCATGTCATCAATCAAGTTTCTGGGTGATCAAATATCCCATCAGGGAGTGCAACCAGACTTGGACAAAGTTAAGGCCATCAACACAATGAAGACCCCGGAAGACAAAAAGGCAGTACTCCGCTTCCTGGGTATGGTTAATTTTTGGGAAAGTTCATTCCCAACCTCGCCTCACACACCACGGCTCTCAGGCATCTGGTGAAGAAGTCCACTGCATTCCAGTGGCTACCCACACATCAAGCAGAGCAGCTTGAGTTAAAGGCACCACTGCTCCTGAACTAGCCTTTTTTGACCCAGAGCGGGAGAATAAAATCTCCACGGGCGCCAGCCAGGACGGCATTGGTGCGGTGCTCCTCCAGAAGGACGACTCCTTGTCCTGGGCTCCAGTGGCCTATGCGTCAAGGGCCATGACTCCCACTGAGCAAAGGTATGCTCAGATAGAAAAAGAGTGCCTGGGCCTCCTCACTGGTATTGTAAAGTTCCACGATTACGCCTACGGTCTACCAAGCTTCGCAGCAGAGACTGACCACAGACCCCTAGTCCATATCATTCAAAAGGACTTGAATGACATGACGCCCCAGCTTCAGCGCATTCTCCTTCGACTCCGCAGGTACGATTTTGAGTTAGTATACACACCAGGCAAGGAGCTAATAATTGCGGATGCCCTGTCACGCTCCATCACCTCGCCCTGTGACCAGGTTGACTTCATCCGCCACATTGAGGCACAGGTGCAACTGTGTGCCAGCAACCTCCCGGCCTCAGACGAACGAATCGTCAACATTCGAGGAGACCGCCAAGGACCCTCTCCTGCAGCGGGTCATACATCACCTTACAAATGGCTGGCGAAAAGGGCAATGCCCCAGTTCTTTAATGTCAAGGATGACCTAACAGTTGTTGAAGGGCTCCTCCTCAAGTTGGATCGCATCGTCATTCCTCGCAGCCTCCAGAGCCTAGTGCTCAAACAGATCCACGAGGGACACCTTGGTATCGAGAAATGCAGGCGCAGGGCCCAGCAGGCTGTCTATTGGCCCGGCATCAATGAGGACATATTCAACATGGTCCTCAATTGTGCGACCTACCAGCGTTTCCAGCCTGCTCAGCCCAAAGAAACGCTCCAGCAACAAGAGATCATGACCTCCCCGTAGTCTAAGGTGGGAATCGACCATTTTCACGCCAATGGGCGTGACTATGTGCTTATAATTGACTATTTCTCGAGTTACCCCGAAGTGGTGAAACTGTCCGACCTAACATCAAGGACTGTCATCAAGGCCTGCAAGGAGACATTTGCCAGGCATGGTATTCCGCTCAGGGCCATGAGCGACAACGGTCCCTGTTTCTACAGCCAAGAATGGTCCAACTTCGCGAAGCTATACCAGTTCAAGCACATCACCTCGAGCCTGCATTACCCACAACCTAACGGGAAGGTCGAAAAAGGGGTCCATATCGTGAAGCAAATGCTCTGCAAGGCTGCAGACTCAGCTTCTGACTTTAACCTTTTGCTGTTGGCGTACAGGGCAACCGCTCTGTCCACCAGTATGTCTCCGGCACAGCTCCTTATCAATCATGACCTGCGGACGACTGTTCCGGCCATTCATTTACCTGACCTGGATCAGCTCCCAGTGCTGCAAAAGGTGCAGCAACTCAGAAACCGGCAAAAACTCACATACGATGCTCATGCTACTGATTTGCCCTCTCCGAAGGATGCTGTTCGCATCAAGTTGCCTGGTGGAGGCTGGTCAGCTCCAGCTGTTGTTGTTCGACAGGCCCAGATCGTTCGTGGTTCGCATCGCTGGTGGATCCATTGTCAGGCGCAACAGAAGGGCACTACGCAAACTTGCCTGCCCACCACCGGATCTCACGTTCCCAGCAGTCGTTCTGCCTTATCCGGACGCCTCGGTTCACGAGGCCACCAATCTGGCTGCAATCCCGCCTGTCAAGGCGCCATCATCCCCACCTCCACCTCTCAGGCGATTGACAAGAATCCGACGACAGCCCCAACGATTGGACTTATAAATATTTCCTTTGTATAGATTGTTCTGTATCTGCACACTAGACACCTTATATGTACATAGGCATTCACTCACCATTTGCTGTAAATAGTTATCTCTGTAAATATGTTGGATATGCTCCAAGCAACCGACAATATTTATTTTAAAAGGGGGGATGTCATAATATGCACCCATGCACATCATGAGGTAAAAGCAGGCAGTGACAGGTGAGCCAATCAACATACAGGACAGAACACAACCAATCACCAGACAGAACACCAGAGGGGGGCTTCCAACTATAAAACACACGAGGCATCAACACTCCGCCTCTTTCCACTGGTGACAACTGTAGTGACAGTCAGGTTGTATATATCAGTCAGCCCCTTCTACATGTGGATCAGAGCTAGCCTGGTCTAGTTTGTTAGAGTTAGTATACTTAGAGTAGTAGCGAGTCAACCCACAGCCAGCTGTGTGCATTGTTATAGAAGTGCAATAAATCGTATTGAACCAATGCCTATGTTTGGTGTATACTTTACAGTTTATCTGCATCGTGTTGCAGTCTGTGTTACCCCAGGGTGAATAACACAACACCTTCCTTGGCCATCAAGTCCTGGGGTGGGACTTGAACCTGGAGCTTTTGTCAGGCAGGGACACTACCCACTGTTCCACAAGACCCCTAGGAGTTTGATTAGGGGAGGCTATTTGTGACACTGACCATGTGGACTTTTTGTGGATGAACGGCATCGCAAATCTCTTCACTATTCCGGTCCTTCCTAACTCTTTGTCCATCACCTGAAATGCACAATGTGATAGAATACTCACCACTTACCTGGGTAAATGTAGCTCCAACAACACTCAAAGCTTGACATCATCAGTATAAATTAATTGTCACCCCACCCACCACTTTAAACATTCACTCCCTGCACCATTGGTGCACAGTATGAATTTTCATAAAATTTGCAGTGCAGAAGGAGGCCATTCGGCCCATCGAGTCTGCACCAGCTCTTAGAAAGAGCACCCCACGCAAGGTCCACACTTCCATCCTAACCCAGTAACTACACCCAATACTAAGGGCAATTTTGGACACTATGGGCAATTGCGCATGGCCAATCCACCTAACCCGCACATCTTTGGATGCACCAGTATGCGCCATCTACAAGATTTGCAGGCAGCAGGGTGGCACAGTGGTTAGCACTGTTGCTGCACGCTGTCAAGGACCCAGGTTCAATCCCGGCACCATGTCACTGTGCGTGTGGAGTTTGCACATTCTCCCCGTGTCTGCGTGGGTCTCACCTCCACAACCAAAAGATGTGCAGGGTGAGTGGATTGTCTAGGTTAAATTTCCCCTAATTGGGACAAAAAAAAATTGGATACTCTAAATCAAAAGAAAATCTACAGAATTCACTGTAGCAACTCATCAAGTATCCTTCGAAAACACCTTCCAAACCAGCAACCTCTACCACCTAGCAAAGCAAGGACTGCAGATGGATGGGAACGTCACCACCTGCAAGCTTCCCTCCAAGTCACTCAACATCGTGACTTAGAACTATATTTCCGTTACGTCGCTGTGGCTGGGTCAAAATCCTGGAACTCCCTCCCTAACTACAATGTGAGTGTACCGACACCACATGGACTGCAGCGCATTGAGGAGGAAGGTCACCTTCCGATGGAGAATTAGGGATGGGCACAAATTCTGGACTTGCCAGTGATGTCAACAACCCATGAAAGAATTTTATAAATTGTAATCATCCAGTCCTTTGGCACCTTCCCTACATCCAAGTAAGATTGTGGCAGAGCCCTCACAATATTATTCCCTTTGAGTTAGGATGCATCCCACACACTGGGTGACTTTTTACTTTGTGAAATGTCAACCTTTTAATGCTCTTTTTCTGTATTTATCTGACCCAATATTGCTGCTGCACCCTCCTTTACTGGTACATTTTCAACATCCTCTTCTCTATTGAAGACAGATGCAAAGTGCTCATTTAGCACCTCAACATGACTTCTGCTTCCACAAGGGGGATCTCCTTTATCATTGGTAATGTGAAACATATTCATGTTAAATATTACTCAGCTACAAGAATGTACAGTACCCCATTCCTTTTTGATATATCCTATTTGGAACACAACCACTGACATTTTACAAAACCACATGTTTTGCAGCTGGAGGCTCCAACTCAGGCACTTTCATTACTGTTGTAGGTATGGAACCAGCCAGTCTCATTGATCAGTAGTCACTGTGATTCAAATTCAGGGGAATCCTTACTTATTTGAAAACTCACTTCCAGAATTGCATTCTTTGCCCGCAGGCATTTATTTTGTTGACTTCTCTCTTTTACTAACCACAGTGTGTGAGCGTACCCCGTTTATTGGACAAATGATCACACAAGTAATCAGTTCAATCACAGTTTATTTATTGAACACAAGGTTAGTTATATACTTAAAGAAATCACACGGCCATGCACACATGGACGATAGCTATCAATTTAAACGACCTTGACTTAACTTCCAAATGACCGGCTCGGTGCAGGGTTGATATGGCCTTATCTGTTTCCTCACGTATGGCGGCTGGAACTCGGCTGGGTCGTCTGTGTTCGATGGTCGTCTTTCGGTAGATGTCGCGGGTCCTTGAACTTGGCTGATGTTGATAGCTGTGCTGCAGTTGGTGGTCATGAGCCGGTCCAAAAAAGACAGAAAACATGGCCTTTTAACTGGCTTGAGATTTCCCCGGCCCTTTTGTGGGCGGTTTCTGGGTCAATGTCAATCAATTCCTCAGGGCTCTACCCTCTGATTAGTCACATCCAATCAGAGACTGCCACATCACTTTTGGGGTGATCACTCAGTGACCAATCCTGGGAAGGCTCCAAACAGGAGCTTGGTGCCGTTCAGTCTGGAACATGGTGATGGACCTGATGGTCCCATTGTTACTTTAGTCGCCTAGAATGGCCCATTTGCAGGTGTGAATTCCTGTATATGTCTGAGTGGTTGTTTGCAAATCCACAAGCTGTAGCTTGTCTGTGTCCCAAAGCTGACCACATTTCCCATCATTCTTTGCGGGCAGCTATTTTAAATGGCCGCAATTCCATTTGCTCTTTGTTGGAGATTGCTGTGAGCAAATTTTTGGCTGAATTTGTTGACACAACACCAGTTATTGCCCTTTCAAAAGCAATTGGTTGATATGACGTGGTGCTTCAAAATGGCAAGGGGGTAAAAATTGGTTATGGCTCATTTGCCCGTGGGGCAATTTGCTAGTGCTATTGGGGAGACTTTAAGGCAACTTGGCATGGGTGTGGGAACCAGGAGGTAATATCTGAGAGGAATACCAAGGTGTATAGAATAGTGAGAGCAATAGATAGCACGAGAATAGGAAAAAGTAAGCTATTACTTGGGGCCAGAGTAAGAGAGAAGGTTACAATGCCTAACTCAGGATTCCTGTGCATGCATGTGAATGCACAGAGTGTGGTAAATATGATTGGTGAGTTCCAGGCGCAGATTGCCATGTGGGAATAATATGTGGTGGGTGTTATGAGCCCCTGAGGGCCAAGGACTATGTGCTATAAGATTTCCCCCCCCCCCTCCTTTTTTTACGTATGAACTCCCCTGGCATTTGGAGGTGGGCTTTCCCCTTAACAAGCCTCTCAGTATAAAAACCCCGACCTGGGAGCAGGTTGGGGAAGGTGGCACTTCGGGGAGAGAAGTTGCTGCTTTTGTAATTACTGTGTATATCGTAATTAACCTTTGTTCATTCCTATCCTACCGTGTGTTCTTGCGTCTCTTCCGGTTGGATTCTACACTGGCGACGAGAGTGAATTGGATCTGCTGCAGCCATCGTGCATTATACCGCCAACCCTCTTCGTCCAGGCCCAGCGAGGCTTCCACTCTGACCGGAGAGATGCCGCACATCCGAAAGCTTAAACAGTTCGATCCTGGTACCGGTGGCTGGATCCAGCGCGTCGAGCGGGGACGGCATTTTTGTCAGTCTAACGCAATTGTTGGGATAAGCTCCAAACCGTTATCCTGCTGACCTCAGTCAGGGGAACATAAGAACGTAAGAAGTAGGAGCAGGAGTAGGCCACCTGGCTGATCATTTTGTGGACTCAGTTCCACCTACCCACCCGCTCAGCCCTTAATTTCTCTACTGTTCAAAAATCTCACTGCCTTTGCCTTAAAAACATCCAATGGGATAGCCCCAACTGCTTCATTGATAATTCCACAGATTTACAACCCTTTAGGTGAAGTAGTTCCTCCTCAACTCAGTCCTAAATCTGCGCCCCCTTATTTTGAGACTATGCCCCCCCCTCCCGAGTTCTAGTTTCACCCACCAGTGGAAACAATCTCCCTGCTTCTGTCTGAACTATTCCCTTCATAATTTTAATTGTTTCTATCAGATTCCCCTCTCATTCTTCTAAATTTCAATGAGTATAGTCCCAATCTACTCAGTCTCTCTTCATAAGCCAATCCTCTCAACTCCGGAATCAACCTAGTGAATCTCCTCTGTATCTCCTCCAGTGCCAGTACATCCTTTCTCCAGTAAGAAGACCAAAACTGTACACCGTATTCCGGATGTGGCCTCACCAGCACCCTATACAGCTGCAGCATAACCTCCCTATTTTTAAACTACATGAACCCATGCTGCGTCTGCCCAATTTCTATCCAGATGACTCGCTATTTCTTCCTTGATGATACATTCTAGCATTTTCCCCACTATAATAAATAATAACCTTTATTGTCACAGGTAGGCTTACATTAACACTGCAATGGTGTTACTGTGAAAAGCCCCTCGTCGCCACATTTCAGCGCCTGTTTGGGTGCACAAAGGGAAAATACAGAATGTCTAAATTACCTAACAGCACGACTTTTGGGACTTGTGGGAGGAAACCGGAGCACCCGGAGGAAACCCATGCAGACTCCACACAGACAGTGACCCAAGCCGGGAATCAAACCTTGGACCCTTGAGCTGTGAAGCAACAGTGCTACTACTGTGCTAGAAGTTAACCTCGCCGGCCTTTGTTTACCTTCTTTTTTAAACAGTGGCATCACATTTGTGTTTTCCAATCGGCAGGAACCGCCAGAGTCCAGCGAAATTTGGTAAATTACCATGAGCACATTTGCTATTTCCCCCGTCATCTGTTTTAGTACCCTGGGATGCGTTCCATCAGGGCCAGGAGACTTGTCTACCTTTAGTCCCATTAGCTTACCCAACACTACATCCTTAGTGATAATGATCGTTTAAAGGCCTTCACCTGCCAAAGCCTCTTTGCCAACAATTATTGGCATGTTATTTGCATTTTTCACTGTGAAGACCACACATATCTGTTCAATGCCTCAGCCATTTCCTCATTTCCAATTATTATATCCCCCTTCTCATCCTCTAAAAGGCCAATGTTTACCTTAGCCACTCTGTTTTGTTCTATATGTTTGTAGAAACGTTTGCTTTTACATTCTTAGCTAGTTTACTCTCATAATCTATGTTACTTTTCTTTCTAACTTTTTTCATGGCTTTATGTTGACATTTAAAGACTTGCCAATCCTCCAGTCCCTCACTAATCTTTGGATTATGTGTACCTTTTCTTTCAATTTGAGTTGTTTCCCGCATTGGTAGCCCTGGTTGAGGCACATCTGGACGTGCAGCCCCAAATATTGGTCCGGCGTGGCCTTGCAGACCCAACACCCAGGTGTTACTGCACCCCAAGCATATTATGTCAAGGACGAGGAGGATGCATACCAGCATTGCATTGAGTTATGACCCCCAGGGTCACGTCCATCCGGATTGCATTAAATGGACAACGGAGCAGCGATCTTGCTCATCAGCCACCAGACATTCGCCATGATCTGGGCCGGCCTCCAGACCTTGGACCTTCGGAACCCATTTCCACATGGCCTTGCAGACCCAAGGGCGACTTTTTGGCGTGCTTGAGGGCGCTCGCACCTCATGCCGCGTTGTCCGGATCACTACAAGAGTGTTTCATCTGTGGACTCCGAGACTCCGCCACCCAGAGGAAACTCCTCACAGAGGCCCACTTAACCCTCCAAAGGCCAGTAGACATCGTCATTTCCTGAGAGAGCGCGAGGCGCAAGGTCCAAGAGTTGCAGGCCCTGCGGTCCTGAACCTTGTCGCCACAGCGACCACCGGCCAGTCGAGAATAAACCTGAGAGACAAGAGCTGCCGCAAAGCAGGACCAACAGTGGCAACCAAGGCCGTCACCATTACGCACCCGGGAGCAACCGAGGCAACTCCTAAGATGATGGTTGCAGGCAGCAGGTTGGGCGCCGCAACCATGGCCGTAACACCAGATGGGCCGTGAAGGCACCATTTCCTGCCAACACCCAGGTGTTACTGCACCCCAAGCATATTATGTCAAGGACGAGGAGGATGCATACCAGCATTGCATTGCGTTATGACCCCCAGGGTCACGTCCATCCGGATTGCATTAAATGGACACCGGAGCAGCGATCTTGCTAATCAGCCGCCAGACATTCGCCATGATCTGGGCCGGCCTCCAAACCTTGGACCTTCGGAACACGGATGCCCAGTTGGCTACATACACAGACTAGCCCTTGGCCATTGAGGGCGCCACCCATGTTACCGTGACATATGAGGAACAGTTGGCATGTTTGCCCTTGGTGGTAACCCACGGTCGAGGACCCAGCCTATTGGACCACGACTGGCTGCGCATTTAAAATTGGATTGGCAACCCCTTTGCCGTATGATGCAGGTGGGCTGGACACATCAAGGTCTCTTGGGTGGAAGACACCGGGCTACGCTCCTTCTAATCTTCTTCCCTTCAGGTGTATGGGGACCCCAAGGCTCCATCATGGGATAGAGGGGAAGCTGGAGTGAGATCAAGAAGCCTCACCATCCTCTGGAGCTGGCACTTGTGTATTCCCACTGGTACCTGCATCATGAGGTTGAAGCCCTGCACCATGGAGCTATCCCCTCAGCCATGGAGGTCATGAGCCAAACCATGGAACGGACATCTCCGCCATGGACTGCACATCCTGCACAGTGTTGGCCTTGTTGCGTCAAACTGACGGCATCTTCTCCTCCGGCAGAAGATGATGGGACACTTCCATTTGGACTTGCAGTCCGAGGAGGGATGCTGTCATTCCTTCCAGATGCTTGCACCTCTGCCTTTTCAGCTCCAGCAGCTCTGCGACAAGCACATCTAGGGACACTTCATCAGCATGCGGGTCAGCAGAGTCCTGGGCTCTGGCATCCCTCCGAGTGCAGGATTTCTGGGATGACCCTGCCTTCCCCTGTTGTATATAATCAGGTGTGAGGTGCTGACCAGTGAGTGAGCCAAAAGCCTACCTATTGGTTAATCCTGCTGAGGTGTGAGTATCTGCGCTGGTGGGGGTGTGTAGGTTACAGCTGTGACGCCTCTTCATTGCTGGTCTCTGAAATGTCTGCCTCAGAGCTGCTCGGGTCCATGATGTCCAGGGGCTGTGAAGATGGTCAGAGCTGGTCGACTGATTAACGTGCAATGGAAGGGAGATGGCATTAGTGCCAGACAGGGGAATTTTGACAGGAGAAAGGTCACTCTTGTGAGGCTTGCCCCATGACTGGATCTGTTGAGCGTTCTCACTTGTCCCTTGAGCCCCCACCTCGCCCTCTGCACAGGAGCGGTCCTGCTCCTTGCCACCAAGTTCAAAGGCTCATTCCTCAAATAAGGTTAGGGTCTTGAGCTCCGGCATCATTCCGGCCAGTCGCGCTCACGACTGTTGCGCTTGACCTCACCCTAAAGCGAGACAGATGGGAAGAGTGTAGGCGGGAGTTATGCCACGACAGGTGGTGATGAAGTGTGCCATGCTTGGCAGAGGAGTGGGAGTGGGCATGTGAAGGGCACCGGAGCTGTTGGGGGAATATAGAGGGGCAGATGTGGGGGCGGTACAAGTGCTGTGACCCCACTAGGTGGGTGGGTGGGATCACTGCGGAGGTGTGATGGGCATTTGTAAGGGTGCTGAGGGAGACATGAGTAGGTGGTCTTGGTTGCATGAAGAAGGTCATTCATCTTCTTACGACACCGCAGCCATCTTTTGAGGTGAGCTGATGCTGATAATCGGGGCAGCAGTCTCCCAGCCGGGGTTGGTCAATTTGCTGAATGGACGTGTGCTCGATCGTGGGTAGAGGGTTTCCCGCTTCTGCTCGATCCCCTCCTGAAGTTTGGTGAAGGTCCCTCTGTAAACATGGCACAGTCTTTCTGGCAGCCATCCCCCTGACTGGACTTGGAATGATTCATGTAGAGGAAAAACACTTTGTTAAAGAGGCTGAATATATGGTGAGTTTTCCCGCCGGTGACAGCAACGGGATTCTACACGGTTTTCTCACCGGGACGGACACTTTGAAAAATATGGTAAGGTTCCGCCCGACTTTTCAGAACTACCAGACATTTCAAAGTTTTTTTTGTGGCCAATGTTGCAACAGAGAAATACAGGAGAATGCACAAATCAAATGACTCACATGACACCAAGCGAGTTGGTAAAAGGATGAAGTTACCTCCTGCCATGCTGAGCAATGATGTGTAAGATCACAAAGCGTTTAATTTGACTTGATGCATGCTGTGTCTGTTTGCTTGAGACAGGGCCTTTCATGGGCTATATGGATTAATATCAGCTCATGCTGTTTGCTGCCAGAACAGTTTCATGGAATGTCACAGCACAGGAGGAGGCCATTCAGCCCAGCATGTCCATGCTAGCTCTCTATGCCCGGCACACCAATGCCTAGATCATTAATATATATCAGGAAAAGCAAGGGTCACCACACCAACTCTTGGGGAACTCCATAACAAATCTTCCTCCAGTCTGAAAACATCCATTAACCACTACTCTCTGCTTCCTGTCAAGCAGCCAGTTTTGTATCCAGGTTGCTAGTATCCCTTTTATTCCATCAGCTATAACTTTTTTCACAAATCTGTTATGTGGCACTGGATCCAATGCCTTTTGGAAGTCCATGTACACCTCATCCATAGCATTACCTTCATAAAGCCTCCTTCTAACCTCTTCAAAAACCCCCGCAACATGATTTGCCTAACTCGCATTTTTCCAATGACGATGAGAGATGTATAGTGCGTGTGTGCGTGTTTGCGTGCATGCATGCCTCAGGGGCAGTAATATCACTTTGTTCCTGGCTCAGGCTCATGCTCCTGATCCATGGGCACCCAGTGCAGAGAGTGATGGGGAAGGAGGAGGACCTCTTCTTTAACTTGCTCCGGGGCTTGGCTAAACTTCCCAACAATGACCGAGGGGTCATCCAACCTGACTATCTGCCCCTTTACTGCAGCCACATTCACAGCCTGGTGTCCCTGGAGAGATAGTATGCGGTGTCTACTGGCACCCTTGAGGCCTTCCATGCTTGATCGGCACTGCAGGAACTGGGGTGCATAATCAACCCCTTTAATCACATTTTAGTTTGATGTTGTAATTTTCATTTGTGATTTGTTTTTTGATTAAGCCAGTATCCCTCCAAGGGACTGTTCCTTTAATTTGTCCTTCAATTTATTTGGTTTAATTTACTTGGTTATTTGTGTTGACCCAAAAGATGTGGAAGCATAGCTGAGGGGAGGCAGTGGCCTAGCGGCATTTCTGCAGGCTAGGACTGGATAAGATATTGGGACAAGGGATTGGATTTGCTACTATTTGCCACCAGAGATTCTCCAAATGAATCTCCAGGGTTTAGCCCATTTGAGTTAGTTTTTGGCCCTGAAATAAGGGGTCCATTAAAATTGATGAAAGAGAAGTTTCTAAACCAGCAGGACAAATCCTCAATGTTGGATTACATGTCCATGTTTCTGGAAAGACTCACAGGAGCTTGTCAGGTAGCCCAAGGGTATTTAAAGATTTCAGGAGTAAAAATGAAAATGTGGGCAGACAAACATGCCAGGTCCGGAACATTCCAAGCTGGAGATGAGGTACTGGTATTGTTGGGGAGCACTGGTATTAGGAGCTGGTTTAGCACAGGGCTAAATCGCTGGTTTTGAAAGCAGACCAAGGCAGGCCAGCAGCACTGTTCAATTCCCGTACCCGCCTCCCTGAACGGGCGCCTGAATGTGGCAACTAGGGGCTTTTCACAGTAACTTCATTGGAAGCCTACTTGTGACAATAAGCGATTTTCATTTTCATTTTTCATTTTCAATGTTGCCATTGTGGTGAACCTCTGAAAGTGAAAGTTAGCGGCCCCTATAAGGCAGTTAGGTGGGTGAGTAAGGTGTCTTACCTAATGGATACTCCAGACCATAGGAAGAAGGACCAATTATGCCACCTAAATCTGTTAAATAAATAGCATCGTCGGAAAGAAGATAGGAAGGGACAAGTGTGTCAGGTGGTGAAGTAGTGGAAGAGGTCGACAGTTCACAGAATGACACTCCGGTGGTATGACTAACAAATGCGGGCAAACTAGGAAAATTAGAGGCCGAGTTTGCAGGGACACACCAGGGTGCACTACGTTAACTAATCACGATGTGGACATTGGAAACTCTGTTCCAATAAAGCCACATCTGACTCGACTAAATGCACGGAGACTGGCACAATTAGGCAGAAATCCAGTGCATGTTAGATTTGTTGTGGAAACAAACAAAAACAGTGTGGTCCTCAGATTGCAAAGTAGAGTTTGGGAGATTGAGGGCGATGTTAGTGGGCCACCCCGGATTTTCCCAGACCTTTAAAACGGCCATGAATGCCAGCGACCTGGGAGTGGCAACAGTGCTACTACAAGACGACAATGTGGGAATAGAGAGGCCAGTGGGATATTGTTCAAAAAAACTAAGTCCGTGCCAAAGTAAGTATTCTACCATTGAAAAGGAAGCTATAGCATTGCCACTAGCCCTTCATCACTTTGAAGTATATGTCCGACATGACAATAACAAAGCTAAATTTATACAAACCATAATCCGCTTGCATTAATAGCAAAGGTTAAAATCCGGAATGCAAGATTACTCTGTTGAAGTTGTTGTAGCGACAGCTCAATATTAAATTGAATGCATCTCCGGAAAGGGTAATGTGACAGCAGATTCTTTGTCGCAGGTTTAAGGGCTGACTTGTTCCCAATGTAGGAACTGGGAAGGGAACTTATATAATGATGATGGATGAATGGATATATGTTTGTGATTTATGACTTGCACACCTCATAAAAAAACATCCGTGCCCTGACGTCTCATTCCTTTTAGGGAGGCAGGTATGTAAGGGTCCTGTTGATTCCCTTATTTCCAATTTCTTTTACTTTGTGTTTATCGTTTTGATCCATGGATATTTAACGGTAGAATCTGCTAAAGCAGCACACATGGATCAGCCAGGTAGAAAACAAAGATTCTATTTATTCACAATATTACACTCTCCACACCCCAAAAGGCCTCTTCCCCGACCTGCTCACAGGCCGTGGTTTTTATACTAGAGAGCTGAGTTCTCAGGTAAAGGGGGAAACCCCACCCCCTCATTATCGAGGGAACTCATATTCAGAGGAGGTCATTCGGAATCTGATTTTCCTTATCTTGTGGCCTCCCTGAGGGTTATAACATCCCTGCCCCCACCCCAAGTCCGGAGATGCGCCCATGTCTGCGACCGGGCCTACTGGCTCTTTAGGCATCCAAGCCTGGGAACGGCTATCAAGGACCGTTGGCATGTCATTTCTTTTACTCGGAGTAACTTTAACGGAGTGACTATTACAATAACTATAGGGCCCGATTGTTATGGGCCAGGGTTTAGAGAACCCCAAAGTGTATCATGGAGTTCACCTGATCCACAACTTTTAATAGATTGTGGTATGGGGAGCACACAGCCCACTCTACAGGTGTGGTGCAGCAGAAATGGAACAGTATTTTTTAAAGCAAAACAATGTTTATTCTATGAACTCAAGTTAACCTTTTTAAAACATACAGTGAACATTTTGGCAACCATTAATTCAACTACAACTCCCAAAGAATACAACACTAAGTAATCCTTTGAGCTTTCCTTTTAACATCCATAAGACTTAAAACACCTTTTACCAGAAGCACATTAGGTTTACATTCACTACTGAGAACATTTATCATTTTGAATTCACCAAATGATCAAGAGATAGTCTTTTCATGGCAGAGAGATGAACAGTACACCTGCTCTGTCTGGCTTCAGCTCCAACACTGAAAATGAAACTAAAACACACCATGCAGCAAACAGCCTAAAATGAAAGTAAAAAGCTGACAGACAGCGCAGCTCCACCCACACTCTGACATCACTGATAAACACCCATTTCTTAAAGGTACATTTCTTAAGCACCCATTTATTAAAGGTACTCTCACATGACAGTGATCTACTGGTTTTATTCCACTGGAACTGGAGCGCGATGTGGCCGGTAAATCCCAGGAGATGCCTCCCACGGGATTCCTGCCGGCCATATGCCTTGTGAGATCTAAACAGAGCCTGCAGAATATGGCCTTTTGCCAATTTGTTGACCATCAGCCAACCAATCTAACCAAATCCATCCGATCTCTCGGGCACCAAAATGCCTGAGTTTTTCTGTTCAGAAGCTAACTTCCATAGCACAGTGTAACATTTTGCAACTTTTGAGTTTCTGACTCCCATGGCGGAGGCGGCAAGCCATTGCCTGCTGCTGGGGTCTTCCAGCCCCAGCAAAGTCAATGGCCTTTTGCATGGCTCGCCGGCCCTGCCACCGGGGACCTCGTTTAGGGGTGTTGACATTGGCGGGACCGGGAGATCCTGCTGGCGGGAAGGGCCGGAACATCCCGCCCTTTGTCTCTGTAAGGGAAACGTCCGCCCTGCGATTCTGCTTACATGATTGGGTTGTAGTGTAAGTCTTACACCATAAGATGGTGCTGTCTGAACTTTTATTCAACCGTACTGTTCTAGATTGAAGGAGGTTAGTGTGGTACAGCCGAAGTCAAAAATATTGCCGAATATTATGGTTTACTTAAAGTTGCAGCATTTGGAGAATGTGAACTGAAAGCAGCCATCATACTGCAGGCTCGTCGCTCTGGAGTGTGAAGTGTGGTAAATCTGAGCTATACAGAGCTCTGAATGATTTCTGTCTTCCAGAAAACTGCAGTCTGAACACATGCACACAGGCACAGAACTGGACATCTCCGGCTCCTACATCTTAGTATTCAGAGAAAGAGTCCTACGGCAGCACTCACTTTCCTCTACGGTTGATGAGACTTATTATGAAGTCACAAAGCACCACAAGGTGCAGGACAACACCAGAGAACTTGTCAAATCCTCAGATTCACACTGTGCGAGGGTTATTGAAGCTGACTGTGAAACCCGAGTTAAATTAGACTCCCACCAGCCACTGGGACATTGAGGGTATTAAAAGCCAGTTTATGTTTGAATTTATGATTGAATGGAGCACTGTAAGTAGCAACAGGCTCTTTCCAGTCATTGTCGGATCTACAACGAGGGGAGATGGATGTAAAGTTAAATGTAAGAGATTCAAAACAGGGAGTGGGAGAAATAGGTTTTGAGACAGAGGACAGTGAAACTGGAATGTATGAGCTCACGCAAAGGACAATATCAACATTTAACAATCGGATGGAGAGGGGACTGAAGGAAAATGGAAACACGGATATGGGAATGGGGCAGGTTCATGGGTTTGAAATATCTGTTAATCTGCTGGATAAATGCCAAAATGAATTCATCCATTTCTATGGTGTAATTTCTGTGTAATTCAATGCATCAACATACAGGTCCCATGAGAGGTTTAAATTGAATAATTTTAATATTTCTGACCAGAAATGGACCAGAAATTGCATTGAATGAAAAAATAGGTTCCTTTCACTTTTATCTCATTACAAACCAGTCTTGTATGCCTGATGTGATCTTTCAACCCAGAAACCCTCATGTCATCGTCATGAAGTCATATAATCCCTACAATGCAGAACGAGGCCATTTGGCCTATGAGGCCCTTTGAAAGAGCACTCGACCCATGTCCACTCCTCCGTCCACCCCGCCCTATCCCCGTAACCCCATAACCTAACTCCCACACCCCTGGACACTATAGCAGATATGCACCCCGCGCCCCCCCCTCCCCCCCACCCTCCAACACAGCCCAGTTCCAGGAGGCAATTTCTGAGAGTGGGTATAGTGACTAAATAAATGACCAATACGCTAGACTGGTGGGAATAGGGAGCAAAGTGCACCCCATCCATGAGGTGTATGTGACTGCAGAAGATGACTAATATAGGGTGAAACGATAATATCAGTGGGAATTGATGGCAAAACTGAGAATCTGAAATCAAATTGAACCCCCCCCCCCGCCCACTCAAAACAAGTATTTTCACAGGTAACGGGGCATTATTAATAATAAAAGACAATTCAATATTGCATGGCATTTTTAATTAAATAAAAACATTTTGTTATATTATTCAGTAAATACCAACATACCAATTGATGATGAGTTCATTCATTTTTGCAAAATTGGAAGCAGATTGAAGAATTTGTCCAGTAAAAAATGCAGTTGTTTTGTTACCTTTAATTGTATCTATCCACCCCCTCCCCCACTTCACGCACACAAATATTTAAGACTTTGGTTCTGTTGAAAATCTACACCCCATGACTCCTGCCGAACAGCCCTGCGAATCCCAGAAGTAAAGTTAAAGAAAGCTCCAAGTTAACGAAAGAACTGCGAAGGGAGCAGTCTCGAGGCACAGTGGGCCAGAAAGAAGATCTGAGGAGGCAGCTGAAGGTTGGTGACTCCTTCCTACAGGCCTTTGGAGCAGTGGCGTTCAGTTTAGCAGAGCCAAAGATCTGAAAGTGTGCTTGAAGGTGAAGGTAGAGCCTGCGTGCAGATGAGGAAGGTTTACCAATGGGGCGATAAGGATGCCAAGGGTAGGTTGACTGCCCTTGGTTGTGCCAATGCGGCAGGTGCACTCAAACGTAAATGGGTTGCACTTGGGGAAAGCAATGCTCCTAGAGCTTCAATGGTATTCGGACATTTCCCGTTCACTATTACGCCAATAAGAGACCCCACGTAACCAGGGAGATGCGTTCTGACTGGTTTCACAAACACATTGTACCTGAGGCAGTGCACATTTTCGGTTAGCTGGACCTTAACTGTAAAATTATGCACGCCCTGGACAATTGTGAAGCATGTCGCCGTGCCAAACTCTTGGGGCAGGATTTACCGAGCAACCCACCGCGAAACAGGTGGCCCGTCAATGGCCAGCGGTGGGATCTTCTGGCCCCGCTATTGTCAGCGGGGTTTCCCGTTGAATGCACTCCTCGCCGCTCTGAAACCCGCAGTAGGGGTGCACCGTCGGCAGAACCGAAAGATCCCACCGGCGTGGATGGCCGGAAATCCCCCTGCCTCCCAGCAGAGAACATCGACACTCAAAACCCTCCTACAAGCAGAATCGAAGATGTTGCCAAGAATGGCAACTTAGTATAGGTACCCTGCATTTATTATTCAGTGATACATTTCACTTTTCTAGTCATTTTATTGATGTTAAACTGTAGCTAGCCTTGACTTTATGCTATCGCAATGTAAGTAGGTAATCCTCTATATGTTGTATCGGAAAATCTAAATGATCTGAAATCCAAAACGGGATTGGGTCTGAGGATTTTGGATAATGGATACTTGACCTGTAAATTATTGCATAATGAAATTCTCGCTACTCGAAAGACTAACGATTCAAATGAGTTCAAAAGTAAAATGCCTTAAAATCTTTCCCTTAAAGAGCTTAGTTTGCTGATTTTTGGAGATTCAAATGCTTAATACATAGGAAAACAATAGATTCAGAAATGATGTGGCCAACACGTTTTCTCAGAATTCCTGCGCCTCCCAATTTCCCACCACACCACTGAAGGCAGGTCATAAATAGTGTGAGCCAAATGGGCTGTAATTTTCCGGCGGTTCCCAGGTGACGGGATTCTCTGACCCCTCTGGCAGTGTACCCCTGCCCACGGGTTTCCGGGTGGCATGGGATGGCTTCAATGGAATTCCCATTGACAAGCGGCGAGAGGAGAGAATCCTGCTGCCAGCGACTGGCAGGTCAAATTTTCTGTCCTCGCTTGCAGCAGTATCGGGGCAGACTTGCAACGGAGAACTTAACATTTTTAACCAGATCTAAAACATCCTGAAGCGAGCACTAGGCACAAGAAAGCGTCAAGAAAATGAACCACGGCCAGTATGGAGCAGGGTTTGCTAACATCTCTGGAGCTCTCAGTCAATGAAGTTGTAATGCTGCGTCATTCAGAGGTAACTTATTGGCCCGTAACTACCTCAGGGGGGCGTGGTGTGCGGGAGGACAGGGAGGGAATTTAGTCCAGGTGGGGGGAGAGTCGGATCGGGTCGCACTTGGAGGGCGTTTCAGACCGGGTTGTTGCACGGTAGGGGAGTGTTGGGGAGTGTTGGGGGGGGGGGGGGGGTGGTGAGGTAGGTCCCCTGGGGGACGGGGTGGTCAGGTGTTGGCGGGGGTGGATTGTCCTGTGCAAGGCTGGGTCTGGATTTTTTTCTGTATTACTCTGGAGTTAGAAGTGATTTTTTTCCCTCCAACTTTTTCAGAGTGACTATCAGGCTCGAACTGGCCTCATCCAAAGTTAGTGATTTAAATTGGCTCTGTCAGATGGTTCCCAGCCCAGCAACATTGTCCAGAGGGAGTTTGCACTTCTGGGCAGTTGCCTGGTGATGCACGATCAATTAAACTCAAAAACGAGGTTGTAACATAACTGAAGGCTTTAATAGACTAGATCTGTTCCCCAGCAGCTTCGGTACAAAATGAGGGCTGCTGGGAGGGCACCGGTTCTTATACCCCGCCTGTCAGGGTGGAGCTACATACCAAACAGCCAATGGTAAACTCCTAGGTTTACCCAATGGTCTACAGCCTCTTGGGTACTGCAATACCTGATAATACCACACCTGGTAAAATCCTTACGTGGCAACTTCCTCGAGGTATTTCCCAGCGCATCATTGAGGTAAATGTGACTCTGGGGTACCAGGAAGTTATGGGCTCTTTTAAGTGAGAAACTATGATTCAGCTCTTGGGAACAGTGAAGACAATGGCACTCTGGGTCACATTCTTCATTGACTGCTGGGTTTTACACTGTATTTATCAGCAAGACATTTCGATTGAATGCTTAGCAATTACGCAACAAAGCTGTCTTTATCATACCCCTAAACTCAGAATGGAAATTTAGAATCCGGGGGCAACACTTAACTTCCCCTGAGGATCCAGGAATCAATAGTCACACATTGTTTGGGTTTGACGATATAAATCTGATGTCTCATCAAACTCTCATATTACTTAGGAGTAATATTTGTTACTCATTTGTTTCTGACGAGTTGAACTTAACTTAGATCATGAATACTCAAAGTCGTCCAGTTGATAACAAATAATCTATTGAGTAACTGATCAAATTAGCCGTGAGTTCTTTTCTTCAATGCTTATACTAGTTCTAATTAGATAAGGTAGATTTAGATTAACAATGAAACTTATACTCAACACTGAGCTTGCTATACTTCTGTACTCTAGCCACAACACATCCAAAAAGAGCAAGAAAACAGATTGTGGCTGTTTATATACCTCTCGATAGTATTGCCCTCTAGTGATCATCTGACTGTACTGACTACATATTAACCCTTCATATATTTACATATACAGAGATCATTACACAAACCTGCTTTACAAATTCCCATACATGGATTTGGTTGGGCACTTTGTAAACTCACCTTGACTTTACGTGCTTTAGGGAGAATTAACTGGCCCTTCCCGATACTTTCTTACAACTTACATATTTAATTGCTGGGGAGACTAGGCCTGCCACCTCTCCCCTGGGTAAATGTGAACTATTGCTTCCTATCTCTGGTAAAACCCACCCTATGAACGGAAAGACTTCCATTTATATAACGCCTTTCCGAACCACCAGCATGGGTCTTGGGGAGAACCTGTCAAGTTCGAGACGGATTCGCCAGTGCATCTTTGGGGCACCCTCTAATTCCGATGCTGTGGAGCTCGGAAGTAACGACTCATTGTTCCCCCCTTCCCCCCCTGGCAGTGGTTCAAGACAGAAACAAACAATGGAAGTACATAACATATTTATATCATCCAGTGTACATCTGTGTAGTGCATTCAGAACGATTGCGTCCCCAATCGCTGTGGGGACCATTCTGCTCCTTGTTAAAATGACACCATTGCCTGGCTGTGCTGAATTGAGCAGCACCATCTTTGGTCCTGGCCACTGCCTTTCCATCACACTCGATGATGTAACTGAGCAAGTCAGCCAAAGTGTGCATGCATGGCATGAGCAACAATCGCAGCTGAGAAACACAACAGCTAATTTGGACATAAACAACCTCCCACACTCAACAATGTGTTACTGACTAGATAATCTCTTTCTGTCTGTGATGTTGATTGAGGGATAAATATTGGCCAGCACACTGGGGAGAACTGTCAACATGTTTAGTTACACAACAACCTGACATGTCAAAGTGATTCTCTGTGTGTGATTCCCTTTGGGACATTACTGACAAAGTGCCAGTATAAACGCACTCATTTTTCTTTGTACAAAAGATTCCAATAAAAGGTCATTAACCTGAAACATGAGCTTTCTTTCATGCTCCGCAGATGCTTCCTGACCCACTGAATAGTTCCCGCATTTTCTGATTTTTACTTTTTAGTAAATTGCATTTACGGTACAGAAGGAGGACATTCGGCCCATTGAACTCCTGTCAGCTCTCTGTGGAGCAATACAATTAGTTCCATCCTGTCCCCATAGCCCAGCAGTTTATTTCCCTCAAGTGCCTATGCCATTTCCTTTTGGAATCATTGATTGCCTCTGCATCCACCACCATCCGCCCATTACCACTATCAGCATGAAAAGGTTCTTCCTCATAACCACCCCAACAATCCCCCTCACCTCACACCCAAAGCTTTAAATCTGTGTCTCCCAGCTCCTAGTCTTTGTAACATCAGGTAATAGGAACAGCCTTTCTTTGCCTTTCTGATTTAAATCCATCAAAATATTGTCCCTCTTTCAAATCTCCCCTCAATCCCCTTCCCCCCAACGAGAACAACCCCAGATTATTCTAATCTTGTGGTTTAAATCCCCCTTCCCCAAGCCATTCTGGTAAATCTGCATTCTGCACCCTGCCAGGACCCTCACATCCTCCTGTCAGTATTGTCGCCAGAATGATTTGTAGATGCTCTAGCTGACACCTAACCAGAGCTTTATAAAGGTTCAGTTAACCCCCCCAGCTTTTGTACTCAATACCTGAATTTATGAAGCTCAAAATTCCAGGTGTCTTTCTCTCAATGTGCCCGCCATCTTAAAGACTCTGTGCAAATGAAGCCCCGGGCTGCCTCTGTTCTTGCACGCTCTTTAAAACTGCATTACATCTAAATTGCATCTCCCTATCTCTTCTGCCAAATTGCATCACCTCACACGTCTCTGTATTAAATTCCATCCGTCATTTATCTACCCATTCCACCAGCTTATCTGTATCCTGTTGCAGCCCCGTGGTGTCATCCTCATTGTTTCCCACATCTCAAAGTTTGGTGTCATTGGCAAAGAGTATTTGAAGTATCTCCAAGATTCCCGCCTATCAACTGTACCCTCTTCACTGCTGACAGAAAAAGACAACTGAGCACATTGACCCTGTGGCGACCTCCTGCCGCCTTCTCCTTCCCGGAGTTCTGCATTGCCTTCCTTTTCCAAGAATCTATTCAATTCCCTTTGGAAAGTTACTGTTAGATCCACTTCCGCCAGTCTCCCAAGAAAAGAATCCCAGGTTAAATGCGAAAAGATAAAATGCTCATCTCTCTCTTTTTCACACAGTGAGTGGTCCAGGTCAGGAATGCACTGCTTGGAAGTGCGGTGGAGTAAGGTTCAATCGAGGCATCCAAGTGGGCAGTAGATGATCACTTCAATTGAAACATTGGCCGCAATTTACAAAAAAAAGTCCCATTGTGGAAGGGTTTAGCACCAACCCCGCTGTCGAAAGGGACTCATTTTTTCAGGCCTCAGCGGGGACGGGCCCGTCAAGGCTGCACTTACTTTCATTTCCTGCTCCGAGGAGTGGAGCAAAAATCTCTCGATCTCTCAACATGACCACCGGACCCCTCCAAAACCTACCTGTTTGGGGTGGGGGGGGGGGGGGTCCTTGAGTCCCCGCACCTCATATGGGCAGATCCAGGCCAGATACCTAGAGCAGGTGAAATGCCACCTTGGCACCATTGCACTGTCAGCCTGACAATGACCTTGTCATCTTGGCAGTGCCATCTGGGCATGTTGGCAGTGCCAGGCTGTCACCTAGTGGCACTGCCAAAGTGCCCAGGAGGGATCAACAGTACCAAAGTGCCACCCTGCCTAGAATCTGACCACCTGGGGGTTGCTGATCATCTGCGATTAAATTTTTACCATTTAATGTTGACAAACTGACGGGACGCGGCGGTGAAGATGCAACTGAATCTGCCCTGGGTGGGAGTTATACAGATATAGGGGTCAAAAGAAAAACTTAAAGATAACTGATTTGATTTTAAAATGAGGGGCGGGATTCTCCGACCTTGGGCCGGGTCGGAGAATCGCTGGGGGAAGGCCAATCCGCTCCAACGCCAGGCTGACGATTCTCTGTTGACCGGAGAACCAGCGACATTGGCGCAGGCGCGGTCGGTGCGGCGCCAATCGGGTGACGCTCTACGCGGCCCAACTGGCAATTCTCCACGCGCGATGGGCTGAGCGGCCGCCGAGATAGGCCGAGTTCCGCCGGCGCCGTTCACGCGTGGTCCTACCCAGCGGGATCTCAGTATTCATCCTGCGGGGGGGCGGCCTGGTGGTGGGAGGGGGATCCGATGCCGAAGGGGGGGCCTCCAACATGGCCTGGCCCCCTGATCGGGGCCTACCGATCGGCGGGCCGGCTTCTCATACTGGGGGCATATATTAATCCGTGCCTCGGCCCCTGTACCCCTCCGCCATGTTGGGGCCGGCGCGGAGAAGGCAGCTAGCGCACATGCGCAAGTTCACGCCGGTCGTGACGCGCTTTAGCGAATTCGCGGCAGCCGCAGTGCGCATGGGCAGGCCTACGGTGACCGTTTGACGCCGGTATCAGCAGCTGGAGCTGCGTGAGTCGCACCAGTGCCGTGCTGGCCCCCTGTGAGGCGCAGGATCACTGATCCTGGGGGCCTGTGGACGCCGTCGTAAAAGGTGATGGCGTTTACGACGGCGTCAACACTTAGCCTCAGGATCAGAGAATCCAGCCCAAGATAAGAGAGTGTCAAGAGGAGTTAAATATGTGAGGGACAGTTAGCAGTGTGACTGGGATCAGTGTCGGGACTGTAAAAGGTGAGAGGGACAGTTAGCAGTGAGACTGTGATCAGTGTTGGGACAGTTAAAGGTGTGAGGGGCAGTTAGCAGTGAGACTGTGATCAGTGTTGGGACAGTTAAAGGTGTGAGGAGCAGTTAGCAGTGTGACTGTGATCAGTGTTGGGACAGTTAAAGGTGTGAGGGGCAGTTAGCAGTGAGACTGTGATCAGTGTTGGGACAGTTAAAGGTGTGAGGGATATTTAGCAGTGTGACTGTGATCAGTGTCGGGGCAGTTAAAGGTGTGAGGGGCAGTTAGCAGTGTGACTGTGATCAGTGCGGGACTGTTAAAGGTGTGAGGGGCAGTTAGCAGTGTGACTGTGATCAGTGCGGGACTGTTAAAGGTGTGAAGGGCAGATGGCAGTGTGACTGTGATCGGTGTCGGGACATTTAAAGTTGTGAGGGGCAGTTAGCAGTGTGACTGTGATCAGTGTCGGGACAGTTAAAGGTGGGAGGGACAGTTAGCAGTGTGACTGTGATCAGTGTCGGGACTGTTAAAGGTGTGAGGGGCAGTTAGCAGTGTGACTGGGATCAGCGTCGGGACAGTTAAAGGTGTGAGGGACAGTTAGCAGTGTGACTGTGATCAGTGTCGGGACTGTAAAAGGTGAGAGGGACAGTTAGCGATATGACTGGGATCAGAGTCGGGACAGTTAAAGGTGTGAGGGGCAGTTAGCAGCATGACTGTGATCAGTGCCGGGACAATTAAAGGTGTGAGGGGCAGTTAGCAGTGTGACTGTGATCAGAGCGGGACTGTTAAAGGTGTGAGGGGCAGTTAGCAGTGTGACTGTGATCAGTGTCGGGACAGGTAAAGGTGTGAGGGACAGTTAGCAGTGTGACTGTGATCAGTGTTGGGACTGTTAAAGGTGTGAGGGGCAGTTAGCAGTGTGACTGGGATCAGCGTCGGGACAGTTAAAGGTGTGAGGGACAGTTAGCAGTGTGACTGTGATCAGTGTCGGGACTGTAAAAGGTAAGAGGGACAGTTGGCGATGTGACTGGGATCAGTGTCGGGACAGTTAAAGGTGTGAGGGACAGTTAGCAGTGTGACTGTGATCAGTGTCGGGACAGTTAAAGGTGTGAGGGGTAGTTAGCAGTGTGACTGTGATCAGTGTCGGGACAGTTAAAGGTGTGAGGGGCAGTCAGCAGTGTGACTGTGATCAGTGTCGGGACAGTTAAAGGTGTGAGGGACAGTTAGCAGTGTGACTGTGATCAGTGTCGGAACAGTTAAAGGTGTGAGGGGCAGTCAGCAGTGTGACTGTGATCAGTGTCGAGACAGTTAAAGGTGTGAGGAGCAGTTAGCAGTGTGACTGGGATCAGTATTGGGACAGTTAAAGGTGTGAGGGGCAGTTAGCAGTGTGAGTGTGATCAGTGTCGGGACAGTTAAAGGTGTGAGGAGCAGTTAGCAATGTGACTGTGATCAGTGTCGGGACAGTTAAAGGTGTGAGAGGCAGTAAGCAGTGTGACTATGATCAGTGTCGGGACAGTTAAAGATGTGAGGAGCACTTAGCAATGTGACTGTGATCAGCGTCAGGACAGTTAAAGGTGTGAGGGGCAGTTAGCAATGTGACTGTGATCAGTGTTGGGACAGTTAAAGGTGTGAGAGGCAGTTAGCAGTGTGACTGTGATCAGTGTTGGGACAGTTAAAGGTGTGAGGAGCAGTTAGCAGTGTGACTGTGATCAGTGTCAGGACAGTTAAAGGTGTGAGGGGCAGTTAGCAGTGTGACTGGGATCAGCATTGAGACAGTTAAAGGTGTGAGGGACAGTTAGCAATGTGATTGTGATCAGTGTTGGGACAGTTAAAAGGTGTGAGAGGCAGTTAGCAATGTGACTGGGATCAAGGTCGGGACAGTTAAAGGTGTGAGGAGCAGTTAGCAGTGTGACTGTGATCAGTGTCAGGACAGTTAAAGGTGTGAGGGGCAGTTAGCAGTGTGACTGGGATCAGTGTCGGGAGAATTAAAGGTGTGAGGAGCAGTTAGCAGTGTGACTGTGATCAGTATTGGGACAGTTAAAGGTGTGAGGGACAGTTAGCAGTGTGACTGTGATCAAGGTCGGGACAGTTAAAGGTGTGAGGAGCAGTTAGCAGTGTGACTGTGATCAGTGTTGGGACAGTTAAAGGTGTGAGGGGCAGTTAGCAATGTGACTGTGATCAGTGTTGGGACAATTAAAGGTGTGAGGAGCAGTTAGCAGTGTGACTGTGATCAGTGTCAGGACAGTTAAAGGTGTGAGGAGCAGTTAGCAGTGTGACTGTGATCAGTGTCGGGACAGTTAAAGGTGTGAGAGGCAGTTAGCAATGTGACTGTGATCAGTGTTGGGACAGTTAAAGGTGTGAGAGGCAGTTAGCAATGTGGCTGTGATCAGTGTTGGGACAGTTAAAGACGTGAGGAGCAGTTAGCAATGTGACTGTGATCAGTGTCGGGACAGTTAAAGGTGTGAGAGGCAGTTAGCAATGTGACTGTATTCAGTGTCGGGACAGTTAAAGGTGTGAGGCACAGTTAGCAGTGTGACTGTATTCAGTGTTGGGACAGTTAAAGGTGTGAGGGACAGTTAGCGATGTGACTGGGTTCAGTGTCGGGACAGTTAAAGGTGTGAGGAGCAGTTAGCAGTGTGACTGTGATCAGTGTCGGGATAGTTAAAGGTGTGAGGAGCAGTTAGCAGTGTGACTGTGATCAGTGTTGGGACAGTTAAATGTGTGAGGGACAGTTAGCAGTGTGACTGTATTCAGTGTTGGGACAGTTAAAGTTGTGAGGTGCAGTTAGCAGTGTGACTGTGATCAGTGCTGGGTGCAGTTAAAGTTGTGAGGAGCAGTTAGCAGGGTGACTGTGATCAGTGTCGGGACAGTTAAAGGTGTGAGGAGCAGTTAGCAGTGTGGCTGTATTCAGTGTTGGGACAGTTAAAGGTGTGAGGGACAGTTAGCAGTGTGACTGTGATCAGTGTCGGGACAGTTAAAGGTGTGAGGGACAGTTAGCAGTGTGACTGTGATCAGTGTCAGGACAGGTAAAGGTGTGAGGAGCAGTTAGCAGTGTGACTGTGATCAGTGTCGGGACAGTTAAAGGTGTGAGGGACAGTTAGCAGTGTGACTGTGATCAGTGTGGGGACAGTTAAAGGTGTGAGGAGCAGTTAGCAGTGTGAGTGAGATCAGTGTCAGGACAGTTAAAGGTGTGAGGAGCAGTTAGCAGTGTGACTGGGATCAGTGTGGGGACAGTTGAAGGTGTGAGGGACAGTTAGCAGTGTGAGTGGGATCAGTGTCGGGACAGTTAAAGGTGTGAGGAGCAGTTAGCAGTGTGACTGTGATCAGTGTCGGGATAGTTAAAGGTGTGAGGAGCAGTTAGCAGTGTGACTGTGATCAGTGTCGGGACAGTTAAAGGTGTGAGGAGCAGTTAGCAATGTGACTGTGATCAGCGTCAGGACAGTTAAAGGTGTGAGGGGCAGTTAGCAGCGTGACTGGATCAGTGTCGGGACAGTTAAAGGTGTGAGGAGCAGTTAGCAATGTGACTGTGATCAGTGCCGGGACAGTTAAAGGTGTGAGGGGCAGTTAGCAATGTGACTGTGATCAGCGTCAGGACAGTTAAAGGTGTGAGGGGCAGTTAGCAATGTGACTGTGATCAGTGTTGGGACAGTTAAAGGTGTGAGAGGCAGTTAGCAGTGTGACTGTGATCAGTGTCGGGACAGTTAAAGGTGTGAGGAGCAGTTAACAGTGTGACCGTGATCAGTGTCGGGACAGTTAAAGATGTGAGGGGCAGTTAGCAGTGTGATTGGGATCAGTGTCGGGACAGTTAAAGGTGTGAGGAGCAGTTAGCAATGTGACTGTGATCAGTGTCAGGACAGTTAAAGGTGTGAGGAGCAGTTAGCAGTGTGACTGTGATCAGTGTTGGGACAGTTAAAGGTGTGAGAGGCAGTTAGCAATGTGACTGTGATCAGCGTCAGGACAGTTAAAGGTGTGAGGGGCAGTTAGCAATGTGACTGTGATCAGTGTTGGGACAGTTAAAGGTGTGAGAGGCAGTTAGCAGTGTGACTGTGATCAGTGTCGGGACAGTTAAAGGTGTGAGGAGCAGTTAGCAGTGTGACTGGGATCAGTGCCGGGACAGTTAAAGGTGTGAGGAGCAGTTAGCAGTGTGACTGTGATCAGTGTTGGGACAGTTAAAGGTGTGAGGGGCAGTTAGCAATGTGACTGTGATCAGTGTTGGGACAGTTAAAGGTGTGAGGGACAGTTAGCAGTGTGACTGTGATCAGTGTTGGGACAGTTAAAGGTGTGAGGGACAGTTAGCAGTGTGACTGGGCTCAGTATTGGGACAGTTAACGGTGTGAGGAGCAGTTAGCAATGTGACTGGGATCAGTGTTGGGACAGTTAAAGGTGTGAGAGGCAGTTAGCAGTGTGACTGTGATCAGTGTTGGGACAGTTAAAGGTGTGAGGAGCAGTTAGCAGTGTGACTGTGATCAGTGTCAGGACAGTTAAAGGTGTGAGGGGCAGTTAGCAGTGTGACTGGGATTAGCATTGAGACAGTTAAAGGTGTGAGGGACAGTTAGCAATGTGATTGTGATCAGTGTTGGGACAGTTAAAAGGTGTGAGAGGCAGTTAGCAATGTGACTGGGATCAAGGTCGGGACAGTTAAAGGTGTGAGGAGCAGTTAGCAGTGTGACTGTGATCAGTGTCAGGACAGTTAAAGGTGTGAGGGGCAGTTAGCAGTGTGACTGGGATCAGTGTCGGGAGAATTAAAGGTGTGAGGAGCAGTTAGCAGTGTGACTGTGATCAGTATTGGGACAGTTAAAGGTGTGAGGGACAGTTAGCAGTGTGACTGTGATCAAGGTCGGGACAGTTAAAAGTGTGAGGAGCAGTTAGCAGTGTGACTGTGATCAGTGTTGGGACAGTTAAAGGTGTGAGGAGCAGTTAGCAGTGTGACTGTGATCAGTGTCAGGACAGTTAAAGGTGTGAGGAGCAGTTAGCAGTGTGACTGTGATCAGTGTCGGGACAGTTAAAGGTGTGAGAGGCAGTTAGCAATGTGACTGTGATCAGTGTTGGGACAGTTAAAGGTGTGAGAGGCAGTTAGCAATGTGGCTGTGATCAGTGTTGGGACAGTTAAAGACGTGAGGAGCAGTTAGCAAGGTGACTGTGATCAGTGTCGGGACAGTTAAAGGTGTGAGAGGCAGTTAGCAATGTGACTGTATTCAGTGTCGGGACAGTTAAAGGTGTGAGGTGCAGTTAGCAGTGTGACTGTATTCAGTGTTGGGACAGTTAAAGGTGTGAGGGACAGTTAGCGATGTGACTGGGTTCAGTGTTGGGACAGTTAAAGGTGTGAGGAGCAGTTAGCAGTGTGACTGTGATCAGTGTCGGGATAGTTAATGGTGTGAGGAGCAGTTAGCAGTGTGACTGTGATCAGTGTTGGGACAGTTAAATGTGTGAGGGACAGTTAGCAGTGTGACTGTATTCAGTGTTGGGACAGTTAAAGTTGTGAGGTGCAGTTAGCAGTGTGACTGTGATCAGTGCTGGGTGCAGTTAAAGTTGTGAGGAGCAGTTAGCAGGGTGACTGTGATGAGTGTCGGGACAGTTAAAGGTGTGAGGAGCAGTTAGCAGTGTGGCTATATTCAGTGTTGGGACAGTTAAAGGTGTGAGGGACAGTTAGCAGTGTGACTGTGATCAGTGTCGGGACAGTTAAAGGTGTGAGGAGCAGTTAGCAGTGTGACTGTGATCAGTGTTGGGACAGTTAAAGGTGGGAGGGACAGTTAGCAGTGTGACTGTGATCAGTGTCGGGACAGTTAAAGGTGTGAGGGACAGTTAGCAGTGTGACTGTGATCAGCGTCAGGACAGTTAAAGGTGTGAGGGGCAGTTAGCAATGTGACTGTGATCAGTGTTGGGACAGTTAAAGGTGTGAGAGGCAGTTAGCAGTGTGACTGTGATCAGTGTTGGGACAGTTAAAGGTGTGAGGAGCAGTTAGCAGTGTGACTGTGATCAGTGTCAGGACAGTTAAAGGTGTGAGGGGCAGTTAGCAGTGTGACTGGGATCAGCATTGAGACAGTTAAAGGTGTGAGGGACAGTTAGCAATGTGATTGTGATCAGTGTTGGGACAGTTAAAAGGTGTGAGAGGCAGTTAGCAATGTGACTGGGATCAAGGTCGGGACAGTTAAAGGTGTGAGGAGCAGTTAGCAGTGTGACTGTGATAAGTGTCAGGACAGTTAAAGGTGTGAGGGGCAGTTAGCAGTGTGACTGGGATCAGTGTCGGGAGAATTAAAGGTGTGAGGAGCAGTTAGCAGTGTGACTGTGATCAGTATTGGGACAGTTAAAGGTGTGAGGGACAGTTAGCAGTGTGACTGTGATCAAGGTCGGGACAGTTAAAGGTGTGAGGAGCAGTTAGCAGTGTGACTGTGATCAGTGTTGGGACAGTTAAAGGTGTGAGGGGCAGTTAGCAATGTGACTGTGATCAGTGTTGGGACAGTTAAAGGTGTGAGGAGCAGTTAGCAGTGTGACTGTGATCAGTGTCAGGACAGTTAAAGGTGTGAGGAGCAGTTAGCAGTGTGACTGTGATCAGTGTCGGGACAGTTAAAGGTGTGAGAGGCAGTTAGCAATGTGACTGTGATCAGTGTTGGGACAGTTAAAGGTGTGAGAGGCAGTTAGCAATGTGGCTGTGATCAGTGTTGGGACAGTTAAAGACGTGAGGAGCAGTTAGCAATGTGACTGTGATCAGTGTTGGGACAGTTAAAGGTGTGAGGGACAGTTAGCGATGTGACTGGGTTCAGTGTCGGGACAGTTAAAGGTGTGAGGAGCAGTTAGCAGTGTGACTGTGATCAGTGTCGGGATAGTTAAAGGTGTGAGGAGCAGTTAGCAGTGTGACTGTGATCAGTGTTGGGACAGTTAAATGTGTGAAGGACAGTTAGCAGTGTGACTGTATTCAGTGTTGGGACAGTTAAAGTTGTGAGGTGCAGTTAGCAGTGTGACTGTGATCAGTGCTGGGTGCAGTTAAAGTTGTGAGGAGCAGTTAGCAGGGTGACTGTGATCAGTGTCGGGACAGTTAAAGGTGTGACGAGCAGTTAGCAGTGTGGCTGTATTCAGTGTTGGGACAGTTAAAGGTGTGAGGGACAGTTAGCAGTGTGACTGTGATCAGTGTCGGGACAGTTAAAGGTGTGAGGGACAGTTAGCAGTGTGACTGTGATCAGTGTCAGGACAGGTAAAGGTGTGAGGAGCAGTTAGCAGTGTGACTGTGATCAGTGTTGGGACAGTTAAAGGTGGGAGGGACAGTTAGCAGTGTGACTGTGATCAGTGTCGGGACAGTTAAAGGTGTGAGGGACAGTTAGCAGTGTGACTGTGATCAGTGTGGGGACAGTTAAAGGTGTGAGGAGCAGTTAGCAGTGTGAGTGAGATCAGTGTCAGGACAGGTAAAGGTGTGAGGAGCAGTTAGCAGTGTGACTGGGATCAGTGTGGGGACAGTTGAAGGTGTGAGGGACAGTTAGCAGTGTGAGTGGGATCAGTGTCGGGACAGTTAAAGGTGTGAGGAGCAGTTAGCAGTGTGACTGTGATCAGTGTCGGGATAGTTAAAGGTGTGAGGAGCAGTTAGCAGTGTGACTGTGATCAGTGTCGGGACAGTTAAAGGTGTGAGGAGCAGTTAGCAATGTGACTGTGATCAGCGTCAGGACAGTTAAAGGTGTGAGGGGCAGTTAGCAGTGTGACTGGATCAGTGTCGGGACAGTTAAAGGTGTGAGGAGCAGTTAGCAATGTGACTGTGATCAGTGCCGGGACAGTTAAAGGTGTGAGGGGCAGTTAGCAATGTGACTGTGATCAGCGTCAGGACAGTTAAAGGTGTGAGGGGCAGTTAGCAATGTGACTGTGATCAGTGTTGGGACAGTTAAAGGTGTGAGAGGCAGTTAGCAGTGTGACTGTGATCAGTGTCGGGACAGTTAAAGGTGTGAGGAGCAGTTAACAGTGTGACCGTGATCAGTGTCGGGACAGTTAAAGATGTGAGGGGCAGTTAGCAGTGTGATTGGGATCAGTGTCGGGACAGTTAAAGGTGTGAGGAGCAGTTAGCAATGTGACTGTGATCAGTGTCAGGACAGTTAAAGGTGTGAGGAGCAGTTAGCAGTGTGACTGTGATCAGTGTTGGGACAGTTAAAGGTGTGAGAGGCAGTTAGCAATGTGACTGTGATCAGCGTCAGGACAGTTAAAGGTGTGAGGGGCAGTTAGCAATGTGACTGTGATCATTGTTGGGACAGTTAAAGGTGTGAGAGGCAGTTAGCAGTGTGACTGTGATCAGTGTCGGGACAGTTAAAGGTGTGAGGAGCAGTTAGCAGTGTGACTGGGATCAGTGCCGGGACAGTTAAAGGTGTGAGGAGCAGTTAGCAGTGTGACTGTGATCAGTGTTGGGACAGTTAAAGGTGTGAGGGGCAGTTAGCAATGTGACTGTGATCAGTGTTGGGACAGTTAAAGGTGTGAGGGACAGTTAGCAGTGTGACTGTGATCAGTGTTGGGACAGTTAAAGGTGTGAGGGACAGTTAGCAGTGTGACTGGGATCAGTATTGGGACAGTTAACGGTGTGAGGAGCAGTTAGCAATGTGACTGGGATCAGTGTTGGGACAGTTAAAGGTGTGAGGGGCAGTTAGCAGTGTGACTGTGATCAGAGCGGGACTGTTAAAGGTGTGAGGGGCAGTTAGCAGTGTGACTGTGATCAGTGTCGGGACAGGTAAAGGTGTGAGGGACAGTTAGCAGTGTGACTGTGATCAGTGTTGGGACTGTTAAAGGTGTGAGGGGCAGTTAGCAGTGTGACTGGGATCAGCGTCGGGACAGTTAAAGGTGTGAGGGACAGTTAGCAGTGTGACTGTGATCAGTGTCGGGACTGTAAAAGGTAAGAGGGACAGTTGGCGATGTGACTGGGATCAGTGTCGGGACAGTTAAAGGTGTGAGGGACAGTTAGCAGTGTGACTGTGATCAGTGTCGGGACAGTTAAAGGTGTGAGGGGTAGTTAGCAGTGTGACTGTGATCAGTGTCGGGACAGTTAAAGGTGTGAGGGGCAGTCAGCAGTGTGACTGTGATCAGTGTCGGGACAGTTAAAGGTGTGAGGGACAGTTAGCAGTGTGACTGTGATCAGTGTCGGGACAGTTAAAGGTGTGAGGGGCAGTCAGCAGTGTGACTGTGATCAGTGTCGGGACAGTTAAAGGTGTGAGGAGCAGTTAGCAGTGTGACTGGGATCAGTATTTGGACAGTTAAAGGTGTGAGCGGCAGTTAGCAGTGTGAGTGTGATCAGTGTCGGGACAGTTAAAGGTGTGAGGAGCAGTTAGCAATGTGACTGTGATCAGTGTCGGGACAGTTACAGGTGTGAGGGGCAGTTATCAATGTGACAGTGATCAGTGTTGGGACAGTTAAAGGTGTGAGAGGCAGTTAGCAGTGTGACTGGGATCAGTGTTGGGACAGTTAAAGGTGTGAGAGGCAGTTAGCAATGTGACTGGATCAAGGTCGGGACAATTAAAGGTGTGAGGAGCAGTTAGCAGTGTGACTGTGATCAGTGTTGGGACAGTTAAAGGTGTGAGGAGCAGTTAGCAGTGTGACTGTGATCAGTGTCAGGACAGTTAAAGGTGTGAGGGGCAGTTAGCAGTGTGACTGGGATCAGCATTGAGACAGTTAAAGGTGTGAGGGACAGTTAGCAATGTGATTGTGATCAGTGTTGGGACAGTTAAAAGGTGTGAGAGGCAGTTAGCAATGTGACTGGGATCAAGGTCGGGACAGTTAAAGGTGTGAGGAGCAGTTAGCAGTGTGACTGTGATCAGTGTCAGGACAGTTAAAGGTGTGAGGGGCAGTTAGCAGTGTGACTGGGATCAGTGTCGGGAGAATTAAAGGTGTGAGGAGCAGTTAGCAGTGTGACTGTGATCAGTATTGGGACAGTTAAAGGTGTGAGGGACAGTTAGCAGTGTGACTGTGATCAAGGTCGGGACAGTTAAAGGTGTGAGGAGCAGTTAGCAGTGTGACTGTGATCAGTGTTGGGACAGTTAAAGGTGTGAGGAGCAGTTAGCAGTGTGACTGTGATCAGTGTCAGGACAGTTAAAGGTGTGAGGAGCAGTTAGCAGTGTGACTGTGATCAGTGTCGGGACAGTTAAAGGTGTGAGAGGCAGTTAGCAATGTGACTGTGATCAGTGTTGGGACAGTTAAAGGTGTGAGAGGCAGTTAGCAATGTGGCTGTGATCAGTGTTGGGACAGTTAAAGA
Organism: Scyliorhinus torazame; assembly: GCF_047496885.1. Taxonomy (NCBI): domain Eukaryota; kingdom Metazoa; phylum Chordata; class Chondrichthyes; order Carcharhiniformes; family Scyliorhinidae; genus Scyliorhinus; species Scyliorhinus torazame. The sequence continues at coordinate 219,991,253 of NC_092711.1, read as the reverse complement.
CGTGAGGAGCAGTTAGCAATGTGACTGTGATCAGTGTCGGGACAGTTAAAGGTGTGAGAGGCAGTTAGCAATGTGACTGTATTCAGTGTCGGGACAGTTAAAGGTGTGAGGCACAGTTAGCAGTGTGACTGTATTCAGTGTTGGGACAGTTAAAGGTGTGAGGGACAGTTAGCGATGTGACTGGGTTCAGTGTCGGGACAGTTAAAGGTGTGAGGAGCAGTTAGCAGTGTGACTGTGATCAGTGTCGGGATAGTTAAAGGTGTGAGGAGCAGTTAGCAGTGTGACTGTGATCAGTGTTGGGACAGTTAAATGTGTGAAGGACAGTTAGCAGTGTGACTGTATTCAGTGTTGGGACAGTTAAAGTTGTGAGGTGCAGTTAGCAGTGTGACTGTGATCAGTGCTGGGTGCAGTTAAAGTTGTGAGGAGCAGTTAGCAGGGTGACTGTGATCAGTGTCGGGACAGTTAAAGGTGTGACGAGCAGTTAGCAGTGTGGCTGTATTCAGTGTTGGGACAGTTAAAGGTGTGAGGGACAGTTAGCAGTGTGACTGTGATCAGTGTCGGGACAGTTAAAGGTGTGAGGGACAGTTAGCAGTGTGACTGTGATCAGTGTCAGGACAGGTAAAGGTGTGAGGAGCAGTTAGCAGTGTGACTGTGATCAGTGTTGGGACAGTTAAAGGTGGGAGGGACAGTTAGCAGTGTGACTGTGATCAGTGTCGGGACAGTAAAAGGTGTGAGGGACAGTTAGCAGTGTGACTGTGATCAGTGTGGGGACAGTTAAAGGTGTGAGGAGCAGTTAGCAGTGTGAGTGAGATCAGTGTCAGGACAGGTAAAGGTGTGAGGGACAGTTAGCAGTGTGACTGTGATCAGTGTGGGGACAGTTGAAGGTGTGAGGGGCAGTCAGCAGTGTGACTGTGATCAGTGTCGGGACAGTTAAAGGTGTGAGGAGCAGTTAGCAGTGTGACTGGGATCAGTATTTGGACAGTTAAAGGTGTGAGCGGCAGTTAGCAGTGTGAGTGTGATCAGTGTCGGGACAGTTAAAGGTGTGAGGAGCAGTTAGCAATGTGACTGTGATCAGTGTCGGGACAGTTAAAGGTGTGAGGGGCAGTTAGCAATGTGACAGTGATCAGTGTTGGGACAGTTAAAGGTGTGAGAGGCAGTTAGCAGTGTGACTGGGATCAGTGTTGGGACAGTTAAAGGTGTGAGAGGCAGTTAGCAATGTGACTGGATCAAGGTCGGGACAATTAAAGGTGTGAGGAGCAGTTAGCAGTGTGACTGTGATCAGTGTTGGGACAGTTAAAGGTGTGAGGAGCAGTTAGCAGTGTGACTGTGATCAGTGTCAGGACAGTTAAAGGTGTGAGGGGCAGTTAGCAGTGTGACTGGGATCAGCATTGAGACAGTTAAAGGTGTGAGGGACAGTTAGCAATGTGATTGTGATCAGTGTTGGGACAGTTAAAAGGTGTGAGAGGCAGTTAGCAATGTGACTGGGATCAAGGTCGGGACAGTTAAAGGTGTGAGGAGCAGTTAGCAGTGTGACTGTGATCAGTGTCAGGACAGTTAAAGGTGTGAGGGGCAGTTAGCAGTGTGACTGGGATCAGTGTCGGGAGAATTAAAGGTGTGAGGAGCAGTTAGCAGTGTGACTGTGATCAGTATTGGGACAGTTAAAGGTGTGAGGGACAGTTAGCAGTGTGACTGTGATCAAGGTCGGGACAGTTAAAGGTGTGAGGAGCAGTTAGCAGTGTGACTGTGATCAGTGTTGGGACAGTTAAAGGTGTGAGGAGCAGTTAGCAGTGTGACTGTGATCAGTGTCAGGACAGTTAAAGGTGTGAGGAGCAGTTAGCAGTGTGACTGTGATCAGTGTCGGGACAGTTAAAGGTGTGAGAGGCAGTTAGCAATGTGACTGTGATCAGTGTTGGGACAGTTAAAGGTGTGAGAGGCAGTTAGCAATGTGGCTGTGATCAGTGTTGGGACAGTTAAAGACGTGAGGAGCAGTTAGCAATGTGACTGTGATCAGTGTCGGTACAGTTAAAGGTGTGAGAGGCAGTTAGCAATGTGACTGTATTCAGTGTCGGGACAGTTAAAGGTGTGAGGCACAGTTAGCAGTGTGACTGTATTCAGTGTTGGGACAGTTAAAGGTGTGAGGGACAGTTAGCGATGTGACTGGGTTCAGTGTTGGGACAGTTAAAGGTGTGAGGAGCAGTTAGCAGTGTGACTGTGATCAGTGTCGGGATAGTTAATGGTGTGAGGAGCAGTTAGCAGTGTGACTGTGATCAGTGTTGGGACAGTTAAATGTGTGAGGGACAGTTAGCAGTGTGACTGTATTCAGTGTTGGGACAGTTAAAGTTGTGAGGTGCAGTTAGCAGTGTGACTGTGATCAGTGCTGGGTGCAGTTAAAGTTGTGAGGAGCAGTTAGCAGGGTGACTGTGATCAGTGTCGGGACAGTTAAAGGTGTGAGGAGCAGTTAGCAGTGTGGCTATATTCAGTGTTGGGACAGTTAAAGGTGTGAGGGACAGTTAGCAGTGTGACTGTGATCAGTGTCGGGACAGTTAAAGGTGTGAGGGACAGTTAGCAGTGT